>NC_136391.1:34957200-35609700 GCF_965140285.1 Lepidochelys kempii | reverse complement strand
TTGTGAGCTATATTTCCAAAAAGAAGCATCTTAAACTGGCATAATACGTTCAGAACTTTGTTCTGACTAACTGAGCTACAGATCTTTGAAACAGTGTTTTCTTATAGAAATCCTTCACTTGCATATTTTTAACTTTTTACAAGTTCAAGTTTAAGATAGGTACTATAAAATTACCCTGGCCTTTTCAGAAGAACGACCATAATGGGTCAGACCAATGGTCCGTCCAGGTCAGCATCCTGTCTCTGAGAGTGGCCTGTGCCAGATGCTTCAGAGGGAATGAACAGAACAGGGCATTTTTGAGGGATCCATCCCCTGTCTTCCAGTCCTAGCTTCTGTCAGTTGGAGGTTTAGGGACTCCCAGAGCATGGGGTTGTATCCCTTACCATCTTGGCTAAATAGCAATTGATAGACCTATCCTACATGAACTTATCTAATTCTTTTTTTACCACAGTTATACTCTTGGCCTTCACAACATCCCCTGGCAACAAGTTCCACGGGTTGACTGTGTGTTGTGTGAAGAAGTATTTCCGTTTGTTTGTTTTGAACCTATGGCTTATTAAGTTCTAAGTAACTAAAGATCTTACAAAATTCTACTGGAAACCTTGGGGATACTATAAAATAGTTGATGAAGATGGGGACTGCCTCTTTGAGAAGTGATCCTCTGTGAAGGTTTCACCCTAATAAAGGGATCGGCAACCTTTGGCCCACGGCCCGCCAGGGTAAGGCCCCTGGCGGGCTGGGCAGGTTTGTTTACCTGCCGCGTTCTCAGGTTCGGCCAGTCGCGGCTCCCACTGGCTGTGGTTCACTGTCCCAGGCCAATGGGGGCTGTGGGAAGTGGGGGCCAGCAAATCCCTTGGCCCGTGCCGCTTCCCTCAAACTGGCCCGGCCCGCCAGGGGGCTTACCCTGGTGGGCCCTGTGGCAAAGGTTACCAATCCCTGCTCTAATACATATTAGATAGTGGGATATTCAGTTCCTAACCAGTAAACCTAGGCACAGATCAGCTGGACTGTTTTAGCGGCGTATAGAAGTCTTGTTTTTCCTAGTTAAAAATCTGTCCTTAAGTCTTCTTTCTCTGACAGGCCCGTGTCCAGGAAGCATTACCGGAGCAAATGACCTTTAGGCTATACAGTGGAATGAAAAGTGTTGACCTGACTGGGAAGTCATCGGGGTCAAGTGAACAGATTGTTAAGGAGCAGTTCATAATTTTTATGTCAGCCCTTTTAAAAGGCAACGTAGAGGAGAAGAGTAGCATAATAATGAGAATGATATCTAGTACCGAAGGGCCTGTGAAGGGAAAACAAATCGAAGAGGTAAAGGAAAAGATCATTTGTGTGTATTTTTGTTTTTGTTTTCTTAAATGTTTTGGGGAGGTAGTGGTTAGAGCACCGGGCTGGGATTCAGGACTCCTGGGTTCTTTTCCTAGCTTAGCCACTTGCTCACTCTGACCTTGGGCAAATCATTTTAGGGCCAGATTGCGTATGGCAGTAGTGCAGGTGTCCAGTGGGGATGGAAGTACATAGGCTTTTTCCTCTCTGTTCCCTGTGAACCTGTCTCAAGAGTCTGCGGCTGCACTGGGAGGAGCATATAGACTGCCCCCTCAAGGCACACTCAGGGTTCATACACCCAAAGGGGCTGTAGAATAGCCCAAAGGGAGAACAAGCTGCACAAACAAAAGGGATGATGCAGCCCAGCACCCCAAGTTCCTCTGGGGGCAGTGTAGCTCCACTTCACCCCCAATATGGGCTAGATTGTAAATTATACTCTCTGACCTTCTGTTTCTTCTCAGTTAACCCATGTGTAAAAGTTACCATGGAAGGATGTTTGAGAATTAAGATTTATACTTGAGGTCATTGCGGGAAAGGCGCTTAACAAATATGAACTATGATTATTTATCTGAGCATAAGCTTTCGTGAGCTACATGCTCAAATAAATTCGTTAGTCTCTAAGGTGCCACAAGTCCTCCTTTTCTTTTTGCGGATACAGACTAACACGGCTGCTACTCTGAAACCTATGATTATTTATGACATTTAACTATAGCAGACAGGTGTTATTCATAATATTTACGTATGGCAACGACGTCCATTTCACCCAGGTCACTGCGATAAGCACTGATTAATGCCCTTGTGGGGTGCTTTGCGGTGTTCTTGGCAATTTTCTTTTAAATATGGAATTAAGGTTGTAATGGCAATATTATGCCCTTTAAGTTCACAGAGGATGTGATCACCTCTGTAGTTCATGTACTGAGCTACAGGAATCTGCTGATGGGCTGGAATCTGGGGAAGACTCAAGATCCTACCAGTGGAGTAAAGGTTCTGGCTTCTCAGCTGTTATCAGAACTGAAACTTGAAGGTAAGGAAAATACTGAAAAAATTTATGTCAAAATGGTGTAAGTATTGCAGAATCAGCTGTTCTTGCAAGATATTTGCGCTCTCTGACCTGGAGTTAGAAATTCAGATCAAGAACCAAAACGAGAGGGTTGAATTCAGATCTGGGGATTTTAATTACCCATCTACCCTTCCTGATGGAATTTGGGAACAGTTTGGATTTGAATTCCCTATTCAATCTAATTTGTAGTCATGCAGATTTATAGCTACGTGTTTTATCTCAGTAGGCCTCGTCACCATTGTAGAATTACTTGGCTTAGAGTTGATTGGTGTTTTGGTGCATTTATATCCCTTTATGGCAGTCTTTGCTTATGTTTGATGAACGAGACTATGCTTTGCTATGCCATGGTATTAGATCTTTCATCTTGTAGAAGCCATCTGATACGTTGTAACTGAGACATCATATTTCTCAACCATCTTTCCAGTACAGCTAGAGGATGTCCCAAGTTACCAAGAACTGTGCCCCTTTCCAACGCATATGTTTACTTAATCTTGCAGACAGTATTAGCTCCTTCCATTTGCCATTCATTATTTGTTCAAATAATGAATAAATGTGAATAAATGTTTCCACCATAAAAAATTAGAAGGCAAGTAATTATATACTTAGGGGAAGATATAGACTTGGATGCTATAAGCAGCTTTGCAGATCCCTTGTGAGAAATGTACAAGTTATCTTGTGTTAATGTGTTTATTGTGTAGATGGGAAGAAACTCGCGGGACCTCCTCTCATGGATACCATGTGTGATCAAAGTACCATTGCGAACTGGGTGTTCCAAGTGCCACAGATCTCTACTTTCCTCAGTGTTATCATCAGGCAGGGGCTCCTTGTCCTGCATTCACTCCCAGATCAGGCTAACGACATAGTCAATTTGGTTCCAAAGTGCAAGGGCATCAAAGGAAGTGGATTTGTTAGTCTTCTTGACATCCCATCCATCATATACATCAACTCCCATCTGCCCTCGGAGCTACAGCACAAGTGGAGGCTTTTGTTTTCTTCTCGGGTTCACGGAGAAAGTTTTTCACAGCTCTGTGGGCAAATCATAAACAAGGGTCCCTGTATATTGGTCTTAAAGGACTTGGATGGATATATCTTTGGTGGGTTTGCATCAGAATCATGGGAAGTTAAACCACAATTTCAAGGTAAGAATTTATTTATTTTTCTGCAAAAATCTCATGGCTTAGAGTAGCAGCATGGGATGTGTTAATGAAGACTTTATCAAGGAGCAAAGGGGATGGAACTCTTGCAAGACAGTTGAGTCTGTCCTCTTCCAAATTTTAACATGTGGCTATCTTTTGACTTAATTTCAAAAGCTTATCTGTCTCAGTGGAAGAATAATTTGTTGACCCTGTAGTTCTTTTCCACTCTTTATTTTCTGTTTTCTCACATACAGATACATTCAGTTACTCTGAAAGCTCACATACAGAGTTGCCCATAATATTGGTAAGACAGCATCCAGTAGATGCCCCTTACAAAACATAGTTTAATCAAACCATTCTCTCTTTTATTTATTGTTTCCCTTAGAAAATGTCTCTTCACCTGCTAGGTTGATGCTCTAACAAGACCAGAATGTAGCCACAGTGGTCATTGATGTGTGGTTCATCGGTATCTGTTGCATTGCATGTTGTTTAGCAGGAATACCTTTCTATATCCACTTCCTGAACTCAGTAATTTTACTGGAGTAACACATATCATGCTTCTCTAAAATGAGGGAATGCTTGCTTCCTTACTTCAAAATGAAATTATAATTCTGTATATTGGTAAAAACCTGGCTAGATCCTCTGCCCTATTGCAAACTCAGATCCAGTACTGATGGTTGCTTTATAGTTTGTATCTGTTATTCATTGACAATTTTTAAATCCGCAGGACTTACTGACCACAAAATAAATACCCTAGAACAAATTCTCTTTTCAGTTCTACCCACTGACTTTACTGGAGCTCCATTGGTGTAAACAAGAGACGAATGTGGCCCACCAAACTTCATTATTTAATAGATCAAAATAAACGTCCACTAGATGGCAGTCTTAAGTTTGTTTGGCTGTTGCTCTACATAGTAAAAGATATACCAATACACGCCCCCCCTCACCCCCCCAATTCTGCTCTGTATCACTGGAATAGGGTGACCAGACAGCAAATGTGAAATACTGGGACATGGGGTGGGGGTAATAGGAGCCTATATAAGAAAAAGACCCAAAAATCAGGACTGTCCCTAAAAAATCGGGATATCTGGTCACCCTACACTGGAATGACTCCAGATTTACATTGCTGAAACTCAGCAGAATTTGTCTCTGTATGTTTACATCTAACAGATGGATATTTCTGTATATGGATGGATGGATATTTATGTTCCTGTTTAAAATACAGCAACAAGGGATTTCCCTTGGAGCTAAAAGCTAGCCATGCTAGCTGAACCCTTTATTTTCCCTTCACAAAACTTGGGCAGAGGGGACTTTAGCTTTTGAAGTAGTAACGGAAGAAAAAATATATACAAGGTAACATATAAATATGATTTTTGTGTTTCTCTCATTCCAGCAGGTTAATTTACAAAATATATTGCCATGCCAGTTGCTAATCATGTGGGTTAATCAGTGCCTTTGGGTTGGCTGAAATTTGAGAGGAGAGGATTTGAAGAATTTTAAATGACCAAGTTGTTTTCTTTTCAAATGCAGCTTGCCTTATGCATTATCACAGTTATTTTCTGGTGAGAATTCATGCACCAGATCTTTAGCACTTGCCCTTAGGAACAGTTATGGGAGACAGGTTACCGAAACCAGTGACATCATGTTGCAGGGGACACTTTTTAACTTGTAGCTATTGATTCAAGCACATATCTTGCCCTGACAAATTAGACAGGAAAAATGAGGTTTGATTAAAATCCTTGTGAAATTTTGCAGAGATAATTGATTTGTGAGTATAGAAACTCTGTGTGCATTGACTTAATAGGTAACTTACTCTGTTGAACATTCTCATTTATTAATACAACTCCCTAAGTTATATATTTACTCATTTTACTCCATATCACTCATTTTTAAAACCTTGTTGGTTTTAATTAACCTTTTAGTCTGGATCCCTTGCCAACTGTTCAGTAGGGCATTATCCAAGATATTGTTTCACATTTTTAGTTCTGAGTTTCTTAAACTCAGGGGAAATGCTAGCTGAGGTTTTGATTCAGCAAAGTACTTAAGCACATACTTTGGCAAATCAGGGCCTACATTTTCACAAATTAGGCCCCAGTTCAGCAATGTCTTGTACTGTGTGTAAATACACCTGTGCAAAATAAAGATAATATGCTGATTGGATGGCATTTTACACCTAGCTTGTACAGGTGTAAATAACAACAGCGGTGCAAGGTGGTGAAGCATCAGTCCCTTAGGCCTTCTCTACATACAAAACTTGAATCAAGCTTAATTAAAAGTGTTTTTACGTCGATCAAGCTGAATTGATACCTTCCAGTTGTAGATAGAACCAAGAATGTCCACACATAGGGGTTTGCACTGCTCTAACTAAACGGATTTAAAAACTACGTAGGTGAACCTGTGCATGTTTTGTGGGTAGCCCAGTCCTTACATTGTAATCAAACATACCCATGATCCCCAGATTCTGCCCTCATTTACAGCCATGCAATCCCATTGATGTCTGTGGTGCTGCACAGTTATAACACAGAACAGACGTTGGCTGTGCGTCTTGACTAAAAATCTGTACTGATGCTGCCGACATATCAGTACTCGTTCTGAACTGTTTTGCTGCTGCTTTTTGGGATCTTGCTTTCCCGTCCTACTCATAAGTAAGTCACACTTTGTCCATTGTTTTGTCTCTGACACTTTACACTGCTGCAATTTATAGGTGACAACAGATGCTTTTTGTTTTCCATTTCTCCCTCTCTCATGGTGCACACATACACTGGATACAATGACCACTACATGTATTTGAATCATGGACAGCAAACTATCCCAAATGGACTCGTAAGTACTAAGAAATGACAGTTTGGAAATCAGGTTCGTGGCTGGTCTTTGAAAGTGTCTTTGTTTCTGCCTGTTTAAGCTGACATATTTCATGTGCTGTGTTTCTTAAAGGAAGTTTTCACCTTTTCACCTTGTGTATTAGCTCAGCACTTTTACTATGAGGATTTCTCACCTTAATACATTTTCATTCAGAGTAAAGATGCCAGGTTATCTGATTATTTACAGCTGATGTTCATATTTAAACAGTAAACTGTTTAGGGTAAAATCCATTTCATGCATTTCTAACCCAAGTAACTGGGTTTCGGGCAGGTGAAGTTTCTGGGGAGTTAAGGAGTAGAATCCATCCTCAGATTGGGAACAGCATTCAAAGTTGGCATGCAGCCCTCCGGATGCTGCCACTCTAGCCTGTTGGCTCAAAGAGTTGGCTGCACATGTCCACACCATTTACATGGTGTTAGATTCCCTAGACCTGCATAACTGAAGATCCAGATGATCCATCCTTAGTCTCTTCTCACTGGTTTATGCCTGGCTGGCATAAAGAAACCCTCATCAGAAACAGTGCACAAGGGTTGTAGAGTCTGTCTCTATGTGACTACCCTCCGGAAGTTCTCTGTTCAGTCCCACACAGGGTCTTACAGGTAGAGAGGACTTTGCACCAGTCCTCAGCACCATGGTGAATTTCAGTTATTTTAAACAAGCAGGCAAATGTTTTAAGACAGAATGTGTCAGCATTGCCTCAGTAGTGACTTTGGTAATCACTGCGTCCCAGTGAAATCTTGCTTTAAAGAAAGCCACCTCAAATTGTACTTGTTGCTTTAAATGGGAAAGACTTGGCTAAAATGTGTATCGCCTTGTTAAAACGGGCATGTTGTCAAACGAACAGTAGCTGTTAGACTACATAGCGGGTTACATTTCCAAAGCAAGGTACAGCTGATGTGTCTGCAGAATTGTCATGCTCCTGTAGGACCTGCAAGGTGGGTATTGTACAGATAGCTTGCACACACAAAGATACAATTTAGATATGTAAACACAAGCTTATTTGAGATGCCCCATTTTACCAGCTTTGGAAATTTAGCCATAAATACTGAAACTAGCAACTTACAATCTACCCCTGAGCCTGGACCTAGTTTCTGGTTTAATAAGTATTTAATGTGACGATTTATTTCACAGGGCATGGGAGGACAGCATGATTACTTTGGGCTCTGGATAGACAGTAACTATGGCAAGGGACACAGCAAAGCGAAACCTAGATGTACTACCTACAACAGTCCTCAGCTGTCAGCTAATGAAAACTTTACGCTAGATGCCATGGAGGTGTGGGCAGTGGGAGATCTCCCAGAAAGCGCAGTGGTAAGTGAATACAGTGTTTCAAAAGCTGGCAGAATTAACCTACATGTGTAGAAACATACAAGGGAGAATATATATAACATATTTCTTCAATGTTTTAAATATGTTGACTTTTTGTCCGGATTGTGAGAAATCACACTTTATGTATTTCCTTGGCCCCTATTGCTATGGCAGCTAAACACTTTCAGAAATTTAAAGCACAAAGTACATATGCCAGCTGGAACGAGAAGCATAAATGAAACAAACCACGACTACTGCAACTGTCTCTATGAAACATTGGCTGTGTTACTGTAATCCTTTTAAATGACTCCATGATGCTATATATTTGAAGCATGTAAATACCAAAGAGGAGTGGGATTATTTTGGGTGTTAAGACAGCCATAATTTAGTCAGGGATGCAGGAAATCTTTGTGGGACTTGGTTTCAATAAGAACAAGTGAGGAAGACGTGCATAAATAGACTATGAAAGTTTCTCTGCTCCTGAGACCAGGTTGGGGACTCTGTCTTTGTACAGTAAATCTTCCTCAGTTGTGCCTGTTACGATGTCTATTTTACGCAGCTGATATTTTCTTTTCACATTATGTAAACATGCCCAGAGGCTATACACTGCACACACATCTGTAAATAGAAACAGAACTAGTCTTTTAGGAAGACTGTCAAATTGTATTTGAATCACTTAGAAGTTCACATCTGCACTTGAAATATTGGGTCAGATTAACCAGTATATGCCGACTGGTTTGTGGCCCAAAGCAACCATAAACAGTAAACTGGCCTGCTAAGCCAACTTTACAGCTGTCTTGTGTCACTGAAGTGGTGCAAAGTAGTTGGTATGTCCTAGTGAATCTTTTCTGTTTACATGCACCTGGGAAACCATCATAGCAATCTTTAAAACTAAACAAGTAGCTTATGGATAGTCAAGCTTCATTTACTTGTGACCTGACCTTGCTGACATTTGTGATGACATTTTAAATTGCCTTTTTGATTTTCTTTAAGATAAAGGGTAAGAAGAGCATCCTGGATACAGACCCCGAGGCTCAGGCCTTGTTAGAAATGACTGGAAAAAGTCGTCAGAGCGATGGTTTGCGAGAGCAGATTGAAGAGGATGATGACAACTAAGATGACCCATTTAACGTGGCTTGTTCTGCCTGATCCCATCAAGTGCGGATATTCCTTGGACAGGATATTTTCTCATCTGTTTCCACTTGTATAATTAGCTGAAACAAAAATGCAGTGTAAAGAGTACTAGCGTAATAGTTAGAGCCAGGAAGATGTTATGACTGCAGGTGGTTTCTTTTGGAAGAGTGGGAATTTAGATAGCTGGCTAAGTCCTGGTTGTAGCTGGAAATACATTTGATGGCATTTGCAATAGGCTCATTTTCTTCTCTGCATGCAGATATTAAGCACAAATATTATTGCTGCTTAGTCACCAGTGTATTAACTTTGACTGTATATAGAATTTCAAAGATGTCAAGCTTTTGATACCTCAGCTGAAAATAATTCCTTGCATGCAATGAAATCAGCTTCATTATTTAAATGTCTGTGCAGCGTACAAGTTGTTAACATTTTAAAATGGTATCTGTAGAACAGTCCAGTTCAGTCTTTATAAAGACTGTGCTTGATTTGCGTCGTTGCTGTAAAAGCTGCTTCAAATTCGGATCTATTTTTAAGCTCAGCTTTTCCATAAATATATGGATTTTACACAGAAACATAGAAGTCTGTATATACTGCATCCAGTTCTGCCCTGACTTATGCTAGACTTCATTTGAGTGAAGTTTCACTGAATTAATAAGCCAGCACAGAATTTGGCCCATTGTAAAATAGTCTTAGAGTCATTCAGGGATTCAACCACAAAGACTCCTATCAGTGGGCCCAGTCCTGTGTTTCTTACTCAGGCATAACTCTCATTGATGTCAATGGAAATTGTCTTGGAAAATGCCTTCAGAGGTAGACTGGAGTGTGTGATTATGCCATAAGGAGTCATACATCTAAAAACCTATACAAATGCCTTAAAAATGTTAGAGTTAATGTCTATAACTTTTGAAACTATTTTCTTATTACAGATTTTGTTGCAATGAAATCAGTGATCACTCATTTTTTAAAAAAATAGGTTGACCTCTGATACACTGCTTTTTTTTTTTTTTTGCTCCTTCTCTGTTATTTACAACACTTGCCTGTGCTGGTGAGTAGCTACAATCAGTCACATTCAGGGCTTTTTTCTAACATAATCCATTCATAGCTATCCATATTTCAGTACCTTGAGTATTGCTAACTCTCTAGCTGTGTAATTTACTTGCCAAAAAAAACCCACTTCTACTGAGAACTAGAATTTTCACCCCAGCAAGTGACATGGGGAATTGAAATTCAGTATTTATCTCTTTATCAATATGTATAACTGAAGTATCTTTCTCCCAGTAAAGCAGAAGATCACATCAAAGCATCTTTGTATTAGACTGGATTCATTGTCATATAAAGGATCTAGATTTTCACTGTTGACACTGCATGGTGCATAAAATATACTTTAACACTGTATATGGTCATTTACTACTTTGATCAGGTTCCAATGAACGCTAATGAAAGTATTTTCTGGTGTACCCTTAGCTATGTGGTACTTCTTTATTGAGTGCCAAAGTAGGACATTCAAATTAGCTTGTATTTGTGCCTTCACTTTATAATGTGAGAAGTAGGTAGTATTCATGATTATTATATATAAATTATTGTTGAAAGGGGAACATGGACAAATCCCTCCTGCTGCAGACCCTGGTAATCATCTATGCATTTTATACCCTACCCATAATAATGGTTAGCGTATACGTGGTACCTATTCATCAGCATAGGTTGGCCTAAGTTAATATTCTTATGTGTTTATCTAAATGATCAAGTTAGGTTCCAGAGTCTTTAATGGGCCCAAAATTCTGTGTTGAGTAATTATACTGAACTTTTTACACTATTTTTTTCCCTCTGAATGTTTTTATAATAATTTTAAATGATATGTTGCCGAACTGCTGTAGAAAATAAATTAATAAATGTATTTAGTTCTTTCTGTAACAGGTTTTTTTTTTTACATCCTGCCACCTGAAATTTCCCCAACAATTTCAATTAGCTATTATTCGCTGCGTGTACTAGGTGATTGTGTAGTGTGACTGAGCGCTGTTAAAATAGCTTCTGGGTTCCACCCCAGAGATTGCTGCATTTCTGGAATCTTCTAGAAGAAAAGTTTATTAAGTTATCTACAGGATTTTTTTTTAAGCAGTTTTTAAGCCAAAAGAGCCAGTTCATATTTTATGGTAAGCAGGAACAAGTGGAGGCTATTGTCACCAAAGAATAGCAATTGTGGTTGGTTGGTTGTATTTAATTTTGTTAAGTGAATTGCCAAAAACTGCTCTTCATCAAAAACGTAATATCTAAGAGCTGACTTGTCTTTGTTTGAACCAGTCTGAGTCAGAGCAAAAAACAGCCACACTGGGTTGGTTTTGTCAAGGAAATTCATGTTGGGCAACATCCTGTTGTAAATCAGCACAGCATTTGACTGCTTTGAAGTCCTGTGATTTGTGAACTTTGAGGAGCTGGACTTTTTATCTTTAAAATCAGATCATATAAGGTGAAGGTAGTTGGTGGGGGAGAGAGAAATCTAACAGTGTGGTGCTCTTAGTGAGTGGTCTGAAGGAGAATCTATTTACAGACTTGCCCAGCATGATGATGCTGAAACAAGCCATTTCCTGGTAAGGGAATAAGGAACTTTGGATGTTGTAATTGCTGACGGAGTGCTTACTGTAGAGCAAAAGTTCTATTCTGTCACAATAACCTTGCCCAGCCCAGCCCTCTCCACCCTGTTTAAACAAAGAGAACAAAAACTCCCTTTATCGTATTTTTTTAAGAACTGCTAAAATATAAACTCATACATCAGGGAGTAAAAAGAAAAGGAGTACTTGTGGCAGGGAGTGTAACTTTAACGAAGAGGGCGAACTTATGGATGTTCCAAGAAGTATTTCAGCAATACCTTTTGGATGGAAATGAAACTCGAAGTTCTGTAATTACATAGAATCTTATTGGTAGAAGGGGCCACAAGGCCCCTCTAGTCTAACCCCCTGCCAAGATGTAGGATTTATTGTATCTAAACCATCCAAGACAGATGGCTATCCAGCCTCCTTTTGTAAAGCAACAGTGAAGGAGAGTCTACAGCCTCCCTAGGCAGTCTGTCCATTGTCCTAGCGTTCTTGCAGTTAGGAAGGTTTTTTTTAGATTTTACTAAATCTGTTAAGCTGTAGACCTGGGGTGCAGAAATTGAACATGCCAGTGTACAAAACAAGCAGTCCATTTGCAAGTGAATATTTAGTGAGTATTTTGTCCCCCTGGTCTTTCTGTCAAGCCCAAGGCTGTTTCCCATGCACCACTGCATTCCAGTGCCAGGATGTAGAAAGGAATGAGCTAGCAATGAAAACATCCCCTCTTCGGTTTTCATTGTTGTTCCATGTTTTAACAATGACTCGCTCCCACCAAAAAATTGTGCACCTTATCTAATGGCCAGCAGTGTGCTGATTCACCACCTCTGTCCTAGGCTATGGTAAAGGTCTTTGAATGATGAAACACAGTAACTCCTAGGTCAGGATGACTGTCTTTCCAGTGTGCTCTATCACTGTATTTGGCATTGCAACACCTAACTGATTTAGGAACCTAAATCTCATTTTCAAAAGGGATAGAAACATTTAGGAGCCTAAACCCCATCAATTGTCAATGGGATTTAGTCTCCTAAGTGCTTAAATCCCTGTTAAAAATGAGATCTAGGCTCCTAAATCAGTTAGACATTGCAATGTTGAGCACGGCAATGCTGAACTACCTTTACAAATCTGGCCCACAATCCGTAAACCCAAGAAGCTTTTGATCTAAAGTTTCCTGGAGGGGTGTGAAAGAAGACATGAAGAGCAGTGCTGAGTCACAGGTGGGGCTGCTGAGTATCTTGCTTTATTACATTCCCATAAGGGTGAAGTCAGCTGAAAGGCGTGGATTCTGCAGCCTGATGGGGAGGACAACCTAAAAACAAGCCCCCTTTAAGTCCCTAAGCATGTACAGCTCTTTAAGAATGAATAGAAGTAGTCTCAAGCTAGGCACTTGCTTAAAACCTTTGCTGAATAAATATCAGTTGGTCTGGGCTCCAAAGCCACAGCATTCACCAAGAGAAATGGGATAAGGTGTCCTGGTAGTGAAGGCAAAAGAATGGAAAGACATTTTTTTAAAGTGGAGGTTACTGCCTAAGTAATAGCAAGATTCTTCCTCAGACAATCGCTAGTTAACATTTTAAATCCAGATTTGATTAACAAAAATCCTTGTGATTTAAATAACCAAACATCAGCCGTGTGCAGTAGATTGTTCTGTAGAGATGCATCGCCACATTGCGCAGAGTGATAGATCTAGCTCAAACAGACTGGTCAACCAATTATGAAAAAATATATATAAATCTGTGCAACAGAGGTAGTGTTTACACCCCAGGGCAGACCACTTGAAATAGCCTGGGTGAAGAAAGTGGCAGGAATATTATCTGATATGGGGAGGGCTGTCGACCTAGATTCACTTTAATACTTTCCATAAGGATTTGCACAGTCACAGAAGGACGCATTTGAATTACAAAATGGTAGTTTAATTCAAAAAGAACATTCTTTAGAGACGTCTGCATCCGTTATACTTCATGAAGAGCCTTCGCTTTCTTTGATCTGCAACAATGCTTTTCACACACTTTGATGAGCTCTGACACAATAAAAACTGAAGACGACAGGCCAGTGAGAAACAACAGATCTGCCCAGGAGTGAGGGAAGAAAGGGGAACACAGTGGGTCAGCTTCATGTTTGTGCTGGGCAAGAATATTCAGATAAGGCCCTGTCTACATTAGAGAAATTTGTACTGATGTAATGACATTGTTCTACAGATGAACCTCAATTTTATGAGCGCTGATCTTATAAACGACCAGTTATATGACCCATCTTTTGGCTGCCAAATGTGACTTCAATCCTTCAGTTAATGGTCAAGCAGCTGTACAGTTTGAAAAGGCTGAGACATTTGGCAGCAAAGAAGTTCTCTCAAACAAAGAGAAATCAGGCATACTGTATCCATTCATTACTAGTCGTTATGTACACTATCACTGACTGATTAAAAATTAACTGAGGTACTGGCCCTGCTCTAATTCGAGCAAGTTCCGTTTTATGAACTTTTGGATTTTACGAACTCCTCACTCCCCAGTTAGTTCATAAAATAGGAGTTCTGCTCTAGTAACAGTAGCATGACCATCTATGCACCAGTGTAAAGGAGGTTTTATATTGCTAGGACTTAGTCTGGTAGTCAAACACACCCACGTAAATCTTGCTTGACACAGGTGCATTAGGGGTTTGCACTGGTGTCATTCAAGATATTCCACCAACACAAATTTCTCTAATGGAGACCGAGGTTAGTCTACAAAGCTGTGTGAAGAACCTGACGTGTCTAAATATGAGAACATGTGAATACAACCACGCAGCTATTTTGTCTGGAATGTGAGGGGCGTTGGATAATGGCATGAACAAAAACATTTATAACCTATGCAACCAGACATAAGATCAAATCAAACTGATTGCCTGGAGGGAAGAATTTTCCTCCTCCGCAGCAATGTGCGACATAATACAACTGGCCGGCTACACTGTTTCCCCACCTTCTTCTGAGTCATCATGGAATGATGAGAGCTGCACAAGATGGCACAGAGGTCTAATCTGATCTGGCAAATCTCATATTCCTCTTAAATAGCTTAAAACCACAAGATGATTGCTATTTCCCTACTAACTTACCTAATGCGCCTAAATTCTCTGTGAGGAAGATCTTCTGTAACGGCGGGATGTAAATGACAGCCATCTGCCCCAACAGTGACCCCAGCACAGAATATAAGAACATGCGGTTTCGGCAAAAGCCTATCTCAAAGATCAACTTTGTCTAGGGGGGAAAAAATAATGATGAAATGTCAAATCTTTCAGCCTCTCGTCTGTATGTGAATCTTTGTTGTAAATTGCTAATCACTACTGTTGTTATAAAACCTAATTGGTTAATAGGATAAAACCTGAACTTTTTTCAGTTACAATGAAGAAAACGTGCCACTTCCTATTCAGGATATTTAGATACCACTAACGTGAAGCATACATTTAGGCTGCTATTTAAAGACAATGCTGACATGCCATTGTCTGTCTCACCTGAGAACGACATGTCAGGGCATTGAAGAGGTCAAAGAACACAAAACAAGTAAAAGTCATTGTTGTGGTCCTGGGAGTTGTGCCACTTTCTGGAATCTGGAAACATGTAAAATTCAAAATTATTAAAAAAAAGTTGGGGCCTTATAAAAGTGTGTTAACACAGCACTTTCGTCTAATAATAGCCACTTTGTTTAAAAAGAAGTCACGGTCAACTTAAAATTCAATACAATTATAAAAAGAGAGATAACAGTAGTTCCAGGCACTGCAACTAGCCCTAACCTCAGATTTCAGTGACAGGCGCCTAAATACCATTGAAAAATTGGGCCTAACTCCCCACTACCAGTATTTATGTTTTATGATCAAATCTTCAGATATTTTAAAATCTTTGGCCAGTGGTGAATTTGGCCAAAAGTCCTTTAGAGAATTTATTTGCACGTTATGTCTAATTAGCAATTATTATTGATGTAATAATATACAGATAGAATGTATTCCAAATCCAGCATCATAACAGAGGTCTCTCATTTTGAGGTCAAGTGCTGTGATTTTAAGTTTCTCAGTAATTGTGATTAACCTAATATTACTGAACCTGGCTATCACAATCAGTTTATAGCCTGACATTTCCCTTCAAAAGGGTAATTACTGATACTTGTGTGGTTTATGGTGATTTTACTCAGGTACAAGTACTCCAGTGAAGCAATCAAATGTATAAAGTCCTTAATATTTGGCTTTCTAAAGGACACAATTGCAAAGGCTTGCAAACAAAACTAGAGATTACATCGTAGCTGAATTCTGTGGCATAAAAAGTCAGAAGCTAAAACCCTGCAGCCAAATTTACTTCTTGAAATATCTAATAGTAGGTTTCAGAGTAGCAGCCGCATTAGTCTGTATTCGCAAAAAGAAAAGGAGTACTTGTGGCACCTTAGAGACTAACCAATTTATTTGAGCATAAGCTTTCGTGAGCTACAGCTCACTTCATCGGATGCATTCAGTGGAAAATACAGTGAGGAGATTTATATACACAGAGGACATGAAAAAATGGGTGTTATCATACACACTGTAAGGAGAGTGATCACTTATATTCACCAGCAACCACACAACAGAACCACTAACCCAGGAACTTATCCTTGCAACAAAGCCCGTTGCCAACTGTGTCCACATATCTATTCAGGGGACACCATCACAGGGCCTAATCACATCAGCCACGCTATCAGAGGCTCGTTCACCTGCACATCTACCAATGTGATATATGCCATCATGTGCCAGCAATGCCCCTCTGCCATGTACATTGGTCAAACTGGACAGTCTCTACGTAAAAGAATACATGGACACAAATCAGATGTCAAGAATTAGAACATTCATAAACCAGTCGGAGAACACTTCAGTCTCTCTGGTCACTTGATTACAGACCTAAAAGTCTCAATATTACAACAAAAAGACTTCAAAAACAGACTCCAACAAGAGACTGCTGAATTGGAATTAATTTGCAAACTGGATGGGTCATTACACAAAGTAAAACTATTTCCCCATGTTTATTCCCCACCCCCACCCCCCACTGTTCCTCAGCCATTCCTGTTAACTGCTGGAAACGGCCCATCTTGATTATCACTACAAAAGGTTTTCTCCCCCCCGCTCTCCTGCTGGCAATAGCTCATCTTAAGTGATCACTCTCCTTACAGTGTGTATGATAACACCCATTTTTTCCATGTTCTGTGTGTATATAAATCTCCTCACTGTATTTTCCACTGAATGCATCCGATGAAGTGAGCTGTAGCTCACGAAAGCTTATGCTCAAATAAATTGGTTAGTCTCTAAGGTGCCACAAGTACTCCTTTTCTTTTTACCTAATAGTAGTATTTGTAGTACCTGATATGTACATAGTATTTTTAATCTCCAGACCTCAATGAACTTTTGAATGGTGGTTCAGCATTCTTATCTTCATATTATAGGAGGGAAACTCCTATAAGGTGAAGAGACTGCACAGCTAGTTAGTGGCGGAGCCAAGTTTCTTGACATGTTGTCCCAAGTCCTCTCCACTGGACGTTCTACCTTCTGAGAAAATTGTCCATAAAATGTGATGAACTGTGCTCCATGTCAGTGCAAACAAGATGGGATTTAATATTTATCTCACCTCTTTCCAAAAGACAAAGAGGGTCCCACTGATGATAATTATAGCAGACATAAAGATTTTCAGGATCAATGCTCTGCTGAGAATTGTATCCGTAACATTTCGAGGGGGTTGTTTGATGGCATCTTTGTCAACTGGTTCAACTCCCAAGCTTTCATCAAATAAAACAACATGTTTAGATATAAATATAGATCAGTTACATGTGTTCTACATTTTTAGTGCTGGTGCGAGGAAACCGACAGAGCCCTGGAAGCTGAAATCTCTTGCTTAGTCGCTGAAGGTGCAAAGCATGAGAAACATTAGTGCTAGCTTCTCTATGGTGTCATCATGCCTCAATCCTGTTCGGGATGGGTGGGATGAATGTAGGGGTGTCTGGTAAGGAGTTACTGATTTGTGCCCCAACATGTGATTTATGTTTTCGACTTGTAAAATGTTGTGCTGGATTAACAGAGGAGGAGCTGACAATCTCTATACACCGTCCCACAGGTAGATTCAGTCACAAAACCAGGGATTACAAGGCATTAAGGCTTTCTTTCAACTACTAAATAAAATATTCTGTTTTTAACAAGCTTTGGGTGCTACATTACTGGACACAGGTTGCCACAGGCAAGAAACCCAGATGACCAAAACCCAGCTGGACCTGGGTGTGATAGGTGGTGGATACATACAGGGTAGTGGATCCACTCCCAGTCTATGGGTGGAAGAATTTGGAGATTCCACCTCAAGACAGGTAAGGGCAAGAGGCCCAGCACCTGACCATGACAACTTTTGTTAACAAAGCCTTGTTAATGCCTTTCAAGTCGATAGAGTTGCATCACTTTTCTCCAAGGCTAATTTTGGCTCATTGTGTAATTTCATTACCTTTGAGCCGGGGGTCCATCCATTATAATGTTGATCCACAAGATCTGCATGGCGTTGAGTGGATTTGGTAAATTGAACACTGTCGACAGAGTGATTAAGCTCAATGCTGAAATGCTCCTGCAAAGCAGATGGAGCAGGAACAATACAACATTACTTCATCCAGCCTAGCCAAAAAGCTGCCCATCAGTGGAGCTTCAGCCAGTGTGTACTTACGTGCTAAGCTGAAACCGGACAAAATTTTTTATATTGTAAAATATTCCCTTTCCCTCCTCTATGGCATTCCTAGAAAGGAGAGATGTGGTAATTTATAAACTGATGGGTATTCATGATATTTCATATCTAACCTAGTAATCACCTAAGAAACTTTATAGACAAGAGAACAGCCTCTTAGTTTATACTCTCCCCTTCCCTTTCATTTCAATGGAAGTCCAAATACCAGTTTAGGACAATTCTAACATGACAGATATCCATACAACTGTTGGATTAAAGGGATGCTGTCAGAACTAGGAAGCCTGAGATGAGATCTGTTCATTCTGTTTTGGTACATGGACATAAGTGTACATGAGGCATATTTATGTCATTCTGACCACTCTGCCTGCTGGCTCTGTTCTTGTGAACCACAGGGCATTACAAGCTGCAGGAGTTCTTCCTATAAGCTTCCTAGGTGAGGCAGGCAGAATGGAGCGAGGTATGGTGAACGTAATCCTCCATATGTGTCTCCAAAGACACAATGGGCTAGACCGGCAGTGGCTGTAAATTTGCATAACTCCATAGATTGCATGCAGCTTTGCACCAGCTAAGGATCTGGCCTTTGACATATTTTCAGTGCTAGTCACATAGAAACTCATTGCATTCAATGTCAAGAAAGTAGCCGAAGCGCAACCTACATTATCGTTGAGAAGTCATCATCCACCAGTATCATGTTGGCAGCCTCCTTGCTGACATCTGTGCCTGCTTGTCCCATTGCTATCCCAATATCAGCAGATTTTAGGGCCACTGCATCATTGACCCCATCCCCTGTCATTCCCACAATGGCACCAGTGCTTTGCAAAGCCTGTGGAAATGGAGAGATGAATAAATTCAATGCCACTAGGATGGGCTCTTAATGTGAAAATAAACTATGTCCAGTGACAACGTTTGTAATTTATATTCCATTGCAGGAGGAGGGTTGCACATCTCAGATGGGAATATGGACTTTAGCAGCCCAGAGCTGCACAAAGTACCATGGGTAGTGCAGAGAGAAACAACTGAGATATTCTACTCAGTTAGGGGCTGGATTCCAGAAGTGCACAGCCCCCATTATTTCAGCTGACATCAATAGGAGCAGTGGATACTTCCACTTTCGTAGATATTAAGTTGCCCATGTAATCATAGCTCTATTGTATTGACTCCTTTCAAAGAGCCCAGTCCTATTCAGCAGGAGACCCACCAGCGACATGGGCTGGAACAGGATCAGTGCCCCAGTTTGGGTTTCCATTTCATATAACAGTGTTGGGAGGCAATCTGTACCTTTATGATTTTTAGCTTGTGCTTTGGACTTGTTCTGAAGAAAACAGACACCTGGATGATGAAAAGGAAAAAAAAGAAAAAAAAAAAGCCATGAGAATGATGCTATTTTAAGTGGAATCCTATAGCACTATTGGAAACAGTTTAAACAGCATTACATTTTTGACTGCAGATGATAACTCTGACTCTGCCACATGGTCCAGCTCTTCTCCAGACATGGCTTTCAGTTTCCCATTGCTGAGTCCAATTCTCTGTCCTGCATAGAAAACCCAACGTAAGAGCAGTCCATTATCACCAGGAGTGGCTAATTATTTTCTGATTTGAAACAAAAGACCCCATTTAAGAGGGTCACAGAAAATGACTATGAGCTGGTGTCACCTACGGAGGCATGGGACAAAAATTCTCTTTCTAGGTCTCTAACGCGTCAATCATGCACTTCTTACTCATTGGGAATTTTGCATGAGTGAAGAGTTAGATGAACAGAACTGGGTGCAATATTAAGATGCATTTCCACAGAGGGTAATTTAGTTTTGCACTGGAATAACCTTCAGAGAGAACAGGATACTTCATGTCTTTCCATTTGCAGAGTCGCTTTCTAATCGTTTTCTTTGGGTGAAAACAAGGCGGTGTTTAAAAGCCTCTGCCATGGACTTCGCAATGGAATCATCTCCTGAACATACAGGAAGCAGAAAAGAATCACACTTGGCTAAGTATGATGTCACTGGGCCAGACCCTCAGCTGCTGTCAATCAGCAAATTTCCAGTGATTATAGTTAGAGCAATGAAAATTGACACCATCTGAGGATTTGTTCTTCCAGTTTATGCTGCTTGCATGGTTTATTTCTAATGGCGATTTGAAAACCCTAAATGTAATAATTGGATATACAGAGATGTTTGCATGTGATGTTAAAAGAGACATTAATCCCAGCGATGACATTTTTCTCATTCGTTTAAGGGTATCAGCAGTAACTTTACATCCTCTATATTGCCGCTCCAGTGCGTTTTATCTTGCTGGAAATGGATCCATACTGCTTCTGTAATTAGATCACTACAGTTAACTAGATTTGTTTCAGTGAACCAGCAAAATGACCTCATCACACATTAAGTGGCGGGGACATTTGTGTGGCTTGTCGGAAAAGGTGTGTTGTCCCTTTAAGGGCAACTAGAGAGCCAGTTACCTGCTACATGAAGGTAATTCCGTACCAGGTCAGCATGGGGGTGCTGACCCATGCTCCCCACCAGGTAACTGGAAGAGAAGGGGACTATTTCTGCCCACATCTGAGCAGTACAAGACCTATTTTCACCTGGGCCAAGCCGAGCAGCACGCACCCTCCCACCCATGGAAGTACTCGAAATACCAGGTTTTGTCACAACCTGCCATGGGAGCATTATGCTAGTCATTCTTTTCTTGCGGGACCGGGAAGGAATTTTTCCATCATTGCCAGATTGGGCAAGGGGAGGTGGGTTTCTTTGCTTTCCCCACAGTGGGCTGAGAGTTTAGTGGGGGGCAAAAAATGAAAGGGGAGTTAGGCTATGATATCACAACTCACTATGTAAGCTTGGAGTGGATGTTCAGTGCAGGTATTCCAATGGGAATGGATACAACGATCTGATCAAATGGATTGGAAAAGGATTTAAAGGAGGTATTCTTTAAAGGATTGGGAACAATGGGAGTTCAGGGCTCCTAGGACTGGTATGGCAAGAAGCCAATGCTGTCCTCCTTTATAGCCCCCCTCTTTAACTCTTGTTCAAGGGGTGTGAGGTCCCAGTAGCAGGTTGGTTGGGGCCCAGGATGGGTACAGGGGAGGGCTCCCAGCAGCCCCCCAGGTATATGTAAATGGAATTATCCGCACTGTACAATTTTATCTGCCAGGTACTCCCAGACATTTAGGAATAAAGTTGCAACCTAATTAAACCACACCCAGTGTCTCCTGTCCTTCTTCTGACATAGCCGGACATAGTGAACTACTATATAATGTCACATCTGGAACTCAAGGAATCTACTGCAACAAATCATTAATGATCTGGATGATGGGCTGGATTCCACCCTCAGCAAGTTCACGGATGACACTAAGCTGGAGCAGAGGTAGATATGCTGGAGGGTAGGGATAGGGTACAGAGTGACCTAGACAAACTGGAGGATTGGGCTAAAAGAAATCGGATGAGGTTCAGTGAGGACAAGTGCAGAGTCCTGCACTTACGATGGAAGAATCCCATGCACTGCTACTGGCTGGAGACCAACTGGCTAAGCGGCCTGGGGATTACAGTGAATGAGAAGCTGGATATGAGTCAGCAGTGTGCCCTTGTTGCCAAGAAGGCTAACGTCATATTGGGCTGCATTAGTAGGAGCATTGCCAGCAAATCGAGGGAAGTGATTATTTCCCTCTATTCGGCACTGGTGAGGCCACATCTGAGTATTGCGTCCAGTTTTGGGCCCCCCATTACAGAAAGGATGTGGACAAATTGGAGGGAGTCCAACGGAGGGCAATGAAAATTATTAGGGGGCTGGGGCACATGACTTATGAGGAGAGGCTGAGGGAACTGGGCTTATTTAGTCTGCAGAAAAGAAGAGTGAGCGGGGATTTGATAGCAGCCTTCAACTACCTGAAAGGGGGTTCCAAAGAGGATGGAGCTAGGCTGTTGTCAGTGGTGGCAGATGACAGAACAAGGAGCAATGGTCTCAAGTGTCAGTGGAGGAGGTTTAGGTTGGATATTAGGAAAAACTGTTTCACTAAGAGGGTGGTGAAGTACTGGAATGGGTTACCTAGGGAGGTGGTGGAATCTCCATGCTTAGAGGTTTTTAAGGCCCGGCTTGACAAAGCCCTGGCTGGGATGACTAAGTTGGGGTTGGTCCTGCTTTGAGCAGGGGGTTGGGCTAGATGACGTCCTGAGGTCTCTTCCATCCCTAATATTCTATGATTCTATGAAATGAAAAGAAAGGTAAATGGGCTACGTTTATCTTATGAAGGTCAATAAAATATATAAGATTTGGTGTTGGTCTGACAGACAGATAATGCAAAATGTGGGAAAACAGCTAATTGTTACCGATAGCCATGGCAGTTTCCAAGGCATCTCCAGTTATCATCTTCACGGATATACCAGACTCAAAGAGGAGTTGAACTGCTTCTTTAACTCCGGCTCTTGGGGGGTCAATTATTCCAACCAGCCCTAAAAATGTTAGTGTGCCAAGTTCTGGACCTGAAGCTAGAGCAAGTACTAAAGAGAGCAAGCGGGGGGGGCGGGGGGGGGGGGGGAGAGAGGGGGAGAAAGGACCAAGTTATTCCACATTAGTTTCCATATAAGAATCCATATTACATTTAGTTTGACATTTTCAAAGATTCTTAATCAGACTTCCACTTTTGCAGCTGAAAATCAGGTAGTTAGGCCATGTCTAGTCACAAATTTATCTGGGCTTAATTGGACCTGTTTACTTATACCAGTGCAACTTTTGTGTGTGGATTCTCTTCTCTTGGTTTAAAACTCGGTTTCTTGGTTCAGGTTGAGTCTCTACATTTACCAACATTGGTAAAAGAGTGCCTATACACCGAGGTGCACCAATTTAATTAAACTTCTGCATAGACCAGGCTGATTGGCTGGAGCTAAACCAAAATAAGCCACACTTAAATTAAAATAAATGCCTACCCAGAGGCTTGCATCAGTTGAACTAAATCAGTTAAAAATCATACCTTTAGTTAAGCCCACGCAACTTTCCAGGTAGACAAGGCCGCAAACATTTAGATGCTGTAATTTGCGTCTAAAAATCTAATTCTACAGTTCTTGAATTTACTGCATTGATTTACAGGTGTAACTTTCAGAATACTTCATCAGATGTGTGTATGAAAAAGTGTTTTAAATGATCTTTCTAACCCATCACAAGCTCCACATCAGCTGCTTAGGCCAATCACTTTTCTGCAGGGTAGTAATTAAAGATTCATACTGTGAGATCATGGTGATGGTCCCGTGTCATTTGCTTTTTGTAACTTGTGAAATTTATAAATATTCAAAAATACATATAAATGTATATACAAGAGAAGGCCAAGGGGTGGGATGGACCTGATAACAGTCTTCAAACCTCTAAAAGATTGCTATAAAGACAATGGTGGTCAATTGTTCTCCATGTCCACTGTAGGACAAGAAGTAATTGGCTTTGTTTGAAGCAGGGAAGATCTAGGTTAGAGATTAGGAAAAAACTTTCTATCAGATAGTTAAGTACTGGAATAAGGCTCTAAAGGAGGCTGTGGAATCCCTGTCATTGGAGGTTTTTAAGAACAGGTTAGACAAACACCTGGCAGGGATGGTCTAGATATACTTGGTCCTGCCGCACCACAGGGAGATAGACTAGATGACCTCTTGAGGCTCCTTCCACATTTCTCTGATTCTGTATAGTCTGTCTGTGGGACATACGTTGACATGAAGTAAGAGTCAAACTGAGGGCTAGATATTTCCCTAATATTAAAAAAATCAACCAACTTCACTTGTAAAAACTCGATGCTGAAATATAGGGTCGGATCCTATTCCCAGTGAAATCGATGGGAGGGATTTCAAATGGGGCAGCAGCAGACCCACAGGACTAAATCCTGAAATCCTCACACTGACTATGCTGAGTCTTTGCAAAGGCAAGATTCCCATTGGCTTCCATGTATCACTTCCAAATGTGCTTTTTGTTGCTGTTGAAATAGCTTCTCTGACCAAAACCCGGCTCCAGAACAGACTATGCAAGATACAGTGTTCAGTTTGTTAGTGACAGCATTAACCTATGTCTCAGACAATTGGAATTGTTCGTGGAGGAAAACTGTTCACACTCTCCAGTGGTTGCATACAGTTCCTTTGCATTTCACGGATATAAAACACCAATAAAGAAAGATTTTTATGAGAAAATGAGCAGTCAACACACAAGGCTTTTGGAAACAGAGGGGAAATATAAAAATATAAAAAAAAATATAAAAAACCAGGCCTGATCCTGCTGCTGTTACTCATATAAGTAATGACAATAACTGACACTATATTTTCTAACAATCCCCCCAAACACTCCTTAGTGTTAAATAGAACAAGTATTCTTGAGCTTATTTTACATGGGAGATCTGAAGCAGGTAGGTGCTGTGACTTGACTCAAGACACAGAGAGTCACTACCAGAGTTGGGCCTGGAAATCAGGAATTCCTGGCTCCCAATCTGTGCTGATTTCCCTAAAACACCCGGCTCTTCCTTGGGACGACTAACACGAGTAAGGGCCAAGTGACCAATCCTTTTATGTTCCATTATGCAAGAACAATTTTCACCTGATGCTTTTTACAGTGGCCCAGATCCTCTCCTGGCCAGTACTTTTAGAGACAGCAAGGACACTGGCAGATGCCTGGTTATTGCTAGATGGAGAAGAATTCCATGGGGTGAAAATGGGGGGTTGTTCTCACTGAAAAGTACTTTGCTGCTGCTATATAAAGACTCATCCCACTCCTGCAACTTGTGCATGAGGCACTAGAGAAGCAAAGAGTTGTTATTAATTATTATTATTACTATTATTCGAAAACATACAGTTAGGATAACCTGTAAGCTTAAAGGATGCAATACTAACTGACCCCGCAGGCCTAGAGATCCCATTCTTCTCTCTTCCTGGATGTAGGAGGCTTTCTGCTGTGGTGTGAGAGACAGTGGGATGCCACCATTGTTGTACATGGTACAATACTGAATAACTTCTTCAAAGGCTCCCTTCATAAAATAAACATCTTCCTGCCCCTTTAAAATAAGGAGACAAGCTACGTCATTAAAAATATTGACAGTTAAACGCTTTGCATCCGAGATGTGCAGGTTCCCTTGTGTATGCCATTATCTATCCCATAAAACACATGGACACATGCCTCTTATAGAATGCAGCATTTATGTGGAATGAATCTGAGTGACCCTGGTAGTGAAAAAGTGTTTATTTGTTTTTTTTAAATAGAGAATAAAATTAACTCAGACAATTAAAGCAGGCAGGGAAACAAAGGAGGCAGTTTCTCGGAAATGTTGTCCATTTTTTCCCATTGAAATTTTGGTGCAAAAAATCATTAACACTTTTATTTTATTTATTTTTTTACTAGTTTTACAGCTGTTTGCAAAACAGGATGAATTTTTCTCAAACATTTACGCTGAAATCTCGTCCTGGTTTTTTCAGTGCTATCCACAATGTCAAGGCAAAATGTCTTTGAAATGGTGGCTTTTGAAAATTATGATGTAATTTATGAAAGCACCATCTACCTGTGTCTGAAACCCTTTGTATGGCTGTTGCCTAAGCCCTGGTCTACACTAGGACTTTAGGTCGAATTTAGCAGCGTTAAATCGATTTAAACCTGCACCCGTCCACACAATGAAGCCCTTTATTTCGACTTAAAGGGCTCTTAAAATCGATTTCCTTACTCCACTCCTGACAAGTGGATTAGCACTTAAATCGACGTTGCTGGCTCGAATTTGGGGTACTGTGGACACAATTCGATGGTATTGGCCTCCGGGAGCTATCCCAGAGTGCTCCATTCTGACCGCTCTGGACAGCACTCTCAACTCAGATGCACTGGCCAGGCAGACAGGAAAAGAACCGCAAACTTTTGAATCTTATTTCCTGTTTGGCCAGCGTGGCAAGCTGCAGGTGACCATGCAGAGCTCATCAGCGCAGGTGACCATGATGGAGTCCCAGAATCGCAAAAGAGCTCCAGCATGGACCAAACGGGAGGTATGGGATCTGATCGCTGTATGGGGAGAGGAATCCGTGCTATCAGAACTCCGTTCCAGTTTTCGAAATGCCAAAACCTTTGTGAAAATCTCCCAGGGCATGAAGGACAGAGGCCATAACAGGGACCCAAAGCAGTGCCGCGTGAAACTGAAGGAGCTGAGGCAAGCCTACCAGAAAACCAGAGAGGCGAACAGCCGCTCTGGGTCAGAGCCCCAAACATGCCGCTTCTATGATGAGCTGCATGCCATTTTAGGGGGTTCAGCCACCACTACCCCAGCCGTGTTGTTTGACTCCTTCAATGGAGATGGAGGCAATACGGAAGTAGGTTTTGGGGACGAAGAAGATGATGATGAGGAGGAGGTTGTAGATAGCTCACAGCAAGCAAGCGGAGAAACCGGTTTTCCCGACAGCCAGAAACTGTTTCTCACCCTAGACCTGGAGCCAGTACCCCCCGAACCCACCCAACGCTGCCTCCTGGACCCAGCAGGCGGAGAAGGGACCTCTGGTGAATGTACCTTTTAAAATGCTATACATGGTTTAAAAGCAAGCATGTGAAAGGATTACTTTGCCCTGGCATTTGCGGTTCTCCTAGATGTAGTCCTAAAGCCTTTGCAAAAGGTTTCTGGGGAGGGCAGCCTTATTTCGTCCTTCATGGTAGGACACTTTACCACTCCAGGCCAGTAACACGTACTCGGGAATCACTGTAGAACAAAGCATTGCAGTGTATGTTTGCTGGCATTCAACCAAAATCCGTTCTTTATCTCTCTGTGTTATCCTCAGGAGAGTGAGATATAATTCATGGTCACCTGGTTGAAATAGAGTGCTTTTCTTCAGGGGACACTCAGAGGAGCCCATTCCTGCTGGGCTGTTTGCCTGTGGCTAAACAGAAATGTTCCCCGCTGTTAGCCACAGGGAGGGGGGAAGGTTGAGGGGGTAGTCACGCGGTGGGAGGAGGCAAAATGCGACCTTGTAACGAAAGCACATGTGCTATGTATGTAATGTTAACAGCAAGGTTTACCCTGAAAGAGTGTAGCGACTGTTTTATAAAATGTGTCTTTTTAAATACCGCTGTCCCTTTTTTTTTCTCCACCAGCTGCATGTGTTTCAATGATCACAGGATCTTCTCCTTCGCAGAGGCGAGTGAAGCTTAGAAAGAAAAAAAAAACGCACTCGCGATGAAATGTTCTCCGAGCTCATGCTGTCCTCCCACACTGACAGAGCACAGACGAATGCGTGGAGGCAAATAATGTCAGAGTGCAGGAAAGCACAAAATGACCGGGAGGAGAGGTGGAGGGCTGAAGAGAGTAAGTGGCGGGCTGAAGACAGGGCTGAAGCTCAAATGTGGCGGCAGCGTGATGAGAGGAGGCAGGATTCAATGCTGAGGCTGCTGCAGGACCAAACCAGTATGCTCCAGTGTATGCTTGAGCTGCAGCAAAGGCAGCTGGAGCACAGACTGCCACTGCTGCCCCTCTGTAACCAACCACCCTCCTCCCCAAGTTCCATAGCCTACACACCCAGACGCCCAAGAGCGCGGTGTGGGGGCCTCCGGCCAACCAGCCACTCCACCACAGAGGATTGCCCCAAAAAAAGAAGGCTGTCATTCAATAAATTTTAAAGTTGTAAACTTTTAAAGTGCTGTGCTTAAAGTGCTGTGTGGCATTTTCCTTCCCTCCTCCACCACCCCTCCTGGGCTACCTTGGTAGTCATCTCCCTATTTGTGTGATGAATGAATAACGAATGCATGACTGTGAAGCAGCAATGACTTTATTGCCTCTGCAAGCAATGATTAAAGGGAGGAGGGGAGGGTGGTTAGCTTACAGGGAAGTAGAGTGAACCAAGGGGCGGGGGGTTTCATCAAGGAGAAACAAACAGAACTTTCACACCGTAGCCTGGCCAGTCATGAAACTGGTTTTCAAAGCTTCTCTGATGCATACCGCGCCCTCCTGTGCTCTTCTAACCGCCCTGGTGTCTGGCTGCGCGTAACCAGCAGCTAGGCGATTTGCCTCAACCTCCCACCCCGCCATAAACGTCTCCCCCTTACTCTCACAGATATTGTGGAGCACACAGCAAGCAGTAATAACAGTGGGAATATTGGTTTCGCTGAGGTCTAAGCGAGTCAGTAAACTGCGCCAGCGCGCCTTTAAACGTCCAAATGCACATTCTACCACCATTCTGCACTTGCTCAGCCTGTAGTTGAACAGCTCCTGACTACTGTCCAGGCTGCCTGTGTACGGCTTCATGAGCCATGGCATTAAGGGGTAGGCTGGGTCCCCAAGGATACATATAGGCATTTCAACATCCCTAACAGTTATTTTCTGGTCTGGGAATAAAGTCCCTTCCTGCAGCTTTTGAAACAGACCAGAGTTCCTGAAGATGCGAGCATCATGCACCTTTCCCGGCCATCCCACATTGATGTTGGTGAAACGTCCCTTGCGATCCACCAGAGCTTGCAGCACTATCGAAAAGTACCCCTTGCGGTTTATGTACTCGGCGGCTTGGTGCTCCGGTGCCAAGATAGGGATATGGGTTCCGTCTATAGCCCCACCACAGTTAGGGAATCCCATTGCAGCAAAGCCATCCACTATGACCTGCACATTTCCCAGGGTCACTACCCTTGATATCAGCAGATCTTCGATTGCGTGAGCTACTTGCATCACAGCAGCCCCCACAGTAGATTTGCCCACTCCAAATTGATTCCCAACTGACCGGTAGCTGTCTGGCGTTGCAAGCTTCCACAGGGCTATCGCCACTCGCTTCTCAACTGTGAGGGCTGCTCTCATCTTGGTATTCATGCGCCTCAGGGCAGGGGAAAGCAAGTCACAAAGTTCCATGAAAGTGCCCTTACGCATGCAAAAGTTTCGCAGCCACTGGGAATCGTCCCAGACCTGCAACACTATGCGGTCCCACCAGTCTGTGCTTGTTTCCCGAGCCCAGAATCGGCGTTCCACAGCATGAACCTGCCCCATTAGCACCATGATGCATGCATTGGCAGGGCCCATGCTTTCAGAGAAATCTGTGTCCATGTCCTGATCACTCATGGGACCGCGCTGATGTCGCTTCCTCGCCCGGTATCGCGTTGCCATGTTCTGGTGCTGCATATAC
The DNA here is from genome assembly GCF_965140285.1 of Lepidochelys kempii. Lineage (NCBI taxonomy): Eukaryota > Metazoa > Chordata > Testudines > Cheloniidae > Lepidochelys > Lepidochelys kempii. The sequence goes on along the minus strand of NC_136391.1, from coordinate 35,580,511 downwards.
TGCTGGATAATGCGTGTGGTGGTTAATGTGCTCCTAATTGCCAAAGTGAGCTGAGCGGCCTCCATGCTTGCCTTGGTATGGCGTCCGCACAGAAAAAAGGCGCGGAACGATTGTCTGCCGTTGCTCTGACGGAGGGAGGGGCGACTGATGACACGGCTTACAGGGTTGGCTTCAGGGAGCTAAAATCAACAAAGGGTGTGCCTGTACATCAAGGAGTATTTCAGGCAGGACTGCACGGAGGGTTCCAATAAGAAATGGTGCACCTAAGTTATTGTTGTTATTGGAACAAGGAGGTTAGCCTGGCCTCTGATTGATACATGGCTAGATTTACCTCGCTGCACCTTCTCTGTAAGTGACTGAAGTGTGATCTAGAAGAATGAGTTCCCTAGACAGGGGAGGGGGGGAAGCAAATGAGTACAAAACAAATCTGGTCTATTTCTTGTTTTGATCAACTCCATCTATCTTTTACATCTTTGGCTGGCAGCAGACGGTGCAGAAGGACTGCATGCCATCCACATCTCATGGCTGCTTGGCAGAAGATGGTACAGTACGACTGCTAGCAGTCCGTATCGCCTGCCCGCTCACCATAAGACGGTTCAATAGGACTGACTGCAGGACTAAAGAGAATGACCTGCTCAAGTCACTCCAAATTTAGTCCCTGCGCCCATGTCTGCCCAGGCGCTCCTGATCGACCTCACAGAGGCGACCAGGAGCACCTCAGACATGACGATGACGGCTACCAGTCGTACTGTACCGTCTGCTGCCACAAGGCAAGGGGTTGCTGCTATTGTGTAGCAATGCCGTACTGCGTCTGCCAGCACCCAGGAGACATAGGGTGACGGTTACCTGAGCGGGCTCCATGCTTGCCGTGGTATGGCGTCTGCACAGGTAACTCAGGAAAAAAGGCGCGAAATGATTGTCTGCCCTTGCTTTCACGGGGGGAGGGAGGGAACGGGGGCCTGACGATATGTACCCAGAACCACCCGCGACAATGTTTTAGCCCCATCAGGCATTGGGATCTCAACCCAGAATTCCAATGGGCAGCGGAGACTGCGGGAACTGTGGGATAGCTACCCACAGTGCAACGCTCCGGAAGTCGACGCTTGCCTCGGTACTGTGGAAGTGCTCCGCCGAGTTAATGCACTTAATGCACTTAGAGCATTTTCTGTGGGGACACACACACTCGAATATATAAAACCGATTTCTAAAAAACCGACTTCTATAAATTCGACCTAATTTCGTAGTGTAGACATACCCTAAGAAACTTCATTTCATTTCCATGGATATTCACATACAAGATAGGAAACATGAAACCAGTCTATATAATTATTGTTGTACCTGATTTTTCAGCATGCATTTTACTGCCATCCACTTTTGCTCCGAGCTAAATGGAATTTCCTTCTTTCTTATATAAATATCTTTTATATCATCACTTAATTCCATCTAAAATAAGGAAATTAAAACTATTACTGAAATACGAAACAATGCCAGTTTTTGCACATGCTCTGTATAGCACTTTTACGTACAGTGAGTTACCAACATTAAACAATGATCACGTCTTTATGCAGGACAGAGAAGCAAAGAGAGAGATTAAGGCCCACAGTTTCAGAAGCTTTTGCTTATCTGAGCTGCCTAATTTGATATACCTTAAGCCTGTGTGGAGGTTTGTCTAAAAGCTCTGTGCTAAGAATTATTTTGGGGAAGTTCTATGGCTACGCAGAAGGTCAGACCAGAAGATCCCAATGGTCCCTTCTGGCCTTGGAATTTATGAAAAGCCCAGTTTTCAGAAGTGATGAGTAGCCATGATGCTCATTGACTTCATCTGCAGTTGTGGGTGTTCAACTCTGAAATTCAGGGCCTTCATGTCTTAATCTGGGCACTCAGAAATTAATGGACATTTATGAACATTTAGGCCTATGTAACTTTCCCAAGTCTGTGTCAAAGCTCAGAATAGAACCCAAAATTCCTGACTCCCGGTCTTGTTCTTTAATTACAGGACCATCATTCTGTTGATTCATACACATTCCACCCTTCGAAAAAGAGGAAGATTGCAAAGAATGGGCAGTGGTTTCATTTATTTCCTATAGCCTCAGCTCAGAAAGGAACTAAACTCCAAAAAGCCCCCTCAGAGTGTTCCTCTAGGGAGCTGACAACTTGAAAACTAATTCAGTTGAAAAATACATTCTGTCCAAATTGTGACACATTGATTCATATTGATTCATATTTAACATGCTGAATATCATGTAGTCAAATAAGCCATGCCCTGCACTGATGTTGCTATATTCCAAAGGTTCCATTTTGGGGGGTGTTTCCTGTCACTCTGGGGGTTTCGACCGCTTTGTAAAAAAAAAAAAAAAAATCACTCGGCTCTGGTACTTTTCCAAATCGCAATGGTAGCATTCATACAGGTGAAAGTGACTACATGAGGTGCAATGCAGTGCTAAATCAGGCCCATTGTTTGTGGTGGACAGTATTTTGCACTCTACACAGGAAGGTCAAAAGAACAATCAAAGAGTTCTTTGTTTTTCACAACTGTAGGAAAAAAAGGTAAGGAAGTAACAGATGACAAAACTACAAGAAAACTCTCTGCCATGACTTCTAATTTGGCTTGTGTATGTTCATTTGTCTGCTGTTTCCTTACTGGTGTCTGCAGAACAATGGAAAGGAGTCTGATTTCAACCCAAAAGAAATCCATTGTGCAGTGTAACTACACAAACCAGCCAAGTAAAACCATTATTGCTATAGCATGGAAATGCTCTGTGAAGGTGTTTGCCTGTGGCAGCAGGCATAGATGTGTGTGGCCGCGCGCACACGTGTGGGCTGGGGTAGAGGGGACAAAGATTCTTGCAAGAAGGACCAAAAAGAAGCAAGAAGAATCTGAAGTCAGTCTGTTCAATTACTGACTGCAATAGATAATGTCCAGTGAATTCAGCTTATTTTGCAAGTTTCTGCGTTACTAAAGGACCATATTCTCTTTCTCCCCAGCTCATATAAGGAGTTATTAACTACCTACACAGAACCTGACCCTAGCTTGAAGAAATCTGCAAAAGACAAACAAATATAAGAAACCCTACCTTCATCGCAAGAGCAATAAGGGCTCCCTCCGTTGGCTGGCCCATCACAGTATTTTTTCTGATAATAGCATTATTAGCTACACAGCCAGCCTAAAAGTGATATATTTGCATACATTATTTTTATATGAAATATTATACGTTACATATCTCCCTCTAATTAACTGGTAAGATATTGCAGAGCTAGAATGGCTGCTTTGTGACAGCTTCCTGTTCATGTCAAGGTGAGCTAAACTAAGGAGGTGGGATCCAGATCCAGGATAGGTTAAAACCCAAGGTCAGAATTTGGCATCAAGGTTGAATCTGAGGGCTAAGGGTCAAGTTCAGTGGCACAGCCATCGCGTAATATTTTGGATCAAAATACCAGCAATTTCAAAAGATGGCTCTTGTACTTTTCCACCAGTTTGAGGAGCTTCCAAATCAGTAGAACTGGTAAAAATATTGAATGTTGGGGTATGTAAGGGTTAAGTGAAGACCTGGGTAACCGCTAGCAGGGTATTAGGGAGGAAGGCACAGGCAGGCACCGTCTCTTTGCTTGATTCTCCCTTCCCTTCTCCATGTTAAGGATTGATAAGTGATGTAGCTGCATAAGGAATGTGGGGATCTAAAGGATACCTTTTGGGTAAAGCAGGGTTATCTCCCTCTCCCGTCCTGTCCCAGCTACATAAATGAGCTCAGGCTCCCTTCCCTGCAAACTGCTGATTAGGGGAAACTTGTGGCTACAATTACTGCAGAGAAATGCATCTTCAAAGTAAAAATGTCTGTAGGATATGTTTAGTGTTGTAAACAGTAAATAGGGGCAGGAATAATTATATTCCTGATATGGGTGTTCATATTACTCAATAAGGGTTTTGGAGGCATTGTAGTAAATGTAGGTATTTATATACTAACTTAGATAAAAGGAGTGTGCTGTAATTAATTCAGTGGTTACTTGACAATTGGGTCGAGGGGAACAAGTATCGCAATAAAGAAGCCCATCTACTCAATCTGCCCCGGGTCCGCCTGTCCCTCTTCTAACATTTAATCTTTCAAATTCTGAAAAATGAACATGCAAATGTTGAACTATATTTTCATGATTTCCCTCTCTTTGAATCAGCTCTACAAATCCGACCTGGAAAGACTAGTCCCTTCTAATTGTGGCTCTAACATGCAATATAAATCTGAGGGGTGGGTTTGGATCAACCCGTTCCCAAAACTGAAAGGCGATTAAATCTGAGGTTCCAGTTCAGGCTATTTGCATATGCAAGTATCTGATTTCCACATACAATTGCATGTGCAAAATTAGTGGTAAAAATTGCACATGAGTGTCTATGAAAATCAGATCCCCAGTACCTTCTGAAATCAGTGAAGATTCTGCCTAACCAGCTGGCTGTATTTTGGAATTGCAGCTACTCTACACAACAAAAACTAATAAAGTCAGTTGCTCCTTGTTCTATGCATCACCACTGCATAAACTCTTATCCAAAATTGCAAAGCATTTCTGCAAGCCAATGTTTCTGGCTTCTCCCTAGATATTTTGATGATTGTCACCTGCTATAAACCACTGTCATGTCTGATATAGTAACTGCACAAAACCCTTCTCTAGGTCCTCTTGCTATAGCAAGGACATGTTCAATTAGAGCCAATAAAAGTGCAGTTTCAGTAACATTCATCATACAAGGAGAGCATCATAAATTATAATTGAGTGAAAATGGAGTAGTTTGATTAATATTTTCTACTTACCTCCACTAGCTTTCCTACTGAGACATTGGAAAATTCCTTAATAACTTCCTTTGATGGTAACAGACACACACTTCCTTTCCCACTGTATCCAACCCCGCTCACCTGGGGGAAAATATATTTGGAAGGTGCATACATAAAATTTCTCAGTGTCTAGCTGAAATATATGACAATCAATATTTTCTCCTTATACAGCACAACATCTCTGGGGACATTTATGATCTATTTTCAAGGCATGCTGGGATTAATGTGTTTTGCTGGGAGCAATATTTATAGCTAAGGTGGCAAATACTGTAATAATCAAAGTGCAGTACTATCTAGGGATGAGAAAACTCACTTTGCCATCTTTCAATCCTATTGATCATCATGGGCTTTAAAGTTTGGGTACAGTTCAATCAACGGGCCAAATTCTTAGTTAGGTGCAGCTACATTAGATTTGCCAGCTGGAATACAATATACTAACCTATGCTCCTGTTTTATGATTATTGATTGCTGAAGGTGTGATTCTCCACTGTCTTTTATGGTAGAAGTTTACACCCACTATGCACTGGTGTGATGACAACAACATGCAAGGCCATAGCTAATCAGGCCCCATGGCTATTTAAAAAAAAAAAAAAAAAGCATCAAGTCAACCTGCTAGTAAATGTTTGAAAATGTTTCTGCTAGAAATGCCAACAGCAGCATTAGCACTGCTGGCAGGACCATCTAAATATTCTATGCTATGTTTATGCTCATGATATTGCTGGGAGCTTTGTGTGCAAAGCATATGTGATTTCATCAACCACGCTCTTTCAAGTACAGCACGCTCACTTGGCATGAGCAGCTTCTGTGACTATGGGGCCTCATTCGGCATTCCTTCAATACCCCACACTCCCATTCATGTCAGCGGGAATTTCAGATGCACAAGGAATAAGCCCGTAGTCTAATATAAATACACATACATTTAGAACATCTTATATAGGAATTGACCATGCAAAGAACTGAGACTGATGGACGTCCAGGACTGGACCTATGCTAAATTAAATGTGAGCAATCTCTTAGAATCATAGAATCATAGAATATCAGGGTTGGAAGGGACCCCTGAAGGTCATCTAGTCCAACCCCCTGCTCGAAGCAGGACCAATTCCCAGTTAAATCATCCCAGCCAGGGCTTTGTCAAGCCTGACCTTAAAAACCTCTAAGGACGGAGATTCTACCACCTCCCTAGGTAACGCATTCCAGTGTTTCACCACCCTCTTAGTGAAAAAGTTTTTCCTAATATCCAATCTAAACCTCCCCCACTGCAACTTGAGACCATTACTCCTCGTTCTGTCATCTGCTACCATTGAGAACAGTCTAGAGCCATCCTCTTTGGAACCCCCTTTCAGATAGTTGAAAGCAGCTATCAAATCCCCCCCTCATTCTTCTCTTCTGCAGACTAAACAATGCCAGCTCCCTCAGCCTCTCCTCATAAGTCATGTGTTCTAGACCCCTAATCATTTTTGTTGCCCTTCGCTGGACTCTCTCCAATTTATCCACATCCCTCCTGTAGTGTGGGGCCCAAAACTGGACACAGTACTCCAGATGAGGCCTCACCAATGTCGAATAGAGGGGAACGATCACGTCCCTCGATCTGCTCGCTATGCTCCTACTTATACATCCCAAAATGCCATTGGCCTTCTTGGCAACAAGGGCACACTGCTGACTCATATCCAGCTTCTCGTCCACTGTAACTCCTAGGTCCTTTTCCGCAGAACTGCTGCCTAGCCATTCGGTCCCTAGTCTGTAGCGGTGCATTGGATTCTTCCATCCTAAGTGCAGGACCCTGCACTTATCCTTATTGAACCTCATCAGATTTCTTTTGGCCCAATCCTCCAATTTGTCTAGGTCCTTCTGTATCCTATCCCTCCCCTCCAGCGTATCTACCACTCCTCCCAGTTTAGTATCATCCGCAAATTTGCTGAGAGTGCAATCCACACCATCCTCCAGATCATTTATGAAGATATTGAACAAAACCGGCCCCAGGACCGACCCTTGGGGCACTCCACTTGATACCAGCTGCCAACTAGACATGGAGCCATTGATCATTACCCGTTGAGCCCGACAATCTAGCCAGCTTTCTACCCACCTTATAGTGCATTCATCCAGCCCATACTTCCTTAACTTGCTGACAAGAATACTGTGGGAGACCGTGTCAAAAGCTTTGCTAAAGTCAAGAAACAATACATCCACTGCTTTCCCTTCATCCACAGAACCAGTAATCTCATCATAAAAGGCGATTAGATTAGTCAGGCATGACCTTCTTGTGGGCTTGAATGATGAAGTCAGTATAATTTCATGGACCATACCTCTGCCTGGAATCCATCTGAGGTTACTAGCTGAGTTACTGTCATCTCATTGGCTGTCAAAGTCCCTGTCTTATCTGAACAGATGACATTACAGCAACCTGATGGGAGGAAAAAATTTTATCAGAACTAATGCAACGTGTAAATGAACAACTAGATTAGATGCCATAGAAATGTTATAACATGTTACTTGTATGTTACAAACATGAGCCATTACTGGGCAAAGACCTATGTGAGAGAAAGAACAAAATACAAAAAGCTGGGTGAATTTTCTAACCCCTCATTAAGGGCTACAGAGAAAACCAATGCAAACATGTTTGTGCCTCTCCAGTGTCTTGATAAGGCACTGTACTACCATGTATATGATTTGGGTTTGGGAGCTGGGAGGAGATAGCTATTGGAAGGAAGGTTCCATCACTCTTGAACATCACATGTTGCATGGTTCAGAGAAGGCATTAATTTCTGAGGAAGCGATCAGAAGCAGCAAGATCATGTGCTAATGCAGCAGTTACCGACCAGCTGGGAGGAAATATGGGAATAAAAGACAAAAACCCCAACAGATGGTGAGACAATGGGTGCCCAGGCACCCAAAGACTCACTCAGCAGTTCTTCATTCTCTTGGACGATGGTGCAAGGGGGATCCCAATGGCACCTATTTTTGTTTTGGGTCAAGATGGGTTCGGTGGCCTGCTAAACCCAGGGTTGTGAGTTCAATCCTTGAGGGGGCCATTTAGGGATCTGGGGCAAAAATTGGTGATTGTTTTTGCTTTGAGCAGGGGGTTGGACTAGATGACCTCCTGAGGTCCCTTCCAACCCTGATATTCTATTCTATTCTAAAGTCCCTGCTCCACCACAAACCTTTTATGGGACCTTGGGCCAGTCATTTAGCCTCACAGGATTTGTCTACACTGCAATAAAACACCCACAGCTGGCCCGAATCCGCTAACTCAGGCTTGCAGAACCTGGGCTATAAAATTGCAAGGTAGACGTCTGAGCTCAGACAGCTACTTAACAATTTTGTAGCCCCACCGCCCAAGCCCCTCGAGTCCGTGTCAGGTGACTCGGCCCAGCTGCGGGCGTTTTGGTGCAGTATAGACACACCCTCTGTGTCTCCATTCCCTATTTGTACAATGGGATAAAAGCTGTTCCCTACCTCACAGGGGTGCTGTGAAGATAACTACATTGAAGATGCTGAGGTGCTTAGTTATGACAATAATGGGGGCCATAAGAGTCCCTAGGGCAGATAGAGAGGCAATTCCACATTCAAACTCTGCTTGGAAATAATAAAACATTTCAATACAAATGCAATACAATTCAACACAACACAAATTCTGGACCTGATTCTCATTTACACTAATGCCTCTTTGCACTGCACTGACAATGTAAAGCAGATTTAGAGTGGGAGTGAATTAGCCTGATGCCCATTTTAAGGCCAGTTTACACTGCTACAGCAGTACAAAGAGGCTTTCATGTAAAGGAAAATCAAGTCCTCTAATTTTAGTCACTTAAATGGACGGAATCATTTCCCCAGAAGGTGGCAAAATGGGTTTAGCTCAGATATGGTGATGATGATGAGGGCCATACAAGAACCCAGACAGAAGAAAGGAGATTGGCCTGTGATTAAGTTAATTGCAATTTTGAAGGATTAGTGCAGAGCAAATCATTATCTTTCATTAGTCTGAATTTAATTATTCGCAGAATTAAATAAAAAGTTGAATGAAGGACAAATATGCTCTTTACAAAAGTTTTGTGGACTTGTGTTGTTAACAAGTAGGAGAATGTTGCTCCTTGTAATGCTTGGACATTCTTCCAAAGTTCCTAGTTATTGGATGAAAAGGCCCATTCAGGGCTGGCACTTTTAGAATCCAATCAATTCTTTATGGGGTTGGGGCAGGCAGCTCCACATGTCCTGGCGTTAGAGTCAGTGCAGATAAAATGGAGATAAGGGTGAGAGGACTCTGTTGCTGCTTAGCAAACAGGGACCCTGATCCTGGAGTCCTAACAAGGGCACAAAGGAACACGACTGCTTTCAATATCAGGGAGATAAACACCAGGGAGAGAGAAGAGCTATTTAAGCTAAGGACAATGTTGGTGGAAGAACAAATGGGGCTAAACTGGCCATGAATAAAAATTTAGGCTGGAAATTAGAAGGTTTCTTACCATCAGAGGAGTGAGGTACTGGAACAGCCTTTAAATGCAAGTAGAGGGGGCAAACCACCTAACTCATTTTAAAATGGGATTATGAGACAGGGTTGCCTGTGATAGTCGGGGACTGGACTCAGAGAGCCAGGAGATCCCTTCCAGTCCCATGTTCCATGTTCCTCAGTCAATGGGAGTTATATCTGTGTCATAAATGCAGGGTAAGGCTCCACAGTAGCCATGTGAAGCTGCATGATGCTGCCTTGTGGTCCTAGATGTAGTTAAATGCACTCCATCATCAGAATGGAGAGTGGTGCTCAATATCGGACATCTCCATTTCCCTTCATGCAATGCTCCATACTAACCCATAGGGCCAGGGAGCCTACTAGGAGACAGTGATTTTGGGTGTGCCATTGTGAAGAGGCGGCAGAGGAATATCAGTGAGGTGGGCAGGTAGACAGGGAAGAACAGCAGTTGAGTTGGCCTATACTATTGTGCCAGTTGCTCTATTGCAGGGGCAGCAGCTGCTTTCCAGCCAGGTACAGAACAGGAGAAGCATATGGACCAACAAAGTGGGAAGTAAGTGAAGAGGCAAGGCCTGGGTGCAGGGGCAAGATAGGCAGGTCTTAGTAGGAGAGAAGGGCTGGTCAAGGACAGCCAATTCCAAGGAAAGAAAGGGTGACAACAGCGCATTAGCCATTTGATCTCGGCTGTGTTCCTGGTATGCCACTTTAGTGGCCATTGGGACTAAAGGAAGAGGATGAATAACATGGTGAGGGGTGAAGAGAGATAATTTTTAAGAATTTGGGTTATTGGGTCGCTCCAGCCCTTGGTTCAAGTCATAACACCAGATAACCCTGGGTTATCTAAGCAAGCTAGTAGCCAATTTGGTTGCAGATTTGTATAGATTGGACAGATGAATACATGGCTTTGTTTTTGGATGTGACCACCATCAGCCTTACCTAGAGTTTCTACTATGGGTAGCTTCTTCACAATCACTCTTTTCTTGGCCATCCTTAGAACGCCCAGCACCAGCGTCACCGTGACAACAATAGGTAGCCCCTCTGGGATGGCAGCCACGGCCAGGCTGGGTTGCAGTATAGCAAAAGAACAGGTTTCTAGTTACAATGGGTCACACCACAAGGCGCTGCACCCACGCATACACTCGAACATTGCAAATAAGCATTTCCAGAAGGCATGAATGTCCTCTTGAATGTGATGGTCTGGAATGGAAATCTCGTGACTGTTGAATATTAACAGCTCAAATTCCCAATACATAATGCAATATAAATATGTACAATAATCCTCTGCATGTCCTTCTCCATTTAAAAGAGTCTGGAGAGTGAGCACAATTTTGAACATTGCCAGGGATAGTTCATTTCCTTACATCTGGGAATTTGAGATTTTTAATCTCTGAAGATGAAGGTTCAACCTTGCTTGGCAGCATGGTTCAATCATACCCACTGACCTCCTCTCCTAGATGATTCAAAGCTATTCTCAGAGAGTTAATTCTATTCTGAGTAGCCTGGACTCCCAAAGGATCTCTTGGTGCCATAGGCTACGTCTACACTACAGCCAGGATCGATGCTCTGAGATCGATCCACCAGCGATGGATTTAGTGGGTCTAGTGAAGACCCGCCAAATGGATAGCAGATCACTCTACAGTCGACCCCTGTGCTCTACCCCCGACGAGAAGAGTAAGGTAAATCAACAGGAGAGTTTCTCCCATCAACCCCTTGCGGTGTAGACCCTGCGGTAACTCGACCTAAGATATGTTGACTCCAGCTACATCATTCACGTAGCTGGAGTTGTGTAGCATAGGTCAACTTACCGCGGTAATGTAGACATAGCCCTAGTAAACCAGACTGGCATCTGGCACTATGCATAGTTATTCCAGAGAAAATACTGACAATCATTTTATAACCCTCTGTTGTTCTGTAGCCAGGTATGAATGGGTCATAAAGGATATCTGCTGTTACAAGGCAATAAATGTTTATATTAAGCATAAAAATTAACTCAGGATTAAAACATCAGTTAAGGCAAACATTTTCAAAAGTGACTACCGATTTCAATTGCCTGAATTTCCGGGTGTCAAATTTCAGACAACTTGGGCGGGCTCAGTTTCCTGGGGTGATTAGTACTAAAGCTGGCCAGAAAACAACAATTCCATTTTCCAGAAAATGTTGAAACTTTGAAATTTGTTTTCATTCTGATAAAGAGTGAAACTGAGACCTTTGGGGAAAAAAATCACAAAAAAATGCGAGCAAGAGACCCCAGGATAGCCAATAAACTGGTGGTCAGAACACTGGCTTGGGATGTAGTAGACCCAGATTCAGCCCAAACTGGAGCCAGTTGGAGCTTTGTTTCTCAGCACCTTTGAAATTCTGAGTCAAGAATTGCTGACAAACTTTTTTCTCCTTTGTCATCAGTGTCCCCCTAGCCATTGTGAGTATGAAACCAAACTACTTTAGTTCCTTCCATGTTGACCTTCATCCATATTTTTATTTCCACACAGTGCTAGATAATGAGTAATCTTAGAGCTATGGCAACACTTAAGGATCCATTTTCCAAATATTACTCAAACAGTTGGTTTATAGTATTTGACTAAGGGGTTGTGCATGTATTTCTATATGTCAGGCACAGATGTAACATTCCTGGCTTTATAAACAAGTTAGAGAAGGGCTAATAATTTGCAGATATAATATTCCTCTTAATTTAAAGCATAGAGATAAGAATAGAAAAATGGCCATACTGAGTCAGACCTATCATCTATCTAGGCCAGTATCCTGTCTCTGACAGTGGCTAGTGTCAGATGCTTCAGAGGGAATGAACAGAAGAGGGCAATTTTGAGTGGTTCATCCCCTGTCATCCAGTCCCATCTTCTGGCAGTTGGAGGTTTAGGGACAACCAGAACACAGGGTTGTATCCCTGACCATCTTGGCTAAATAGCCATTTATGGACATATCCTCCATGAACTTATCTAATTCTTTGTTGAACCCAGTTATACTTTTGGCCTTCACAACATCCCTGGCAATGAGTTCCACAGGTTGACTGTACATTGTGTGAAGAAGTGCTTTCTTGTGTTTGTTTTAAAATTGCTGCCTACTAAGACTTTGCAGTACTTTTATGGCAGGGATCAAGGAAGGCTATGCTTATGTGGATGTCTTCCAAGGCACTGCTCAGTGGAAATATGTTCATGGCAGAATTCAGACATTAGTGAAATAATGTACCTAAATGCACCAGTCTGTTTCCCCCCCAAAAATAAAATAAAATAAAATCTCCAGCCTTCTTTTGTTCCTTCATTTCCCATTAAATGAATAGTAAGGTCAGATTCCATATTCACTGTAATCAACAGTAGAACTCCCATTGGCTTCTGTTGTGCAGAACCAAGCCCCATATTAAGAGACTAACACAAGTACTGAGTTTTTTTTTTCCCCCACAGAAAAAAGTCCCCTCCATTGTCTCAAGCAACCTCTTAGCGGAACGTGTTTCACTGTAATAATAAAAGAGTTCTTTCCAATCCTCACCTCACTCCAATAGTGAACATACCGAGAAGATGCTTTCCTTGCAACCAGCCAATCAGCATTATTAAACCTAGGAGAAGGGGGAAAAAGCCAGTTAAAAAATGGAAGTTAAGGATCTGTGAGGGATTTCAAGATATCTTTCATCTCAAGTCATCGCAGGCTGGACACTCAAAAACTGAGGCACTCCACGTGAAAGGGCCCTTTTGAAAAAGTTGCTCCAGGGACACCGGAATGGATCATAGTTTATGCAGAGCATTCGGGCCAACTCACCAATTATGCAAAAGGAGAAAAGGGTAAGTTGTTTCCCCAGTTTATCCATGCTTTTCTGGAGAGGTGTTTTAGGGGTCTGGAAATGTGAAGAGAAAAAAACAAAATTGGTTTCTGTTATGTAAAATGGGGTGTGTGAGTAGAATCAGTAACAATAAATACAGCCATAATTATTACCACTGAAGCAACCCTAAACTGAGATTGGGGGCTTATTGTGCAGGCATTGTACACCATATACACAGTGAGAGAAAAACGTCCATTAAAGAGTTTATAATCTCAAAAGACAAGACAGAAGCATTAGTCAGTTCACAGATGGGGACCTGAGGCATAGAGAGAATAAGTAACATGCTCAAAGTCTTCAAAGTTTGTGGCAGAGCTGGGACTTGAACCCAGCTCTCTTAAATCCTACTGCAATGCCTGAAGCTCATGACCACCCTACCTACAAACAGCCATTTGACCTCCAGTATTTGTGTAACAATGCGGAGACTCGGGTCCCGTGGCGGTACCACACAGCACTGTACCCACAAAACAAACAGAATTCTTGTCCCTTACCTCTTCCGCTTGCATCAATTTAAACACCTCTCCAAACTGTGAGTTTTCACCAGTTCCGATAACTATCCCCTGGATTAGGAAAATAGCAATGAGCATCATGCAAAATACTGACCTTACTTAAAAGATTCTCTAGCTATTATCTAGAGGTGGATGATATGGAGAGTATATAGGACTCACTTTTCCCTTCCCATATCGCACCAGTGTTCCCATGAAAACAACATTACTCAGCGTTGTTAGGTCTCCAGCTTCCAGTAAGGGATCATCAGTCTTACTGCAAGGCTCAGCTTCTCCAGTAAAACTGGATTCATCCACCAACAGGTCTGTAACCTAATTAAAAATGTAACTATGTGGAGTCTTTATCACAACATAGACTAGCAAACCGATGTTATCATTTATGTGTGAGCTGGTGTTTACCTCTATCAGTCTGATATCTGCAGGAACCCTGTCTCCAATAGAAAGACACACAATGTCTCCTGGGACCAAGTCTCGGGCGAGAAGATGCTGCAGTTTTCCTTTCCTTATGCTGCATTACATTGAGAAAATGATACTATTTAAATAGGCCAAACAGCATGCTAGGCAAATATAAGGACCAGGTCCTTGCCCCAGAGATGATCCAATCTAAATAAGAGTTTATCATCTAACTAAGAATGAGGAAAGGAGATTATATTCCTACCCTGAATTTAGTTTTAATGCACAAACAGATGGGTGGATTATGGAAGCTTTAGATTTCAGTAATAATGTACATTTAACCTGAATATCCTGAATTGGAGTGCTTTCCCCGCAGTTTGAACTTTAAAGACTGCTTACAGGCCGATGAAAAAGACCATCATACTTGGCAAGCTGTTTAAAGGTAGAATTACCGTTGGTGTTTTTCCATGTTGCTGTGCTAAATGTTCACCTTTGAAAAGATTAGGTGCCTACTCTGTGAAATTCATTGGAGGAAACAGGCGAAGGTAACCGGAGTATTTGTAAGGTACAAAGTTCTAAGACCTTTGAAGTAGAAAAGGCCAGGCCTCGTTTTTGACACAATAATTATAACCTCAACATGAACCATTTATTTGTATTCGTCATGATAGAGCTGATTTTCAAGGATACAAGTGTGACGTTACACTCCATATGCTTTATGAATGTGAAAATGATGTAACTGGAATATGCTTTATGCAAAAGGTCTCTTGTAAGGTGTCATTACAAAGGTTATAACCTACTGAATATATTCATCCTATTTGTATGAATGTATCATTCTTGTATCTGAAGCTAGTAATATGAAGTATAACTCTGAGCTCCTATTGTAATTATGCAAAGAGTTGACCATTAATGGTGGTTTAAAATCTTGATGGCTCCCATTGACTAGGACAATTGGTTGTAAAAGCTTTGTTTACTTGCAAACCTCCTAGGGTACGTGCGGGCCAGCCCTGGAGAAATGGAGACTAAGGGTATCATAGGACATGTGAACATGTCACATGATGCTGGAATCCATTTTAAACCTGGTGCTTTTCCATTTAGAAGGAGGGGTGGGGACCCAGAGAGACAAAAGATTCCTGCCTTGTGCCAAAGCTATAAAAGGGGGTGGAACAGAACAAAGGTGGCTGCCAGTCATGAGAAATCCCCTAGTTACCACCTGAGCTGGAACTAACAAGGATTGTACCAGGATTGGGCCCAGACTAGGAAGGCGTCTAGTCTGTGAAAGAAGCATATTGGAACACCTCCAAGGGTGAGATTTACCTGTAATCAGTTTCTTAATGTATTAGGCTTAGGCTTGCGTGTTTTGTTTTATTTTGCTTGGTAAGTTACTTTGTTCTGTCTGTTATTACTTGGAACCACTTAAATCCTACTTTTTATAATTAATAAAATCACTTTTGTTTATTGATAAACCCAGAGTCAGTGATTAATACCTGGGGGAGCAACAGCTGTGCATATCTCTCTACCAGTGCTATAGAGGGCAGACAATTTATGAGTTTACCCTGTATAAAGCTTTATACAGAGTAAAACGGATTTATCTGGGATTTGGATCCCATTGGGAACTGGGTGTCTGGGTGCTGGAGATAGGTGACTTGCTGAGCAGTTTTTGGTTAAAGTCTGCAGCTTTCGGGGGCATGGCCCAGACTGGGTCTGTGTTGCAGCAGCCTAACAACACAGTGTCTGGCTCAACAAGCTGGCAGGGAAAATGGGCTCAGAGGAAATCTCAGCACATCAGGCGACAGTCCCAAGGGGGTCTCTGTGACCGAACCCATCACAACAAGTAGTAAAAGGCTTTTTGTAATCTAGAAAGTTGATCCTTAACACTAAAGCAGTCAGACCAATAAGATTTGATACACTATACAACATAACGGACACAAATACAGTCAAACTGTATCATATGCAGAGAAACATTTTTAAACTCAGCATGTGCAATGAATGCATGTATTGACATATGGTTAATTTATGCCCAAACATCCTGCATGTAAATTGGGTATTTGCACATGCACATCAGTAGACAGGTGTCAACTTGGTTGTATGCAAATCCCTAATATGCACACCAATGGGCCAGGACCTTCAGTCCATTAGAGTTGCTTTTTGTGGATCTCCCAGGGTAAAGGTACCCTAATGCCAGAGAATATGGCCAGTGGGGGATTCCCCCTGTACTGGGGAATCATCAGATAGTGTAAACTTGCTGTAGTGACTCCTTTGCCAGTCTCTCCAGCTTCCAGTTTAGGGGGGCTGTATCCAAGGAAAAGGGGACATGTCTGGGCCATCCTTACACTTCAGGAATTTCCAGATGATGGATTTATCCTTTGGCGGGGGGTCGCTGGCAGCTGGTACTACTCAGAGCAGCCTTCAGTACATATGAATTACAGACAGCAGTGGTGCAAAGATGATACAGGGGGGATTAGTTCAAGGATTCAGTCACAAGGCCAAAAAACCAAAAGGAAATGGAAATAAGATAGATCTGTATAAAATAGAATGAGAAATCCTACTCTCCCCTCTTCCCCCCCGGGGCATGTTAGTGGGGGCTGGGAAGCCTAATAAATATGGTAGGATCATTTCTCAGTCTATCAAGCACAAATTCCAACCTGGGATTGATGGTTATTTCCATATGCTCACTGGCAAAAAAAATTTTATTGCACAGCTCAGAAACCAATATTTGACTTGCAGGTGTAGCTAGACTCTCAATCTTATTGACTGAAGCTAGCTCATCCCTTGGATCATGTGTAAGGCACCTTTGGCTACACACATATAAACCCCATGCTAATCACCGGGGCTCAAACCCCAGGAATGTAAGCAGCGACACACGAACTTCAGCCATCTCTGCTAAAGGAGAATTCCTGCAACTGCGAACACCAGGGCAAGTCATAAGAGGGAGATATATGAAGTGGGCTGTAGCCCACGAAAGCTTATGCTCAAATAAATTTGTTAGTCTCTAAGGTGCCACAAGTACTCCTGTTCTTATTACCAACTGGACACCCATCCAAAGACAGTTATCAGCAATTCATTACATGCACAAGCATCAGAATTGTTGCCTTCATTATCTGGCTTCTTCCCCACAACCAGAACTAAAAGAAAATGAATAGCTCTGCATGACTTACCAGTTACATTCTGGGGGGACTAGTTTGTTGAGCTCTTCCAAAGATTTTTCAGAGCGATACTCCTTATGAGAGAGCAGCATAAAACTAAGTTACAAAAGCAGGATTACTTCAAATGGGCCATAAACTGAGATGCAGAGCTATGCTGCAAAGTTAAGGATTCTTAGGACGTACCTGAATGAAGGCCACTGTAACCACAATTATTACTGCCTAAAGAGAAAGAGGTATTAAATTCATGGGCATGTTAACTGCAGCTAATGCAGAGCTTGCCTTACAGGTGATTCTGAGATTCTAAGGCCAGAAGGACTACTGTGATCATATAAGTCTGACCCTGGGTCTCACACACACCATAGAACTCCCCCAAAATAATTCATAGACCAGCTCTTTTAGAAAGAAAACATCCAATCGTGATTTTAAAATGGCCAGTGCTGGAGAATCCTCCATAAACCTGATCCACTGATTAATTACCGCCACTGTTAAAACTGTATGCCTTATTTCCTGTCTGAATTTGTCTAGCTTCAATTGCCAGGGGATTCCACTTCCAGGTGAATAACTTACCATTGCAATACTCACAGCATCCTCGTATTCTTTAGTAATTACACTTACTAAAGCAGAAGCCAGCAGCAATAGAATGAGCGGATTCTTAAACTAAAATAAAATAAAATAAGAGATTTTTTTTTGTTTCAAAAAACCATTTTATTTAAGAAAAATAATCCTCATTAGTTCACTGTTTAGTGACACAGTTTAATGCTGGACTTCTTTAGAAATAAGAAGAAACATCTAATTGATACAAAGAATTCCTTTAATTAGTGCTACTGCATCATTCTTGCAAATAAATAGGAACTGTTGGATGCTCGGGTCTTTTGAAAATATGGCCATTTATTTAGGGACCTAAATATGGATTTAGGAGCCTAATTTTAAGCTTCTATTTGTGAAAATCTTGACCTCACTCAGTAACCATTGGAAGTGATGTAATTGAGTTAAGTAAGATAAAGAAAGAAACTCCATTCCCCCCACTCTGCCATAGGTTATGAAGATGCACCTTAGTGGAATTTGGGCTTGAGCCAGCTCCCATTGAAGTCAATCATGAAACTCAAGTCCTTAGTTCCCATTCTTAACAAAAAAGATTGCATAAAATACCGTACAGTAAATGAAAGGAGCCAGGCCACAGTGAAATTTAAAAATGTACGTTACAGGTCATTCAAATTTATCAGTGTGAATTGTGTACTCCAACAAGTAACACTTCCAAGGAGACTGAAGGGTTGTTAGAGAGCATGACTGTACTAAAAAAATCCATTCTGTACCCTCAAAAGAAAATCCCTTGCTAAAAGGGTCAAGCAGGTGGGGAGCAAAGCATCCATGTGTCATTTTTAATTAGGCACAAAGAATGCTTTAGAAACAAGCGTAGAAAATTTACTTATGGTTCTATGAAGTTGCTTAAAGAACACTGAATAAGTGTGTGTGTGGGGGGGGAAATCAGTGAAATAAAAATGAACCCTTAAATAAAATAAACAAAATTTACAATCCTTAGGATCCATCTAAAGTGCAACCAGAGGCAAAACTGATTAGTAAGAAAATCACAACAATCAATCTCTATCAAAAAATAATCCCTGTTCTGGTAAAAGCTCCAAGGCACAGATGTAAATTACATTCAGCTTGTGAGATCCATTAATAAACATGAGATTCCATGTGCACCTAATGAAGGATAACTCAGCCTAGAAAGAATAAGATTAAAGACACCACCTCGATAGTTTGTTTCTTGCATTATTTGAATCACTCAGTCTTCAAAGTGATATCGCAATATTGCATTTCTTACTCTAGCACAAGAGCTGAAGTTAACTTTCATCTGAGTTTTACACAGTTCATCCTTTTTTGCTGAAGATTTAGTGCTCATCAGTTTCATTCACGGAACTATGTCGTAACTGAAATCAGAATATACTCCAGTTATCACTTTCTTTATACAACCTTTCATTCTTTTACCACTGGCCTGAGTAGGAAATGAATATCGTTATTGTTATGTAAGTGGTGCAAAGAACGATACGGCTCTTGATTTATACAGTGTACAGCATCTTAAGCAACGGGTGGATCTTTAAATCTATCTCCATGTAATGCAAGATCATGGTCCATGTTTGTAATGATTTCCCACCAGGCTCAGTGAGCCCCTGTGTCTCTATGCAGAGATCATTGCTGGATTGGGGCCACAGGAATAAAAGCCATACAATTTCTAATATATGGAAGCACTAAGATCCAATCAGAACAGATTTTCTCACTGTTGAGTACTACTGCACAAATGTGAAACCACCTTTTAATGGGCTGCACCATAATTACACATGTAATCCTTACCTGGTCTAGATATTTCTTCCATATAGGTTCTGTATTGTCTACTGTAAACTCATTCCAGCCATGTGTTATTCTGCGTTGTAGCACTGAAAACTCTGAGAGTCCAGTTTGTAAATCAACCTGGAGGGAGGTTAAAATCAGTGTAAAATCATCCAGGAAAACTGCATCATGCAATCAAGCTGCATTAAAAGTAATAAATACATTTGGCCACAAGTTCAGATCTAATATTTGACCAAGTCTTATGGCTTTCATTTGTACTCCCCCCACAGATGACACTTGACCAAATATCCAGAATGATCAGACACGAAAAACAACAATAAAAGAGAACCACTGCTTTTGTACCAGCTACAAATCTTTGGAGGCTACTATCATAAATCCAGCAGAGGGAGCACAAATTCATTAACAAATCCCATTTCCAGATTTGTGGTGCCATTTGACGAATGACTAAATAAAAACCAACTAAGTAACTAACTAACTTCTGGGTTCACTAGAAACAATAGAAAAAAAATAATCAATGTTTTGCCAAATAAAAAAAAAGAACAAACAAACATGGAAATAAATTGGGTCTGCAAGTTTGAGAGATGGCAGTAGTGGAGAATAAACTAAAAATTAAAAACTATATAAAATACTTAGTACAACAATATTCCCTGGTCCCTAGCTTTAGTGGATCAGCATTTCCTAGATTTCTATCCTCCAGCATATTCTTTTCATACATATATGATCATGTTTATATTCCTTACAGTATATTATTAGTTTTTGCCCATTGCAAACTGTAATATAAATTGAGTATTTAAAATATTCCTCCAGAGGCAGAATGCAACCCAGTGTTCCTTTTGGGGAGGTGTATATGTGTGCGTTTCCCCAGATCATCTCTTACACATGGCTACGTGTAAATCACATGATCCAGGCCCAGGGAAAACCCCATGTGATGTTTCAGGGAATCATCTATGGTTCTAGAGCTACAAAATGAATATTATTGATTTAGATGCTTGGAATGCTGTGGGACTAAGGGAAGAAAATGGGGCCATATGAGAGTAAACTGGGTGTAAACTGGACACGAATGAATTTAGGCTGGAAATTAGAAGGTGGTTCCTAACCATCAGAGGAGTGAGGCTGCGGAGCAGCCTCCCAATAGGAGTCGTGGGGGCAAAACTCCTATCAGGTTTTAAGATGGAGCTTGATACATTTATGAAAGGGATTACTTGACAGGGTTGCCTGCAATAACAAGGGACAGGACTTGATGATCCAGCAGGTCCCTTCCAGTCCTGTGTCCTATGTCCACTAAGATCGTCACACCTGAAAAGCTGTGTATCTTGCATGTAAGTTTGCAGAACTGTGCTAAATCCTCCACCCGTTGGTGATGGACCAAGCGTAGTTAGTGGTCTGTGCTGCCCAAGCTTTAACTCAAGTCATTTGCGGTTCAGAGGTTCACTTAACTCACCATCACCGCTGATCAGAACAAAGTAAACCAATTTTTCAACTGTTAAGTCTCAGAAAGCCACCCAAATGAAAAGGACATATCTGAACCACATCTGATGCACGAGGAAGTTTGCATCTAAAACTAGATATGAATTTCGCAGCTTAGCTCCCTCTCGGAACAAAATAATGTGGGATATTGGGGTGAGTCCGTATTTCCACAAAGTGTGGTTACGCATTATGTAATCATCCTTACATGTAAACTTTTTGCCAAGTCTTCTTTATGGCATTTGCAAGCTTCTTTGGGGGGGAGAGCTTTCACTTCTTTCTCTTGTTCAATTGCTGTCAATTCCCGTTCATCTGTCTGAGTAATACAGATAATGCAATTGTTAGGGAAGAAGAACATAGCTAGTACAGTCATTTCATTAGTTTTTTGGTTCCTCCCTTTATTTGGCCTCTCTTCCCTTATCCTTCAGTTATAGGTCTTCACACTTATCTAACAGCTAAATAATTCACCCTTGCAACCCCTCTCCCTCTCCTGTGGCAGGTACATATTATCATCTCTGTTTTACAGATGGGGAAAGTTAAGGCAGAGAGGTTAAATTATTTGTCCAAGACCACAGAGGTAGTCAGTGTCTGAGCTGGAATGGTTGGTCTGACCACTCAATCATGCCTGTAACTCACAAGTTGTTTTGCTCCTGAGAGAGGATACAGTTCCCCCTTATACTGTGTGTGTGCACACATGTGTCCATTTTATGCTGGAAGTGGAAACTTATTCTCCAATGGTTCCAGGAAATCAGGCCATGCTACAGGAAGAGGGGAGGAGAAAGAAAGTATCAGGTAAATACTTTGGTAAATGCTGAGAAAAACAGCCAGCCGCTTGGCAGTAGTTCCAGGGAGAAGTAGCAAGGGTGTTGCACATAATGGGCTGGAGAGGAAAGAGGCAGAAGGTGAACATGGCCAGGTCTAGTTCCAGAGCCTTTCTCCCAAATAACCAGAAATCCTTCTCGGTACAGAAGAGAGAAGCTGTTCCTGGGAAAGAGAGCTGGTGATTTATCTTAGAGTCAGCTCAAATGAAAGCTCCTTCATGAAGTCCTCAGGAGATGCCTATGCAAGGAATTGCAATGCAACCAAGCCAAAAATGGTGCATGTCTGCAGCAATCACTCAGGAAGTGGAGAAGATTGTTTTTTCTTTTGGAAGCAGCATCCACCTTCCTAGGAGACTGCCCTCTTTCCATGTGCTTTTTTTGAAAATTAGGTGCAGCTGTTCTGCTTCCTGAGTAAGCTCCTCTGGGTCTTAGCACAGATGTTGCCTCCCTTCATTAGGGATGCTGGGACATGGATATTATGGGCACGGTTCCTGAAGAGTCTGAGCCACTTACACAGGTGGTCCTGTGGACCACAGGAGCACACTGCATGGAATGGTGTCAGCTCCTGGGACCCAAATCATATTGCTTTCCTGGTTAGCTGTATCTGTTCCTTTGTGCTTCTACAGATCCCCAGTTCCTCTGATGTCAGCTTCACTCCTTACAGGCTCTAAGTTTTTGGTTAAGCAAAACATCTGCAGGTGACAAAACACTTTTCATTGGTGCCATCCTGTCCTTTAACAGTGCTAAATATGAGTCTGAATCCACAGCCTTTTTCAGTTGCCAAGTTATTATAAACACCATTTTCCAACAGCCCCTTGGATTGCGAACAAACTTCTAAACCTCAAACTTCACTGCAAACTGCTTAAACTCATGTTCACTCAAGTGCAGCCCACGCCGTCTGTCGGTAGGAGAAAGCTCTCCCGCCGACAAAAAACTTCCACCCGCACTGAATGGTGATAATGTTGTTGGCAGAAGAGCGCTCCTGCCAACAAAGTGCTGTTCACACTGGTGCTTTTCATCTGCGAAACTTTTGTCTTTCAGGGTGTGTGTTTTTTTCACACCTCTGAACGACAAAAGTTTTGTCATTCAGTTACCATTGTAGACAAAGCCTTATAGTAAAGCTATTTCAGAGAAGTGAGAATAAGTCATGAATGAGGGCATAGTTTTTTCCAGGCAACATAAACAAATCTATGCCTACTTTACTCCAATGGGGCCAATTTTTCCTATGCCACCAACATGGGCTCTTTTGCTCAACTTCGTCTGTATTTTTAGCATATGTGACAAGGCTTGAAAACTTCCTCAAAACACTGTTAATTTGAGGCCAATCTCTTAGATTTTACAATCTCTAAATGACCTTCATTTATCCTTTTTAACATATTTTTCTCTAACACCTTAAGAATCACCATCCTAGTGTCTTTAAACAAAATCCTACCTTGGACCGAGAGCTCTTCCTGAATCGGTGATAGGGCCTAGGAACATGCTGTCCCGGTCACCCTGTGCTAGTAGCTTTAATCATATTCTGCAGGTTCTCATCCTGAGCTGCTGCTGTGATAATCACAGTCCACATGGCCTGTGAGACCAGAGAGTTTTCTTTTAAAATCAAATTGACATGTATAATGGCTAGCTCTGGACTTTGCTCCCCCTGAATGCTCTCCAGAGTGTGTCTGCTCCCATCAAATCTCTCCCAGGTTTGTATTTGATTTGCAAATCATACATTTGTAAGTGAAAAACTAAGATCTGTATTCTCAGTGGGCAGGAGAAGGGGAAGGGAAGGGCCCTTTTGGCAATAATAAGCAGTTTACGGTTTACTATATCTTCCTCCTGTATTTTCCACTGCACGCATCTGATGAAGTGGGTTTTAGCCCACAAAAGCTTAAATAAGCTCAAATAAATTTGTTAGTTTCTAAGGTGCCACAGGTACTCCTCCTTATTTTTGTTTATGGTCAGTTTCAGCTAACACTGTACTCCCCTAAATAAAGACATGAAACTTTTTACACACATGGACTAAGGTCAAAGCCTTTTTCTCTGAGCATATCAACACTCAACTTTTGTTAGTGCCTTTGACGCATAAGCCACTTGACCTCCAGTATTTGAGTATGGTCCAGTTTTGACCATACTGCTTTAAAAGGACTGCATTGATACCCCCCCCCCCCCCTTGGAGTCATCGGAGGATAACTTGGCACAAGCGATATACTAACTATGGTGGCTTTATGCTGCCGTAACTTGTGTCGACCCAAGCTTATGGCGTAGACCTGGCTGTAGTGCTTACTGTCATAGTACCTTAGGACTGGGGCCTCTTAATTAACTCATTCAGTTTCTCATACTCTTTATTAAGATTTGCATCCCAGGTCGCTTGGCCATCGTTGTGCAGCAGCACTCGCAGGTTGCTGGTTCGGGCAACTAGATTAGGCAGACATTTCATTACTATATCAGTGTCCAGATAAGTCATCAGTTCTCCTTTGTCCTTTAATTTGTTGACTCCCTCAAAGGCTCTCAGATACAACCCCAACGAAAGCTGGACAAGCCCCTACATGGACAGATAGAAATAATATTGCTCGAGAGAAACAGCATGATTTTCCTTTACAGAAAAAGCGGTGGTTAGGTAATGTTATGTTCATTATTATTAATAAGTATTATTTGCATTACAGTAGGCTTTAGACACGTTAGCTGAGAACAGGAATCCATTGTGCTGGAAACTTTACATAAACGTAGTGATAGACAGTACCTTTACAATCCAAACAAAGGGTGGAGGAGGACACTGAGGCACACAGAGAGGGAAAGTGACTCTCTCAGAGTCACACAGCTGATTAATGACAGAGCCAGATACAGAAGCCAGGTCACCTAAGCCTCAACCCAGTGCCTTATCTAGATGTTTTATAATCTCTTTTATAATATCTATAATTATAATTCACTCACTCCTTTTAATAAGGTGGAGAAATGTCAGACCTGTTGATCTGAAATTTGAGCTACTGATTTGAGCTATACATGGAAAGCCATTACATTTTTTATTTTGCTGATATATAAAAGTTATAAGTTTTGCTTAAATAAACTGTATTGTTACAAAGGGACAATTATTAAAAGGAGTTAATCTGCATGTATTGGGACATGCCACTCAGTAAATGCAGAATGGCTTTGCAAGACAAAGATCACAGTGTTTGAAATGAAAAGGGGGACTTGTGGCACCTTAGAGACTAACCAATTTATTTGAGCATAGGCTTTCGTGAGCTACAGCTCACTTCATCGGATGCATAAAGTGGAAAATGCAGTGAGGATGTTTTATACACACAGACCATGAAAAAATGGGTGTTTATCACTTCAAAAGGTTTTCTCTCCCCCCACCCCACTCTCCTGCTGGTAATAGCTTATCTAAAGTGATCACTTTCCTTACAATGTGTATGATAATCAAGGTGGGCCATTTCCAGCAATGAGTTGGCATATGCTAGACTAGCATGTAGCTACAATCTACTTAAATACAATAAAGAGTGCGCCACTCAAGGAGGGGTTGGCAGGAGAAAATAAAAATTGTTAGTGTAACTATTGTCTGGCCAGCACAGACAGTGCTACAAGTTACAAAGGAGCAGACATTTAGGCTACAAGTCATGCATAATGTTCTGCACCACCACACCTTACAAAATGTCACATCTTCTTTTAGCTCTCTGGCTACTGTTGGTTTTGATCTATGATTCATTATAGATTGCACTGGGACACACAGCAAATCTGGAAAGGGTGAGAGAGGCAGAGCTTTCTACGACTCTCAAATGCACCAGAGCGTGTGAAGACTTCTCGTTTCTGTTTGGTTAAGGTTATTCATTCTGGGGTATTGTTTGCTCCCTTCTCCTTCCTATATTTACTTGGGCGAGCTAAATTTGGTGAAGTCTAAGCTGGGAGAGCGAGTGATTTGGTCAAATAAGGAGCCTTTCCAAATGTAAAACTTCATCCTTGCTTTCCCACAGAGCACAACTTAGTATTTATTGGAAGCGGGTGAAAACCAATCCCGCAAAAGACTAACACTCCAGGGTGTGTGTGTGAGTGTGAGATATTTGAAAAGTTCTACTCTGTACGGCATTACAACAACGGGCATAGTACAAAAACCAAGGAAAAACAAACTAGAATTCCACAACAAGGTATTTTCCCGCCCCCATCTGTGGTGCTGTGTCACGAGTGCTGTTTAATCCTGCTTAAGCATGGTTGCCAACTCTTCCACTCTCATTGTGAGTCTCAAAATATTTGGTGTTTTTCTTACAGCCCGAGGCCCTGAAGTCCTGTGAATATACCAGAAACTCAACTTTCACTTGAAAAAAAAAAAAAAAGTTTCTAGCTTTCATGGTTGCAGAGATAAACCTGAAAATGTGAACGCTGATGGTCCTAAAACCACAAGACACGTAAACTTTAAATATTTTTTAAAAAATATTTTAAAATAACTTTTAAGCCAGGCTCGTGATTTTGTTGACCTCACTCATGGCTTTTGAACGTTTGCAATACAGTTGACAGGTCCCATGTACAGAGACCCCCTCGCCCAAGCCAGCTTGCACCCCCAATTAGTTCAACACTGCTACCACAAAGCATATCACACACATACACACAAACACACAGCGCTTTCTCACTCTCTTCCCTTGGGAGAGATTTTCAGTGTGTTCCTTCTTGTTCTCATTGTGTTTCCTGACTCAAAAGTAAAGACAGGCAGACTGGAAGTACATGTTCCAGGTCTTCACTCATGCCTTAGGGTGTGCAGATTACACCCACGAGGAGTTTTTGACCTAAACACAGACCCACACAGAGTGCAGTCCCACCCACTCCACTCAGCAACAGGGTGGGACCCTGGAAGCTCAGCTTTGTAAGGTAGCTGCTTATATAGAGTTTCCTGGGTTTCCTCTAAGGGCCTGATTGGGCCTTCAAGTGTCAACCCTGCTTCATTACTCCACCCTGTAAACCTGTGTGGGAGCTGCAGAGAATGAAGTTAACCCCCAGCTTGCTGGAAAATATTAGGGCCATTGGTCCCTTTCATGCCCTGTTGGGGACAAGCTGTTTTTCTTTTTGTTAAAGGAAGTTAATGTTTGCCAAAGACCTGGACACCTGACTAGGAACCAAAATGTATTCAAGATAACAATGGACTGGTTTCCATGGCAGCATGTTTCTCGTTTGGTATTTCTGGGGGCAAATTCAGAAGGATCAAGGGCAAGATGACCCCTAAAGAGCTAAATGTGTCTGCCAGCAAACTTGTTCCCTTAGAAAATCTTTAATCAAATGCTTAAAGACTATGTAAATAGGCTCTGACTTTTTGCTCATGTGTGATATGCTGTGCTGACCTTTCATTTGGTCTGTTTTTAAATAGACCTCCTTTCCTTCCTGGTACTTTTCTTTTAAAGGGCACATATTACCAAACTTTATTGCCAATGTATAAACATGCAGTCAAGCAATAGCAGCAGTAAGTAAAGAGTGATTGGGCAGGCTTGTACACCTCTGTTGGGAAGTGAATGAGTAGCAGGGAAAAGCACACACCCCATTACAGTAGATGTTAAAATAAGGAAAAAAAAAAAAAAGCAGGCATATACTGGAATTGTAACTCAGTACTACATTTAGGGCAAAGAACAAAAGCCAACCTATTTCCATTGCCGGATGGACAACAAACTTAAGCTCTGATCCTGCAAACCCGTACATATATATGTACGGCTGGTAGAAAAATCCAGTGTTTCCGTGAAGAACTTGAACAAAATGGTTTTGTTTAACATTTTTTGCGGAAGATTTTGATTTGTGTGTGTGTTTTGAACGGAAATGTTCATTTTGTTTTGGTTTTAAACACCAAAATGAAACAAACAAAACATTTGACATGACCTGCTTTGTTCCTCTTTGATTTTTTTTTTTTTTTGGTCCAAAAGGGAAAAAAAAAAAGTTGAATTCAAAAAACTTTTTCAAAAAATATTCCAACTTTCACTAACATTGCAATTTTTTGTTCGAAAAAAAAGAAAGGTTGGAACATTTGGACCCGGTGTGCGTGTGTCTGTGAGCCCTTCGTACCGTCCCCAAGCTACTGGTGCAGCACCAGCTCCACTAAGAGAAAACTAAAATTAAGAAAAATTCAGAGACATGAATAAATTGCAACACAGAGAAGGAGCACAAGAAGTACAAGGCACACTAGAATGAAAGGAATGGAAAAAACAGACTGAGCAATAGAACTGGGAGAAAAATGGAAAACATTTCAGGATGACATTTTCCCTCCCCCTCCTGCCCCAATCAAAAAATTTCAAGCTCTGACATTTTTAAACAAGTGCTACTGTTTAAGAAGTTCTTCAATGGAAAGGGACAAATTTTCCAATCCAGTGGGGGCAAACATTTAACTGGAGATGCACCGAATCTGATTTGCAACCTAATTCATTTTGTCAGGTCACATATATTTTAGGTGTAAATTTTGCCTGCAAACAGGGGTGATGGACTTTTTGAAAATCCCATCCAAAAGGTTATACAGTCAACTTTGTCTTGACTTTAATTCAGAATTATTGATTCAGGGTTTACACTATCTTTGCCTTAATAAGAAAAGGCTTTGGAATTGAAAGATTATATTTGCAAGGCCCATGTCATTGCTAGTGGCTTTTGTGTGAATGCAGCAAACAATAATTCCAGCCAAAGAGGGCGTTTTTCCTATTAAAAGAGAGGGAAATGCCTCATCTGTATTCATATATAATTCTGCCCATCTATCTCTACTCTTGCTACAGTATTTACAATGCTCATGCACACAAAGCTATGAGAATCATAGAAATGTAGGGCTGGACAGAACCTTGAGAAGTCAAGTCCAGCCTCCAGCACTGAGGCAGGACAAAGTAAACCTAGTCCATCCCTGACAGCTGTTTGTCCAACCTGTTCTTAAAAACCTCTGGGGTTGGGGATTCCACAACCTCTCTTGGAAGCCTATTCCAGAGCTTAAATAGCCTTATAGTTGGAAAGGTATTCCTAATATCTAACCTAAATCTCCTTTGCTGCAGAATCCCCCCGGGGCTGGATGGTATCCAACAATGCTCACAGAGGAGAGCAAAAGAAGGAAGCAGCAGATTAATGGCATGCTGTTTCCCACTCCAGGAGTTCATCAAAGGTCCCTCCACAGGCATACTATGTGTTGGGGTCTCACTCTATTTGTGGAGGCATGTTGGAGAGCTAGGGAGCAGTCACTCAATGCATCATACTTCTCTTTGAGCCTCTTCATAAATCTTTAACCCTCCCTCTGATTTTTCTCTCCCTTCCAGCCTGAAAGCGAGGAGGGAGGGGACAGGGGTAAGCCAGTGGCAGCCTGGCTCCCAGCGGAACCCTGGGGATACAAACCATGGTGGGGAGCACCATCCCCATGAAGGGAAGATAGATAGGAAGCAAACCTTGCTGGCCAACCATCCTTCCCCTCTTGGGAGTTTTGCTGCAGTAGGAGACTATGAGACCCATGATAGCTCCTGAACAGATTCATCTCCATTTGATATCAGGCATTATCTGTGCGGGGAAAGCACCATTAGAGATGTGTGAAGCTACTGTAACACAGCTCAGAAACTGATCTCTGCAGTTTGGTTTTAGGGTTTAGAAGAGACCAGCACTTGGTGTTGATCATGGAGGATAGAGCTGGACAAACTCCAACCTCTGGGGAACATCTCCCTGCCCTCAGGTCCCTCAACCAGCCCTAAGTCCCCCAAGCAAAGGGTATATATATATATATATGGAAGAGGGTGGAAGAGAGCAGATCCCAGCAGTTTCAGAGAGAATGAGGTGACTGTCATGAGGAAAGGTGTGTGTGGGGGGAGACAGAAGTTAAAGTGGAGGTTGAACACCCACTGTCCTTGTCGTCTGCTTGTACTGAAGTTGAAATCGAGGCTATATTAGGAGGTTTGATATGAACATAACCCATGACTCTGTGTCCTCCTGTTGTGGCAATGCCATGAAAAAGGTCTTGAGTTGGCTACTGCCTCTGAGCTCTGCCTTAATGAGCTTGAGCCCAGATTCCCAGACATATTTAGGCTTCTAGCTTCCAATGAAATCATTGGAGATCCAGGCCTTTAGCTCAAGCTAACAAAACCTATATTTTTAGCAGTTCTTGCTTCTGTCTCAGCAGCTGACTTGGCTGTGGGTGTCATTACATAAATATTTCAGAGTAGTCTACCTTTTACTCTATTCTAAACTTTCCACTTTCAAATTTTCTGTTTGAATCATGTTTGCGCCTTAGCTCACATATAATTGTTGTTTGTCTTACTCTAGCCACTGAGATCAACGGAGATCAGAACTCCATTTTCCTAGGCGCTGTGCACATGTATTTTCAGAAAAACTCAGATCTGAGAAGTTAACAATTTTAAACAGAAGTTTAAAACAGGAAGTTTAAATAGAAAAGACAAAAGAATTATGATTCCCACTTTAGTGATCAATAACTGAGGCACACAGAAGTTAAATGACTTTTTGAAGGGGGGCTTAAACTTCTTTATCCCTCTATTTGTCACTGTAAAAGTCTTTCCAAGTAGAAAACAGATGGAGTATTAGTCAATTACCAGACAATAACAAAAGCAGGGAATTGATTCTTGAGTTATCACATTATTATTATAACCATTAACATGGCATAATTTAAACAATGATTGTCAATAGCAACAATATAATAAAGTCTTGGAGCACTTGTGTGTGTAGTAAATTAAAACTTTTCTTCCAATTGGATGTAACAACCCTGTTTGGCATTATGATTTCAGAATATAATGGCATCCTAATGGATTCTCCATGGATTACCACTGAAATTGTTTTGACATGTTAATATCACATCCTAATGGCATTGTGGAAAGGTCTCCAGTTGTACATTTAAATGATTTTAGTATCTTTGTAGACTTGCATTGAAATCATTCTGATGTATTTGCATTGTAATGAGGTCTCTGTGGGCTTGAATGGAAATCATTTCCCCAGATTCTTCCTAAACTTACACTGAAAATGTAGGCCTTTAGGAACATAAGAATGGTCATACTGGGTCCGACCAATGGTCCATCTAACCCAGTATCCTGCCTTTTGACAGCAGCCAGTGCCAGATGCTTCAGAGGGAATGAACAGAACAGGGCAAATGTCAAATGATTCACCCCCCTGTTGTCTAGTCCCAGCTTCTGGTAGGCAGATGTTTAGGGACTCCCAGAGTGTGGGGTTGCACCCATGCCCATCCTGGCTAATAGCCATTGATGGACCTATCCTCATTAACTTATCTAATTATTTTTTTAATCCAATTATACTTTTGGCCTTCACCACATCCCCTGGCAATGAGTTCCACAAGTTGACTGTGCGTTGTGTGAAGAAGTACTTCCTTTTGTTTGTTTTAAGCCTACTGCCTATTAAATTAATTGGGTGACCCCTGGTTCTTGTGTTACGCGAACGGGTAAATGACACTTCCTCATTCACTTTCTCCACCCCAGTCAAGATTTTATAGACCTTTATCGTATCCCCTGGTCCCCCCTTAGTTGTCTCTTTTCTAAGCTGAACAGTCCCACTCTTCTTCATCTTTTATATGGAAGCTGTTCCATACCAGTAAACACTTTTGCTGCCCTTCTCTGTACTATTTCCAGTTCTAATATCTCATTCTGGAGATGGGGCGACCAGAAACCGCACACAGTATTCATGGTGTGGGTGTACCATGGATGTATATAGTGGCATTGTGATATTTTCTGTCTTATTATCTATTCTTTTTCCTAAGGGCTCCTAACATTGTTAGTTTTTTTGACAGCTGCTGCACCCTGAGTGGATGTTTTCAGAGAGCTATCCACAATGACTCCAAGAGCTCTTTCTGGAGTGGTAACAGCTAATTTAGACCCCATCATTTTGTATGCATTGTTGGGATTATGTTTTCCAATGTGCATTACTTAACATTTATCAACACTGAATTTCATCTGCCATTTTGTTACCCAGTCACCCAGTTTTGTGAGATCCCTTTTGTAACTCTTCACAGCCAGCTTTGGATTTAATTATATTGTGTAATTCTGCATCATCTGCAAAGTTTGCTAGCCCACTGTTTACTCTCTTTTCCAGATCATTTATGAATATGAATATCAGTCCCAGTTCAGATCCTTGGGGGACCCTGCTATTTACCTCTCTCCACTATGTAAACTGATAATTTATTCCTATGTTTTAACCAGTTACTGATTTGTGAGAGGATCCGCCCTCTTATCCCAGGACTGCTTACTTTGCTTAAGAGCCTTTGGTGTGGGACCTGGTCAAAGGCTTTCTGAAGGTCCAAATACACTGTACGCACTTGCTTGCCCTTGTGTACATGCTAGTCCGCATTGTAGTGTCATATTATAGTGGTATCATGTTCTGCATAGACTTGGACTGGAATTCAAGCAGATCATGTGCTCACAGAGAGAGAGCAAATACTCATAATTATTTACTATGCTGTAGCAAGAATGTCAGAGCCAGAAGACTGCAAGTTCTAATTCAGAACAAGCCACTGACTGACTATAGTTCCCTGACTGTGGACAAGTGACTTGACCCTCACTCAAATATTGGCCAAATCAATGGACCAGAGTTTAAAAACTGCATCTATGTTCCTCTTCATTGGGTTAACAGATTACCAAAAGAGAGAGATTATTTTGCTATCTCACGTCACAGCAAGATCAGAATTGTTTTTTTTTTTGGCATCCCAGCCACGTCTCCATTTTACTCTGTGAAGTTGGGCTATGTATGCCGTAGCATCACATAGAGGAGCAAAAAGAGGATGGTCTCGGTCTCCCTCTCTAGTGAGGCTACACATAGAATACTGCCAACAGTTTTGGCCAACTTGATACTAGAAAGAAGACAACAAATGGGAAGGACTGAAGAGCAGATTAGAGAGTTGGAGGGAATAGCTTTTGAAGAAAGATTAAGAATACTAACTGCAATATACAGAGCTTGGGCAAATCATGATTAAAGGGCACATAAACTGCCTATAAGTATTTGGAAGGTGCAAATGCCAAGGAGGGAAAGCAATGTAGTGTTATAAACAAAATGAATCAATCCAGGTATGGAAGAAAGGATGAAATCAGATTCCTCTCACCCATGTGAATGGGTCCAAAGGTCAACACCTCACATGAGTATGGCAAGGATCAGTTACTTTGTTACTTGAAAATATCCAATCCTATCATTATTATTAATTCTATTACAATAGATCCTAGAGGCCTCAGCAGAAATCAGAGCACCATTGCACTGGACAAACCCATAGTAATCAGAGGCAGGCCCAGCCCCAGAGAGCTTACAGAGTGGCTAGAGGAAAAATGTAAAATAGAAAGTCAAACATATGGAAAACCACAGAAACCAACGATTTCATTCTCTCACATTCAGTGGCAAATAGAGGGGACACCAAAAAAGGTATATTTCAGAAATGTTCCAAAACCACATTTCATGAACATTTTTGAGAAGACAAAAAAAAATCTTTCTGAAAATGAGTGACATTTTGAAAACATCCGTGGATTATTTTGTAAAATAAAAATGAAAATAATGATAAAGTGCCATCCGAGCAGCTGGATGTCTCATCCCACTCGCTAATAGGCTCTATTCTGAACTGAAGGAATCACCCATTTGGAAGTTCATCCTCAGGACTCATTCATTTCCTTGGGCCTTTCTGCTTAGAGTACTGGCCTACATTGTTAAAATGTCTGATCCTAAAATCAGTGCAAACACAATGACATATGCTGCAAATCTGAGTATTGTTAGCGAAGCCTTGACATAAAGATGAATGTTAATACTTACGATTTATCATAGAGCTATTCAGCTTGCACACACATTAACTAACCACACAACACCCCAATAGGCAGGTCAGTGTCGTCGTTGCTATTATCCTCCATTTTAAATATGATGATAAATCAAAGTAGCACCGCAAAACTGCCAGAGCTATAGAGAGGTAATGTTGCCAGCAATGCACAGTAGGCTTAGCCCCAACTACACACCACATTTCATAACTTACAGGCAAGAGGCATAGGGAATCCTTACCTCCCGTTCCGGCTCTCCATTCCCAACTGGCTGATATTTCTGGGCTAAGCGGAAAAGTGACCCTTTCTGGAAGAGTTTGGAGAAGCGTCTTTCTACCATCTTTCCTTTGTCTCAGCAGCAGCTCCTCATTCTGCTGCTGTTGCTTGAATGTCACCTGTTCCTGGCTGTGGCTCAAATTCCCTTGCAAGCCTGGGTTGTAGCTACAGAAGAGGGATTGGCAGGTGTTACCTGATGCCTACAGAGGAAGCCACGCCCACTGCCAGCAACAGGTGCCTGGGAGAGGCTGCACACCCTCCTTCACTCTGGCCGCTCAGAGCAGCAGATACCTACAGGGTGCTTAGCTTATTCAACTCCATGCCAAAGAATTCCTGTGTGTGCTTAGTCAAACCCATGGTTAGTATTTGTATGGAGCAGTCTTGGCTGTAACTCAGGCTGCAGTAGCTGTTAAGGGAGTGTAAAGCAATTGATTTTTGCACTTGGAGGTCTTTCAGCTCTATTGTTTCCCCCACACTCTGATAAAATGCAACAGCATAGAATCATAGAATATCAGGGTTGGAAGGGACCTCAGGAGGTCATTTAGTCCAACCTCCTGCTCAAAGCAGGACCAATCCCCAATTTTTTCCCCAGATCCCTAAATGGCCCCTCAAGGATTGAACACACAACCCTGGGTTTAGCAGGCCAATGCTCAAACCACTGAGCTATCCCTCCTTCCTTCCCTATGCTGTATTTCAGCATTAGGCAGAAATGGTGGCTTGTTTTCCACAGGCAGTTCCATGCAAATGCAGGGTATGGTCACTGCTGAGCTGTTTGTAAGTTCGCAAGGTGAGTGTGGGGGGAATCACTGGGGGAAAGCTTCCTTAAGAAATGTTCAATTCAGTGTGAGTGGGTGAGACAAGGTGGTGAGGTAATATCTTTTATTGGACCTATTTCCCTTAGTGAGAGAGACAAGCTTTTGAGCTCACACAGCGCTCTTCTCCAGGTCTGGGAAACTTATTTGGTATGTCATAGCTAAATACAACATGGAACAGATTGCTTAGCATATGTAGTTAACATATATTTAAGGGACATTTCAAGGTGAAGTATATCGGTGTCAGGGGAGACAGAGGAAACCACAAACTCTAATATACTTGTTGGAAGACTGTGATGCTCCCAACTTGTTAAACACCTTGAATTCATGCCAGTTTTTATCTCCTAGCAAAAATGTCCAGTTTAATTTTATGTAGATTTACTTGTAGATCCTTTCCCTATTTGGGGAGCATTTTTGTGGTGGATTACAACCTGCTTGAACAATACTTAATCAGTTACCCCTTTCCTGTGCCCACAAATTCTCATCTGTTGACATGGAGCATTGTCTTGTGGTTTGAACCAGGGCAGTTGAATCAGAATTCCTGGGTTCTCTCCCTAACGCTTTCATTGACTTGTTAGGTAAGTCACTTAGCTCTAAATTGCCAGTTAGGTCTAACTTTGTGGAATTAAAGCGCAGCCCGGAGTTTTTGGTGGTATGAAGATTAGAGCTGTGTTGGAAACGGAATTTTCTTCCCCCAGCAAATTTTGCATTTTTGAAAAAAAAAAAACAACCCAATAACCCTCCTTCTGAATCTGAATGAAATGTCAGATATGCAAAATTTCCCACAAGATGGTCATTAAAAAATATCAGTTTTGGAATTTTTCAAAACTGTCCAGTCCTGGCTCCCTGGCTCTATTGCAATCCACCTGGTGAGCTGCTAAGGAGCCATAACCCTAACGTCCGGGAAGCCCCAGGTCTGTGGCAGCCTGCCAGGTAGGAATCCTGCCTTTATTCTGCCTCAAGTTTTCTCACAAGCAACACATTATTGTGGAATGTTTCAATTTCAATGATCTGTCATTTTCTAATGAGAAGATGTTTCCTTAAAAATTTCCAACCAGCTATAGTGGAGATGCACCACCCCAGTGGGATATCTGGAAGCTTTATGTCTCAGGCTGGACTTCCAGGAGCCCTGGGGATCACAGACATTACAACTCATTCAAAGGGCATATGCTACAGACCTATCTCCATTAAGCCTAGCTCAAAGATTACGGGGACAGCTCTGGGTGGAGAAGGTTGGGGCTAGTTCTTACTTCAGAGGGGTATTGTGAAATGTCATTAATTGATTGCAGATCATTTGGAGACTTTTAAACAGAATGTGCCTTAGAGTATTGAGCCCAGTTATACTATTCTTAGCCATCTGGCTGCCTAATGAGAAGTCCTTGCCAGCTGAACTGCTCTGGATGTGCCATAGGATAAATGAAAGGGGTTCATGAATTGCTGGAAGGTGGTAATGCTTATTCACCTGGGAAGACACCAGAGGATGGTGTTGGACATCTACTTTCAGATCTATCACCCAAATTGTTCAGTGTTTGAAGGAGGGCCCTGTGCAAGGTTGCTTGGTACTTAGAGCTGCCATGTCACCAGTATGCTGAAGCCACTAAGCTCCATATTTGCTTTACCTCTGTTTCCTGATTTCCTAAGAAGAGGTATGGATCTGGACAAAAGCCAGCAGGCTCAGCTGAGTCCAGATAAAGCATTTTTCAGGGAAATAAATTCTGCTCAGAAAGTGAGATATTAATTACTCATTTGAATGTGTCTGTTGTAGTTTTTAGTCTTAGGATCATATCAGATGTCTCCCAGTTTCCCAGGTAGCAAAAGTGTCTGGAAATAACTTCTTTCATCATCAGCTAACAAAGAGACCATTTAGTCTGATAGCTCTCACCAGACACCCATATGGCAGTAACTCACCCACATACAGGACCAATATATAGATCACGAAAGGATTGGGGGCTGGAGCACATAACTTATGAGGAGAGGCTGAGGGAACTGGGTTTATTTAGTCTGCAGAAGAGAAGAGTGAGGGGGGATTTGATAGCAGTCTTTAACTACCTGAAGGGGGGTTCCAAAGAGGATGGAGCTCGGCTGTTCTCAGTGGTGGCAGATGACAGAACAAGTAGCAGTTGTCTCAGATTTCAGTGGGGGAGGTCTAGGTTGGATATTAGGAAAAACTGTTTCGCTCGGACGGTGGTGAAGCACTGGAATGGGTTACCTAGCGAGGTGATGGAATCTCCATCCATAGAGATTTGACAAAGCCTTGGCTGGGATGATTTACTTGGGGTTGGCCCTGCTTTGAGCAGGGGATTGGACTAGATGACCTCCTGAGGTCTCTTCCAACCCTAATCTTCTATGATCATGCCAATTTCCTACCGGGTATACAATTCATATATTTTGTGCAACGTCCCTGAACAGAGGTTTCCTTAGCCAGGCACAGGTGGCTGGCAAGTTATTATCTACTGATTTCCATATTTCACTGATTCGTTTGGCAATAGCAGATGGAAGGCCAATTTTTCTGTTTGTGTTTGTTTACACTATTGACTTCTATGCAGTGTAATCCAGTTATACCACTGGACAATTTGGCCTGAAATTTTCATTTCCTTGACATTATATGAGCTGAGAATAACCAGTGCTGAGGAGATGGAATGGTACAGTATGATAAAAAACACAGACTGCCCAACCACAGAAGTGGAGCGGTACAACTGGACAAGCATAATACCATATGCTACATAATCTGTAGCTTGCGCCCCATCATAGAATGGGGCTTCAGCTAGCATTCAGTGCTATTATCAGAGGTCAAGACCCTGAGACATAGCTCTGTCAGCCTTTTTGTGTTAATTTAGGCCTGTTTCAATCAATTATATTTGAGTTCCCATTCAGCTGAATAAATACAGAATGAAAGTGCAGTTCACTCAGAATATTCACTGGACATTTCATAAGAATTATAGGAGTGGAGGAAGTTTTCTCTTGTTATTGCTTTTGATTTCTGTGTGTCATGCCCTTAAAAGGAAGTATCATTCCTTTGGCCATTACAATGTACAGAAAATTCATGGCATGAAGAATCCTTGTAGAGACAGTAACATTAACAACGTGGGCCCCGATACAACTTGTATTCCGAAGTGCTGGCATAGCATCTCAGATCCTTATTATATCATATGATTATTATTATATATCGTGCCTGTTTAATTTTACTTAAAAAAACCACAACCGTCTAGGAATGCTAATATTTTAAATAGGCAGGAATCTTTTTCTCCGAAGACCACAGAAGGCAGAACCATTATAAATTAACATCCTTCTAGGCTACAGGAATGCAAAATGGCACATCGGGGAAATTAAGATGCCACCCGATTGCCGGTGATCTAAAGCAAAGCTGATTACTATTAAGGCAAATAGTCTGTAGTTACATAGGGTGACAAGGAGCAGAGAATCATGTAGTACACAATTGCACCCTCTGTCAAAGAGATCACCATCAAATTGAGTGGTGAAGGCTAACATCTGGTTCTACAGCATTCTAAGGAGGCTTCTCTGCATACGGTGTTAATGAGGATAATATGTACATGACTCCTAGCAATGAAATGTTAATATTAAGAGAGACTAAAAAGGATACATGCTTGCAAAAATGTGTCATCATCATTTCAAGATCAGCTGACTCATGGCTTTATTTAGTCTTGGCAACCAGCTTCTGGCATAGGCTAAATCCTGCCCTCAGCATGAAAAGGCATCTACACAAGACTTTCAAGTGAAGATCTCTTCTAGTAAGTGATAGGCTGCATTGAATCAGGTCCTGCACAGAGCAGAGAACTCAAGGTTCGTGTGTCTGGGGGTATTGTGTAGGGCTAGTGCAACCCTATGCAGTATCTTTGAGGACCACTATATTACATTTATGAATGGTTTATGTAAAAGAGTGTTTTATTTCATGGGGGTAGGGGGATGATTACCACAGCTCCTTCAGGAACTAAAAACAGGTGAGGGGTGATTACCCCTGGGGATTATGAACAGCTGCTGGGAAGCACCACCCCCTGAGGCTGAGTTTTCCAAAGACTCAAACAAAGAAAGGGCTTTTGATATAAAAAGCTGAGCTTGAAGTGACACAGGGCCTCTTTCTGATCCAGCAAACAGACAGGATCTTCTGTCCAAGGGGAGCCCTGATGCTCACAGTAGGCCCCACCAGGGCCCCGTACACTGATGGGTGACTCCTGGTATGTTTAGTGGGCAGTTAAAACTGTGCATTGTTCTTATTATGTTTTCTCTGTGATGCTTTTTCCTCCTACAGTACTTGTGTTCCCTGCTGTTGGCACTTACAGCAATTCGCAACGTAGACCCCCCCACACACACTCGCTGCCACCATAGTGTCACAGTTTCAGGGTTAACTGCACCCCCTCCAATGTTCCCTCTAATTTTTTCTATCCATGTGCAGAATGAATTTTGTTGTGGCCACCACTATTGAGGTAATGTGCAATTGTGTGCCACCAGTAGAAATCAAAAACCTAGACATATGTCCCTTCCAGTCCTACACTTCTATGCTTCTGTGCTGTGAGCCTCACAGTGAGGTCTGTTCTGCCATAAGAGAAGCAGCATCCATTAAAATGAAAATTGCTTTGCCAATTGCCAGTGAGCCTTCCGAAGCCAAGCCTGCTACACAAGTCCTCTCTCTGACCTCAGGGACGTGTGTGTGCGGAGCCTTTGGGCCTCATTGTGCCTCTTGTGTTTGTGTGAGCTGGAAAAGTCATAAAATAAACAGGAATCTGACATGGCCCTCTCAGAAGAATGTAACCTGAGTGCTCAGTGTGGGTGTGAGGTGGGTATACAATCAATATACATTAGCTAGATCCAACCAGTTGGATTGACAGAGGCTCCCCAGCTAAACAGCCAAACCAGACTTTCTTCTTCTGCTGGGCCATGCTAAAAGCAGAATATTTCAGGACTAGCACTAGATCTACCCAAACACCTGCCCTAATCCTATTTCTACCTGATCTTGTCCAACCCCAATGCCACTGAACCCCTTCCCCAAACACAATTCAAAACTATTCTCTCTCTGGTGGGTTCATTGCCCCTACTACATTTACAATTATGGAGAGGCGAGGGGAGGTGCATCCCTTGCTATACCTGTACAACAAGAGCAGCAAGTACAGTGCACCCATCTCAGAGTGTGGATGGAGGAGAGGGGGAAATGGGGGTCATGGCTCTCCTGGCATCTAGAAACACCTTGGTTAGTAGCATCCAGACCCTACTCCGCGCTGAGCTGAGACCAGCCAGTGCTGAGAGCCCGTCTCTGGGTGGGTGAGCTGGGGTGGAGACTCTGTGCCCCTTCCTTCTTCTTTAGCTCAATCATATAGGGGAAGGCATAATTTAGCCCTTACTCTCCTGCAACATTCTTGTTCGCTCTGATGCAGAGTAGGGCATCTCTAATGGGATGTGAAGCCTCTCATAGTTCAAGCCCATCCGTAGTGACCAAACATTTCCGAGCTGATGGCTGGTGACGTAAGTGAAATGAGCTGGGTGGAGTCAGTTCCCAGCTGGCATCATGGCAATAATCCACCCTGATAATCGGTGGGCACTTGCAGCAGAAAAGCCAAGGACTGAATGGGCCATGGCAACTCAACCCTCCGGCCCCTCCTGGCATAGATGCTGGAACTGTGGATGCTGTCACACCTGTAGCCTTGAAGTGGTGGTCCAGCATATACAGGGTTTACAGTTTGGGTCAATGGCTCTCATAGTGTTCCAGCAACCCAGCCTCCAGGTGGTCAAGGTACATTGGTGACGAGGGCAAAGGTTAAGGAAAGCTCAGGCTGCTGCCAGCTATACTGTCCTACAGATAAATGAAGGGCTTCGGTTACCCGGGCTTTTGCTCTGGCAGCTTTCACATGGACTGAAATTCACCGTGACATTTCCTTTTTTTTAATTTAAAGAAGATCAGAGTCGGTGTTAAAAACACACACCCGAAACTAGACAGAGTTGAAAAATATACAGGATTTGTTTTTATTGAGCACCAAAGTAGGAGACCCTACGTTTCGAATGACAAGCAGCACAAAACAGGAGTGATAGTATTGAATGAGTCATTGGGCCAGATTCTCACGTTGTGGAGGTCAGAGCGGCTCCATTGAAGGCACCGATTGACACCAGCTGAGACCCTGGCAGCTCGCGAGCACTGTGAGCATATAACGTCACATGAACAGTTTATTGTAGCACCAGACAAGCCTTAAAATGAGACTAAACACACATATGATGTGTTATTTAAAAGCTAACATTACCAGTTTCCTACTGAGCTTTTACAATGTTGCCTTAAAACCATTTGTTTTCTGGGCAGCAGAAAGAACTCAGGAAAATTTGTCTTTCAATATATGGTGTTGTCAAAAGCAGTATGAATGTTTATATTGGAAACGTAGCCTTCAGATCTCCACTCCGGCTGATTTGTTTCTGAGTTTGACAATTTAAAAGAGCTTTTAAAAGAAAAATTAACACCTTAGCACCATTAGGTAGGCTGGATTTTCTACAGCATGCAGTAACCAGCAAACATTCAGCAGTACCTTATTTTATCAGTTTTCCTTCTTCTTCTTCTTTTTTTTTAAAGATTCATTTTGCAATGATTAAATTCCTGCTCTACAGCTCCTATCCAGGAAAGTACTCAGCCATGAGCTTAACTAGCATTGCAAAGCAAAATGCTCACCTCAAGTTAAGCATGTGTTTGAGTGTTTTGCTCAATGAGACCGGAGCCTAGGTGTCTGATCCTGCAAGGTCCTTAAAACACATAACATTGACTAAGGGCACTGAGCTCTGGAGCTGATTTAAAAATAGTAAAATATTTTGTACACATTTTTCACTGTTTGTTGGGGGGTGTGTGTCAGGAAGGAATTTCATTGGCAGAGACCCTGGTTGTTTTTTCTCTCCTTCCACTGCAGTGTGGGGCAGGGATCACTTGCTGGCTTAAACTAGAGTAAATGGTAGATTCTCTGTAACTTGAAGTCTTTAAACAATGGTTTGAGGACTTCAGTAACTCAGTCAGAGGTTAGGAGTCTATTTCAGGAGCGGGTGGGGTTCTGGGGCTTGCAATGTGCAGGAGGTCAGACTAGGTGATCACGATGGTCCCTTCTGGCCTCAAAGTCTCTGAGTCTAACACTGGAATGAAATTTTTTAAAACCTGACCATTTTTGCTGGTCAAACAAATAAACAGAAAGCAACTATGTAAAAAATGCTCAGTATTTTTAACTTTCCCTTTACCATATAGGGATTCCAAACTCTAGGGGAAGGATAAACATTTGCATATACTGTAGTACGTAAGGGAATATCAGACAGAGCACCATGGTAGACCATTTCCAGCCTCGTTGTTAAATACATAGATTACCTTGTAGACTAAGTCATAAAAGGATAGTTGTTCACTGGGGCAAATTCATCCTTGCTGTAGCTTCCACTGATTTCAATGGTGACACAATAGAGACACATTTGACCCATTTTCTTGAGTGAACATATTAAAGTCATTCATACTATTGTCATGCATAAGCTACCAGTCGATTCATTTCCTTATGGGTAAGAGACCTCTGAGTTCTGTTAATATGATGTACGTGCAGTATGAAAGTCACTGATTGTATTCAGCACACATATATTAGAAAAATCAAGCTGGTTGTTTATATCTAGGGCCTGATTCTAAACCCACGTGCACCATTTTTATACCAGTGTCACTCCTGAGTTACACCTACGTGAGCGAAATCAGACTCAGTCCCCTAATGTGCATTGTAGTGTGTACTGTGCTGATATAGATCTGAAATGAAATTGTGGATCAGACTGGTTATCTGTTCCAGTGGTAAAGGTGCTGCTCATAAACACTACAGCTGCCTTCAAAGGAATGGATTTCTTCCACTCTTCACAGGGCTGAGTTCTAGAATAGCTGCTCTTGCACCATGCAGGTCTTTTATCAACAACTTGCAGAGATCAGGAAGATGCTGAATAGCTGTATCTGGAGACTGAGGGCTGCAATTCATCTGAACCAGACAACTATTGGATATAGCTTTCTTTAAAAGCTCCTTAATAGTTAGGTCCCACTGAATGAAAATCAAATAATAAAAAAAAAGGAATTTAAATGTTTATCAGTGCTGTGGTGTTTGCATAGAACACATTCTTACCCAACCATGTAACCTCAGCAATTGGCCTCACATAGGCCGAATGAAAAGTTAACTGATTCATTTTGTCCCTGTTGTTTTAATGCAGCTGCATCTGATTCTGAAAGATAAAGACACCACCAGTGTGGGACAGATTGGCTGATAATGCAAATTCTTACATATGAGCCTGACCCAAAAACCGACTGAAGTCCCTGAAGGTCTTTTCACTGATTTCAGTGACGTTATTCCTGTGCCTAAGAGTTTGCAAGATTGGGTTCCAATGCAGTCTTCTTCTAAACTACCGGTCTCTGCGTTTTCTCATTCCGGATCAGATGTGGCTGCCTTAGACTTGGGCCCTAGATGGGCAGTATAAAACATTTGGGCATTTACTATAATTGTATACAATGCATGGACATGAATGTTAATCTTCGGCTCTATGCTGTTTTGAAATGTTTGAGAATCCCAAAATTCGGCTGCACGGTCCTGTTCTACATGGGAAAAGAAAACATACCAAATGTCAGAGGTTCTTCAGGAAACTGGCGAAATTTTGAGAAATCAAAACCAAATGAAAAAGAACCTGAGGAGAGGAATTTCACCAGGAATATTTTGCTGCGATCTCCCTGCAGCACAGACCAGCCTTGGGATGGTGAATACCATATCCCGTTTGTCAGCATATGCCTTTCAACTAAATTCACTTAGGGTACATCTACACGGCATTGTAACTCCAGGGCTGTGGGACCTGCGCTTGTGGACTTGATGTTTCCAAGCCCGTGCTTGAGCATCCACACTGCATTGTAAACCTGGGTTTACAATTGCTGGATCCAGGTCTCACAATCATGCTAAAGTGGCTACACTGCAGTGTGCAGCTCTTCTGACTGGAGTCTGCGGCTTCAGCTGCGTCCACACTGCAAACTGACCGGGTCTGGACTCAAGCCTCAACAGGGCTCAGGCTCGGACCCACCCCTCCAGCAGGGTCCACAGGCCTCAGTCCAGAGGAGGTGCTGACCTGAGTCAGACTGATGTATGTGTGGATGGAAGGGGGATTTGGATTCAAATCTGAGACTGAGCATGGGTTTATGGTGCAGTGTAGACATACCCCTAGA
The DNA here is from genome assembly GCF_965140285.1 of Lepidochelys kempii. Lineage (NCBI taxonomy): Eukaryota > Metazoa > Chordata > Testudines > Cheloniidae > Lepidochelys > Lepidochelys kempii. Next base: position 35,536,744 of record NC_136391.1, on the reverse strand, counting down.
GTGAATTTCATCCCTGTGCAGAGGGCCAGTATAATTTGTTCATTCCCTCAGAAGCATCTGGGACTGGCCACTGTCAGAAGACAGGATACTGGGCTAGATGGACCTTTGGTCTGACCCAGTATGGCTGTTCTTATGGCCTCAGCACCACTAGGGCTTCAAGGACATCTAAGTGGAGCATATGCCTGATGCTACGGAGGGGTAATTTCACTCGTAAAAGACTATGTCTTTAAATCACTGTACATTGGGCAACCGTCATGCATTTTCACACATCCATCCCATCCATACCCATTCAGAGGGTACTTACCCAAGCTATCCTAAGTGCTTCTGCTGTTGTTTTATGTAGCCAAGTACGTTATTGGAATTACTCCCTGTAAAACAAAATTCTGCAAAATTAGGGTTTACGGCATGTCCTTTCAGTAATGAACGCTTCAGAAAGATTTCTAGCTGTATATTTTAAATGGTATGTGTCTTTGTCATAAACATACAGCTAAGGATAGCATAAAATCCCTCCTTTACCTGTAAAGGGTTAAGAAGCTCAGATAACCTGATTGGCACCTGACCAAAAGGACCAATAAGGGGAGAAGATACTTTCAAATCTGTGGGGGAAGGTTTTTGTTTTGGGCTTGTGTGTTCTCTCCAAGACAAAGAGAGAGACCAAGCAAGTAATCCAGCTCCTACTGAAATGATACATTTAATATTACAGAAATAGTAAGTAATAGCAAGGAATGCGTTAGATTACCTTTTGTTTTAGCTTGTGAATTTTCCCTGTGCTAAGAGGGAGGTTTATCCCCATTTTTTTAAAAAAAACCTCCCTGCTTTCCAAGCAGCCAAAAGAAAAAAATAAGTCCTTTTAATATCCTGAGATTTGTGCTTCTGGTTCAAAATGATCCCACCAATGCCACCATGTCAGGGTTCCCTCCCGACTCTGAACTCTAGGGTACAGATGTGGGGACCTGCATGAAAGACCCCCTAAGCTTATTTCTACTAGCTTAGGTTAAAAACTTCCCCAAGGCACAAATCCTTCCTTGTGCTTGGATTGGTACTGCTATCACCACCAAGTGAGTTAGACAAAGATTCAGGAAAAGAACCACTTGGAATTCCTGTTCCCTAAAATATCCCCCCATGTCCCTTCCCCCCTTTTCCTGGGGAGGCTTGAGAATAATCTACCAACCAAATAGGTAAACCAGATTTTTAAAAAACAGAACTTTATTATAAAGAAAAAAAAGTAAAAGAAGCACCTCTGTAAAATCAGGATGAAAGGTAACTTCACAGGGTAATCAGATTCAAAACACAGAGGATTCCCCTCTAGGCAAAACTTTAAAGTTACAAAAAAGACCAACCACCAGGGACAAACCTCCCTCTTAGCACAGGGAAAATTCACAAGCTAAAACAAAAGATAATCTAATGCATTCCTTGCTGTTACTTACTATTTCTGTAATATTAGATATATCATTTCAGTAGGAGCTGGAATACTTGCTTGGTCTCTTCTTTTGTCTCCTGAGAGAACAACAACAAAAGCCCAAAACCAAAGCCTTCCCCCACAAATTTGAAAGTATCTTCTCCCCCTGTTGGTCCTCTTGGTCAGGTGCCAACCAGGTTATCTGAGCTTCTTAACCCTTTACAGGTAAAGGAGGGATTTTATGCTACCCGTAGCTGTATGTTTATGACAGTCTTATTTTCCAGTTCTTTGGTGGGGCTGTTGTAGCAGTGGTAGGTTTAAATTACACCAGTGATTCTGCCTTTGGTTACTCCCAGGGCCTCAGTTAGGTCGCATAGGACTAACTGAAGGGAGATTGACCATTCCATTCTAGATCGAAGAGTGATCGTGATCTAACTAAGGTGTGGAAAACCAGCAAGGAAAAAAAAAAAAAGGTGCAAAGTAGTGGGTAGCTTTTCCTAGCTTTTCGCCTTCCAAGAACAGGATTCCTTTCCTGATTAAATCACAAGTGAAAATGAATTGAATTGGGTGTTTCCCATTCCAGAGGTGACTTCCATATCATAAACCCACCATACATTGCAGCACTGTTGGCAGTCTCAGCTCTGGAAGACGCTGTGGTAGGGGCTTTGCATATCTGCCCTGAGATGCACTGGCAAAGGTGTGCTGAGAAGCTTCTGACGAATGTCTCCCCACTGTGCCATTTCATAGGCAGCAAATTCCTTGTAAACTATGTGACCAGTGTAAAGCTCAGCAATACCAAAGACCCACAGAAGGTGTCTTACCAAAATACTCCTTGTAATATTTATGCCTTAGGTTGCGTCCATCTGCAAAACAATAAGATACATTATGATCAGGCTTGGCAGAATTTGATTTTTTAAAATAATTTTGACAGATGCTATCCATGTTTATTTTAAAGCATTTTTCTCTACTTTTTATTGATTTCAAATTGTTTACAGTTGTGCAAAATTATGGTTTTTAAGCAATTTTGTTGGCTATTTTCATCAATTCAAATTTTCACAGTCACTGGAAATTGGGATGTATGGGGGGGAGGGGTCAGACAACAATTATTTAATGACAGTAGGTGTTGAGATTCAAAAAGATAAAGCTTGATAACCATTAACACAAATTGTCAACGTCTCATGTCAAACTGTATACGGTAAATAGCTTTAAATCAAACTCTGACAGGTTCACAAGCAGGACTTTTCTTACTTCTCCTATCTGTAAATTTAGAATATTATTGACGGAAGTATTTTTCATCAGTTTTTGGGTGTATGGTGAAATCGAGATTTACTGATAAAAATAGAATCCGTCCAAGCCTAGTTATGATAACGTATCCAACCAGGCTTCGCTCTTAACTGCTTTCTTTGGATTAAATCCTGGTCCCTGTGCATAGCCTGAAAACTCTACAGGGAACTAGGGGGACCAAGATTCCTATCCTCAACAATTGGGCAGGGAACAGAGCATGCATCTTGCCTTCCCATGGCTGCAGCTGTGTTGTCTTGGTATCTGTAGGCCGCTATGTAGCTCCTACCAGTACCTTTTGGCCAGTGGATCCATGCAGTCACATCCTCCTCCTAAATACTCTGACCACTAAAAGTAGTCATGATCTAAATAATTAGTCTTTCTTAAACATAAAGCATTTATTAAAGAAAACATAGCTAGAATTTGAGACACTCTAACAGGCTTCCGCACAGTTCAAGTTCCAGCTTCCTCTCCTTTGTTTACCAGGGACCACACTGTGTCCGAAACTTTTACAGCTCAAAGAGACAGCGAGTGCATGAACACCATAAACACAGGTATATATCATTACATTAGTGACTAGAGGACATTTAAAAAGCCCTCAAAGACACAAGAAAGGCAAAGGAAGTTGAAATTCTGAAGCCTTTAGTCTTTATTACAGGAAAAAACCACAACAAAAGAGGGCTCTGGTTTGATACTTCTACTAGTTTTTATTGTGGTTACGTAGGAAAAGGGGCTGCTGATGTTTTTGGCCTGTGATGAGTTGCATCACAGAGTATATAGTCCATAAATCTTTTACAGAAGCTGCACACTCTTGTACAGATTGAAAACGGTCTCAGAAAACACATCAGCATGTGTGAGCTCCCTTATTGGCAAACACACCAGTGGAGAAAAAAAAAAGGATGATCTTTGTGATTGAAACAACAGGAGAAACTCTGGTCAGGTGACACAAAACAATTTCAATCTTGATTTTCTACTGTAGTTTAAGAACTTTACTGTTTGATATTTAAATAGAATGAGCTAAGGTTTACTATCGTCTGTAGATGGGAATAAATTCTTTCCTGTCCCAGCCAAAATGCAAATGCACAGACATTGATCAAATAAATTTACAGGGCCTATTCCCCAGCTTGTAAATTGGCTTAGCTCTATTGAAGTCAAGTAAATTAAAGAACTCAGTGGAGCTATGCTGAGAATTTGGCTTACAGTCCAGAATGTCATGTACTGCACACATGAAGAAAAAGAGAGAAAAGTGAATTGCTGCTCGGATTTATTTAGGGGCTGATCCCGAATGGTGCCGAACACTGAACTCCCTTTGGCTTCCCTGGAAATTGAGATCAGTCAGCACCTTTCCAGAAGCCCCGAAAGACCATGAGCTGTTTGTGTTGATTGTACCCTTGGGATTTTTCAAAGGCAGCAGTTTAATTTTCTCGTGTGATTTAAGGCGTTACACATAGACAGCTTTTAACTGTGCAGTGGTTCCCCCAATTAAATGGTGACCTATCCTGCATGCTCATAGTGCCTTATCCTTGAGTATCATACCAGTATGATCAAAAGAACACACAGTAAAGACGAGCCACAAAAACATATGCTCCAGATTCTGCCCCCAGTTAAGTAATGGCAACCCACTGTTCTCTCTGTGGGGTGGCTGATGTATAACTAGGTGCAGACATTAGCTCCCCCATGTTTATACAGGGTGTTCATCTCACTCGGAACTCCTTCCCCACCCCCACTTCCTCACCCCCTGAATTTAGCTCCCATATTTGGTCTTATGGCATTTTCTTTTAAGGCCAAAGCAATGACTTGATTGCCAGCACCATGTGCATGCGAGACTTGGGTTCCGAAGCATCCACTCAACTGAGACAGCAGGGAATGGAGAGGCTGCCGGGGGGTTGGGGTGGGGGGCAAGGGGGAGATGATGTTCAGTCTTGGGGGATAGCTGCCTGCAACGCAGCAGGAACATTTCCTTTGTCATATGGAAGTGTGATGGATACATGGTGGAAAGATCAGATACATCGCTGAAGAAACCCGGGATTAAAAGAGGGAGGAGGTGAAAACCCAGGAATGCTACTTAGCTTGACCTAACAAGCCCTTATCTGCCTCAGGGCAGGTGAGAGACCCCTCAGCATAGTCCCTACGTTGGACAGAGTAAGCGAGGATGGATGTTTTTGAATGAACTGACCGGGATTTCCTCGTAGCTTGATGCACTGACCCCTGTTGGGGATTCCTTCGGCTGTGTTGCCAGGATTGATGATGTGGCATTCGTATCCTGTAGGGCAATGCAGAGGCTCATCCCCATCCTCAGTGGTGCTGCAGGCCTCCGCTGGAAAACAAGCCTGCGTGTCATAAACCTAGATTTTATTAGGCCAGGATAACCGGAGAAGGATAATCCTGCTGTGTTCTTTGGAAGCCCCTCCCAGGAAAAGATCTCAAAGTGCTTTACAAACAGTAATATTGAATATTTAACACGTGTAGAGAGCTCGACACGGCTTTACTCCATTCAAAGAGAGGGGAGAATGACTGTTTCCACTAACTGGAGAGTCCCTAGCTAGCTGCCTTTCTGTTCTTCCTGCAGCCCTTTCTACGGGGTGTGTGCTGGGGCTGGAGACCGGTGGAAAAGAGGGGTGGCTGGCAGTGCTCTGAACAGTTGGTGGCCTCTCCAGGACTGTTACCAGCTGGCACAATTTAGAGCAGCCATCAAGCTGCTTTAACCAGCACCCGGGTTTAGATCAAGAACCAGGGAACTGTTACCAACTCCCTGGTAGTTCTCCCCTTCTTCTGTGCCCAGAGGTCAATGGGCACAGCAAGGAATGGTTCCAAAATATTCAAGATGCTCTACATCTATTAACTAATAAATTAATTCTCACACACGACTTCTGGAGCACTTCATGCTAACTGCTCCATTCAGCTGTAATCAAATAAAATAAGAGTCAAAAATAAATGGGGGGGCAGTATATTTTACTGACATTTGTACAACCCTAGTGAAGTCAGTGGAGTTGAAGGCAGAATTTTCTCATTAGGAATTGCCAGTCTGGATCAGAGCCGGCATCCATATATCCTGTCTCTGATAGTGGCCAGCCCCAGATGCTTCAGAGGAAGGTGGAAGGACCCCCACAGTAGGCAGATGTGGGATAATCTGCCCCATTTCTTAGATCTCATCCAGGTCTCTAATAATGACTGGCCGAAGCCTTGAAGCAAGACTGTCCGAGTACTTTAGAACCATTGATTAATAAATTAAACCTGCAAGGCAGGTCGTTTTATGCTCACTTTATACATCTGGAAATGGAGGCAATGAGGTTTAAGGCCTGATTTTCAGACTTCAGGCCTGCACTTACTTTAGGAACCTACTGTCTGCATGCTCAGCTGTGCATGCATGGGAAACACACATGGAACTGCATGAGCAACATCTGGAGTCTGCAAATCAGGTCCCCAAGAGACAGGCTTAAGGCCACCAAAGGTGTCAGGGCTGAGAATGACAATTCTCAAGTTCCTACTTTCCAGGCCTGTGCTCAGATCACACCTCCCTACTGAGGTGGGACTGGATAGCTCAGAGAATTTGTAATGGGATGTGATTTCATCTTTATTTAAGAGTTGACATGACCATGATCTAGAAGTTCCTACACAGGGAGAAGATTTCTGATAAGAGAGGGGTCTTTAATTTCAAAGACCAAGCCTAACAAAATCGAGTGGCTGGAAGCTGATACTATACAAATTCAGGCTAGCAATGATATAAAGATAATAGCATCTAGCTCTTACATAGAGCTTTTCATCAGTAGATCTCAAAGCACATTACAAAGGAGGTCAGTATCATTATCCCCATTTTACAGATAGGGAAACTGAGGGACAGATCAGGGACATGACTTGCTGAAGGGCTTGATGCAGGAATTTACTGTGTGAAATCCTCTGGCCTGTGTTATAGAGGAGATCAGGCTAGATGATCACAATAGTCCCTTCTGGCCTTGAAATCTATTAACCTAAAACTCATTTAAATAAAGTGCATCTCAAGCATCTGTTAGAAAACAGTGCAATGGACTGTGTTGGAGAAATGAATTATCTAAAGGGTAGAAAAATATAAAAGAATTTTTGCTTTTCTATGTGTCCCTGCTGATGCAACATTTCAGAGCTTAGTTATAACAGCTTAAGGATTGTGTAAACCATGAAACCTAGTTTGTGTGTCTTGCTTTGTAAAACCTTATCTATGTAAATAGCAGGGTGAAACAGAACATCATGAGGGAATTGTTAATTTCAGGTGCCCAGCAAGACAAGCAAACAAGCAAAAACCCAAAGTCACAAAAACTGACCAGTAAGATAAAATTAGATGGAGCCAGTAAAATAAACAGCAGAGAATACAAAGGAAATCAGTACAGAAGTAGACCAAAAAAAAGTTTTAACAGGGTAAGCAAAAATGTATTAGTTTAGGTTCGTTATGATTTATGCATAAAAATGTTTAGTCAGGTTGAGAATGGGTAGGTTCACAGATGAGGTAACTGAGCATGAGTTAAGACATGGAACAGGGTATAAAAGACAGTGGTAGACAACACGAGAGTGAAGAAGACACAGCGTAAGAACATAGCAGAGGCCAGAGATTTGCAAAAGAAGTCCTCCTGTCCCTTCTTCTTAGCGTTTACACAATGTTCCTCAGGTGGACCATGACCAGGATTCATCACTGGTTGGATCATTAGCTTCCAGGGCCCAGGCTGAGTACTGATAGGGAGTGTGCCAGGAGAGGTAACTTGATCAATTACTTTCCTGGTCTTATCTGTTTTTGCATGTATATGCAGCGTAGTTGTAGCCACGTCAGTCCCAGGATATTAGAGATACAAGGGGAATGATGTAATAGCTTTTATTGGACCAACTTCTGTTGGTGAGAGAGGCAAGATAAGATAAGAGCTCTGTGTGGCTTGAAAGCTCGTCTCTCCCACTAACAGAAGTTGAGCCAATAAAAGATATTACCTCACCCACCTTGTCTCTTTGAATGTATATGGCATTCATAGGTGGTAACAGCACGGTCTTAAAATGTACAAAATAAAGGTTACATGAAACTCTATAAGCTTGAATGGGAGTGGATCGCGTTGGTCACCAAATACAACACACAAACTAATCTCGCATTGAGTTATGTAAATCAGTTCTATGGAGTTGGGGTTATGTATTGGGAAGGAAATGACTCTCCCCTTTGCACTTGGTCCATCTAACCCAAACACCCATGCATGCAGAATGACATGCAATACTGTAGTGTCAGATTATGCTATCATGGCATACCCAGCTCTGAGGGCAAAATCTTCTTTTACAAGTTGCATTGGGTATATTCTTTGCTCATCCTGTTCACATCACTTTCCCTGACAATCAGATTTTCATGCACTAATGAGAACTGGTTATGCATCTGCATGGCAGATGGAAGAAGAGAATTTTGCCCCTACTAAAGAGGCTTTCAACAGAGCTGTATATTAAAAACAAATCTTTTGCTTTAGATTTGAAATACTGTTCACTTCACAAACCCTGGAGTCACCTTTCCACATGGGGTACGATCACAAATCTGTTATTATTTGGCCTTTTGCACTGTACATCTGTATCTCATTTAATGGACAATTAGTTTACAGGAAGTGTTCTTTCCACGCTAACACTGGGTCTGCAATGTAGATTAAGTGATGTTTCACAGGGGTCTGAGGCTCTGAACTGAAACCACAGTATTTACTATTCTCCCTTGAAAAAGGGCGGATTTATTGGCACTGAACTGCATCTGACTTGCATATTATTTTCCAAATCAGTGTCCTTCATCCAGCAGAATTCAACTACCCACAATGCCCAGGTGATTAAAATGCCGAGTTGCGCTCATTGTACCTTGTAAAACTTCCTCTGGTCCGTCTAACAACCAACCGTTTCCTCCAAGCCAACGTGGTTTCGGCTGCACCAACCAGTCTAAAACTATTAAAAAACCCACATTGTTAAGGATGAGCAGTCACAGGGCACATAATTACTTTCATGCCACTGATTTTCTCCAGTCCCTGATGATAAGGCAGGCGGAGTTCTTCAGGGAGGGTTTTACTGTGTGTGTTTCAGTGACGTATTTACGTTCGCAGTCATTCAAAATGTCCCAGCCGCAGCCTGATTGCAGCAGTCATAGCAAGGACCCCTGCAACATGGACGTACAAAGGGCCTAGGCCTGCAGAATGCTGAGCAACCTTTGAGACCCTGGTCCAAAATCCATTGACGTTAATGGAAGGACCCTCATTGACTTCCGTTGGCTTTGGACTGAGCCATGACTAGGCACCTTGTAAGATCTGGCCCAAACTGGATAGAGTTTCATTGAGTGCTGCTAAAAGTCAGAGCAAATCCCCCCCCACGGAGCATGCTCAGAAATTTCTTTCTTGCTCCCTGTGTAACCCAAGAGAAGTCAGAGTTCAATGAGAATGATGTCTGTGCCAAGTTTCAAGCCATTTTGACTGTCTCCCTGGCTATGTGTAAACTTATGTCGGCGTGTAGAGTACCGGCATTACATGTGTCACGACCCATGGCCTGGCAGACAGGCTGTGTCCATACATGCCACTGCAGTGTGTAGCTAAACATGGCAACGAATGTCTCTGGCAGCTGGGAGGCAACGGGAAAGGTTCTGGCAGTGGGGAGCTGATGGAGCTTTTCACCACTGCGGGAGCCTTTCACTGCAGTGGGGAAAGGCTCTTGCAACGAGACACTACATGGTTAAAAATAGCAATGTAGGCATGGTGGGTACTGCTTGGGTAAGTAGACAGCCATGTAGCGTGCGTACCCTGGGGGTTCAGGCATGTAGGGCACTTACTCTACGCTACTTACCTAAGCTGTGCCTCGCCAGCTACACTGTTATTTATACCTGTACTAGCTGGGCGTGCAGCATCTGTACATGCTGCCGTAAGTGTAGACCACCCATCTCTTTAAAAAGATGGTGTTAGAATTATTTCACAGTTGGAAAGGAATATCTTTCTGAACTCTCCCTTAACTTGGAAACAGAAGAAAGGATTTTGCTCAAACTTTTCAAATAAATTCATCTACAGGCAGAGACTAAATACATTGCAACACTAAGAGTATCCACTATAATAAAAGGAAAATGACTGTCCTAAAGCTAGTTCTCAACAATAATGAAAATCTCTGATTTTGGCAAGTAGCTGGTTAAAGCATCTTGGTTTTTCCTATAAAAAGGTTACTGGCAGAACTGGTTGAAAAATGCAGAAAACCTTTTACAAACATTTTTTGTCATAACTTTGAATTTTGGAAAAGTTCCAAACTGACTGAAGACCAGCAAAAAATGTACTCAGATTTTTTTTTTCAAAGTTTTGCAAAGTTTTCACTTAAATTTTGAAAATTCAAAAATTCTCCACTCTCTCTCATTACCTGCCATGCGGCCATGAACTTGGGTTAATGTATAATATAGCGAAAATAACTAATCTCGTGATTTCTGCCATTCAAGTTGGTGGAAATCTTGCCAAATCTTACAAATCTTGCAAGATCAACAGATGTGTGCAACTTCCTCTCTCTTGAGCCAAAAATCACACAAGGGCAGCTCTCAACTATTCGCCACAACGGAACCAAAGATTAGTTCTTGATTCAGGCTCAAACCCCAAGTCCTATTTTAGACCTAATTGTAGTGAGGCAGTGTAGGTCCCTGCCGCCCCAGAGAGAGACAAGCCCCTCTGGACACCAGAGTGGGTGGAGCCAGGGAGCTCTGAGCCCGCCACCCAGAGGGTCAGGTATGGCACAGGAAGTATAAAGGCCAGACCCAGAGCTCCTTGAGAGGAGCCGCCAGGGAGACCAGACTCATCTACCTACCTCCTGGTTGGGAAGCCCCAGCGACCTGCAGTGGACCCAAGGGCTGGCCGGCTACCCGGAGGAGTTGCTGAGCCTGCCCCAGGCCAGCTACCCGGAGGAGTTGCCGAGTCTACCCCTCGCCACCTATCCCGAAGAACCCATGGTGCTGGACCCCCCTGAGGACACCACCCTAACCCAGGTACCTCAAGAGGGGGAGTCTGGAAGTAGCCCGGGGCCCTGCTAGACCTCTTCCCGAACTTAGTGAGTCGGTGGGGGTCCCCGCCTCCCCAGAGAGAGACAAGCCCCGGCTAACCTCTCTACACTAATATATATGGGGATACACCCCCCATTTTACAGCCTACCATTGTTATTTCAGCTGTTTCTGTTTGTATCTGGGCAACATCTTGGACATTTCTTTCTGAGGCAGTTTGATCTCACAGCCTACCATACCTGGAGGTGGCTGTACTGATTCTAAGCAGGCATAGATGCACCCATTGTAGCAACAACGCTTGTGTCTTTCACATTCAGAATCTGAACGGCAGCTGGGCACCTCACATGCTCGCTCTGGTAAAGTCTGCGGGGGTGGAGGGCAGCGGTCATTCTTCTGGTAGTGGGCGCTGTGAGAATGAAGAGGGTACTCATAATCCTTGCAAAAAAAAGAAGAAAAGGGAAAACACAGATTTGGCATAAGGGAGAACATTTGGTCAACATTAAACATATTGCAAAGTGACATAGCTGGAGTGAGCATTAAGAAGTGACTGACTTCACGTATTCATCAAGGAAGTGATACCACCACCCTGTGCCTCAGTTTCCCCACCTGTAAAATGAAGATACTAATCTGTTGCTACCTTAGCAAAGTGCTTGGAGATCAGCTGATGAAATGTGTTACCTAAATACCAAGTACTACTATTTATTTCATTGTTTTAATGATGTAGAAGTGTTCAGGAGTTTAATTTTTAAATCCCTAAAATGTCCATTACACTTGTCTGAAAGAGTAAGAGAGAGAGGCAGTAGGCACTTCAGTAACCGGTGCCTTAAAAATACTCTAGCGAGAAAGAGAGGTAAGTTGAAATGAAGATGATGATAGAGAGGCCTTATTGTTCCTGTGTTTCATAATTATTCTGTGTTTGTTGTAAGTGATTAATGCCAGCAGCCTTTTACAAATTTAAAACCTTCCTGTAAAGTGAGATGGCCACTATGGATGTAGAAGCCCTCTGCACCGACATTCCACACAAAGATGGACTACAAGCCATCAGGAACAGTATCCCTGATAATGTCATGGCAAACCTGGTGGCTGACCTTTGTGACTTTGTCCTCACCCACAACTATTTCACGTTTGGGGACAATATATACTTTCAAGTCAGAGGCACTGCTATGGGTACCCGCATGGCCCCACTGTATGCCAACATTTTTATGGCTGACTTAGCTCTCGTCCCCTAACACCCCTACTTTACTTGCGCTACATTGATGACTTCTTCATCATCTGGACCCATGGAAAAGAAGCCCTTGAGGAATTCCACCATGATTTCAACAATTTCCACCCCACCACAACCTCAGCCTAGACCAATCCACACAAGCGGTCCATTTCCTGGACACTACTGTGCTAATAAGCGATGGTCACATAAACACCACCCTATACCGGAAACCTACTGACCGCTATACTTACCTACATGCCTCTAGCTTCCATCCAGGACTCACCACAAGATCCACTGTCTACAGTCAAGCTCTACGATACAACTCCAATCCCTCAGACAGAGACAAACACCTACAAGATCTCTATGAAGCATTCTTACAACTACAGTACCCACCTGCTGAAGTGAAAAAACAAATTGACAGCCAGAAGAGTACCCAGAAGTTACCTACTACAGGACAGGCCCAACAAAGAAAATAGAACACCACTAGCTGTCACCTTCAGCCCCCAACTAAAACCTCTCCAGCACACCATCACAGATTTACAAACTATCCTGAAAAACGATCCCTTACTCTCACAGATCTTGGGAGACAGACCAGTCCTCGCTTACAGACAGCCCCCCAACCTGAAGCAAATACTCTCCAGCAACCCCACACCACACAACAAAAACACTAACCCAGGAACCTATCCTTGCAACAAATCCTGACACCAAATCTGTCCATATATTTATTCAAGTGACACCATCATAGGACCTAATCACATTAGCCACGCCATCATGGGCTCGTTCACCTGCACATCTACCAATGTGATATATGCCATCATGTGCCAGCAATGCCCCTCTGCCATGCACATTGGCCAAACCGGACAGTCTCTACGCAAAAGAATAAATGGACACAAATCTGACATCAGGAATCATAACATTCAAAAAACGGTAGGAGAACACTTCATGCTCTCTGGTTACTCAGTAACAGACTTAAAGGTGGCAATTTTGCAACAGAAAAGCTTCAAAAACAGACTCCAGCGAGAAACTGCTGAGCTTGAATTAATATGCAAACTAGATACCATTAACTTGGGTTTGAATAGAGACTGGGAGTGGCTGGGTCATTACACATATTGAATCTATTTCCCCATGTTAAGTATCCTCACACCTTCTTGTCAACCGTCTAAATGGGCCATCTTGATTATCACTACAAAGTTTTTTTTCCTCCTGCTGATAATAGCTCATCTTAATTAATTAGCCTCTCACAGTTTGTATGGCAACTTCCAACTTATCTGTATGTGTATATATATATATATATATCTTCTTACTATATGTTCCATTCTATGCATCCGATGAAGTGGGCTGTAGCCCACGAAAGCTTATGCTCTAATAAATTTGTTAGCCTCTAAGGTGCCACAAGTACTCCTGTTCTTTTTGCAGATACAGACTAACACGGCTGCTACTCTGAAACCTCTGTATGAAATGTCCAGCTTTGTACCAGAAGCTGCAGAGGAGGACACGTGGCCATTTAATACTATGCCAAGTCAAACTGTATTTGGATATGGGGAAAATACGGCCTATTCTTAATCACACATAAACGATGAGGAAAACTCTCAAGTAGAATTAGCAGAGCGTGGTACTTTCCCTGACAAGCATAAGCAGCGGCATACAAAGTAACATGATTCACAAAGATGGCATTTGGATGAGAAGCCAACTCCCTGCGTTCCACAGAAATTGACAAGCGGCTCAAGCCTGATTCATACTCCCCATGGGCCAAAGCCTTCATCCCTGCGCTCAGACATGCAGTGTGAGGCAGGGGAGTTCTGTGGGAAAGGGGAAGGAACAAAATTTCCCCACCTCAGGCACTCTGCAGACACTACAGCTGACTCAGCTTCCACCTGCCCTGGTGGGGGGGGGCTGCATATGTGGATCAGCCCCACCCACCGGCCATGTTTCTCCTCCTGTGCTTCCCTCCTCATGGCAGTGCCTATGTGACCTTCTGAACATCAGCTGTCTGTGTGCCAGTCCCATGGTGTCAATTAGAGCAACCTGGCAGCTGCTATCATTTGCACTAGCTGCCAACTTCCTTAAGGAGCTAATATGGGGAGCCCCAGGCATGCCCTTTCCCCTTGATCACACCCCTTTTCCCAAGGGGAAAAGAATAGGATTGGGGTCCACCCTCTTCTCAGTGGCTGGGAAGCTATGCAGAGGGCTGGGAAGAGGGTAGCCAAGGATCAGATATAGTGACTCTAGGCCACAACAGGTGGCTCTGACAGATCACGGCAAGCATTCCCTGGCTAGCTACGTCAGCCTTAGGGCTGCTTTGTGTTGGTGGGACAATGCAAAGCATCTTCAGTGCAGGGGAAAATCAGACCCATTGTCTAAATAATACATCACTCCTTGGAGGAATGATTTTTGATTTCTGAATTTTTATGTTCCTCAGACACAAAGATTTCTTGTCTCTTTTGCTATCTAACTATTACCATGTGCTATCAGCAAAGTGTCTATTAATGCTCTGGAGTATAAAAAAAATAACTTTTGTTGGATTTGCAAAAGAATATGGTGTCAGTATGTGTGAGCACATGAGAGAGACAGAGAACCTGGGGAATGTAAGTGAAACTAAGCTAAACTGAAGAGAGCAAACTTCAGAAATAGAGATTAGAAAAGTTTGACTATAATCAAATATTGGGATCAAACTAGACTCAGCTCTCATGAACACAGGTGTAATGCCAAATAAACTCCACCAAAGCCAAAGGAGTTACTCTGGATTTACACCCTGTAACTGAGATCAGCATTCAGCCCAAAATGATAAAGCTGCAAATGGAGACAAGAAAAGAACTTGCTATCAGATTGTTTGGTTTAAGACTCTACCTACACTCTCGTAATGATGTCCAGCACCCTAGCATTTGCAAATCAGTCACAAAGGGGCAGATTCTCTACTGCATTGCACCACTCTAGTCAGGCCACTCTCAAGAGGGCATCATCAGATTACAGAGGAACTTGGATTAACACTGAGAGATTCTCCCCATGTCTGGGCACTGCTAAATCATCCCTGCCAGAGGTACCTTCTCCCTGGGACTCAACAACGCCTCTGGAAAGCAAATGTTTGTCTTTAGGGTACAGCTCATTGAACTAGATGTTGAAAAACAAACTTCCTGGGACAGGATACCGATAGGATCCCCTGCAAGACCTTGAACTCACAAGCTGGATACTCCCCTGTAGGAACAACACATCCAGTATATTTCTCAGGTACAATGTATAAGCATTTCCCATGATTTGCATCTAAGATAAGCCTGCTTGCCAAGAGTTTCTGCTTCTCTCCTTGGGCCTGGTAATGGTTATGTGTGGGAAACTGCTTTTCTTTAAATAAGAACGCAAATAGATTTTCCAATCACTCAGTCTTCTCCTTCCCAAATAAATGCACACAGCAGGCATAGGTTAAGGGGGGGAAAATTATGGGAGCCCTTCATTCAAATATTGTCATTACATCAATGTACAAGGAAACATTTAAGCAAGATTTTGAAGGCTTCACTGCAATGCTTTTAGATTCCTCCAGATGGCCTCAGTTTGCAACTATTGAGAGGCAGTGCACAAATAACTGGATTTATTAACTTTGGGACTGACTGCTCCTACTATGGCCTTGTTGTTATGAATGAGTGGATTGTAATCAGTTATTTTAAAATGTAATTAGGAATAACTAATAGTTCATTTCATAGGAAATTGATGCAATTCCGTTCAACGTGATAAGGGGAAAATGTTGTATATTATTTGTAATGCTGACATGATAGATTTTACCTCCACTTTCTCTGTAATGAATCATGCATAACATATAGTGACAACGATGTGATATTTCTTTATTTCAGCCAATCTCATACATTTGTGCAATGACAAGAACCAGCCTTAATAATAGGAAACATTCCCAGATGTCTGAAATGCCCTCTGATTGAGATGCATCCAATATATTATGTGGGAACTGTAGTGTAAACCCACCCAGGTTCTCAATTGTTCTAACAAACAATTGGAGCTTGTAGATCATGGGGTATGGTAGGGAAAATCCAGATGATGATTGGTTTTTAATTTGTTGAGAAGTGAGGGGAAAAAAGCCTAATTCACCAGTATTTCCACAAATGAAAGCACCAAGTTATATTCACACTGTCAGGTTCTAATATGCCTAATCATGTTGACAAGCACCTTATTCCACTAGCAGTCCATGTATTTAACAGGCACTTATGGAGTAAGGTGCTGCTCAAAGTAAGGAAGAGTATCAGAATTTCTTCCTATGCATTGATGAGTCACATTATTAATCATAAAAAGAAAAGGAGGACTTGTGACACCTTAGAGACTAACCAATTTATTTGAGCATAAGCTTTCGTGAGCTACAGCTCAGTTCACCGGATGCATACTGGCTGGATGCTGGCTGGATGCTGTAGCTCACAAAAGCTTATGCTCAAATAAATTGGTTAGTCTCTAAGGTGCCACAAGTACTCCTTTTCTTTTTGCGAATACAGACGAACACGACTGTTACTCTGAACCTGTCACTATTAATCATGAGAGCTCTTTGATTTTTTTTTAAGTTCAATATTTTGATTTCAAAATGTAAAACAACAACAGCAACAACAAAAAGAAAAATTTTGACAAAGATATTCCCAATTCCTCCCTTGGCCCCATTTTTAACCAGCGATAGAATTGGTCAGAACACTAACTTCCAATTTTTAACTTTTAATTTAAAAAAAATCAAAATTTTCAAATTTTCTTTTTGTGGAACCAGGTCTATCCATAATTCATAATCCAGTCCAAACACTGCATATCAGTGAAAATGTTCAGGAATCCCAAAAGTTCCATAGACTTTAGCAGGGACGATCATTCATCAAAGCATTCATTTTGGAAGTTCATTAGTTGTTATTCTCCTATTTAAAATGTTATTGTCACTCAACCCATAGTCTGAAATGTATTTACCCAAAATATTTAGCAAATACAGATGGGTAACTGATACTTAAAAGAAAACAAATATGATTGATTCACTAATTGAAAGGGCAAAATTCATAATGAACAGTTGACCATAATGAATGTGACTTCCCTTTTAGAACAATAAAAGTTCTAAGGCCAAGAATTCCCGGAGTAGCTGTTTCCCTACTAAGTTTTTGCCTTATTTTCTCAGTGTTCCTAGTGTTCTGATATCCCAGTACTTAAAAATTCACTGCTGTACAGCATGTTTGCAAAATTTAACTAATCAACATGCTGCCGCTGCTTTGGGTATCATAAGATTTTTAGGAAAAGGGGGGGAAAGTAATTCCCTCATTTACAAAGTCTTGTATTACTGCTGTCTTGGAATAATGATTTCCACGAGTGCCTATTTAATAGCTTGGTAGGATTTACATTTTGGCTGTGAGCATGACTTGGATTTTTAAATATTATGGACTCTGGCATGTCTTAACATTTCTGCACTTGAAGATATTTTTCAATCCTGGAGGCAAGTTGCAGTTTGTCTCAGGAGACTCATGAACTCATTTTAATGGCGATAGCTGCATTAAAGACTTCCAGAAACTAGTTAACAGCGGAAAGTTAAAAGTTCAGCTGAGGAACCTGGAAAGCCAAGTCCAGAGTCACTAGAAAAAAATGGAATGAAGCCTCATTACCCTAAATCACTCACTGTATTCCCAGACTTTCAGTAACATCTGAGGGATCTGGCCTGCCTCATAAAAATTCCATCCATCCTTAGATTTTTCATGTCTACAAATGAGAACCAGTTTGCCTCTAAGCACAATGCTCTGACACTTGTAATATCCTTATGTGCAGCAGAAATCTATTTAGATTTCCTTGGAGTTCAACACAGAATGGATCCGGTGAGACATATTTCTAGCTGGGGTTCCTGTTGAGAGAGATTTAGGGCCAGATTCTCATCTGGTGTAAATATGCACAGCATCATTGAAGTCAGTAATGCTACACCAATGTACATCAGATGAGGGTCAGATCCTTTAAGTTCGAGGCTGGCTTCCTTTCATTGTTCCAGATGCCTGCCTTCGTGAGACAATGCTTATGGCCCAGTCTTGGCCCACTATAAATCAATAGGAGTGTTGCCATTGATTTCAGTGTGTGCCGTGTGATTGGTGGGATTTGTTTAGTTAATGGCCACCAGTCATCTTTCCTCTGAAACAATAAAGAATAAACATCTTGTGCGTGATGTGCATATTCATAGAAATGGGGGATAAGGAATACCTGCTGGATCATCATCTACATTTTACTGCTACTGCTGGATCTTTGGAAACTTCTCCCACTCTCAGTAGAGGTTCCCACTGGGTTACATCCTTGGCCCTCGGCTGTCTCACTAGGCCCTATCCCTCGGGACTCCATCTGATTGCACTTCTACATTAATACCGCACAAATCTGCTGTTCCACTCCAACCTCTTCCCTTTTGGCCACTTTTGTATCACTGACATCCCTTCCATCAACTGAAATCTAACATGGCTAAACTGAACGTCCCAAATATTCCCACTCCTTCCTTTTGCTGCCAGAAGCAAGGGATCTGAAACACCATCCTGCATTCATTCTAAACACTGTTCTTGGTATAAGCAGGGGGCAACAAATACATTAGCTTGGGGGAGGTCAAACAACGGACTAAGAACAATGTCTCATTTGTTCCCCTCTTCTCCAACAAGACAGACCTGTCGGATGAGATGTGAGGGTCTAGGTGGAGAAAGAACAATGCTGATCACAGGAGCATTCCCCACTCTGCATGACTCGTGTGCATTCAGCAAGGCATGGACGATGCAGCACATTGGTGTGCAGAACCATACACGAGACGTAGAGAGAGCCCAGGACCAGTGCTCTGGAAAGGGAAACGTCAGACATTGGAACTCCGCTTCTTTAAGCGTGCAAGGGAAAGGACAGAGAAATGCAGCTTCCACCCCCTCCTAGAGAAAGTGATTACTCTTGAGCTTGACAGATCAGTAGCACCTGGATTAGCTGCTGCCAGAAAAACAATCCTTTGAAAAGCCTCTGGTTCAAGGAGGAGGGCATATCCCCAAGGGAAAGGATTCTGTGGCTTAGAACAAGCTATCTGAACATCAAAACATAGGATTCTATCTGTCTGAGTCTTTTGCTTCATAGTTTTTGTGGAAAGCAGAGGATTGCAGATTTTAACTTCACAATGGTTTTGCAACATGGCAGAATTATTATTGTTACTAATAATGGTATTTTTCCAGTGCAGTTATGGAGATTTAGCAGACCAGAACTGCTCTTTGCTCTATATTATTAAATAATTTGCAGCCTCACATGTTCACAAAAGAATGCTGAAATCCAGCGAATGTTCTTGAACTCCCCAAAGTGAGATAAATTTGACAGTGAAACATCCCATTGCCTTTTCATTGTCCTCACAATTTTGCTGCAAAAGGTTCATGAAGTGACAGGCAGAAATTTTGCACCCGTCTCCGATTACCCTCCCTCTGTTTATCAGGTGTGTGAACCTCACTTCACAAAACACCTGTCACGTGCACAGAGCAAATCTGTGACTGAACATGTCATTGTCAGCCTCATGGGCCATATCCCCTGGCATTTGTCTTCGGGGCCCTTGATTGTGCCTGCTAATGTGAGTTTCCAACCCCTCGGTGTCCACAACCCGTTCTCTGTGCTCCTCTGCAGTGGCTGGGTGCCTTCACCAACAGTGAACACGTAAACAAGTTTAGCATCAACTTTTGTGGGCCCAATCAAACCTGAGCATTTGGAAACAGATGCCAGCTTAACAATGGCTGAAATTTTGACCCAACATATTCAGGAGGCAAAAGGCATTGGCCAATGTTGGCTTTTAAAAGGACACGGTCAATCTGAATTTTTTTTAATTTGCTACTTTAAAAAACAACAACTGGTTTTCTGAGATCCCCTTTAACTAGCATGCCTTGAATTTTTAACTGTTATATTCACACTGTCAGGAATTTTCTTTTTACAAAAATATGTATACTTTTTACCTCCTACTTGTTGATGTCTAGAACAGTGTTGCCAACTCTTATGATTTTGTCATGAGTCTCATGATAATGATTGTTTTCCTTAAAGCCCCTGCTTCTGGAGTCAGGTGGATCTGTGATGATTTCAGCCTTCATGCTTAAAGAAAAAGTAAGTTTCTAGCCCTTGTGACTGTGGAGAAAGCTTCAAAATGTGACACCCCCCACCTCCAGTGCATCTAAACCACAAACCTAAAGACTCAAAAAGCAGAAGGCAAATGAAAAGAACCCCAAATCTATTGTTTTTACATAATCTTGTGATCTTAAAGCCTATCTCATGATTTTTGAACCTTTGGCAATACTGAGAAAAATCTTTTGGCCCCAGAATATTTTGAACTCCAGAAACATGCTCAGGCCCAATCCCTCCCCTTCTGTTCTGTGTACACAGAACAGTTGCAGCTTTTCTGCCACTGATCCTGACGGACAACCTCTCAGACCTGGGACACTGTGGTCATAGTGTCCACTACCACTTTGGAGACTAGGCTAGTTTTCTCTTTGCAACACACTAATTAGCCACAAAGGGTTTTCAAGCACATTGCAACTGGATTGCTGGGCAGAAGACCTTTGAGCCTTGCTAGAAAGGTGTGTTGTGCTTTTGCAGGAAGTTTCCTGCATTTCACTGGTTTGTTCTCAGCTATAATGGCCTGAAGGTAAGAGTGACGCTGGTCCTAGATGATGGCATGTCAGCCAGAAACCCACGCCAGCAAGCAGTGCTAATGAACACCTGTCAAAAGTCTGGGGAGGCAGAATGGAGGAGATACTTCCAGAGAATAGTCAAGAACAAATCATGTATGCAGTGTTGTTGTAGTCATGTTGGTCCCAGGATAATAGAGAGACAAGTTTTCGAGCTTACACAGAACTCTTCCTCAGGTCTGGGAAGTGTACTCAGAGTGTCACAGCTAAATGCAAGGTGGAGCAGATTGTTTAGCATGAGTTGTTAACACATATTTCAAGGGATCATTCAAGGTGAAGTGGCCCATTAACACCTCTCTAGTCATAGGGGGAAAAGGAAATTTGTCTTGCTCCCCAACAGAAGTTGGTCCAGTAAAAGATATTACATCACCCACTTTATCTCTGAAGAACAAATGAAGCCAAACCAATCTAATTTCCTTCGTTGATAGGGTTACTCTCCTAGTGGATAGCGGGCAAAGCTGTAGCTGTGATATATCTTGATTATAAGGCTTTGACACAGTTCCACATGACATTCTCATAAGCAAACTGGGGAAGTGTGAACTAGAGGAAATTTCTAAAAGGCAGTTGAAAGAACTATGCTCAAAGAGTAGTTATTAACAGTTCACTGTCAAACTGAGGGGAAGGGAGAGGCATATCTAATGGAGTCCTGCAGGTGTCTGTCCTGGGTCTGGTACTATTCAATATTGTCATTAGTGACTTGGATTATGGAGTGGATAGTACACTTATAAAATTTGCAGATGACACCAAGCTGGGAGGGTTTGCCAGCACTTTGGAGGACAGAATTAGAATTTAAAATGACCTTGAAAAATTGGAGAATTGGTCTGAAATCAATAAGCTGAAATTCACTAAAGACAAGTGCAAAGTACTACACTCAGGAAGGACCCGTCACATGTACAGCTACCAAATGGGGAATAACTGGCTAAGTGGTAGTACGGTAGAAAAGGCTTTGGGGATTATAGTGAATCACAAATTGGATGAGAGTCAACAATGTGATGCAGTTGCGAAAAAGGCTAATATCCTGGGGTATATTAACAGGAGCGCTGTATGTAGGCCACCAGAGGTAATTGCCCCAACTTTATTCGGCACTGGTGAGACCTCAGCTGGAGTACTGTGTCCTGTTCTGGGCAGCACACTAAGAAAGATGTGGACAAATTGCAGAGAGTCCAGAGGAGAGCAACAAAAAGGATAAAAGGTTTAGAAAACCTGACCTACGAGGAAAGGTTAAAAAAACCGGGCACGTTTAGTCTTGAGAAAAAAAAGACAGGGGCGGGGTGGGGGTTGGGGACCTGCTAACTGCCTCCAAATACATTAAAGGCTGTTATAAAGAGAACTGTGATCAATTGTTCTCCAAG
Source organism: Lepidochelys kempii (assembly GCF_965140285.1). Taxonomy (NCBI): domain Eukaryota; kingdom Metazoa; phylum Chordata; order Testudines; family Cheloniidae; genus Lepidochelys; species Lepidochelys kempii. The sequence goes on along the minus strand of NC_136391.1, from coordinate 35,514,864 downwards.
TCCACCGAAGAAATGGGCTTAATCCGAAGCAATGGAGATTTCAGTTCAATACTGGGAGAAACTGTCTAACTCGAAGGATAGTTTAAAACTTCCAGTGATGGGGAGTCCACAACCTCCCTGGGAAGCCTATTCCAGTGCTTAAGACCAGGTTAGACAAACACCTGTTGTCAGGGATGGTTCTAGGTATATTTGGTCCTGCCTCAGCACAGGTGGCTGCACTAGATGACCTCTCCAGATCCCTTCCAGCCCTGAATTTCAATGATTCTATAAAAGGAGGCCAATCTGAGAATGGATTCTCCCTTGAACTACTTGCTCCAGGACAGGAACGACCTCTTTATATGTATATAGTACCTTTTCTGTATGGATCACAAGACACTATTGTTCATTAGCTAAATGTCACAAAACCCTTTTACATATTTATCCTCACTTTACAGTGGATGGGTAAAATGAGTCACAGAAAGATGAAGCGACTTGCGCTAGATCACACACACCAAGCCAGTGGTCGAGGTGGGCTTAGAACCCAGGAATTCTGACTCCCAGTTCCCCCACTCTATGCAGTGGACCATGGTACTTTCCTTTTGGTATTTTATGCTAGCACTTCTATGCACATTTATATGGGTTTTGCACTTGCAACCACAATCTCCTTTTCTTCATTCAGGTTTCCCTTCTCTAGGGTGACCAGATGTCCCAATTCTATAGGAACAGTCCCAATTTTGGGATCTTTTTCTTATATAGGCTCCTATTACCCCCCACCCCCTGTCCCAATATTTCACACTTGCTGTCTGGTCATGCTACCCTTCCCCAGCCTCTCCCAGTGCAGAGCACCTCCTTGGGCTGTGGCTATGGCATGACAAATTTATTTTTCAATGTATAAAGTGTGCCCTTATCTGTATGTCTCATGTTGCAGAAAATAGGTGGTAAAAGTTTAACACAGCCTAGCAAGCTTAAATGAGCCCTCTTACAAACAGCAAAAGCGTAGGATTCAAATCCTGATCATTCTCAAAGGACACACTGGACACACCATTACATACGCCTGCCTCCTGCTAGTTCACATGCGATGTCCCCCCTCAGCTAGGTACTCACATCATACTTCTCGGCCAGTTTCAGGTGGAGGGCACGTTTCCAAAGATTCTTTGCCAAGCCGGATTCTGCGAGTAAGACTGAGACACACAAGGCTGTAGTGAAGATCTTTTTGCAGAAATGCAGCTTGGGCCCCAGGCTATTGCTGCTGGAGTCCATGTTCCTGATGAGAAATAAGAAAATACGGATCCCAGCTTTCAAGGCGCCAGACAAATCAGAGGGAGGGAGAGAGCTGACTGCTGAAGCAAACGACTCTTTGCTGAACAGCTTCTGGGAGGCAAAAAATAAACAAACAAAAAAAGTTTTGGAGCCCAGAATCAGGAGCCAGGAGCTGCTGTTGAACTTTCTTGTTCAAAGACAGATCAGGTTCTCCCATCTCGTGTACCCACGAGGCACATATTCCCCTTGAATGATCACTGGATAGATTATTTTTAGACCTTTGTTCACAACATCTGGCATTCTCAGGGCGCTCCATTCAAAGCCAAAGCATGGGATCAAATGGCAGCTGCTACAGGGGGGAAGAAAGGTCTTGGAGGAGTGCCCCGAGCAGCTTCTAGCTGCAAACTTTCCAAGAAAACAAGTACGCTCATTGTGCACCCTCCCCCACCCCCCCAAGTAGATGCCCTGATCTGTGGGTTTGTACCCTATTTCTACAAGGTGGTTTATTCTCTGAGGGAGGCTTCGTTTCCAGAAGGAAATTATTTAAAAACACACGGATGTGGTCATTAAAACAAGTTGACTTTAGCTGTCATTCGAAGGTTGATTTAAATTAGAGGAAGAGGGGGCTACTGGGGGAAGAGGAGCCCGCAAGCGCTGGGAACGAGTTGGAAATGCTGGGCCAGGGGAAAGGAGTTTATTTAAGGAAAATGGGATGAATAGCTGGCTTGCAGTGCCATGCAATGCGTGGAATTGAGCAGGGACTGGATTTGAGACTGTTATCTAGGATAACAAGATAGGGCCCTATTTTCAAACTTGATTGAAGAAATCACTATTTAGGCACCTAAATTCCTGTTTTTAGCCACTTAAATCCAACCCTAGGTGCCTCCAGAGAAGCAGGTAGCTGCTGGTACCTGAATTTAGGCCCCAATCCTGATGCACCTGCATTTGAAGACTGGATTCACAGATGACAGTGGAAATCCATGTTTTATGCACTCTGTGGTTTGGGTGCCACACAATAATTATGGAACATTAAAATGATTTCAAGTGTTTGCCACAGTCCATGCACTTAGGGGCCAGTCCTGGTCCACACTCTCCCAACAAGCACAGAACAAGTGCAATTCCATTGCCCCAGGTGTGGGGACAGGATTTGGGGGAGCTCTCAGGGCTATGTGGAACCCTGCACTTTATGCAGCCCAGCTCTGCAGGGGATACCTGCACAGCAGTGTCCAGGGAGTATTTGAAGGTGAGGCCTGGGCAGAGGATCCCGTGCTGTATAACGCCTCCCCACCTTGGAGTGCGTGAGTTAGCGTCACAGAGTCTAATCAGGCCATTAGGCTACTGTGTTGGTGGATCAGTTTTACTGCCATAGCTTGGCTTTGGTGGGGGGGACTCACTCTTCCCTCTGCAGATCTTCCCAGAACCCAGCTAAGATTCTAGGCCTGGGCCCTGCCTGGCTCTGCCCCTTAGGGACAAATTCTGAACTCTTTACTCAGTCTTAACTCAGGCCAAATCTCCAGTGAATTCAGTGGAGCAGGAGTTACAAAGGGCACAGATGGGGCCGGTATGTACGCCCCATGATACGCCTGCCCGATCTGTGCTGCTCGTGCACCACCGTGAGCTGTTGATATGCAGGACACTTGTTTTGCCTGGTCTGTGACCAATGAAAGTGAAACAGTGGAGTTTTCAGCCAGAGGGGGGACGGACCTCTTGTTACCCCTCTCCTCAGGAGAATGACCGTAACCACCTGCCTACAGAGGCCAGGGTGAATGGGTGAGTGGTCCAGGGGAGGAGACATTATTGTTTTAACACCGGTCTATCTCCGGAGGTGAAAAGCAGAATGCCAGCAGTGGACACTGTGAGCAGGCCTCCCTGGTTGTAGATCGTGATAGTGGGACCCCATGGAGCAGCTCCCCTCCCAGCATCTCGGGAGACGTGCTCCTTCTCTGTCCAAGAGGCTTGAAAAGTATTTGGAAACAGATCCCCAATATCGCGCTGCTCCTAGACACAGGCCCGTTCCTATTGTGTCACTTCCAGGCCTGCCTTATCTTACGCTGGGCACAGGCCCGCCAAAAGCAATTCTGGGCCCCGAGGCCAGGGCCATCCCTAGCGGGGTGCGGGGCCCAGGGCGGAAGTGATGAATCCTTCACTGCTGGGACTGACTGCGCTGGCCAATCATGTCGGCCCTTGGGGCCCCCCAAAGCGTGGGGCCTGGAGCAGTCACGCGCACCTCGGAGCCCTGCGTCCCTCCCGGGTGATTTAAAAGGCCCCGGGGCTCCCGGCCACCAATGCCGCTACCATGGCAGTGGGGCCCCCGGGCCCTTTTAAATCACCTGGGCCCCTGAGCAATTCCCACCCCCTGCCCATCCCCGTCAGCGGGCCTGGCTGGGCCTGCTGTTGGCCTAGGATCATGAGAATGCAAAGGTGCCTTAACCCCTGTTCTCCCACCTTCCTAGTTGTGATGTATGCATCTTAGCCACAGCCGAGGATCTGGGCCCTTCTTTTCCATGGTTCATGGGAGGCTCAGTCTTACTGCTCTGATGAGTCTTTAGGGCTACGCTGGTACGGATGTACACTGTTGTTGTAGCCGGGTTGGTTCCAGGATATTAGAGAGACAAGGTGGGTGAGGTCATATCTTTTATTGGACCAACTTCTGCTGGTGAGAGAGACAAGCTTGTATAGCTCGGAAGCTTGTCTCTCTCACCAACAGAAGGTAGTCCAATAAAAGATATGACCTCACCCACCTTGTCTCTCCAATGTGCTCTGTTAGACCCTTCTAGAGAGCTCTTCCTTCTCTTTGGGAAGCAGAGGCATTACCACCTAGGTGGTGCTGAGCACCTAAGGGCTGGCCAAACTGGTTTTCCTTGAAGGAAGCTATTTGCCACAAAAGCCTTCACTGCTTCCTCTGTGTTTAATAAGGCCCATCTCACGGCTGAGGTTTTGTCTAGCAGGTTACTTTCAGTTACCCCACTGATGGCAAAGGCATCAGGCCCATATTCCATGTCTTTATTGTCAGTGAGGGCCTTGAACTGACCCGCTTCCTTCCCTGGGAAATTGAGCTCCACCCTGGGCAGTTCCAATACCAAAGTTCAAGCTCATGATCTTATGTCTCTTTACAAATCACCATCACCTCTGCCCCTGAATCCTAAATTTCGACTGAAATCAATCACCAGCATAAATTGGTAGTAGTGCCGTGATGGCTCAGATATCTCAGTACCTCCAAAGACACATTCATCCCTCATATAAATCCATCAATCGTCTTCTTGTGGCTGGCTTTAGTTTCTGTTGTTGCTTGGAAAGCTCGAATAGCAAGATCTGTCTTGAGCAGACATGATTATATGCCTCAAACTGTTTTCATTCTTTTTAGAATGTGGTTCCTCCTTTTGGTCCTGTTAATAATAAAGAACACTTTGATAAAGCTTTGATCATACAGAATTGCTAGCATCTGAGTATTCTGCCTATTGTGTGTTGCGTGATAAATGACAGGACCGAATGCTTTAAACTGATTTTCATTAAAGTATTCCCACTTCATCTAGATGCTTGAGTAGCTATTTCTCTTCATCTCTGAAACCAAAAACTGCATTGCATGACAGTTGTTCACTATAAATCTCCCTGATTTCATTTTTTTGTTGAATGCATGCACATGCCAGATTTGGAGCTACTAATTCTAGAGATTAATGGTCAGGGTAGAAACCATTTGCTGGCCCTTTTCTTGGCAGATATGCAGCTTTGACACATACCCACTAGAAGTAAGGGCACATGTGCTACAGTTTATAGAATGCACACTAGGGAAGTAAGAATTTCCTTGCATTACTAAATATTTAGAGGTGGTTAAGGGCTCAGTTTAAAGCTGTCCATGTCATTGGCCAACACATGAGGTCTAAGAAATCTTAACACTTATCTGCTTGGTAGTTTTCATCCTAAATTTGCAAAGCATCTTACAAAGCTGTGGGGAGCATTATTAACCCCACTTTACAGATGGGAAAACTGAGTCAAAGAGAGGGGGTTGCTTTGGCTTTTATTTAAAGTGACTTGCTGAATGTCACAGGGTAGGTTAGTAACAGAACTGGGCATGGAGCTCAGATTCCTGACTCCTCCCCCCCATGCCTTAGCCACTTAAATTGCTAAACACTGGCCTAGTGCGTGAACACAGTTCCACCTATTTTAATCAGTTATACTGTACTCTCTCTCAGCTGCGAATGCCTCACACCAGTCCCACCTCACTCCTCATATGACATGGCTTCTATTCTTTGCAATAAGTTCTAGCAGAGCCAGAAAATCCCCCAAGGACTCAGAGGACCCAGCCCCTTCATGCTAATTATTTTAGAATCTCAGAAGTCAGAGATGGAAGAAAACCACTCGGGCAGATTCACCCTGGCTGGGGCAGGGTGGGACAAATTATCCTCTGAGAGGGTTCACTCAAGGGTAGTTTGCACTTTCTTCCTGCCTTGGAAACTGTGGCTTTAATTCTGCTGTAGACTCAAGAAGAACACACTAGCTGGTGCAGCTTTGTTCCCCGTTGCCATGTTTTGTCAAGTTCACTTTTACACTTGGATTTAAACAACCCATTCAAAAAAAAGGAGCTTTGACTTGCTGAAGAACCTCTAGTTTAACAAAGTAGTTCACAGCAGGTTTATGGCTCCCACAATTGGTCTAAAGGATTTTGGCAGGCTGTGATGTAATTATCGGAATCAGGCACAAATCCTTAGCAAAGAGAGGCCCTGGCAATCATTAGAAGTTTAAAAGGAATATCCTCTAACCTTCTTTATGATTTGTTGAAATCTTTAGTTTAACTGTCTTTACTTCTCAGCAGAGTTCTGAACTGTATGACTTTAACGGCTAAGTATTTAAGAAAGTATTAAAACAGAGACTGCAACATTGGGATTATGTTAAACACTTGTTCTGTTGAATTAGGGTTTATCTGCACACAAAAGTTGTACCACTTTAGCTCTACGGGTATAGTTAAGCAGTTCTTGTGCTCAGCTTGTGGCTGGCCTCTAGAAGGGATGGGAAACAAGGGCAAAGAGAAAGCTGGCTGTAGTCACTTGTGGAGATCCCACGCTTTCATACTCTGGGGGGTTCATGCATTAATGCAACTTTACTGGTATATTTAAAGTGTTACAATCTTCCTTGGGGGGACGCAGTTCAGAGGCACCAATTCAGATATTTCCTGGGGCGGCGGTGGAGGGCGGGCAAAATCTGGTTCCCACCAGTTTCCATGTGCCAAATCACATCATTATTCATGGAAATCTGGCCCAGACATCTGTCTGTACAGAGGAGATGCTGGATCAAAGTTCAGTGGTGTTGTGATCACACAGCTGGAGAGATGCTCCGGACCATTTTGTTAGCATCTGTAGTAATTGAGTATGGAATCACTGCTTAAAAATGGCTGGACTCTGACCCCCGCTGGCTCGGCAACCTATGGAATTTTGAGAAACTGCAAAAACCTTTGGGGGAGGGGAGCAGGGGGCTACTCCCCCAGGAAGCCCCCAGTTGGTGCCATTCATGCAGTTATACCATTATAAAGATGCTTATATCAGTATAGTCATTCCCACATGGGAAAGGGAGTCAGCTATCTTGGTATAAGCCACCTTTATACGAGTATAATTGCGTGCACATAAATATTTACACCAGTATAACCCCAAAGTAAAAAATCACCCTCCTAAACAGAAAGTTATACCATAAAAAAGAGGTGTAGACCATGTCTTAGACATATTTGATAAAGCCAAAGACTGTCTTGGGCTCATTTGTAAAAGATCTTTCCCGTAATAACATATTTTATTCCATATTCTTCTTATTTGTCAAGGGACAAAACATGGGTATATGCCATTCTGCAATGACTCCAGTTTCCCACACTCACAACATGTATAAAAACCATGGGACAGCTGTGGGGCTTGGCCCTTATGTCTTCATGGCACAAAACTCCTATTGACTTCAAAACTGTCAGATGAGGAAGTTTCATCACCCTGGCTGAGTATCCCGAAACATGGAGAGTCACATTCCTCCATGCATAGGTCAGTGTAATTCTACAATCGACAAATGTATAAACAAAGTGATGGGCCAGATCCCACAGTGGTGGAAATTGGTGTAGTTTCATTGTGGTCATGATGATACACAGCAGCTGAAGCTTTGCCCCCATGATGGGACGTAGAATCTATCCAATGACACAAGCTTGCATCTAGTCCCAAGACCTGCGAGACATGACTAGGAGCTCCTGCTGCATTATTCATTATAGAGAAGCACAGGGTGATGGATCAGGTTAGCAGCATCTGGATGGGAAGACAACTTCGTAGGGCTTGGAGAACAAAATCGCACTTGGAGGCAGACTCTCACTGTTGAACCAGAATAAATTAATTAAATAACAAGAAAAAAATGTTCTCAGTGAGGCTCCAAATAGAACTCAGAGGGTGGTTTGTGCAGCCACGGAAAAAATGCCATTGCTCAGCCAAAAACAGACTAGGTTGGCTATGCAATGCCAAGATTTCCCCCTGTCCCAGAGGAAAGATCTGGCTGTTAGGGAAAGGTTAAGTCAGGCTGAGTGTTTCCTCAGAATACATGGTTCTCATTCCATTCTGGAGGATAGGGTAACTCACTCTGGCCAGACTCAGTCACAGTTCCTTCATGCCAGGGCTCTCGCAAATTCCCTGCACTGAGAGCTTGCAGCCCTTCTGTTTTCTCTGCCAGCTGCTGGATGAAGTCTATATGATGAGTTAAGGGGCAGTAGTGAGGCTGGGGGTTAAGTGAGTTTGTTATGCTACATTGCTGATGACCAGGGAGGTGGTCAAGTTGTCTGTAAAAAAATAGGCCATTTATTTGTGGGATAACTTGCTCATTAGGGATCTAATGCTTTTAGTTAGTCATATATGGCCTAATCCAAATTCCCTTTACGGCTTTTTATATCAGAGAATACAGGCGTAAGTGCACTTACTGAACTATGAGTGGAGAGGATTCTTCAACTCACAGAAACACATATGGATTTCAGTAAAAACTGTTTGTGTCACATGATAAAGTATGCAGCTGGTGGGGTATTCTTACAGGAAAACATAACCAAGAAGTTAGCCACGCTGACAAAAGACTAACTGAATATTATGGAAAAAGTCACAACCACACAAAATTCCCTCTTGCTTGGTCACTTTGAGACATCTTCCGATGACAAAAGAACAGCCTTCAATATTATCATCCAGCTCTAGGTTCTGTTCTATTAGAGCAAGGAGATAGGCACACAGAGAAGAATGGATGGGAGGAAATTGAGCTAAAATCTACCATTATTATTTCTTCTTTTCTTCTTCTTCTTCTTCTTCCTGGCAGACGAAGCCTTATGATCACAGCATGCAAATCTGTACACCTGATCCTGCTTTCCTTTGTCACCTAGCAATGCCCCTGAAGTTCTGTTGAAGTCAATTGGAAATTTGGACCCTGCTCCTGGGATGCAAGACAGGTCGTCTGAGCTTGTAGAATAAAAAAGCCACTACATCATATCCATCACTCCACTTAACTATTATTAGCGTTATTATTTATTTCTATTATGGCAACTTCTAGGTGGTCAAACAGGTGAGTGAATCTGACAAATGGGGGAATGAGATCACAATAAAAAATTATAATCAGTTTGGCCCCTGGTGGAAAACTGCCCACTAAGAACAGAGCTAAACATTGCTCATTTCACAGAGTCCAGATGACACCTCTCTCCTCTGAGGTGGTGGTTTTAGGCTCAGTACCATCAGAAGATAATTAATCTTGCTTTTGAATATAGATTCCTTCTATGAGTGCAGAAAGCTGGCTGCTGGGTTCTGTGCCAGATGTTTGTTACCAATGGGTGCAGGGAATTTATTGCATGGAATAAAAGATGAAAGGGAATGTAAAATGCAGGTAGGTGATTCTGTTTAAGCATCTAGCCTCAGGCATCACAAAGCCTCGCAAAGGTCAAATATAAGTGGCCCCATCCCTTTGGAAAGCACTGTAAATGGCATATAAAGTGTTTGTTCCTCTTAGCTAGTTTTATGGTGCATAAGATATACATTAGGCAACTGAATTTGATTACGGAAACACTGTGTCCTGCTAACAAAATTAGAAGGAAGCGTCGACATTTGTGTTCAAAACATTTTACCACTTACAAGGGGGAAGTTTACAGAGACAAGGTGGGTGACGTAGTATGTTCTCTTGGACCAACTTCTGTTGGAGAGAGAGGCAAGCTTCCGAACCACATTTACTCAGTCTGGAGAATAATTTTGCTTTTTTCGCTACAATGAGTAGCTTTCATTATTTCAATAGGCCCTTGGAAGAACTTTTGGGAAGCCAAAATAGCTCCTGTGGGCGGGACTGTCCCCTGCAGAACTGTGGGTTTCCCTCCCCTTGGGTCCATTTCCTCTGTGGCAGTCTCCCCCACCTCTCCATACCTCCCAGGAGAACTTTCTGAGCATTCAAAATCTGCAAAGGGGAAGGAGGCGAAGACTAGGTAGGCTGGTGGAGCCAGTCTGACACTCTGTGCCCTCCTCCTGCCCTGTGGAGACTGCTATAATCTTGGGAGAGCACGATCTTTACCCTAGAGCCCTCACCATGTTGTGGGTAGTCAGAGCTCCACAGGGACAGTGGGGGATAGAACACGGAGCCGCCCCCTGCTCTGGAAGCCCAGAGGCCTGGATCCTGGGTCGGCTGAGTCACAAACAGGACTGAGTTGGGCAGTTTTCTGCATGGACGTTTTAAAGGGCATCACCCCGAGAGCTTGAATGGTGCCTACGTGTAATTCAGGAGACAAATGATTCCCTGCTATGAGAGTGCTCTATGGCTGTATAGATGTTAAACAGTTATTAGATAAGGGGCTGGGAGAAGAGCTGCGGCTCCCAGGGTGGGGGTGGCGCAGACAGGGGTAAGGGGGTCTCAGCTGGAGGTGGGTCTGGGGCAGGAGCAGGGCCAGGGCTGGGGCTGGGAATGAGGGCATGGGCGGAGCCATGGCCAGGCCGCGGTTGGGGGCTGAGGCTGGGGGTGGGGCCAGAGCAAAGCTGGGAGTGGAGTGGGGCTGGATGGCATTCCCTTCCCATCTCCTGTGGGGACTGGCCGGGGCCCTGCTGCACCCCCCTTCCCCCCGAATGTTCCTCTGTGCCCCCCTAGGGGGGCATGCCCCACAGTTTGGGTATCTCTGCAATAGTTTGTTGTTCACTGCACTTGGCTTCCTTTGTGCAGCTCTTTACACCAGCTCGCAACAAAGTAACCACCTCAAAACAGTGTTTGCGTCTTTCGTTTTTTGTTGTGTCCGATGAGAGGCACTGGGTCACTTTGGCAGTGGCTGTGAGCAACGTGCCAGTCCCCTCTTGCAATGCAAATGCATGAGGATGTCTGTGAAAATGGGAGCTTTTTGCCTCAGCCCGTCACACTCTCTCCACAGCAGTGGTGGCTAAATCATTGCCCTGGAAGCTGGCAATACAGAACTTGAGCCATGCTCCTGACATACTGTGGCCCCCGTGCACTGAAAGAAGCATGTAAGGGGGCTGTTAGGGACTGACACCACGGCAGCCAGTCACCCTTGCAGGGGAATAACGGCTGTCCGGCAAGGATGCTTGTCGAGGATTTGTTAAAAAACACCTAAGCATTGTGGGCCCTGCGAGTCATATCCAGCTGTATCATCCTATTGGTTAGATGAGGAGTTAGCTGATCTGTCTTCTCTTCTCGTACCTTGGAACAAAGATAACGAAAGTCTCTTTCTTGCCTTTGACCTTCATTTAACACTTTCAGAGAAGGCCGTATCTAAACCTGGTTGATGACCTCTCATGGTAAGTGCATAACTTGTCCCTCGGGCTGTGGTATTTTGAACTGTTTGTGCCTGGACTTATATCCTCCAGTGCCTCTTTATGGCTTGAAGCAGGACGCTAGCATTGCTAACCCTCCGGGATTGTCCTGGACACTCCAGGAATTAAAGATGAATCTTTAATTAAAGATTATGTCATGTGATGAATCCTCAGGAATATGTCCAACCAAATCTGGCAACCCTAAGGGGACCTGGAAACCAGAAACTGTTACATCACATATATTTCCTTTATCCAGCTGTTCCTTTCAGTCCTTGGGTTCTCAGTTATGTCACGGTTTTGTTGGAATCTGCTAATGCATGCAGAACTCCTGGATCTGATTCTGATATCATTCTCCATTGACTTCAGTGGACTTACTCCAATTTTACGCTAGTGTAACTGAGATCAGAATCTGGCCCCCGTCTTTGCAGTCTCACTATGCAGTTACTCTATTTGGCACATGCAGCAATCAACAGGTGCCATCACATAAAAAGAAACCTGGCAACAATACAGCAATGGTGGAAAAGCTTCCTGAAGAAGTACTATGGCTTCCAAACATTATGCAGCTAGTCCGCTTTAACCCATACTGCTGAGCACTGGTGGAATAGCTTTCCTAAACAAGTGGGGAATGGGCAGAAGGCCATCTAGCTGCAGAGACTTGAATGTAGGCAGCTAGCAGACCTTTTATGAACATCAAATGAGGTGGGCTAATGCAAGATCCCCCAACCAGTGCCCATTTTGAATCTGTGAACCGATAATTAAGGGGATGAGTCATTGCTAATCTGGCTGTTGGCTGATATAACTTCCTCAGCTGCTTTCAAGTCACTTTTTTTCGGCCCTCTCAGTCATAGCTTAGTTTTGTGCAGGTTTTGGAAGAAGCATAAATATTAGGGTCTCAATCCCATCAGTATCTCAGTGTGAGGTCTCTGTGTCACTGGCTAGAACAGAAAGGTTTAGTACTCCCGCTGAATTTCTTATGAAAGTTCTGCAGGCCCGGAAGTGTATATTGACGATTTCCACCATTTTATCTGTGTGTGATGGGCGGGGCCTTGCTGGTCAAGCTGGAGTGCCCCCGTCAGTCCAGTATGGGGGTGGCCCGCTCCGCCACTCGGCCGTGGGCTTCCCTGGTAAGTGGGTGATTTCTGCCAAGTGTGGCCCGGCCCCGGGACGGGGTCACCTAAATGGTTAATCCATGGATTCTGAGAGGGAAAACTATCAAACAGTCTGTGGCCCTGCAGCCTCCTGGCGAGGGGCAGGCGATAGTTATTGGCAGCAATCAGGCTGCTGCCCCAGGGCGGGGCGCGATAAGCAACAGTCTGTAGCTCTGCAGCCCCCGGTTGGGGCGGCAAAACAGTCTGGGGAATTAGCCCCCTGGTCAGGGCTAAGCAGCAAGCAGGCTGCGGCCCCTGGGTGGGACAAAATAAGCAAGCAGTCTATAGCCTGGCAGCCTCCTGGCTTGGGAAGCAAACAATCCAACCGTCTGGGGAATTAGCCCCCTGGGCAGGGCAAAGCAGGGCAACCCCAGGGCGGGGCAAGGCAAGCAAACAATCAGTCTATAGGCCTCATGTCTCTCTGGGCTGGGATGTAGTTTCAGAAGGCGGCGGCTCGGCTTCCACGGTGGTCTCTGCAGCCGGCGGGTCATCTGGCGGGCAGTCTAGGTCCCTGGGCTTTACCACCAGGGGTGCTGCAGGTACCGCTGCAGGAGCCAGCAGCGTACTCCCTTCCTCCTCTGTTCCCCCCACCCCACTCCCTCCGACTGGCCTGGGCTGCCTCCTTTTGTCGGAGTTCTCCACTTGGAGCATGTGCAGTAGGGAAGAGGAGGCGTGGCCTCCTGGGCCAAGAATGATTGGTCCACCCCGGCAGCCCAGCGCAGGGCTGGAACACCCCGTCACACTGAGCACAAAACTTTCCAGCTGAATGGAGTCCCGTGGTATAACTTCCCTACTGAAGTGCAGTGTCCCCGGCAAGTCACAGCTTTTAAGCATGGCAGACCTTGAATTTTCCATAGGTGCTGTCTATTGGAGATCTTCCTATTCCAGAGATAAAGGGGAAACATGGAAATACTTTGGACGTACTGTGCTGTAGCCGCACTAGTTGATGTTTTGCACTCTCAGTCACGTTCAGTTCCCTTTTGTGCGTCTGCTGCGAAATATTTCAGAGACAAAGGCTTTGGCTACATGTGCACGTTATACCGCAATCAAGCCTCCCGGAGCGCTCTACCTTTCTCACTGTCCACACTGGCAAGGCATGTAGAGTGCTCGGACTCCTTGGCTGGAGCGCTCCTGGTACTCCACCTCCCCGAGGGGATTAACAGCTGTTGCGCATGGGCTGAGATGCTCCAGCTCCAGTGTAAACGGGGAGTAACGTTATTACGCCCTGATTGACCTCCGGAAACTCCCCATAAGCCTTTTAACTGAAGCGTCCTCTCTTGTTTGGTTGTGAACTCCGGACGCGGCAGTGCCTTTTCAAAGTTCCGCTTCGGGGGCTGCTTATTCAAAAAACAAACACATCCACTGTTGGCTTTGACTGAGCAAGAGGCAGGCAGGGGGCTCCGTTTGGAGTGCCGACAGCTAACGTTTGCTTGAAGAGAGGGGCGGCGGGGTGTGGCGGGGGGGATTGGGGTACGTTTCAGTGAGCGGCTGCTTATCTCGTCTATGAGGAAAAAAAGAAACAGCTGCCATTGCTTTCAGTGAGTGAGAGAGAGGCAGGGGAAGGAGGGGGGCCTGTACTTTCAGGACAGCGTGTTGACATACTCTCTGCCCCGCAAAAACCCACTCTCTCTCCCCCCACATACACACGACACACTCCACCCCACCGCCCCATTGGAAAAGCACGTTGCAGCCACTTGAATGCTGGGATAGCTGCCCATAATGCACCACTCCGAATGCAGCTGCAAATGTGGCCACCACAGTGCGCTGGCAGCTGTCAGTGTGGACAGACTGCAGCGCTTTCCCTACTCAGCTGCACGAAGGCCGGTTTAACTCATAGCGGTGTACATCTGTAAGTGTAGCCAAGGCCAAAGGAAGATTTGGAAGAATCAGGGAACTGTTTACATCATAGGAAATAACAAGAAAAATGACTATATCTGTATTGTAAAGCCTGAATGAGAGTATATTGTATATTACACAGAGGGATTAACAGTGGACGTTACTGCTTCAGCAGGAAAACAATCTGGTTATCATTTGCTGAACACAAAATGAAAAAAACCAAGGATATCCTACTGGATCTGAGCTTGGATTAGGAGCAATGCTCAAAATCAGATTGCATTACAGATCTGTGTAATGCCATTTCCTTCCGAACTGATGAATTTGTACAAGCTCTGGAATGCAGTCGCAGCTGTAACTCTGAGGAGAGTACACCCCCAACTCTCTGTGGAGTAGTTTCTCCTGGCATGTGTCATGTGAATTTAATGCACTGCAAAGTATGTAGTTCAGTTTTATTTCAATGTATTTGGTTTAAAAAAAAAAAAGACATTCATCCCTAACACATTCCTGATTCCTTCTCCTTTCCTGAACAAAATTCACAGAGAAACCTCCTAACGTCTCTGTATTTGGAGGACACTTAACTTAAGTAAAAAAGGAAATATAAGCTAAATACATCATGTAAATTATATGTTGTCCTGGGTGATCTCCGTGGAAACGTTGGGGGATCATATTGCTCCTACCTGCCCTCAGTCAATTCCTGCCTCTCCTCCCGTACACATTCCTACCATGGAGACCACCATCTGCAGAGTACGAGGAAGAAGGGGACAGTTCTGTTCTATATAGGTTCTTATACTATACCAGTGTTTCCCAAACGTGGGACGTCGCTTGTTCAGGGATAGCCCCTGGCAGGCTGGGCCGGTTTGTTTACCTGCTGCATCTGCAGATTTGGCCAATCGCGGCTCCCACTGGCTGCGGTTCGCTGTGCCTGGCCAACGGGGGCTGCGGGAAGCGGCGCAGGCCGAGGGACCTACTGGCCGCTGCTTCCCGCAGCCCCCATTGGCCGGGCACAGCGAACCGCGGCTAGTGGGAGCCGCGATCAGCTGAACCTGTGGACGTGGCAGGTAAACAAACCGGCCTGGCCCGCCAGGGGCTTTCCCTGAACAAGTGGCGTCCCAAGTTTGGGAAACACTGTACTATACTTATCACTATAATATCTGTAATGCTGTGGCCATGGATACCCTCATCACCTACTGGGAGGGGACATATCCAGCACCCATCTGGTCCTACATAGCAAAAGTCTGCTGCAGTTTCCACGGTATGCATCCGATGAAGTGAGCTGTAGCTCACGAAAGCTCATGCTCAAATAAATTGGTTAGTCTCTAAGGTGCCACAAGTACTCCTTTTCTTATAGCAAAAGTTATAGGGAAAGTTAGAGAAGTCCAGGTTTAGTGGATCATATTTTAGCTGGTTTCTTAAGACTGGATGAGACAAACACAGGCTGACTTTGCATGAGTTTCTGATCCCATTCCATGGCTCGCTACTTTGAGGGTCTGCCAGAAGCTAATTCTTTTGTGCCACTTCAATTCCAAATGATCATTCTTCTCTGCCCAGCCCTCCTGTAATTTCTGCAGTACTTTTTTTATGTGAATTACTTATGTGGCTACAGAGGTAATTGGAGAACACAATAAAATTCTCTCATCTTCTCTGGAAAGACTTTATTGAATCTGATTTTGTCCCAACCTAAATCCAGCAGGCTGGAGATTTTTGCCAAACCAGAATCCCAGATGAGGCCTGATTTTTTAATTGCATTATTGGCAGCCTGGAGCATTCCTTTGTAACGTACTTGGTCTCAGTCCCCCAAAGAGTTGGAAAAAAGGGAGGACAGTGGAATAACTAAATCATAGCTTCTTGTGTGGTTAAATTCCAAGTCCCATCTTGTCCCCTCATGAGCCATGGATGGAGAGGGCAATGCCTTACATAATCGCCCCACCTACGCTAAAGTGGGGACTCAGCCACTTTCACAATCAGTTTTCTTTCTTCAGACCCCCATGGAAAGTGTTTGATTGGCCTGAGGTCCACGTGTGGGAAGGGGGTGCAGACTGAGCCAGCTGAGAGAGTAGTGGGTGAGGGGCTGCGTAGCTAAGACAAAAAGGATCACACAGCTTGGGGCTGGATTATGTTTTCTGTGGAACAACTTCCATTGCAGGATGTCCTTAGTAGCGCAGTCACAATGGACCTGCTAGAGCTGGTGCAGATGCACTGGGGCTTAAATAGATCTCTGGGTTTGGGGGAAGCCCCCACAGTCTTTTCTGCAAGATGTATGTGTGGGGGAGCAATCCCCACCTCTCAATGAGATAATGGAGAAGGGATCTTTGTTATGTTTTTAGTTTTAGATTTTTCAAGAGAACCTGCAGTTATGCAAACTTTCTCTCTGAATTCAATAGGCACTTCAGTCAAAGAATTGTGTGTACATTGGGTAGATTTAGTGTATTGGATAGATCCATGCTACTGCTGCACACAATGAAAATACATTTAATTTTCCGAAAGCCAAATTTTCCAGATTCTCAACTAAAGAGCTGCCAGCACTGGTAGCCCTTGTCACAGTTACAGGGTTAGCTGCCCCGCTGGCTCCTTCTCTGTTTTCTCTGAGTGAAACCCCAAAATTATGAGGTCTTGTGCCATTACCTCCCAGGGATGGAATCATACAGTTCTCCCCATTTAGACTGGATTTCATGCTACAGCACCCTGGGAGTCGCCTGTGCTTACCCCAACAGGTCTGAATGGGGTTGAGTATCTGTGGATACTCTGCGAGCTTGTGACCAACGGTAAATACAGTGACCCAAAGGACCTTTCTGAAATCAAAGTATTGTTTACTCTGAACAGTAGGAACAAAGCAGAATATAAGAGAAAGAGGGTTTTAACAATAAAAGAGCTATACATGCCTGTCTTGCTAAAGGTTCACCATCCCCTGAAGCCTAGGAAAGCCTATCTTTGGCAGCCCCCCAAACAGCTGTCTGTGGGTCAGTCTATGCCTTTGCAACTGCCTGACCTCTAGCCAGAGTCCTTTTAACTCTTTCTGGTCCTTTTGATCTTTTGGTTCTCAGCATTGGCGAACCAAGCTGTGTAACTTGGCTGGAGACAAGGAAGTGCGATCTTCCCAGTTAATGGCTCAGGCATTGTCTTTGAGCCCCGAGGTGTCTTAACTGGAGCCATTGTCTTGTGTTCCCACTTGTTTTTCCAACAGCCTGCTATTAAACTAAACCAACATATTCATACAGGTTTCAGAGTAACAGCCGTGTTAGTCTGTATTCGCAAAAAGAAAAGGAGGACTTGTGGCACCTTAGAGACTAACCAATTTATTAGAGCATAAGCTTTCGTGAGCTGTAGCTCACGAAAGCTTATGCTCTAATAAATTGGTTAGTCTCTAAGGTGCCACAAGTCCTCCTTTTCTTTTTGCATATTCATACAGTAAACATTCACTGTCCAGGTTGTTAGGGGGCTTATTCCTTCACCCATTTCCTTCCCTGGTCCTTCTCGCATGAACAGAGAGCAACAATACCCGAAGTCCAAAGGTGCAAACAATTCGATGTTTATTGGGGTGAACTTCCAGCAAGCTTGATTCCAGTTTCCTTCCTTAGTGTCCCCCTTCCCAGCTCTGACACCACAGAGCCTTACACCTGTGTCCTTGTTCCCATTCCTGCCCTTAGCCAAACATGATTCCAATTTCCTTACCCACATTCTCTGTTCCCATTTCCCCCTTTAGCAAAACATGATTCCAATTTCCTTACCCCCATTCCCTGTTCCCATTTCCCCCACCCGCATGCCAACCCCCACCCCCCTACTTCCTGATTGACTGCAGTTTATATAGTAAAACTTGAGTTCTGCTTTGCTATACCTTAACCAATCATGTTCCTGAAATTTAACTAACCAATCCTAACATATTGTAACATGATTATGTAACCAATTATATCCCACCATCTTAATTAGTTTACACCCAGCAAAATTAATTATACAGCAGAGAGAAACAATCACAGAACCAGACAGAGATTATATAGACAAACAATAGCAAAGTGGGAACTATAATGACAAAACAATACAGAAGTGAGGATTTCACATCCCAGCTATTGATAAGTGAGTTCTTGCCAGACAGGATGCTATCAAACTAAGTTTCCTTTTACATTTTCGAGGCACTTCCCTTTCTCTGGAGGCGATAGGCACTATCAGGACAGGATTGTATTCCTAACAGCCCAATAGCACCTTCTTTCAATGTGACTAGTTTGGAATGTGAGTATATGACCGTTCGCTTCCTAGCTTATGGCTGCCTCTGTCGCTTAGCCAAAGGCCTTAGCCTAAGAACAGGGCCTCAGACTGTCACAATAAGAGAAGACCCTTACACCGGCAGACAGTGATTTTGATTCTTTCTTTTATACCTCTAGAACTAGCCAAATGATAAGAATACACCTAGATTCTTAAAGTACAGGCCTTTGCAGACAGGCCTGAATATCTATATCCTAACACAGGTCACATACAGTATTAATAAGTCATTACAGATACCTCCACCCGGTCCTATCAAGGGAAAGTGAATTTGAACCCAACTTCCAAATCCATAGCAGGAAAATTAGTGTGAAGACTGCTTACTCCTACACACTGCTCTGCACAGATGGACCCCTGCATCAATGCAAAGCCGTTTGCAGAATCAGATCAGAATCAGATACATCTGTTTGTATCCACTTCTTCTAAAGCTTCTTGTCAACCAGCATTCGAGTTCTCAGTCTGCGCGTCATCACGGATGCCAGGTTAATTTAAAATTGGGTGCACCATTATATCACACTTTGCAAATTACTCTTTTGCTAACGGCCTGATCCTGCTAACACTTAAGAATGTGAGTAATTGTTTACAGAACCAGGCCCTTTATTCTGAGAGCTTGTTAGTGAAACGTATGTTCCCTCTGGGCTGATGAGCCAAATGCAGATTCAGGAATGCATACACTAAAGCATTAGGCACAGTCTACCCAGTGAAGCAGGTTAAACAAAACATTTAAACAAAACTGTCACTTCAAGAGATGTACAGGAGTATGGAGACATGGTGCTCAACTAGGTGGCTACCCAAAAGTAGGGTGGTTTATTATTAGTCTCACTTCTACCCAGTAATGTCACAGGAGGCTCCCTTAAAAAATGTCCATCTCACGCTATGTCTAGAGTTAGCGCGGAGATGTGATTCCCAGCTTGCATAGACACAGGTGCTAGCTCTCATCCAGCTAGGATGCTAAAAATAGTAGTGTAGCGGGGGTAGCATGGGCAGCAGCGAGCAGTGGCATGGGCGAGCGGTGCAGAATACAAACCTAACTGAACCCTGCGGGTACCTGCTGCCACTTGCCATGGCCTGTGCTGTCCTGGCTTCACTACTATTTTTAGTGCAGTAGCTCAATGAGAGCTAGTGTGAGCATGTCTGTGCGAGCTGGGAACCACGCCCCTAGCTCCAAGTGTGGGCATAGCCTAAGATGGTGGTACGTGGCACATTCCCAGGATAAAATTCTTCTCTTCCCTGCCCAATACTAATACGTTCCATCAGTTCCATAGCTCCAAAAGCCATCAGTTCCCCCTACCCGAAGTTTTTACCCAGTGCCTTTCATTCAATTTAGACACTGGAAATGGATTGGTCGGCTTCACTTTTCAGCAGGGATGGGGGTGGGATTTCTAGTCAGTTTCACTATCTCATCCTCATGCACTAGTCCAGTGCTGTCTGGGCTCACAGTTTGAGAGGAGAATATTTACACATAAAAGCATAGATTAGATAGATAGATTAGACAGATCGTTTCACTGAACCATAAGCAGTGAATTTTTTATTCAGAATTTTGTAAACCAGCTCTTTGCAAACTTGACGTTTTGAGTCTATGGGAAAAAACCCACAAAAGAGGGGAAAGGGCTCATAAAACACTAAGTGGGTGTCCTAATTATTGTCCTCCAGGCTCAGTTACTGGCCGAACCACAGGGAAGTGAAAAGGGCAGGAGGTGCTGCCTAGAAACAAACTGGGCATGAGTTTCCACTTGGATTCTTGGCTCCATCCCTGCATATCCTGGGACATGTGTCATGTCTGCACTCTGCTTCCTGTTCTGGCCCCACAGCTGCCAGGCAGCATGGCCAGCTCACCACCCCTCCCTTTCTCCCTCCCTCCCTCAAGGGTCTGATCCATCTCCCATCAATGACAATTGGCATCTTTCCATTGAACTCAATGAGAATTGGATTGGCCCAACATGCTCCCATTGGCTATCCTTTCATACTCTCCCTCAGACTCCTACTTTGAAAGGGGGTAAAAACCAAATATCAGGACATCCAGCTGAATCCTGAAATCTTCACTGACTCCTGACACAGGCAGAACTCGTTGTTAAAGCAAGGGAGTAAACACTGAGTAGCAACTGATTGAGGTCCTGCATGCTGCAAGAAGCAACATTCATGTTAAGTGGTAGTTTGTTGTGTAAAACACAAGCCGTTGATTTTTGCATTTCTATCATCTTGGGCCATGAAAATCAATGAAGGCCAATTTCAAGGGACATCCAGAGACTTTAAACTGCCACTTCTGCCTGAAAACGTTTTACTGCCTGTTGTTGAAAGTATTATTATTTATATTGCCACAGGGCCCTGGAAGTCTAGTCAGGATCCCATTGTGCCCAGTGCTGTTCAAACAGAGCACAAAAGATAGTCGCTGCCTCAAAAAGCAAGTGTCACCCAAGATCTCTGGAACTGATCAGGAGTGAAATCCTGGCCCTTGAAACCAACAGGAGTGTTCCCATTTACTTCAATGGGGCCAGGATTTCACCCTATATTGAAATAGAGTTCCCTATCTTTTCAATTTACTTTGTGCTCAGGACAGCACATTGGGCCTGATTCTCATTGATGCGTCTTTACATGGCTCTGGTAACATAAAGGTACCTTAAGGAGTCAGTGTAGTGTCTTGGAATAACTGTGTGTGTCTAGTAGTCTAGTAGTCAGTTACCCCTGCTGTCCATGTGAGTCTTTTACAAAATAAACAGGAAAAGAAAAACATTTTTCTTTAAAAGGGAAATGTGATTGTAAAATGAGAACATTTGGCAATGGGAACTCAAGATCCTGAAATGACTTTTCACTCCTCGTTTGAAACAGGCTAGGTTTTCAAGTCGTGACTTTTAGTTACGGTCAATTTCACAGTAAGGGGGTCGATCCTCAGCTGGTATAAATTGTCATAGGCTCATAGAACTGTATAGTGAAATCCTGTCCCCCCTCAAATTAACGGCAAAACTCCCATAGACTCAAGTAAGGCAAGAATTACAGACTCAGTGCTGAGATATGTGGGTTTTAAGCGCTACAGGGGAGTGAATACTGGCTTTCAGCTAAGTTTTCATTGGGAAGTTTGTGCATGGAAACATTCTCATTAGTCTGAGGGGGCATAGAATCTCCTTTCAACAAAATTTTAATTCAGAGCCAAGTTTAAGTTGGTGCTTTCCCTTTCATCATGTAGATTGTATGATGTAATAAATAAAGGGCATTTTATTAAAAGCTTCAAAGTGATCTCACAAGGGTTAAGACAATCAGAAATATGTGAAAATCCTGACTGTATTGTATTATATCTTTGCAGTTTATGTATAAACATTAAATTTGCTTTGTTAGACCCTTGAATCTGGAAGAGATTACAGAATAAAAGCAGTAACTGCTGATGAGAGATGAGGAGCAGTCTCAGATTAGAAAACACTACAGAGAATTGACACTCCTTTCATCCCAATACAGCTGAGACACTGAGGGCCTTTTGTTTTTAGATGAACTGCCCCCAGAGATTAGAAGGCTAAATAGTTGACCCAAAAAACAAAAGTAAAGATGGTGTGTTATTTTTTTAAATTACTGCAAATATAAAGCCCACACACAGAATGCAGACTTCCATGGCCTTCTCTAGGGGAAGACATCATGCAGAAGCTGGGGCTATGCCAAACAGTGTATACAGTCCATTGATGTGCTGCTGAAGACCACCACAGAGCTGTTTGGAGTTGGGGCCAACATATGCAGTGACTTGAATGCAAGTGTTTGAAGTAGAAGGCAGGGGGGCGAAGCAAATGAAAATATCCTTCCCATCCCCACAAGGATGGTGATTAGCTCCAAGATTCTTCCCACCCCTCTATATTTTTTTAAACTTCTCTCAACATTTTTCTGATCCCCTCCCCTGAAACTTTTAAAAACTTTCCCCCAACTTCTAAAAAAAAGCTAGTTATCCCTCACCCTCACTCTTGGCAAGCTTTATAGTTTGTTGGCTATCATAGGAGGATGGCTTAGGCACCGGTGCTATAAACTTTAAAGCAGAGACCCCTTAACTTAGGCACTGATCCTGCTATGACTTACATGTGCATAACTTTAAGCACATGTGTACACTGATCGAATTCTTCGGAGGATCGGTGAAAGAAAAGTTCTCAGGCTGTTTCTTTTAAGGAGCAAATGAAAACAAGCTGCTTGCGGATGGCCAATTAGCATTCCTTGCAAATAAAACCCTTTGTAACCAGGCCAGCCAGCTCCCAAGTACCTCTTGTGGCCAGAGATCAGTCTGCAGCAGCCCTACCTCAGTTTCTCCAATCTCCTTCAACTCAGGGCCCCTTAAATCAACCTCCAAAAACAAAGACATTTTGGTTTTGCCAAACCCTTTCCTGGGGCTGGATTTATCAAGTAAAGTACCCAAATCAATCCCAAAACAGAGTTCTCAAATCTCCCACAAGTCCACTCGTGTAATCCTTCACGTTGGGGCCTCCAAGGCCTTCTCTGCCTGGAGTCTTTTCCCAAAGACTGCAGTCTGCTCCCTCGCAGCAGTTAGTGTATAGTCTCTAGAGTCTCTCAGTTCCCACCTAATACCTCAGAGCCCCCAGCAGAAGCCTATTTACTCCT
The DNA here is from genome assembly GCF_965140285.1 of Lepidochelys kempii. NCBI lineage: Eukaryota > Metazoa > Chordata > Testudines > Cheloniidae > Lepidochelys > Lepidochelys kempii. The sequence continues at coordinate 35,492,030 of NC_136391.1, read as the reverse complement.
AGCAGCCATTCCCTGCCTTAGCAGACTTCATCTGAACCCTCTCACCCCCCAGCTTAACTCTTGTTGTTCCTCTCCCTAAACATCCCCGGTCCCACTGTTCTTTCTCAGAGCATCATCTCCTTTAGACCCAGCTGGTTCTATTAACTAAACCCCACCCGCTTTCCAGGTGTGGCAGGTAGGGCTAATTGTACAGATCTGGCTGGTCGCCTCCAGGCTTCTAGCCCTTAAATGGGGTGGCCACCCCACTTCACTCATCATTTGTTCCTAGTCTCTCCAGTTTCTATTGTGTGGGATTCTAATTAAACTAAATTGGACATCTACCATGAATGCAACAGCAGCTTATTTCTTTTACCGACCAATCAACCCTGCATGCTGTCCAATAAGAAATACTATTCCATAGTAATCAAGCAATATTATTCCATAGAAATCAAGCAGAATAGAATATTGCACAGGAAATAAGTAACTTGTAGGGGTCATTGGGAAAAATGGGGCAAAACATGAGTTTTAAAAAAACAAGTTTAAATTTGCCAAAATTTCATCCTTATTTTTAAATTTTCTGACCAGTTCGAGTGATTGTGTTTTGATCAGCCATGTGTCCTGTGTTCTAAGGGTTTCTCTCACAGATTCTGCCTCCCAAAACAGTAGGAAATATGGAAGATTGTCTGAAAGGAAAGTTTCCTTCTGACATTGACACCAAACATCTTATTGATCTGTAATCACAATGGCTTGATCCAGAGAGGTGCTGACGTGCTGTGACTTCAGTAGGAGTTGCAAGTGCTCAACATTTACCAGGAGCTTCTCAGTCTCTGGCTGGCTCAGCCCTTTGTTGCTTTCATATTTCACTGTCATCAACCCAGTTTCTGAAGGGGAGGAACTTTACAGCGTCTTTCCTATCGCTGCTTAGCACACATTTTCTAGTTCATTAAAGCCCTGATAGATTAATGGCTGTGCGTGATTTCAGAGACTGGTGCATTGAACTCCTGCAGTTCAGGCCTCGATCTTGTTAGCATAATTTCCTAAAGATTAGCAAGCCCTGCTTCCATTGGAAAGCCTTGGGGAAATGTTGTTAGTCCCCTTAATTTCTTTTGACTGGAGCAACAGTGCATGATTGTGGAAGCTGCCTGCTGGGTGGAGATGGGATTCCAAGGAAAGGTTTTTCCTTTAGAAAAACTGCATCAATTGTGATTCAAACCCATTAGCAGGTTTTGCTAATGCGCCACGGAGTCAGACCCTTCATTTTTCGAAGCATGTTGGAACGCTTGGGAGGTTTTCAGAATAAAAGCATCTCCTTCAGCCCACCTCGGGCTCACTTCAGCTATCAGCTACACTTGTAAAAAGAACAAGGAGTACTTGTGGCACCTTAGAGATGAACAAATTTATTTGGGCATAAGCTTTCGTGGGCTAAAGCCCACTTCATCAGATGCATACAGTGGAAAATACAGTAGGCAGATATATATATACATACACAGAGAGAACATGAAAAAATGGGTGTTGCCATACCAACTGTAGTGAGAGTAATCAATTAAGGTGGGCTATTATCAGCAGGAGAAAAAAAACACTCGTGTAACCCCATATTAACTTCAACAGGCTTGCCCAGTTCTGAATCAGAGTGGAATGTGATTCAGCCAGGGGAAGGACAGACTGTATATTGTAATACAGACGAGCTATATATTATAATACAGTGGAAAAAATTAACTACATCATTCAACCTCCTAGCTACCAGGTGGAATGTTCCAAGCATACTGAACCAATTCCAGAACCAAAATTTACATAGAGAATCATATACCGTAGCTCTGCAGTGGAAATTCCTTAGAAAGAACAATGACAATTTTGTGTAAACTCTTGTCCCAAAGGGGAGTTACTCCAGATTTATGCTGTTTTACTTCAGTTGAAATAATACAGCACCAAGAATAATACAAGGGTCAAAATTGGTGACAAAGAGCCTAATGCTGCTCTCGTCTACACTGGTGTAAATCCATAGTAATTCCACTGATTAACATGCAGTTACTCCAGATTTATGCTGTTGTAAGCAAAGGCGAATCTCAGAGGCAGTTAATCAGCCGCAGCTTGTATGTAAAGGGCCCTTCTAAGTGACCAGAGAACACATTTTTTGCATTATGCTATTTTTTTTTGGTTTAAGGTACCGAATGACAGGGATCATGAAAGCTCGAAAACTGGCAGCAAAGAATCCCCAATGCAGAGGAAGAAAATGTAGCTGCTGTGCGTACTGCCCTTCTACTGACCTCAGCCTCTCACTAGGATTCAGTGAGGGAGAAAGATATTTCAGTGCCCATGCAGGCTCAGACGGCAAGGTCACAGATTGCAACTTAATAGAGTATCAGGGATACATGAGGACAGGATTTCCCACCGTTTCAAAGGCTTGTCAGTACCAAGAGTAAGTAAAGACCATGCCAGCTGTTTATGGATGAAGGATGTTTTATTTTCAAGGGGGAAATGCAACCCACCCTGAAATTTTCCCTTTTGTGTTCTCAACTTTACAATGGATCCTTCAGACATCTTGGATTAGATTCCGTTTGCTCTAATTTTGGGTAAGACTATACATAGCTACAACGTGACGTCTTTTGAAAACAAACTATCCACATGTGAATGAATTACGCTTCTTTTCAAACCAGTTTTTTTTTTTTAAATCACTTCACGTTTTTGTTTCCAAAAATCAGCTGGTGTTTCACTGTGTAATCTTCAGCAGGCTGTAATTTGAGGTCCATTTTAGATCCAGGAACTGTTGGGTGTTACGGCAAAGGAAGGGTTTATAAATTATAATGCACAGACAGCAATTGTAGTTCTGAGCAGAGGGCACCAGTAGCATATTGTTTAGGCATGGGCTGTTAAGGTGGCTGTGACGGGTGATGCCCCTTAGGAAGCCACCTGATGTGCTGAGATACAACTGAGTCTACCTGTTCTGCCAGCTTGGGCCCCCTTTAACCCGTCTTGCTGAGCCAGGCAATTGAAACTCCTCTCTCACACAGGGCCATACCCAGCTGCAGATCAGCTCTGGGTAGACTCAGCTTAAGGGACTTGCTCCAACACTCTGGTGCTCACTCCTTTTAAGGGGTACAAACCCTAAGGGTTTATGAAATTTGCCCCCTCCCTCAACATGGAGAGAGGCATGCACACTTCTTGCCCCCCAGTTAGAAATGACAGAAACTGGGTTTAATAATAAACAAAAAATTTATTAACTATAAGAGTCAGATTGTAAGTGGTAAAAGGAGTAACAAACAGAACAAAGCAGATTGATTTCATTTGGTCAGTAAACATGCAAACTAAGCTAGTTTCACTAAAGAAATTGGTTACAAATAGTATTTCTCACCCTAGATGTTGTTGCAGGCAGGTTGCAAAGTTTCTGTGGTTCAGCGTTCCAGTTATATTCCTTTTCAGACTGGACCCCCGTCTCAGTCTGGACTCCCTCCTTGCCTTCCCTTCAGGTGGCTTTGACAGTCTTTCTCGTTGGGCAGGCAGCCGTGGAGAGGAGGAGTCCAGTTTGCCTTCCTCCCCACCCTTAAATAGGATTGACATAAGGCGGGAATCCTTTGTTTCCCAAACTTGACCCCCCCTTCCCTTACCATGGAAAGTTACAAGAAGTTCCAGGTAATGTTTTAATATCAGGAGACAAGACCACCTGACTCTGTAGTATCACAGAGTCTATGAGTCATTGGCAGTATGGAGCGTCCACAGGAGGGCCGAGCTTTTCCCGGTCCATTGTCCATTGTTGTACCTGAAGTGTTAGCAGTGGGCGTCACCCAAAGTAGCATAGTTGAAATACAGATCCAGGTCCTAACTTCAGATACAGAAATGACACAGGCATACAAATTGGATCATCGCATTCAGTAAATTATACCCTTTGCAATGATATCTACATGAGCCATCCTGCATAAAGTATATCTCAGTTATGTCACATTCATATCATAAGCATATTTTCATAAAGAATATGGAATGACACGTCACAGTGACATCCTTTTAAAGACTGAACGGTAAATGCTAAATCTAGCCTTGGTGTCAGCACAAATCCATTAATTTCCATAGAGCTGCACTGCCTGATACCAGTGGTCCCCAACCTTTCTGTGAGAATAGCATATTCCTATTCCCAGAAAACTGTGGTGGGCGCCCGACACCCCGCTGCTGAAATGCTGCTGAGAAACGGCAACGCTTGTCTGTGGCATTTCGGCGGCGTGGTGTCCTGTGGGTGCACACAACTGCCCCAGCGGGCGCCATTGTGCCTGTGGGCACCACGTTGGGGACCCCTGGCCTTAAACCATGGTACAGTATCATAGCTTTGCAAAAATATGTTATTATGGGGACATTATACCTGCCTTTGAAGCACCTGTGATTGGGTCACTGCTGGAGGCCAGATATTAGATTAGGTGGACCATCAGTCTGTTTCACTACAGCAGTTAGAATCACTGATGCAGGATATCAGGATGGCTTTCTTATAACTACATGAGATGAAACTCAGTGTTAAAGCTAATATAAAATCTGTTTATTCCAAGACCATCAATGCCTTTAGAGTCCTTTATCTCTATAGTGCTTATAGACGTTGGTGGTTTTGATCAATGAAGACCCACATGGATTTAATTTCTTAATGTCCCCAGATCATACGTTCCACAAATAAAACCTGACTGATTTCTTTTTAAATTCATTTTAGATTCCTCCTTTCTTGTTCAAATCAAACTTTTCTGGCGAGCTGAAAACATTAAAAAAGCTAGTTCATCTTTTAGAAGAAATGTTATACTGTAATACCCCGTGGTCAAGAAACTAAGCACTGTTCTGCATTATGGACTTTTATTAGCAGCTGCAGCGTGGATGCCGTTCTTTCCCCTCAAATAAATAACTTCAGAGCGAGCCGGACCCGAGCTTCTCATGAGAAACCGTAAGTAAGAAACCACTGTTTGTTCTGAGGATATAAAGTTTGGTTAGAAAGCAATTTCAAGTTTCCAAACAGTTATAAAGAGAAAGACAGACAGACAGAAAGAAAAAGATTTAAAGTCTCCTCTTAAACAATTTTTTCTCCTTTAAAACATTTTATCTTCTGATACTGCATTTAATAGATGAATACTTTCACATCAAGATTGGCATATTTCAGTTGAACTGGATGGATATTCACAGCCCATGGAAACACCAAAAATTTTTGTCAAGAATTATAACATTCATAAACCAGTTGGAGAACACTTCAATCTCTCTGGTCACTTGATTTCAGACCTAAAGGTCACAATATTAGAACAAAAAGACTTCAAAAACAGACTCCAATGAGAGACTGCTGAATTGGAATTAATTTGCAAACTGGATACAATTAACTTAGGCTTGAATAGAGACTGGGAGTGGATGTGTCATTACACAAAGTAAAACTATTTCCCCATGTTTATTTCCCACCCACCACTGCTCCTCGGACGTTCCTGTTGACTGCTGGAAATGGCCCACCTTGATTATCACTACAAAAGGTTTTCTCCTCCCAGGCCCCCCGCTCTCATGCTGGTAATAGCTCATCTTAAGTGATCACTCTCCTTACAGTGTGTATGATAACACCCATTTTTTTCATGTTCTGTGTGTATATAAATCTCCTCACTGTATTTTCCACTGAATGCATCCAATGAAGTGAGCTGTAGCTCACGAAAGCTTATGCTCAAATAAATTGGTTAGTCTCTAAGGTGCCACTAGTACTCCTTTTCTTTCATTGGGAAAGTTTCTCAAATCCAGAATGGAATTTCTGGTCAAAGCCAGAGAAGGGGAGAGAGATAACCCTACTCCAAATAGCCAATTGGTTAGGACACTCACTTGCAATGTGGGAGACCCTGATTCAAATTGCTGCTCTCCGAGGGACTTGAACCTGGGTCTGTGAGGTGACTATCCTAACTACTGGGCTGTTCTGGGGTGGGTGGCTCTTTCTGGTTTTCCATGAAAAACTTCAAAAGGTCCATTCTAGATTATTGTTCAGCTCTCTTCTCTCTCCTTTCCACACTTCACTGCTGGAATCTTTTCAGAGATTACACCCAATGCTGATTTCAGCAGGAGATGTAGAGATGTCACAGGGAGTTTTAGGAGGAACCTTTCTGAAGTGCATTATTTCAACTTTAACTCATTACCTTGTGCTCAGATGAACTGTCCCTTTTGTTCTCTATTGTGACACTGGCAATAAGCTCCAATTAGGAACAACAGATGTGGCCCAGAAACCAGGCATAAATTATGTCATACTGAGCTCCAAAGCAAACTGAATAGATTAAGCAAAACATATGGCCTGCCACTGTGCATGACTTGATTTGCTGGAAGGTATGTGATGTGGGTCGGGCATGAAGTTTACGTGTCAAACACTTTGTGGAGTTGCAATGAAACATGAACAGACACAAAGCAAACCCCCCTGCTTTGTGCAAGTGCAGACTCTATCTTAAAGGGAAACTGAGGCAGCGCTGTGAAACCGGCTTGCCCAATGGAAAACAGCTGCATCCTCCCCTCCAACCCCTGTCACAATAATTTCCTCGCCTCAAGCCTTGCTGGACATTGTTATTATGGGAGCTGTTTAATGACAACAGGTACCACAGAAAGCATTTATTTGTTCAAAGCATCAGGGGATATGAAAGCAAGTTGCCACCCTGCACGGAGATGATACAATGAATTATTCCTGCTGGTGTCTGAATACGCTCAAAGTGGTTTCACTTTAGGGGAAGATGATACATAATAAAGTACATTTTACAGAACTGTTTTTATCTTCTTTGGACTGTGCTTTTTACAGGTCAATCTACATTTAACACTTAGAATGCTAGCAATTTCCAGATTGCCAGCCAGAAAGAGATTTATGTCTGCAACCTCCTGAAGACTAAATTACAGTAAATTGCTTTAACTAATACACAGGCTTTACTCGTGGTTTGTCTTGACACCTTCCCTAAGATCTCACCCCAGGAATAACTAAAGGATTCCTTCTCTGATTTCTTTCTTTTTCTCTGACTTGCTCTTTTGGGGCTCAGTCCTGCAAGGTTCTGAGAGCTCTGGCCTCAATCCAACATGGCACATAAACACGTGCTTACTTTAAGAACATGAGTAATCCCACTGACTTTACTGGTCTGGGGCCAGAATACTCAGTATCTTACAGGATAGAGCCCAATTATTTTTATTTGTATAGTGGCAACATAAGAACATAAGAATGGCCATACTGGGTCAGACCAAAGGTCCATCTAGCCCAGGATCCTGTCTTCCGACAGTGGCCAGTGCTGTAGTTCATGAAAGCTTATGCTTAAATAAATTGGTTAGTCTCTAAGGTGCCACAAGTACTCCTTTTCTTTTTGCGAATACAGACGAACACGGCTGCTACTCTGAAACCTGCCCCCAAATAGTTTCTAGTTTAGAGCTTTGATTTGACAAATGCTTCTACAGACACTATAAGTAACTTCATGCATGTGAGCAGTTGCATTGCCGTCACGGGCCTAGTCAATGGAGCAAAGTTAAACATGTGCAACAGGGTTTTCAAGATTTTCCCCTAAGATGTATAGGAGGCTGTTACAGGTGCTGGTATCTGCTAGAGACGAAGGAAATTTACAAGAGGAACATGGAACTTGATAGTGTCAAGAAGCACTCTTTGGAAAACAGCAAACCGAGCCCTGCCCACCTGCTTGAGTTCCTCTTTCACAGTTGGTTTCTTCATTTCAAGAGGGCTGGAGGAGGAAAAGCCTTAGCTCTTGTAGGATAAGTATAAAATTAAAGAATTAAAGTTAGCTTAAGTTTGGTTCAGGATAAATATATGTGTTGTAAAGAAGGCCCCAATCATCAAGTAAAAGAGGACGTGAGAATAATAAGAAGTATTACTTGTTGTGCGCGAAGGATGTATGGTTTCAAAAGTAACTAAGAAAATAAAGAGATGCAGTAACAAGACAAAGAAAAACAGTCTTAAAAGAAACAAGCCCAAACCTTCCCATGTTCTGCTGGTAAGCAAGGAGTGGGGAAGAAGATAAGAAAGGAAAGGCCTTGGGAAGAAAAGAGACTGTAAATTTTATCTGAATTAAGACTGGAAATAAGGGTGAATGGTCTCAAATTCATTTGTAACTGGAGTCAATAATTGGCAATGATATCACTTATGCTCAAATAAATTGGTTAGTCTCTCAGGTACCACAAGTACTCCTTTTCTTTTTGCGAATACAGACTAACACGGCTGCTACTCTGAAAAATGATATCACTTGTTTGTTAAAGGGTATAAAAAGTAAACTCTTAAAAGGTTCATTGTTAATACCTGCCTGACCACGTTGGAGCAACCAATATGGGACTGAGCCCTGGGTTTAGCCCATTTGTAAGTATATTGATCAAATGCTTATAAATATTTTGTTACTGTTTGGATGTATTAAATTGTTTATTAGTTAGGCTTTTTTGGCATGTTTAGAGAAATGGCGTAAAGTACCCTGTGGCCTTTGGATTTAATAAAGGAATTTAGGACTAAATCGGTGTTTCAAATATTAATGGGAATTATTTCCCATATTAATAATTTCAAATATTATTATTAATTCCAACAGCTCTGTTTACAATTTCCTCACTGACAACATAAATTAAATAGAAAGAATGGGAAACAGCCTGGCTTTCACATGACCTTTGACTTTTGTTGCCAGTGAAATCAACCTTAAAGAAAGAAAATCATGCTGGCATTATAACTAGAAACTGCTCTATCCTGAGAGGTAGGTATAGAAAATTTCTCAGCTGGAGAGCAAAAGGAGTTCCCTACCATGGGGAAGTGCAAGGATAGATGCAATGACCTCCACCATGGGTTTTTAGCAAGGATGGAAGCAGGGACCTTCAGCACCAGTCTTTGCTCTACCCTGCCCCACCTCTTCCTGTCCCATTCTGCCCCCTCCCCCAAGCATGCCATGTCCTCACTTCTCCCCCACCATTTTTTCCCCGTGGGTGCTCCAGCCCCAGAAAACCCATGGGGTCGGTGCCCCTGGTAATAATAGATTCTTAACCTTCTTGTGGACTAGAACTAGCTAATAGAGAGGGATCCAAACACACTTATCCACTAAGTCACACAGTGCACAAACCTGGGAAGCATGAGATCAAAAGTTCTAGTCTTATCTTTTCCATCTCTTCTTTGGTTCAGCAGTTCAACAGTATAACCTTTACCCACCAGGAGCGGCAGGTTTGTATAATTTTTGGTGGTGCCCAGAATAGGTCCAAGTCCTCCCCCCGACACACATCTGCCTTGTAAGCTGATATATATATATATATATATATATATATATATATATATATATATATATATATTTAAACAATGTAAAAATGTGAGGGCTGTGGGGTGGGGCCATGGATGAGGGGTTTGGGGTGTGGGAGGGGCTCAGGCAGAGGGTTGGGGTGCAGGGTGAGGGCTGTGGGGTGGGGCTGGGGATAAGGGGTTCACAATGCAGGAGGGGGCTCAGGGCTGGGGCAGAGGGTCAGGGTACGAGGGGATGAGGGGTTTGTGAGGGGCTCAGGGCTAGCGTAGAGGGTTGGGGTGCAGGGAGTGAGGGCTCTGGGGTGGGCCAGGAATGAGGAGTTTGGGGTGCAGGCAGGTTGCCCTGGGTCTGGGGCCAGAGAGGAGACTCGCCCCAGCCCTCTCCCCAGTGACAGCAGCGAGCTCCAGGGGAGGCCTCCCCCCATGGCACCACACCCACTCCTAGGGCCTCTCTAGGTCAAGGAAGCCCCCTCGCCTCCCCTGTGGTGGGTGCCGGGAGGGGGGCAGGGGCTGTCATCACATGTGCGCCTCCTCCCCTGCTGCTGCCCCTCACTGTAGCCTCACTGGGGGGTGAGGGTGTGGGGCTGCCCCTTGCTCGGTGTGGGGCAGGAGCGGTGACTGCAGTGGGGAGGGGGAGGGGCTGTGCTGGTGGAGGCGGCAACTGATGCCAGGAACCAGCAGACCGGAGCCACTGGCTTGAGGCAGGAACACTCCGGGGCCCGGGAGAGGCGTGTGGGGGCAGCAAGTAGAGGTTGGGGGACACTGGGGGGGAGGCGCACCGGGGCAGCAGGTGGGGCTGGTGGAGCCGGGCTCCCAGGCCCTGAATATTGCTGGAGCCTGGGCACCACGGGCCCATATAACTCGCCGCCCCTGATACCCACATAGGGTTCTCACTGCAATTTCAGAGCTGATGCTCAGTAAGAGGACATCTAAATTGCAATTAAAAACCCTCAGCTGGCCCAAGCTGGCTGACTTGGGCTCAGGCTAAGGGACTGTTTAACTGCAGTGTAGACATTTGGACTCGGTCTAGTGCCCAGGCTCTAGGATCCTGTGGGGAAGGAGGGTCCCAGAGCTTTGGCTGTGGCCCGAGCCCCTACATGGCAATTAAACAGCCCCTTAGCCTGAGCCCTGCAAGCCTTAGTCAGCTGATATGGGCTAGCCATGAGTGTCTAATTGCAGTGTAGACATACCTGAACAGGACCAGGACCTGAGTCTACAAGATGAACTCACTGCGTTATTGCTATGGAGGGGAAATGTCTCTTTCCTCTTCTCTTCCTATCTTGGTACCAAATTCCAGATCACGTGGTGAGCTATTATTTTCCAGCCCAACTCCCAACTATTGCATAGCTGAAACATTCCTGTTACTGGAGACACCTTAGCCTTCAGTGTCAGCAACATCTTTATCAGAATGTAGAAAGGCTATGGCCAAATTATTTTATTATTTCATTTAAGGGTTCCCCCCCTTCAGGAAGACACTTATTTAGTAAAGAATTCTGTTGAAAAGAGGGACTTTTTATTGTCATAGATTTAATTAGTTTCACATTTCCGTAGCAGGAAATGGGAGACCATTAAAATTACTGCATTAAAAATAACCATCAATGACTGTTCTTTTTCACACAGGATTTTAATTGCGTTCATCCTGCCTTTTTCTCTTATTGTTCTCAGCATACATATTCTAGAGGGCTCCAAAATGAAATGACTTGACCAGTTAAAAGAGTAGAGGTTCACTAGCCCAGATGGCCATAAATAAGAGCTTGTGATGCTAAATAGAAATGTGGGATGGAGGGTTTACTCCTTTGGTTCAGTGCAGCACAATTAGCAGCGATAGAAAAAAAGGACAGGAGAGAAAAGAAAGTAGCTCTTCAAAGGGCTGAGAGTGTTAAGAAAAGCTGAATATTCCATGAATTCTCCAAGCTCAACCATTCCAGCCTCAGAAATGCAGGAAGTGCATGAGTCATATGATTCAAAGAGAACGGAGTAATGGGATTCATATTGTTCTCTACCAGAGACCTTCTTGAGAGACAGTATCCCTCTTCCAGACATTGACTTGTTACTGGAGACACCTTAGTCTTCAATGTCAGCAACATCTTTATCTAGGCTGTTCTCAATGGGAGCTGATGACAGAACAAGAAGTAATGGTCTCAAGTTGCAGTGGGGAAGGTTTAGGTTGGATATTAGGAAAAACTTTTTCACTAGGAGGGTGGTGAAACACTGGAATGCGTTACCTAGGGAGGTGGTGGAATCTCCTTCCTTAGATATTTGACAAATATCTTGACAAAGCCCTGGCTGGGATGATTTAGTCGGGGATTGGTCCTGCTTTGAGCAGGGGGTTGGACTAGATGACCTCCTGAGGTCCCTTCCAACCCTGATATTCTATGATTCTATGACCTTCCAGTGACAGAGTAAGAATGAATTTTCACTCCTTTCAGCAACAGAAATAGCATGAGAAACCAAGTCCACTGCTAAATTTTGGTGGCCAGGGGACTGCACCTCCTTCTGACCATGTCAGTATGGTGCATTACGGTAGATCATTGTATCTAGGAATGAAAATGATGGTCTTAAAAGATGCTTGATATGGTCCATAATGTGTCCACATATCTTAGCAACACAGCCTACCAAGAGCACATCACTAGCTCATTACACTGCCTCCTCACAGAATACCAGGTCAGATTCAAAGTTTCCATATGAATCTTCAAAGCCCTCCATGGAAATGACCCAAGAGATTGCCTCTTCTCTGTAACAGTGATCTCCCTCAACAGTGACATTCCTTGGAACTACTGATCTGTCAATCACAAGGGTGAAATTCATGAGAGACAGCATTGTGAACAGCTGAACGAGCACGGGGGAACTCACTTCCATGGGATATTAAAATAAGCACAGATCTTCGGAAGAAAATGTAAAGTTCACTCTTCCTTTCCCATGACAACAGCAAAGAAAGATGGTAGTAGAAAGAGGTTTGGTAGCCAGAGGAGAGGGGAGAAAGAAGAGTATTTTAATGATTGTCAGTTTAAAGCAATGCACTCTGGTGGATAACACGTAAAATACATCATTCATTTCACTTGAGTTCTGTGTTCAAACACCTTTGGCAGTTTAGGTAGCGAATATATTTAAAACAAGGAATACATGTTGAACAATTTCACTAAAAAGGACACTACTTTAATTGATGCTGCAAATACAAACTGATCATTCTGCCTGGAACTGTAGCGTTGAGCTAACAATAATCGTTCTGCAATGATTTTTGCAAACACGCTTTTCCCCAAGATCATCCGCCCCATTATAGACTTTGGATTTGATTGTAGCTCCCTCTCCTGGAAACCATGCTGCATGTTAAATAAAGACTTGTGAGACCTAACAGAGAGGTGAAAAGTTTAGAAATACCATTTAGCCTATAAAATGGAGTGTGACTGATTGTCCTGTTTGGAATAGCTGACTGGGAAAGGATCTTAGTCTGAACTTGAACTGGAAAAGGAATTTAGTCAGTTTGCTTGAGCTCCCTGTCTAAGTTTCCAGTGAACAAATGCAAAGCATTTCCAAACAGCCAATGGCATAAAGAAACAAATGTGAACATTGGTATCCCAGGCATTACTCAAAGTGAGAAGACAAATATTTGGGTACTTCTGTAGCACCACAGGTTAGAGCTGAACTAAAGAGAAGCAGATGAGGGGGGTAGGTGATTAAAAAAACTTGTTTGGGTTTTTATGTTCTGTGGCGCTTTGTGCTCAATTTCTGCTCACAGCTCAACTTTGGTCTGTTCCTGCTTCCTCGGAAATCAGTAGGAAGGAGAAATGCCAATGGGTTCAGTGGGACCAAGATTAGGCCCTTTAAGCAATGATCCCGAGGTATAAATTCACATCCTGAACACATTTAGAACCCAGGGAACAACATGCCTCCCTCTTTTCTTTCTCTCCCTTCTGAAGCTATCTCTGAAGTTGTCATTAAAGAAAGAAAATACACCCAACTGTTTTGAAACTTTAAAATGATTCCCTAATGAATGCAGATCATGAATTGGATTTTGGATTTCCACAACACTCTGCGGGACTGATTCTGATCTCATTTACATTGGTTCATCTCCATTCACTTTAAAGGTGCTACCCCAGCTTACATAAGAGTCACTGAGACAAGAATCTGCACTGAGATCTGTCTGTATATCACAGGTTGGCAGGTGAAAATGCATTTCCAGGTCATTTTATCATTCCTTTATTAGTGCAAGATATAAGACAGCTGGCTGAAGTTTTTAATCTTTTGCCTGTTCCATAAACATACCACAGATTTTTCAGTCTGTAATGACAGCCTTTGCAATTACTTAATTAAGTAATAAAGAAAATAGAGAGGCTGTGGAAGGAAACATTTGCTTGTTATATATTTTGAATGAGAGTGTTTTGGTTTTGGTCCCTTTCTTCAAGTGGCAGCTATGATTAGATCACATACAAATACGGTTCTTTGACTTTGCAATTTGGGTTATTCATTTCCTGCAGTTTTAATGGAGTCAGGATTTAAATACCTAAGAGCATTTCATGTGAATCTCTCCATACAGGGCTATCAAAGTGAGATAACATGCCCATTTTACCAAGAATTATAACTCCATACATTCAACTCTGTTTAAAGTAGATGATTATACCACAATTGTGAGAGTAAAATCACAATACCTTGGTATTCTATATACAGCTGGGCTTGAATCCCAGGTCTGAGTAAATGCCGAACTTGGAAGAATTCAAATGTGGTAATGGACTGAACCAAAATCCCAGATCAAACACGTTCAAATTGGGAAGTGTGTATCAGGATCTGAATGCTACACCCCAAGCTTGCTTCTAGCTACATGTTTATCCCCTGCTGGTGCCTTCCATAGCACATATTCTCATTTCACAAATCAGCTACATTCTTTGCAGTGGAAGCTGGAGCCATATGGAATGGTCACAGCAAATCCCTAAACCCAATGAAATTCACCTCCTTTGTGGTTTTTGTACAAACTCATAAACAGGCCTGGTTTTAAAAGGACCTATAGGTTTGTGGAGAAAACTACTTTTGACCAAGCCAGTTGGTTCATGGTTTCATATAAAACCACGGGGAACTTGCCATTTTGAGATTAAACTAACATTTTGACTGAGTTTTGATTTCAATGTGGGATGTGTTTAATCTCAAATGTAATTGCAAGAATCCTGGAGAAGCAAAACCACTACATTTTGCTCTGTAGATCAAGCCAGTTTTCTGGTCTAGTCATCCAAGTAATAAACTAGAAGCCAGGAACTCCAGATTTCTAATCTTCAAGGTCTCTTTTGCTTTCTTATTTGATAGCGTCTTATATTTTATAACCCAACCTTTCCCCTACCTTAAATTGTAGTTGACATTCTCCATTGCTTCAGTCATATCAAGTACGGTGAAAGATGAATTACACCAACATAAATGTATGATACTCTGTTAATCTCCTCAATGGTAATAATCCAAAAGGCATTCTAATGTCTTTAACGTAAAAGCCTTTCAGAAAAATAGATGACATGCATTTCATCTATTTGTAATGCTGCTCTCAGTGTCATCTTCAAATGTCATGACCTCTCCTAAGAACGGCCATACTGGGTCAGACCAATGGTCCATCTAGTGCAGTATCCTGTCTTCCACAGTGGCCAGTACCAGATGCTTCAGAAGGAATGAACAGAACAGAACAATTATCAAGTGATCCATACTCTGTTATCTAGTCCCAGCTTCTGAGAGTCAGAGGTTTAAGGATATCCAGAGCATGAGGTTACATCCCTGACTATTTCAGCTAATAGCCTTTGAAGAACATATCTAATTCGTATCTAAAACTTATTTCCTTTTCTTTTAAACTCAACTGAGAATCTGACTGCAATTTTGTTAGCCATGTTTTGGTTCTATTGTTGTTGATTTAATTTGAAAAAAACATCTTTTTTTTAAACTTATTCAACTGATTTCAAGGCTCAAAAAATGTTGGAATAAACATGAGCTTCTCTTTGAAAGGCCACTTTAACCTATGAGCCTTACAATCTAAATCTTTTGAAAAGATTCCTAATATCCAGACACAGACTCTGATGTTACAAACCTGGGGAACCATCACTACCTCTTTGGCCCATAGAGTGGCTTTGGGGCAGGTTCACAGAGCAGTGGTAGGATGGAAGGTCAGCTGTGAAGCAGTAGCCACTGGAGGAATTCTGGTTAATTTGGCTAGAATTCCAGCTGGGACTGTGGGACAATTTGCTGTCAATAATGCTGTCAATGCTTCTGCTCTCACCCATCGCCGACCCACTCTGGTTGGAGAAGCTAGCCCTGCCAGCAGTGCTGTACAGAAACAGTGCTATAGAAATTGTACCTGGACCATATGTGCTAGGGATGTTTTAGTTGAGTGTTCATACAAGACATCTGAATGGGATGATTGTGTAGATGTCACCCCAATGAGTTAACATGGTGCTGAGAATGGATGCAGGTGATTTCATCTTACCCTCCTACTCAAAATATCCATCCTTCTCTGAACGCTGGCTTTACTCACTTTCACGTGGTTATGGAGTCATAGAGTTTAAGGGCAGAAGGGACTACCAGATCATCTAGTCTGATCTTCTGTTCCAGCAACACCAGCCAGCACCCGCACACTAAACCCAACAACCAAAAGTAGATCAAAGTATTACAGCCCATGGGAGACTAAGACTATTATGTGCTATAGGAGGGACCCAGGTGCACCAGTGCTTGAGGCCCCCACAATGGCAGGGAGATATACCCTGATAATCCTTGCAAGTGACCCACACCTCCATGCTGTAGAGGATAGCAAACAAATCCCCAAGGTCATTGCCAGTCTAACTTGGGGGAAAATTCCTTCCCAACCCTATACATGACCATCATGTGTTCTGATTCAGTTCTTGTGTCAGTTCAAAGGCTATCTTTTAGCCATCATTTGCATGACCTTAAGGATAGAATGTATAGATCAGCAGTTTTCTTGGCTGCCACAGGCTCTCACAACCAGCTTTTTGGTATAGTCAACATAGACAGCCGCTAACGGCAACACAGATTGTCAGCTGCTAAGTGTATCACATTTAAGGGGCAACCATTATGAAACTCTTTCTCCTCTCACTGTCTTCACTGATGGAAGACCGTCTAAGGCCAGAAGTGACCGGTGTGACCTTCTGCATAATACAGGCCATAGAACTTCCCTGAAATAATTCCTGTTTGAACTAGAGCATGTCTTTTAGAAAAAACATCCCATCCTCATTTAAAAATTGCCAGTGATGGAGAATCTACCACAACTCTTGGTAAATGGTTCCGTGGTTCATTACTCTCTCTGTTAAAAATGTACACCTTATTTCCAGTGTGAATTTGTCTAGCTTCACCTAGATCTTCTTATACTTTGACTTCCAGCCCTTGGGTCTTTGTTATACATCAATCTCAATGAAGATACATCGATTACACCAGCTGAAGATTGGACTATCAAACTATGGGTTCTTCTAAGATGGGAAGTGACATGCCAAAAACATTGTCAATAACATTTATACAGCTAGGGCTGGCTTTCTACATTAAGGGACAGGGCTAGATGTCAATGGGAGTTGTGTCTGTTTGGACCCCTAATGAACAGCTATTGCAATGTATGTTACTCTATTAGTTCATTGGTCTAAATTATGTTTTGCCTTAAATCCTCAACTCAGATGTGTGTGTGTCTGTGTTCACATACTGAGGAAGAAAGTGATAGTGAATGGCAAGTGCCAGTATGTATATAATTACTTTTAAGTGGTTGACACCATAGTATTGTGGAATTACTCTGATTTTTGTTTACATTGTGTAGTGTAAACATGCCTGAGTGTCCCCGTGTAGACAAGCCCTCAGACTAAAAAATTCACCATTTCAGTTCTCAGGAGACTAAACTTTTGTGACAAATGTGTGAAGCCCCTGCAATGGCAGGGAAGTGGTTAGGTGAAATATGCCCAGGTGATCCTAGCAGTCGACCCATGACCCATGCTGCAGAGAAAAGCAAAGACCCCCCCAAGGGCCCTGCCAGTGTGACATAGAAGAAAATTCCTTCCAAAGCCCAAATTTGGCCATCAGTTTGACCCAGAGCATGTGAACAAGACATAGCAGCCAGGCACCTAAGAAAGTAGATTCTCTGTACCGCCTCAGAGCACTGGTCCAGCCTGTCCTGTGTCCCATCTCCCGCCAGTGCCCATCTCTGATGCTTCACAGGAGGGTAAGAAATTCCCACAAGATACAACCAATTGTGCATCAGGCAAAAATATTCCTTCCTGTCCCCTGCAGATGCCGGGCTGAAGCCCAGAAGCATGAGACTTGATTACAGTCATTGTTTTAATTCAGAGTGGCGAGTATTATGAACACGTGGAGGACAACGCAGGCCATCCTATTTCCTTATTGATGCGGTAGCCCAAAACTCCAACCACTCAAACTAATCTGCCCTAGCTTTTCCCTTTTCACATCTTCCTCCATCCAGAAAATGAGACCACCAAACATCCTGAGTGCCTGGCTGCTCCAAAGACAACATGAGAACAGTTGATGGCTCCAAGCCAAAAGATGCCCAGAACAACAACAAAATGCATCTCTGCTGTGGTGATGACCCAAGTAGAATCTTTTTTGCTTCCCAATGAAAACTGTACCAAACTGAACTGACAAAATAGAAAACTATCCAATTAAAAAGCACAGCTGGGAGAGAAAAACAAACATAGCTCTAGATCTATTTCTACGCATTCCTGTAGTGAGTGCAAATTGAGAATCCAGGAACCAAACCTGCTGTATCTGGATCTGTCATACTATCCTAAAATCCCATGTGAATCCCCACTAATAAGTCTGCTTCTGATACTAACAGGCTATAGTTCTCGGGGAGGTCATGCCTGCTGATAGCTCAATTTTAAAGCAAGATCTTAACAGCTCAGAGCAGAGTGAAACCAAAGGAACCTGAAAATGTGTCACAAGTCTGACTCTTCAGCCATCTCCTGTTCATGCAGAACTGCACAATGATTTGTAGCTACTGCCCTCATGCTGTCTTCTAGCTGAACTACACTAGAGCAGGGACTGCCAAGGGGGAGAGAGAGAAATGAATTTGTGCGCGGTGTATGTGATACAGAAAGGGGAAAAATCACACCATGATGAAAGTCGCAACAAAACCCTGCTGCCATTGTAAATACACCGATCTGTCAGTAGGACAGTAAATGCATGTTGAAAACTTAGAAAGACAAGGTGGGTGAGGTAATATCTTTTATTAGACCAAGTTCTGTTGGTGAAAGAGACAAGCTTACAGAGAAGGTATACATACAAATGCATGTTATTTGTGGAGCAGCAGCAGCTACAGTATGTCATACAAGTGAAGTTCTGGAATAGCCTTCCAAGGGAAGCAGTGGGGGCAAAAGATCTATCTGGCTTTAAGATTAAACTCAATAAGTTTATGGAGGAGATGTATGATGGGATAACATGGTTTTGGTAATTAAATATTCATGGTAAATAGGCCTAATGGCCTGTGATGTGATGGGATGTTAGATGGGGTGGGTTCTGAGTTACACAGGAAAGAATTTTCTGTAGTATCTGGCTGGTGAATCTTGCCCATATGCTCAGGGTTTAGCTGATCGCCATATTTGGGGTCGGGAAGGCATTTTCCTCCAGGGCAGATTGGAAGAGGCCCTGGAGGTTTTTCGCCTTCCTCTGTAGCATGGGGCACGGGTCACTTGCTGGAGGATTCTCTGCTAATAGGTGAGAGGTTTTTCGCAGGAGTGGTGGGTGAAATTCTGTGGCCTGCGTTGTGCAGGAGGTCAGACTAGATGATCATAATGGTCCCTTCTGACCTTAGTATCTATGAATCTATGAATCTTAGAGCTGTTCATCTTTATCACCCAGTAATAGCGTGGCTAGAGTAGTGACCCCTTGTGGACCTTACTGGTACCCTGACGTGGCCATGGGTCTCCCTGGGGGTTGGGAGTGGAGGAAGTCTCTGTCCTCTGTGTCCACTGGGCACTCCTACAGTCTTAACTCCTTTTGGGGTTGGGGGGCTGGAGGGACTTAGCCCCCAAATCTTCTCAAGCAAAATGTAAAGTTAACTCACTACTGGGTCATCCCCAGTATCTTCTTACTTGAGCGTCGTTCTCATTGATACTCTTGTAATGTACTTCTTATGCTAGCTCCACTATTTGGAACCTTTGCAATAATATCAGCAGAATTAAAGCAACTGATGCATCCATTTTCACAGCTCATATCTATGAACAGACGTCTGTACTACATTTGCACGTGAGACCTCAAAGGTTGGTTTGTGGCCAACTGAAAATCTGTCTCAGATTTTGGTACCCAACTGAATCCAGTTGGTGCTTGATAGTTTGATTCTTCCCCATCCATATTTTATATTCTGAGGTTTAATTTCTAGCTGTCACTCCTTGATATTGCACGATCTATCCTCTTTACTGGCATGTGCAGTGATAAACAGCAGTATAGCAACTGCTGTGCAATAAAATACTATGGACACAATGTAAAATTTTCAAAAGGAACTTTGGGCCAGATTTTCAAAGGTATTTGGGCACCTACAGATAGGTGCCAACTGAGATTTATAACAGGTTACATGCCTAACTCCCACTGATTTTAAATGGGAGTTAGGCACCCATCCTGCTTAGGCACTGCTGAAAATCCCACTAGGTGCCTGTCTATCTGTATCTTTAGGCACCAAAATACTTTTGTAAATCTGACTCTAAGTCATTTAGGAATCCCATTGAAAGTCAGGCACTTTTGAAAAATTGACCCAAAGTATAGGGAGACAGAGGAATTGTGATAAGTTTTCTACTAAAGTTTGTTTATTTTTATGCCAAACTGTTAGCTTTATTGTTCCCTCTTCCTTCCAACCTACCTGCATCTGGTCTGTCTGTTTCATGCACCTGTTGCATCCTGTTTGTCATTTGATTGTGAGCTCTCTGTCTTTATTACATGCCTGGGCAGCACCAAGCACCATGAGGCCTGATCCTTTGCTATGGCTTCCGGGCACTACCATAATGCAAATAATAAATAATATAATGATCATGAGACTCCAAAACACAGCAAGTGAAATTCTGGCCCCACTGAAGTCAATGGAACCAGGATTTCATCCAGCATTTCTGTCACACTTGATTTAATTAATTATTGATAATGGGACTCTCTTAAAATTCCCCAATTCTGGAGAAAGAGAAATGTGATTAAAGTTTACAGTTATAATTCACAAATTGGATTGATAGAATTATTTTTTTCTATGCATTTTTTTTCCTTGCCAGGAATCTACCACAAATACAGCAAGTCAATAGGGAAGAACAAAAGAAAGCTGCAGTGCTGAGACTATTGAGAGAAACGACTGTAGTGTGTTGAAACTGAGGCCTGATTTAAGGTTCTCATTTCAGATTAGAAGAAAGTCAAATTACTTCACACATGGTACTTTACCTAAGATTACAAATTAACCACAAGCTTTCCAAGATGAGAAACAAATCAGGAGGAGATTAGTCAAAGGGTAAACACTTCTTTCCTTCATTCAGACTCATTTTTGAACACTGACACATTCCCTGCAGTGTCTGCAGCTGAACCAGATACAATGCTGCACAAGGAAAATTAATGCTCCCGCAAGAGATCAGATCTGAAAGCATTAGGAACGGAGACTCTCTGGCCACACTGCAAGTGCAGCAAAGTGGTGATGCAAGCCGGACTATACCACTCTTACACCTTAGCCACGGATGAGCTGAGCCACGGTGGAGAGACTACTTCAGTCCTTGTGCCCATTTAATTATGATTTTCTTTACTGAGGCTGCCAGAGTTTATTCTCGTGAGCGGTCCCAACCCCTAGGAATTGCCTGGTCATAAGCAATTCATTTCACTTAGGGCACTGAACTATTGATCAGATGATAATGACTTTTAGTCATTACTGGACTAGATTTGAATGTAACATCTAGAGGTGGCCCCGGTTCTGGGTTTGACGTACAAACAAGCTCAGTACAGGACTGTGAACATTCACAGACCTGGGAAGATGTTCCAGTTCCAGCAGACCTCACAAACTCACTGTGACCTGAGATTCTGAGTTCTAGGAAAACCTCTCACCCTAACCCTAGCCTTTTCCTTAGAGCTTCTGACAGCATTTCCAGATTTGTGCTGCCTCTGTTTGTTGCCATCTCCCCCCCCTTCTCTCCATATCTCAAAAGGCTACAGAACCAACACGCCAGGTCCCTGTGACCTCTGCTACCTTGCTGATTACTGCTACCTGCCTCCGATGCTTTCTAACATCATGAGATGACTCCAAATCTGCCTCTTCCGCTCCTCCCACTTCGAAAAATAAGCCAATCAGCTGAGAGCAAAGCAACCCCAAACATTTTACTCTAGTGACGCCAAATGTCAGATCTTGTACCACATTTTTGTTTACAGATGTATCATGCAGCGGATCTCCTGAAGGAATCTTTATTAGCACATCATAGCACACATTTTAAGTGGAATTGCCGGGCCCTCCAAGAAGTCTACTAGGTTTCTCCTAGCACAAGGACCAACTCTATGGGTACCAAATTATTCATTCCTTGCTCAGCAGCATCTGAATGTAGGTACACATAGTAAGCATGCTGGCAGGCAATGCTGCTATTTGAAGGGAGGATATAAGACTATTCACTTTAATAATATTTAGTACTTCACAGCACCTACAGGTGTGCTAGGTACCCCCCTCGGAAAGACACAGTCTCAGTCTCAAAGATAATATAGTATAATTCTGGGTATGATGCAGTGAAGGAAGTAAACAAAACAATGGACAGAGGTTATAAGGGTAGTTAAGCTCTGGAATAGGCTTGCAAGGGAGGTTGGGAATACCCATCAATTTACAAACAGGTTGGACAAATGCCTGTCAGGGATGGTCTAGGTTTCCTTGGTCCTACCACAGCGCAGGGGGTTGGAATTGGTGACTTCTCAAGGTCCCGTCCAGCCCTACATTTCTGAGTCATGGAGGAGGAAGGAGAGGGGCTACAACAATAAGATTCAGTGGTTATATAGTAAAGGTCTGTGCACATGTAACCCCTGGTCATTGGCGGGTGAGATCAAACCTGGGACTTCTGAAGCTTAGTGGCTGAGCCCCTACTGCATGAGCTAAAAGCCACATGACTCTTAGCTAAAGCTGTGACACACTCATTAATCTCTAGCTGGGCAAGGCGCCACTAGAGGGAGACAGAGCGCCACACCAAGCAAGCATGGATTACACATATGTAACCCCCTGGGGTTTAGAGAGCATGGCGCTAAAGTTACACATACAGATTACATGAAAGCAAATTTTATATAATTGGGGCTCCTAGGGGCTACTGCAATACAAATGTACACCTAGGAATGTCTTCCTGACCCATTTTCTGTAGGTATCATGGGAGATGTAGTTCCTGAGGAGGGATTTCAATATGGACAGGCTGGCAGCCTCACAAGACCATGTCCAGGAAGTTATTCCATGCATTAGAGGTGGCATGGGGAACCGAAAAACAATGGCTGTGGAAGAAGCAGACAAAATTGCCCTCATTGGCAGAGAAGAGGAGATGGAAAGCGATATAAGAGGAGATTTGGTAAGCAGGTGGGGAGAGAGTTGAGCAGGAGTGTGCTATAATGACACATATTTACAGATTTCCACAGGAGACCGCTTCCTTGCTTTCATGAGCAAAGCACTTTCTTGTACATTTCAAGTCCCCAGATATTCCAGCCCAAGAAAGAGTGAAGTCTGGAAGTCAAACCTACAAATAATATGGCAATATTAAACCAGAAGCAGGGCACTAGTTATCAATGGCTGGAAATGTGGTTTTTTAGTTCCAGAGGCTCCAGTGTGTGCAGGCTTCCCACTTTTCATTAACATTTGGGAGAATTCATGCTGATTCCAGCATGATTAGAAGAGGAAACTAGTAAATGTAACTAGGATTATGAGATTATTGTCTGGATTTAGCTGTCCAGAGAATTACTGCAACCTTGCATTTTCATGAAATACACAGGCTGGCATTGGGAACTTAGATAACTGAACAGCACAGATGTCACAGCTATAGTATATTGTTCAGGAATATTTTCCCCTAGGTTTGTTTATCATAAAAAACAATATGACTGAGATGATCTAGGGCCCACATGGCCTGGTTCTCATGAGCTCTGATATGCTTCAATATGGTCATGAGCTTTGCCACTTGCACATGGTTTTAAGCCCCAAATCCTTGGTGATTTGGAATATAGATGTTTCCGGCTCACAAATCACACCTAATTCATAGAACTGTCTCCAAAAGCCACTGAAGGCAGTGCAGTCCTGTTGACCTCAATGCATTTTGTATCACACTCTTAGTCGTTTCATCTTTTCAAACACTAGAAAGCAAATCCAGAAAGGAGAATTTTGCAAATACTGTTCCTCTGTGACATAGATCCAATCCTTAATACATTTTATACTGCATTACCATCCCTCAAACGGTCTCTGCTCCTTTTGCGTGAGTGTGAAATGTAAGGGTCTTGTTTCAGTTCTCACTATAGATCGGTCAATGTCAAGTTCCCAACCTGGTTGCTGTTATTTAAAACCATAATGAACAATTATGACCATACGCTACCTCTTGCTCTCATAATAAGATCAGATGGCTCGGACATATCAGAAATGACACTTGTATAAACACTATATAATTCCTAATTCTAATCCCAGGACAGCACAGTTTCAGCCATACCAAGATGCAACTGCTAATACAAATATCAATTACAGATTCTCCAGGAAGAAACTAGACATCATGAAAAAAAAAAAAAAAAACTTTACGCACATTCTCAGCCACTGCCAGCCACCTTTTGTCTTAACTACCTGTTATTAGCACTGGATAACATAGACCACAGAATCTTGATAATAATAATTGGCCCTTTTCTTTTTACAGAGCACTTTATTTAATTAGCTAATTAATTAGTAGAGGTAAGAAGTTCATATCTCATTTCTCAATGTAGAGCACAAGGAGTTATGTTCAAACTGTTTCTTAGACAACTGGAATCTTTAGAAAACAAGAAGCATCTTCATTTCATGACACATGACTGAATAACCTCAGCTAACCCAATCTGGGTTAAATGTGATCAAACTGTATTGTTATATAGATCAAACTGGTTACTAGGATCAGCTATTGTGAAGAAAGGATACTGCAAACGGCCTTACCTATTATTTCCTTATACTCATGTAGGGCTTGACTTTGCAAGGTGCTGTGTGATTCCCAGAAGTGCCTTGTACCCTCTGTCTCCAGGGATTTACCTGAAGGTGTGTCTACACTGCAGCTGAAAGTGAGTTTCCCATCCTGGGCAGACAGTCTTGCACTAGCTCAGCTCAAGTTAGCATGTTGAGGCCTAGGAGACAGCTTGGGCTCTCAAGCCCACCTGTCTCCCCGAGTCTGAGCTTGGGTGGCTAGCCTGAGTCGCCACCAGAGCTATAATGTCCACACTGCTATTTTTTAGCCCACTAGCCCGGCTCAAGCTAGTGTGAGTCTGTCTACTTGGGCTGGGAGCCACACTCCCAGCTGCAGTGTAGACATATGCCACTTTATGCTGCTCATGATGTGGAAATGGACAACTGAGGAGGCTTTCTGTGTACAGGGGGCCTCCCTAGCTAGGGTAGAGCTAATATCAGGGATTTTCAGCAGCCCAACTCCAAGCCGCAATATAGGAGTGTTGTGAGTGTACAAACCCCACACAGGAGAGGACGGGGTTAAGGAGCTGCTCTGGGCCCAAGCAGCTCCACGCCATGCACAGGCTGGAGGAGGAGCTTAACAGGGGTGCAGCATAGTTACTGGAGGGGAGCAGACCAAAGCTCTGCAGAAGGAGCCCTGTGGGAGGCCCAGCTGCCGGGACCCGTGACTATTGCTGGTCTGTCCAACCTGCTGGGGGAACAGGACTCTGGACATCTGCAAGGTTAGAGAGCTCATTTATTTTGTTTATATGTCTTCGCCATTTCCTCTTGAGTGGGGAGGCTGGTCAGCAGAGATGTAGGGAGGCAGTCGCGTAGCGCTCCAGGGGACAGGACTCTGCTACCTACCTTTGGGCCCTGAATCAGAACCCAGGGGAAAAGGTGGGCCTGGGTTCCCCTACTCACCCCCTGTTGGGGCTGGAGGCAAAAAGTCTGATACTAGACACTCAGGATTAGGAAGACCCCATATCTTAGAAAATCTGACTCTGGGACTTTGGCCAGGTGAAGCCTGAAGCCCCCTGCTGGGCAGCAGAACGTGACATACCCTGGCAGGAGTGGACGTAGCTTTTGGCCCAGCTGGAGGGCTGAGCCGCAGAAGGGGACAGACCGCTGCAGCACTGGGGCAGCTATAAGCAGGGGGCGCCAAGACAGGCAAGCGCCTGTCTTGCCCTCATCTGACCACTAGGGCGTGCCCATGTGAAGCAGACCCCTTCTCAAGGAGGCAGACGGGGGCGTGTTGAGGACATGGCCAGGGTACACTGTGGCTAGTCTCTGCTTCTCAATGCCCATGAGGCCTCTGGGAAGTGTCATTTACACTGTGCTCTTGTCAGACCCCATAATACAGCAAAGCCTAAGTCACCTTAAAGCCACCTCTGCCTTTCCTTCCATTTCTGCCCCAGGCTGGGCTGCTGAAAATCAGGTGGTATTAGTTTTGCTGAGTGCCTTCAAGGATCAAGGCCTGAGAGCAGTGATTCATGGGACAAATGTGCCCCTCCAGCTATGCAGCAAGGAGTCTGAAATTCCACTGCTCATTTCTCCCTTCTCCTGAGACTCTTTCGCTCTAGGATAATATATGACCCTTTTTCTGATTTATTTTTCGGCTTTTAATTTCTAAGACAATGAGCTCCTGCTCTCATTGAAGTTGATGGTAAAACTCCCATTGACTTCCCTGGCATCAGGATCAAGTCTGAAGACCACAAATTCATCCTAAACTGCCCCCCTTCTTAATTTCTAATAAATCCCTTCCATTATGCTGAATTAGATCATGGGAAAGAAAGCATTAATATTCCTGGAGATAAGAAACAAACTGCACTTAGATAAGGCAACCTCTATTCATTATATCTTCACAAGCAATGATGATGGGTTTATAAGATGCAGGCTTGATTTGTTTTTGCCTATTTACATATTTCAGATAAACTGTGAGAGGCTGGAGATGCAGATTATTAGAGTAATGAGAAAAAGCCTGATGCAACAGAGCCGACGCCGAACATGGACTGAAGAATATTATATAACGATGACACGTTTCCAAAATGCAAGCTCTCTAGATGAAGAGAGGCCTGAATTTGTGCAGATGACCTCACTGCCTGACTTAATTCCCACAGATCCAGTGTATTTTATTATTTACAGGGGAAGCACTGAACTAGATTCCTTCCAAATTGCATGCTGAGATAGCGATTAGCTGTAGGAAATGCTGCTGCATGTAAGAGTCTCAATAATTGGGTTTGTGAGCTTTTGTTTGTTTTTTTGTTGGTGACTAGCTGAGATGTGGAACTCATTCTCATCCACCTATTTCGGGGAATCAAAAAATGTTTAACCTCTGTTTGTCCCGAACTACAGTAATCTGTCACGAGCAAGCACTTGTATAGCAACATTTCCTTAAATGCTGTTTCCAAATCATAGATACTTACCCTCAAAGTACAGAGAGAAAAGTGCATTTTTGATACTCAAGTATGTGCAGAGATGGTTTGGACAACTGTCAACACGGACTAACAGCCAACCACAGTTAAAGCTGTATCTATGTAGTTATCCGGTGGCAAACTACCCCGTGCAACAATAATTAAGTCATTGCATGAATCTGCATTTCTAACGTAGTAGGTCTATAGTCAGTCCTAGCATGTGCAGTTAAAGTAATGGTCCATGAGTTCTCTGTATACACGTGGTTGGGCTGCATCTTTGCTTTGCCCTTAATTAGAATGGCTCGACAAGAAGTCGGGTATTCTCTCAACCATTAGAATTAGGTAGAAGTGAACAAACAATCTGTAACCATTTCTTTGATTAATGTAACCCTTTTTCCTGTTTGCAAGAACTGATTGCTGCTTTCCTGAATGTGTTTGTTATTCCTAATTGTTTGTCATGTCATTTGTCTGAGTAAATTACAGCCTCTGGATTGTGTGGAAATAAATCACTATGATTATTCATTATGTGAGATTAGTCACATACGACACATGGTATTCTGTTCTCTGACTGAACATTGTTTCTGTTCCTTGATTGGATGAATAAAACTTCCATTTATCCAGCAACTAGTGAATATCAATGTTCACTCTCAATTATGGGTTTTCCTACAAATAACAGTAGCTCCACAAACAATTGTGCAGAAGAAATGCACGTCTGAATGTGCAGAGATAATGAACAAAGATAAATTAATCCCACCAGTTTGAACCTTGAGTTGGATTTTACAATTATGTTCACTTTTCTTCCCGTTAATCAGCCAGCTCTTTTACTGAGAGGTTTTCATGTTGAGATCTTTAATTCTGGCCTATGAAATTTAGCCACTGGTTTTACTCAGCCCAATTTGCCCAGAAATCTCTGGATAATATGTAGCTCTTTCCTCAGTTACTGTTCCTGGCAGGTAAAAAGACCTACAATCTTTCTATTACTTCTGTAATTTCAACAAACTTTGTAAATCTCTAGACACAAAGGGGAAGAGGCTCAGAGCATAAGGTAGGAAGATCATATTAATAATTTACATCTGTACCATGTGAGATACATAAATCTCTGAGGGATCAATTCTGTGCCTAGCTATGGCTTAGCCTATGTCTACACTAGGACTTTAGGTCGAATTTAGCAGTGTTAAATCAATGTAAACCTGCACCCGTCCACACGATGAAGCCCTTTATTTCGACTTAAAGGGCTCTTAAAATCGATTTCCTTACTCCACCTCTGACAAGTGAATTAGCACTTAAATCGGCCTTGCCGGCTCGAATTTGGGGTACTGTGGACACCATTCGACGGTATTGGCCTCCGGGAGCTATCCTAGAGTGCTCCATTGTGACCGCTCTGGACAGCACTCTCAACTCAGATGCACTGGCCAGGTAGACAGGAAAAGAACCGCGAACTTTTGAATCTTATTTCCTGTTTGGCCAGCGTGGCAAGCTGCAGGTGACCATGCAGAGCTCATCAGCAGAGGTGACCATGATGGAGTCCCAGAATCGCAAAAGAGCTCCAGCATGGACCGAACGGGAGGTACGGGATCTGATCGCTGTTTGGGGAGAGGAATCCGTGCTATCAGAACTCCGTTCCAGTTTTCGAAATGCCAAAACCTTTGTCAAAATCTCCCAGGGCATGAAGGACAGAGGCCATAACAGGGACCCGAAGCAGTGCTGCGTGAAACTTAAGGAGCTGAGGCAAGCCTACCAGAAAACCAGAGAGGCGAACGGCCGCTCCAGGTCAGAGACCCAAACATGCTTCTATGATGAGCTGCATGCCATTTTAGGGGGTTCAGCCACCACTACCCCAGCCGTGTTATTTGACTCCTTCAATGGAGATGGAGGCAACACGGAAGCAGGTTTTGGGGACGAAGAAGATGATGATGATGGTGATGATGAGGTTGTACATAGCTCACAGCAAGCAAGCGGAGAAACCGGTTTTCCCGACAGCCAGGAACTGTTTCTCACCCTGGACCTGGAGCCAGTACCCCCTGAACCCCCCCAAGGCTGCTTCCTGGACCCGGCAGGTGGAGAAGGGACCTCTGGTGAGTGTACCTTTTAAAATACTATGGTTTAAAAGCAAGCATGTGAAAGGATTACTTTGCCCTGGCATTCGCGGCTCTCCTGGATGTACTCCCAAAGCCTTTGCAAAAGGTTTCTGGGGAGGGCAGCCTTATTGCGTCCTTCATGGTAGGACACTTTACCACTCCAGACCAGTAACACGTACTCGGGAATCATTGAACAACAAAGCATTGCAGTGTATGTTTGCTGGCGTTCAAACAACATCCGTTCTTTCTCTCTCTGTGTTATCCTCAGGAGAGTGAGATATAATTCATGGTCACCTGGTTGAAATAGAGTGCTTTTCTTCAGGGGACACTCAGAGGAGCCCGTTCCTGCTGGGCTGTTTGCCTGTGGCTAAACAGAAATGTTCCCCGCTGTTAGTCACGGGGAGGGGGGAGGGTTGAGGGGGTAGCCATGCGGTGGAGGGAGGCAAAATGCAACCTTGTAACGAAAGCACATGTGCTATGTATGTAATGTTAACAGCAAGGTTTACCCTGAAAGAGTGTAACCACTGTTTTATAAAATGTGTCTTTTTAAATACCACTGTCCCTTTTTTTTTCTCCACCAGCTGCATGTGTTTCAATGATCACAGGATCTTCTCCTTCCCAGAGGCTAGTGAAGCTTAGAAAGAAAAAAAAAACGCACTCGCGATGAAATGTTCTCCGAGCTCATGCTGTCCTCCCGCACTGACAGAGCACAGACGAATGCATGGAGGCAAATAATGTCAGAGTGCAGAAAAGCACAAAATGACCGGGAGGAGAGGTGGTGGGCTGAAGAGAGTAAGTGGCGGGCTGAAGACAGAGCTGAAGCTCAAATGTGGTGGCAGCGTGATGAGAGGAGGCAGGATTCAATGCTGAGGCTGCTGCAGGACCAAACCAGTATGCTCCAGTGTATGGCTGAGCTGCAGCAAAGGCAGCTGGAGCACAGACTGCCACTACAGCCCCTGTGTAACCAACCGCCCTCCTCCCCAAGTTCCATAGCCTCCACACCCAGATGCCCAAGAACGCGGTGGGGAGGCCACCGGCCAACCAGCCACTCCGCCACAGAGGATTGCCCAAAAAAAAAGAAGGCTGGCATTCAATAAATTTTAAAGTTGTAAACTTTTAAAGTGCTGTGTGGCATTTTCCTTCCTCCTCCACCACCCCTCCTGGGCTACCTTGGTAGTCATCCCCCTATTTGTGTGATGAATGAATAAAGAATGCATGAATGTGAAGCAACAATGACTTTATTGCCTCTGCAAGCGGTGATCGAAGGGAGGAGGGGAGGGTGGTTAGCTTACAGGGAAGTAGAGTGAACTAAGGGGCGGGGGGTTTGATCAAGGAGAAACAAACAGAAGTTCACACCGTAGCCTGGACAGTCATGAAACTGGTTTTCAAAGCTTCTCTGATGCGTACCGTGCCCTCCTGTGCTCTTCTAACTGCCCTGGTGTCTGTAACCAGCAGCCAGGCGATTTGCCTCAACCTCCCACCCCGCCATAAACGTCTCCCCCTTACTCTCACAGATATTGTGGAGCACACAGCAAGCAGTAATAACAGTGGGAATATTGGTTTCGCTGAGGTCTAAGCGAGTCAGTAAACTGCGCCAGCGCGCCTTTAAACGTCCAAATGCACATTCTTCCACCATTCTGCACTTGCTCAGCCTGTAGTTGAACAGCTCCTGACTACTGTCCAGGCTGCCTGTGTACGGCTTCATGAGCCATGGCATTAAGGGGTAGGCTGGGTCCCCAAGGATGTATATAGGCATTTCAACATCCCCAACAGTTATTTTCTGGTCTGGGAAGAAAGTCCCTTCCTGCAGCTTTTGAAACAGACCAGAGTTCCTGAAGATGTGAACGTCATGTACCTTTCCCAGCCATCGCACGTTGATGTTGGTGAAATGTCCCTTGTGATCCACCAGAGCTTGCAGCACTATTGAAAAGTACCCCTTGCGGTTTATGTACTCGGCGGCTTGGTGCTCCGGTGCCAAGATAGGGATATGGGTTCCGTCTATGGCCCCACCACAGTTAGGGAATCCCATTGCAGCAAAGCCATCCACTATGACCTGCACATTTCCCAGGGTCACTACCCTTGATATCAGCAGATCTTTGATTGCGTGGGCTACTTGCATCACAGCAGCCCCAACAGTAGATTTGCCCACTCCAAATTGATTCCCAACTGACCGGTAGCTGTCTGGCGTTGCAAGCTTCCACAGGGCTATCGCCACTCGCTTCTCAGCTGTGAGGGCTGCTCTCATCTTGGTATTCATGCGCCTCAGGGCAGGGGAAAGCAAGTCACAAAGTTCCATGAAAGTGCCCTTATGCATGCGAAAGTTTCGCAGCCACTGGGAATCGTCCCAGACCTGCAACACTATGTGGTCCCACCAGTCTGTGCTTGTTTCCCGAGCCCAGAATCAGCGTTTCACAGCATGAACCTGCCCCATTAGCACCATGATGCATGCATTGGCAGGGCCCATGCTTTCAGAGAAATCTGTGTCCATGTCCTGATCACTCACGTGACCGCGCTGACATCGCCTCCTCACCCGGTATTGCTTTGCCAGGTTCTGGTGCTGCATATACTGCTGGATAATGAGTGTGGTGTTTAATGTGCTCCTAATTGCCAAAGTGAGCTGAGCGGCCTCCATGCTTGCCTTGGTATGGCGTCTGCACAGAAAAAAGGCGCGGAACAATTGTCTGCCGTTGCTCTGACGGAGGTAGGGGCGACTGACGACATGGCTTACAGAGTTGGCTTCAGGGAGCTAAAATCAATAAAGGGGGTTTCTTTACATCAAGAAGTATTTCAGGCAGGACTTCACGGAGGGTTCCAATAAGAAATGGTGCACCTAAGTTATTGTTCTTATTGGAACAAGGAGGTTAGTCTGGCCTCTGGTTGATACATGGCTAGATTTACCTTGCTGCACCTTCTCTGTGAGTGTCTACAGTGTGACCTAGAGAAATGAGTCCCCTAGACAGGGGAGGGGGGGAAGCAAATGAGTACAAAACAAATCTGGTCTATTTCTTGTTTAGATCCACTCCATCTATCTTTTACATCTTTGGCTGGCAGCAGACGGTGCAGAAGGACTGCATGCCATCCACATCTCATGGCTGCTCGGCAGAAGATGGTACAATACGACTGCTAGCCATCCTCATCTCTTGCCTGTCCGGCAGAAGATGGTACAGTACGACTGCTAGCAATCCGTATCGCCTGCCCGCTCACCATAAGACGGTTCAATAGGACTGATTGCAGGACTAAAGAGAATGACCTGGTCAAGTTACTCCAAATTTAGTCCCTGCGCCCATGGCTGCCCAGGCGCTCCTGGCCGATGCGGCCAAGAGCACCTCGGACATGACGATGACGGCTACCAGTCATATTGCACCGTTTGCTGCCACAAGGCAAGGGGTTGCTGCTACTGTGTAGCAATGCTGTGCCGCGTCTGCCAGCACCCAGAACCACCCGCGACAATGTTTTAGCCCCATCAGGCATTGGGATCTCAACCCAGAATTCCAATGGGAAGCGGAGACTGCGGGAACTGTGGGATAGCTACCCACAGTGCAACGCTCCGGAAGTCGACTCTAGCCTCGGTACTGTGGAAGCACTCCGCCGAGTTAATGCACTTAGAGCATTTTCTGTGGGGACACACACACTCGAATATATAAAACCAATTTCTAAAAAACCGACTTCTATAAATTTGACCTTATTCCATAGTGTAGACATACCCTTAGACATCACTACACAAAGGAGAGGGATATAAGAGAAGAAGCCATAAATTCAGATGAGAGTAAGCTAGATGGAACATCCCTTTCATCACTGCACTACAATTACTGCTTTTCTCTCCCCTTCAGTGAACTCTGGCCACACAATCAATTTCTGTCTGAACCCTGGAGAAGTCTGAGCATTCCCTGCCTCCGGTGATAAAGGTCTTTTGTGCAGCTGCAGGAGAAAAAAACGGACCAACAGAATGTTGCATGTCTCTAATCTTGCAAATCAGGTCCAATAATCATCTTAGCTGTTCTGCAGATCTATTTTTAATGAATGCTCCCTCTACCCCCACCTGATTTCTGACTCCAGATGTGAAGCTCTTGGCTAATACTGTACTTTGCCTAGGATTTTATAATCCAGCTTTAAGTGAGATATTTCTCTCTAGTTCTTACATAACCAAGGGGACCTTCTTTATTTACCCTCTGTGACCAAGTCTTTTCTACGTTCAGGGCATAGAAGCCATATTCAAAACCCATTCACTGTGTATCAACATGTATCCATTGCTAAAATATATTAAATTCTGACAAGCAGCCTCTTCATATGTAGTGATTTTCTGCAATTAATCCTCCAATCAAAACATCACTAGATGTAATTTGTCCATATTATAAAAAAATATGTTAATAATTAAACCCCCCATGCCTGATTTAACTTCTCAGGATATGGACTATGTTGCATTTAAATGGACATTTGCATGTGTCATTTAACACTGTGTCCACTCTTTGAGTATATGCCTGTATAGGTAGATATTTCAGAGCATTGGAGGTTAATCTGCTAGAATCACCATTGTATTTAGATCCTATACCCACATCTTATAATTTCTCTGCATTCTTTCTATCAGCCTCAGGAAATATCTCTAACTGCAGTGGTTTATAAAGCTCAATGCTGAATAGCCAGAGTCATCCTTGTTCTTAATAGTTATGACTCTCAACCGCAACACAGCTAATGGCATGGAAAGTTTGGTTTCATAGATTCCAAGAACGGAAGGGACTATTGTGATCATCCAGTCTCACCTCCTCTATAACACAGGTCATAGATCTTCCCCAAAATAATTCCTAAAGCAGATCTTTCAGGAAAACATCCAATCTGGATTTTAAAATGGTCAATTACGGAGAATCCACCACAACCCTTGGTAAATTGCGCTACTGGTTAATTACACTGACTGTTAAAAATTTACACCTTAT
Organism: Lepidochelys kempii; assembly: GCF_965140285.1. Classification (NCBI taxonomy): domain Eukaryota; kingdom Metazoa; phylum Chordata; order Testudines; family Cheloniidae; genus Lepidochelys; species Lepidochelys kempii. The sequence goes on along the minus strand of NC_136391.1, from coordinate 35,458,317 downwards.
TTCCAGTCTGAATTTGTCTAGCTTCAACTACCAGTCATTGGATTGTGTTATACCTTTCTCTGCTAGATTGAAGAGCCCATTATTAAATATTTGTTACCCTTTCAAGTACATACAGACCGTAATCAACTCACCTCTTAACACTCTCTTTGTTAAGCTAAAGAGATCGAGCTCTTTGAGTCTATCACGATAAGGTCTGTTTTCTAGTCCCTCATTTATTCTCTTGGCTCTTCTCCCAATTTAACAATATTCTTCTTGAATAGTGGACGCCAGAACTGGACACAGGATTCCAGCAGCAGTTGCACCAATGCCAAATACAGAGGTCAAATAACCCCTCTTCTCTTACGTGAGAGTCCCCTGTTTATGCGTCCCGAGATTGAATTAGCCCTTTTGGCCCCAACATCTCACTGGGAGCTCATTTTCAGCTGATTCGCCATTATGACCCCCAAGACTTTTTCAGAGTCACTGCTTCACAACATAGAGTCCTCCCGTTGTAGAAGTATGGCCTACCTTCTTTGCTCCTAAATATACACATTTAGCAATATTAAACCACATATTGCTTTCTTGTTTGAAAATGGAAGCCATTTTCTTTGAAGAACTATTCAGGATGTTTAAATGCTTATGGCAGTAACTTTTCAAAAAATTTGGAAAGTGAACTGAAAAAATTGAAATTAATCCAACTACACACAGAGAGAAAGCAAGAGAGAGAGTTTGTGCACAGTCTTGCACTTTGTATCTGGGGGACAATGAGGATTCTCTCTGTCAGCATCGACTTACCCATGCCTAGAGATGAGCTGAAGTGCTGCAAAGTTTGTTTATTAAAATAAGTTGTAAGTATGTGTGAAAGTTGCCGTAGTTTATCCACAGGACTCATACAGCACAGACAATAGCAGTGTCATCTTTCATGGTCTCCTGCAATGGTGTCTCAACCTGGACTTGAAGAGAGGATCTCTGAGATTGGCTGGGCCCATCCTCCTTGATCCTCATACCGTCCACTCCTTCTCTGTTGAAGTTGCTCACAAGGGTGTCAGTTTTGACATGGTTTACTCTCTTATATGGACAACAAAGGCTAGATCATAGTTTAAGGGCACTGATCACTTTGGGGTAACAGGGGTGAGGTGGAACCTCTGAAGGAATAATTGTTTCAGGGACTTTGGCGGTGGTAGAGCTCCACCCCCACTCTTTCAGAGTGAGCAGTGGTTGCTCCCTCTCATCCTCCTCCATTTCCCCATCCTCACTGGAACAGCTAGCACAGCCAGTGCATTCCCTGCACTTCCCACCTGGACTGCAATTGGCCCCTGACACAGCACCACATGGAAAAGAGGAGAGAAGTCTCCTGGAGCCATCTTCTCCTCCCACTTGCACAGGGCCAGGTAAGAGCTGGCTGCCAGACAGGACTGGAGTGAGCGTGGTAACATTTTTTACAGTCCATGGGCCAAATAAAAATGAGAGACCTTGAAGAGAAATGCCTCATTGCCCCCAACCAAACCCCAGTCACCTCTGGAGTTACATTTTCCTTCTTACCTCTTTGCTTTTACTTCCTCTTTTCCTATGGAGTCGATGGTTCAGGCTGTCTGTCATGTTGAATATTAATATGACTATAGTTGGTCCATCCTCAGGCAGCAATTTCTGAAGGTAACAACACTTTTCCGGAATCATATGCTTTGTGGGAACCAGTTACGCAGCTACATCACCATTAAAAGAATCAACATCACAATGAGCTAACAAGAATTCTCTATTCCAAATACAGGGATATAGTACAAAATACAGAATGGGTTGGGGCCAGAGTTATCTATTTACCTAGGTATATAAATTGTCCCTTCACCATAGTATCTGAGTGCCTCACCCATATTGAAGATTTTATCATCACAATATGCCTCAGAGTTAAGAGAGTACAATTACCTCAGTTTTACAGGTGGAGAACTGAAATATAAAGAGGTTATGTGACTTGCCCATGGCGACACGAGATGTTCATATCTGAGCGAGAAACTGAACCAAGATCTCTATGTAAGAGAGATAGCCACAACACCATCCTGGGATTAGTTTTTATTAACTTCAAATAATTATTTTTCTAGACTCCATGGTCCTAGCTGGGAGGTTCCTTCCTGTGCTTTATTTGTGTTTTATTTACAATTATTGCATTTTAATTATTGTAAATTACCCAGAAGATACAGCGCACACATAGATATGTATATGATACCATAGCCTGGTACTTTCTGATAAATGCTAGCTTCTTCATGGTAACTATAATACAGGCTTTGGTCTTGGCTCAGCTCTAAAATTTGGAGGTTTATTTTTCTTTTAGTCTCCAAGTTGTGGGTTCTTTTTTTTTTTGGTTGGTTAATTTTGAAAGGTCAATTCAAATGTTATTTGGTTTAATGCCATTGGAACACGTGCTGGAACAAACAATAACGAAATGTAGCAGGAGATTATGGATCTGCGATTAGTGTTTGCATATCCTGCCTGGCTCGGGAAGTGCTAAAGGCAGATGCCGTGACACCTGTTGTTATGGTGCTGTCTGAACATGGTCTCACATGCCATCTCCTTTGTCACTGTACAGCAATCCCGAATAGACTGAACCACTACAGTGCTGTAATCTGATTTAAAAAGAGAAATTGTCGCAAACATCTGCTGCAGTGCTGTCTAGTTTGTCCTCATCCAATTGCTAGATGGCACTGAGCTCCATCACTCTGCAACAACTTGGAAGTTTCCTCCTCCAGGCCCTTTATAAAGATCCCTAAGAGTAATAATATTGTAGACTAACTGTGCCTCACAATGGGACTGACACCAGATCATACCAAGGTATTTGAGAATATGGCCCGGGTTAGCATAACATGTTCTGAGAGAGAGAGAATCTTAGCAATGGAATCACTTCATAACCAGCACAGCCCCGCTTGTGAAAGAGCACAGAGATGAGAGAGGGTCACACTGGAAGAATAGTGGGGTGTGGGGGTGAGATGAATGATGTTTGGCAGGTGGAACCAGAACGGTTGGGGAGGAAACAGCTCATAAATCTGTGGTATTGTGCAGATATAAAAGGATGTGTACGTACCTTCTTCAAGCTCTTTATCAAGAAAAAAATGGTAATTTCTAGCATTTTTTAAATTATTATTTAAAGTGAAACTTAACAGAATTAAAGCATATTTTTTCTAGTAAAGAGATACAGTTAACAATACTGTGTCATTGTTTTTATGTAATGTTCATTTTCTAAGGCTGTCCGTCCCAGAGAAGTGTAGAACACTCATCATCAGCATTTTCTGTGTGCTTTGGATTGCATGGTTATAAATGTAACGGATTTGGAGAGGGCAGGGTATTTCAAAACTCTGACAGTCACATTGTAACCACTGGTAGAACTCTGAGTTATAGTGTAAATTTGCATTTTAGGGTATAGAAGCTCACAAAAGATCCTTTGTGGTTAGGGGGCAAATGGTTTTGTCCAGGTATGGCTTTAGTAGAGGCGAGTCCAAGCTGAAAAGTTCAAAGCTGGATCTGAATGTCCCCATAGTTTGGGGATATTTGAACACCACCGGGATCAGCTGGTTGCAATACAGTAGGCAGTAATTCTTTGGTTGTTTTTGTTGTTTTAAGCAGTTTTCACACACTGTACATTAAACAGAACACATACACACACACACAGAGATGTAGGGACATATAATGATTCACTTGCCTTAATGGCCTGGCTTCTGTGTTGATTGTACTGTACGAACCATAATATTAAATCCCATTTGACAAAATTTCAGGTGTATAAAGCTAACGACTTTAGGATTTCAACAGATAGTTCTCAGTGTACAATCAGAGGCTTGCTTCTCTCTCAAAAGTTATGTAAGTAACCTGCTAAGTAAAGTTAAGTAATTTTAGTGAGATATTGGTCTGCTAGTGTGTAGGAAGAAATAAAATACATGTCATAAAATCCCAGCATCTATGCAGTTTTACTCACTGAGGAAACCAGTACAATCCTTAGTTTACACAGAGCATGTCAATAAATGTCAGTTATGGACTGACCTATAACAAAGAGCACTTTGATTGCAATGCCCAGTGCATGCTTGGTTTGTTTGTCTGCTTGGATTTTTGCTTTCTCTCTACCCTCTGTGGACATGGAAGAAGAAAAGGCAGCACACAAAAAAAATCTTGAGGATTGGTTTAAGGGTGAATGGTCACTGCTCTGCTGAAATAATAAAACAGTAACTGGTTAACCGTGATCAAGAATTGGTTGGGGGCAGGGGGGATTTTTCACGTTAGTTTTTTTAGGGCCAGATTCTCATTTACAGTAAAGCCCCTTTACACCACTCTGGCTGTTACCTTAAGGCCCATTCGCACTGTGAGATCAGTGTAAGAGTGGCTTTGTGTCAATGAGATCCAGGCCTTTCAAACAATAGGAGTTTTCATATCCCAGAACTCAGCTTCCTATTTCACCAGTCTCTCCAAATTCTAACATGTGATGAGGCTTCAGAAGGAATGGGATAGCATGTAGATATCTAGACAAAGGTACTGGAACAGCCTTTTTCTCTACAGAAGTGACTGGCGGTACCCTCGAGACAGGATACCTCTTTCTTCCTTCTGTTATCCAGGAAAGCTACCATGAGGTAGATGTTAACAGACCTGCGGTGCAACTGACTATTCACTGTAAGGTTCTAGGGTGAAATCTTGGCTCAGTGGCAAAACAATCATTTACTTAAGTGGGGCTAGGATTTCACCTCAGTGCCTTGCTTTGCAAGCGTGGAGCTATACCACTTGTCCTGTAGACTGTTTGACAGAAAGGTACTATTACCGTTATACAGGATGCAAAATATGGGCCATAAAAGCACGATCCTTCTAAACAAGGAGACAAGAAATTTGGCCATCGTGGTAAAATAGATTGAGTTTATCTAGGTAGGAACTTTTTCTCCTAGTTACATAACAGTCCAGCAAACATTTTGCCACACAGTGTTTCTTAACTACTTACTTGTCACAATGACTATCGGTCTGTGTCTTTTGTCTTATACTTTGATTGTAAGCTCACTGGAACATGGAACATCTCTTTGTTACTTGTCTGCACAGCGCCAAGCACAAAGGGGTCTTGGTGAATGATCAGGGCTCCTAGGTACAACCTATATATAATATTGTAAGCAGTGTCAGGATGAGCTCCACCCTGACATCTGGTGGTGAGGTGTGGCAAGTTGTGGAAAAGAACTTCAGGGGCCGATCTCATTTGCATAGGCACACCCACCACGCCTAGAATGAGACCATAGCTGCCCAAATGGTCACTTTGGCTGCTGTGGGATCCCCAGTGTCTCTGTTATTGGGGCAGGAAGAATAAATTGTTATTACCCTGATTATGGGAACTGTGCTTGGAACTGTACGTGGCCTTTTGTTATGATGGAGGGATTCACCATCAACTAAGTAGCACTCGCTAGGCAAGGGTCATGGGTTCCAAAACTGTGTGAATGGAGAGAGGCTGGGGACAAGTAGTAGTACTTGGTGGCATGGGCCCCTTGGTGAGGGCCTTACATGCTGATTGCACTTCCTCCTCTCTCCACTGTGGAATATCAGAGCTAATTTTGATTTCATTAGAAGTCTAGTTATAGGCTGCTGAGCTCACTTTGGGCTGACAGTGCACCAGCACTGGGGCTCCCCTACTATAAGCTGAATTCACCTAAGAGCTGAAATCACTGAGTGTTGTGTTAAGTAGTGGGGGAGCCTGAAGATATATTGTGGAGCAGTTTGCGGGACGGCTGGTGAAGCAGTTCGACGCGGAGCAGTGTGTGGATGGCAGGAGCTGCTTGTGGGCCGTGGAGCTGAGTGAAGGAGTTCGTGGGGCAGCTGAGCGAAGGAGTTCGTGGGGCGGCTGGCGGAGCGGAGCGCAGCTGAGCGAAGGAGTTCGTGGGGTGGCTGGCGGAGCGCCGCTATGGAGCTATGGGGCGGTCAGCTTCAGATCACGTAAGGTGCCTCTTACCCCCGTCCCATTTCCACCCAGGTTGGGAGGTAAAGCTCCGCCGATAAACTTTCGAACTCTGGGGCTGCCCTGACCAGGGACAGAGACTTTTGGGGCATTGGACTTTTGGGACTTTGGGTGATTTGGGGTTGCTGGACTCAAGAACCAAAGGGAAAAGGGCATGCCCCAATTTGCCTGGGGTGGGGTTGTTTTTGCTCATGGGTTGTGTTATGAATCCTGTTGGTGGTGTTTCCCCAACATAATGCCACATTGTTTCTCTCTGTTATTAAAAGACTTTTGCTACACTCAGACTATGTGCTTGCGAGAGGGGAAGTATTGCCTCTTGGAGGCGCCCAGCGGGGGTGGTATATATTTTTCCCAGGTCACTGGGTGGGGGCTCGAGCCGGTTTGCGTTGTGTTATTGGAATGGAACCCCTAGATATTGAACCCGGCCCTTGTTGCTGCCAACTCTGACGGGCAGAAGGGTTACAATATATAATAATAACACTGCAAAGTGATGTGGGGTATGGGGTGAAAAGCACACTGAAGAACAGTCATTGTAAATAAGTGTCAACTATATTGGGAAAAAAACCCCCAGCCATCATCAAATTCAGAGCAAGGATGTGGACATTGACATATTGGGCCCAGTACAATGTCCTGAGAGTCAAAATGGTTGCACAGCAGCTGTTTAGTACTGGACAGGATCAGACCTATCGTTCCTTAAAGAAGCTAAATGAAAATGTTCCCCTCTGGCAACATTTGATATACATGCTCAAACGCACTCTCCTCCCCAAGCCCAGCTCACGTGCTGTTGCACAATGGTGCAGTTTGGCGGCTCTCTTTCCTCAGTGAACCAGGATGGCCTTAGTAAAATTGCAGCCTTAAGCAAACTTCAGAATATAGTTGTCTCCCCTGCTCCCTCCGTTTCAGTCAATCTACTTTTTAATGACCTTTTAATTGGGTTATTTTTCATAATGCTATAGCATTACGTTTTCTCTTAGGCAATAACATATATCTGAACTGGATTTGTCTCCTTTGCACTGGTCCTTCAGCCTCTGTCTTCTCTGATTTCTTCTTCAGTGTTTTTTTCTTTCTACCATGTATCTAGGAGGTCTCTTTTCCACTCGCTTCTGCAATGTAAGTTGCCCCTCATCCTCCTTTCTCTGTCTTTGTCTCTTCCTCCCTCTCAGTCCTTCCCTCTGTTCCTCTCTCTCTTTTGCTGCAGCTAGGAAAGCCTGGCACATATCAGGGACTGGTAGGGTTCTAGATAGAGGAGGAATAAAAGCAGCAGGGGAGTTTGACTGGGGGCTGGCGAGGGCAAGGAGCCAGGAGAAATGAAACATATCTCAAGTAACAACGCCACTGAGAAACACAACTAAAATTGAGGCTGGGATAATCAAAGGGGCCTATGCGAAGTAAGGGTCCAAATCTCATTGTGATTACATGGGAATTATAAGCCTAACTCCTTTAGACACTTTTGAATTTGGCTCAACGCCTGCAGTCCTTGCTCAGGCAAAGGTCCCATTGTTTCCTACTGGGAGTTTTGCTGGTGTGGGCACTGAAGGAAGCATCAGGCTCCATTTCTGCAAATTACAGAAGAATTAATTATGCCAGGCTGATGGATACAGATCAGTTTAGAAACTAACCCCCAAACCCCTCTTATACCTTCTCTTCTGGTGTGTTTGAAGCAGCTGGCATGGTGCTCGTAGCCAGGAGAATAAATGGCGTGGGCCTGACAAAAAGCAGGCATTTGATTAAATTAAAAAGAATTTTCCACTGAGAGAGGTAACAAATTAAATAGCCAGCTGGGATATTAAATAATTAGCCCTTTTATGATGGTATGGCTTGGCATCCCTGGCTTACTCGTTAGGAGCTGAAACCTGCAAGTTACTGAATACGTTAATCCTGATCCAGCAACTGGACCATATTCTGATCTCAGTATGTCCTGAGTAGCTCCCTAGGAGTCACTCTAGATCTACACCATCATGACTGAAACCAGTATTCTGCTCACAGAATGTATAGTCTGAGCTTATTACTTTGCAGCTGTTAATTTTAAACCTGAGGCAATAAAATTACGGTAAATCAGAGAAAAGACTGAACATGAATTTAAAATAAGACGATTTTAGCAATGCCCACAAGAAATTTTCTATTTAAGTGTCATTAAACGTTTCAGGGGTCTATAAACTCTGGGGTAAACATTTGCTTGGAGTAGAAACTTGTTTGAAGAAGCTTTCAGTTCTGGAACGATGTTCTACTTACTATTTTTTCACAAAAATCGATGAGAGACTGTAGAGATGCCCTGCTTCTTCCAAGGGAACCATCTTTGCACGATAAGGCTTCAATTAAAGTTGTTGCTGCTAAAGAAAACCAAAACCAAACCCCAGAGGCATAAAATTCAACTTGTCTTGCAGAGGAGGGTCTTGGTTACAGCAATTCAGTGTTGTTCAATGGAATTCAGTCTTTAGGGCCTTGATTCAACAACATACATGCTTAACTTTAATAGTATTGTCAACCTTTGCAATGTTGGTGCAAGTCTCACGATATTTGGTTCTTTTCTTGACGTTCCAAGTCCTGGAGGCAATTAATTTATGTGAGAATCTCAGTTTTCATTAAATATAAAAGTGAATTTCTACGCTTTAGGGTTGCAGAGAAAAGCTGAAAACATGACCGGAATGGACCATAAAGGCAAGAAAGAAGCAGGCGAATAAAAGTATTGCCAATTTAAAAAAAAAAAATCTCATGAGTTTTGAGTCAATCCCATGACTTTGGGTGGTGGTGGTGTTGACTCATATTTTTTAATGTTCCTTGTTGGAAATACTTCTTTAAACACGTTTTTAAATCCAAGTGAAGTGAATTGGACTTCAGCATGTGCTTAAAGTGAAGCACATACTTAATTTGCTAAATTAGGGCACAGGGTAGAAAATCTCCATATTGAATTTTAGCGCCCTGGATCTCCAGATCGCTCCATTTTTGTTCTTTCATTGCACCAGAATTCAAAATAGAAAATAACATTTGCAAATCAGAAAGGATTAAAAGCATTAGGTGATTTTTAGTCTTTATTTCAAGCTTTAAAAAGGAGATTGCAAACAACAGGGGATAAAGACTCAATACAACCAAAAATATTCATTTTTTCTTTTCATTGGCAATGTGTTCTACTCACTTAATGGCCATATAAAACCAAGCATTAACCATAAATGTTTTAAGACAGTGCAAATGTGATGCTGAAAAGCAGTGCCGGGGGTAGCCATCTTGCCCAGTATATTCATATGGCAGATGTTTAATTTATTAGGAGAACGTGACATAAAAGATCAAGGGAGAACCATGCTAAGTGCTGATGCTGGAGTGCCTGTGTATGCTGCCTCAAAAATATTTGTGTAGTGAAGCTGCAGACAACAGGGAAAGTGTTATTCATGTTTGAGTAAGAAAGACGCTATATAAAAATAGGGAAGGGCTGAATTCTGACCACTCTGACATTAGGGTCACATGGATTGGCGCCTCACACTGAGAGAAGTCTCACTGAAATACATCGGAACTACTCACAAAGCAAGGCACTCCTCAGTGTGAGTAAACGGGGGCAGGATGAGTGCCATACATTCTACTGTGCGCATTGGGTATGGTTCTGAATCGGCATTCTTTTTCCTTCACATTAGACCTGTTTTCCTTCTCCCTTGCTACAAGCTTCTGTAGCTTCCACAGACTCACCACTGATGTATGTTATTATTTAACACATAACACATCTCTATTGCTTCTCATCCTCAAGGCACTTTCCAAATATGAATCAATTAATCCTTATAGCCCATCCGTGCTGCTATTCTCATTGACCAGATGAAGAACCTGAGGAAAAGTGACAGTGAGTGAATGGCAGGTCCAGACTGAAACTTCTTGGTTCCATACTCAACCCACTAGATTATGCTGATTTCTCTACACCTGCACCGTACTCTTGGCCCAGAGAGTGAGCTGTAAACTTTGTTCGACTGGCTTTGTGTTGCTCATCTTGCAGGTTTCTCCCATTGATTTACCTCCAGTAAAATTGGGACATGTGAGAGAGGAATCAGGCCCATAGATTTGTGCATATACAATGAGTTATTTAAACAGGGTTGAATTCTGCTCTTGGTTACACTGGTGCATATCCAGAGTAAACACCTTGACTTTGATGGAGTAGCTATAGCTTTACACCACTGTAAATAAGAGCAGAATTTGGCCCAAAGCTTTTACCTTTTCACTTGCTTGAAATATAAGAACCAGACTGCCTTGGATGTAGGCTACAAAAGGAAACCCCTCTCCTGGATTGATTCATCAGAAAGCTAACATACAGCTAATGTAATATTTATTACTCTATTAAAGGAGATGGAAGATTCCAGTGAACGCTGTAGCACGTGTACATCACACAGCTGATATCAGCATTGTCTTTTTCCTTTTTGTTGACTCCATCTCATTTCTTATTGATGGCCACCCATTCCATATGTTACTGAAATTGGAGTGGCTGAATCTAATACTCCTTACCACAGGCATTGTGTATGTTGAGTAGATGGCCATTCCTATAGCCTTGCATGCACATCTACCTTATGTGCGTGGTGGAAACTGCACTGAAGCGAAAGCTATTGGGATCTTTATCGGGTATCTGATATTTTGCTGGAAGAAGGTCAGGCTATTTCTGGCTGCCATGTGTGCCGCATTTCATCACCTGATATGGGGAGAAAATTGTGAAAAAGAAATTGAAACGGTCACGATCCACCAGACAAGGGGAAGGATGAAAGCCACCAGCTTTGACAGGTCAGGCTACAGCTACATGTTTTGACATATAATAGTTAAGGACATTTCTTTCAGACTTTGGCAGGGAGTGGACTGGGCACATTTTGCTCAGAGCTAGGTTGTATAATTTGCTATGGCAAGAGGAACTGATGTTATAAAAGTTGCAACCAATTAACAAACAGGAAAAAATACAAGAAACTTGCTAGCACTCTCTGAACCTAACTGGGTGGGTGAAACATTTGAGCTCCAAGAGCATCTGATGAAATAATATGTGCCAGACAAGGAATCCTCTGTCAGGGTTTTAGTTCATTGGTGCGTATAGTCAAATGCAGGCTTACAGCAAAATTCTGCCCTGACTTTCACCCCATGCCACCCATTGAAATAAAAAGAGAGAAAGACTAGAGGATCAATTCTGTCGTGACTTAGCTTGTCCCCTTCTGCATAGCCAACAGTTTTGAACAGGATAGTTTTGAGGTGTCTGCTTATAGGGCACCTTGCAACTAGGGTTGAATCAGTATATTCTATGACTTCTTACGCATCTCTCTATCTTCATACGTAATGCTACAAATACCTCTCCCATACTGCCCAGGAGAGTTGCTGGAAGCAGGGGCACTTTCACACGAGGCAGGATAATTTCCACACCTGAGGCATTGCATTGTGTATAGAGCTATAAGGACCAGGTAAACTTGCTGCTGCATTGTTTGTGTCTTCTTGTGCATGCTGGGGGAAAAAAACGATTGTAGTCTGCTCTGGTTCCGGGAGACCTGAGCTAATGACCCCACCTCAACTTTTAACCAATAACTTCAGGGTGTAGGAAAGTGGACATTCATTCTTCTTACCTGTTTTCTCCTACCACCTGGCCTTTTTGACTTAACTTACACCTATTATTATATAGCTCAATAATAGATTGAGTTTCTCCAGCAAATGGTCTTCTATTCTAAATGTTATCCTTTCATTAATATGTACTGTTGGAAGAACCTGATCATTCCAGTGAGAGAGAATCATTTTCTCTACAATCCTCCACAAACGTGCTTTCATGGAGCCTACCTCATTTCTTGTTGTGTCAAGAGGTTTCATATAGTGTAGTTCTGTGACACAGTAACATTAGAGTGCAATAATATCATCATTTCTATCAGGCACATTAGTCCAGAATCTTTTTAATTAACCTCAAAGGACTATAACATGTGTTCCTAAGTGCTCTGGTGTACATCTACACAAATTATTACTCATATTAAACCACGATTTATCATTCCTGCAGGCTTCTACTGTCGTTAATTCATAATGACCTTCACTGTGTACATTTTGAACTAGAATCTTTAGCTACATTATAGTTAGAAGTTAGCAAATCATTGTATTTCACTTCTAAGCCGGTGGAATCTAAATCTTGCTCTGATGCTCATTTTAAATTATGTTGAATTTTAGTGTTTAAATCTAGAAATCAGCTTTAAATGATTCATCCCTTATGTTGTCTTCCATATAAATATTTGGCATTAAATGTCAGTTGGTGTCCGTAAGGCATGGCAAGAGTTCTTTTGTAAATGTTTCCAGAAATATTCATAGCATACATTCTCAATAGGACCTAAATCAGTAATTTTATAAAGAGCTGAGAGTAATTAGCCATTGGAACAATTTACCAAGTGACCTGGTAGATTCTCCCTCACTGACAATTTTTACATCAAGATTGGGTGTTTTTCCAAAAGATCTGCTCTAGGAATTATTTTGGGGAAGTTCTATGGCCTGCACTATGCCGGTGAGACTAGATGATCATGGTAGTCCCTTCTGGCCTTAGAATCAATGAATTATTCACAGTCCAGCATATTTTTGTTTATCACTTTTTGTTACAGCGGTATTGTAGTTATGTCTAGCCTTAATAGCCTTGGTCTATAATACAACCTAGTCCACATAGTACATGCTCAGCATATTATTGGGTTGCTGAAACTGTCATAAAGAAACAAAACAAAAAACAAATATAATTCTCTCCTGGGCCTCAATACTGTTCCAAATCAGTGGCAAAACTTCTGTTACTTCAATCATGCAGAATCAGAACCTGGTTGATTATTATTATTATTTGTATTATTGTAATGCCGAGAAGCCTCAACCAAGCTTGTTGCGTTAGGTGCTGTACAAACACAGGATAAGAGCCAGTTCCTGCGCCAAAGAGTTTGCAATAGAAGATGCCCTGGTATCCTTTAAAATAATAATAAAAAATGTAACGGTGGAGCTGTAAATAGTATAATTACACACTACTATTGAATGATTTCCATATTCCCTTTAGGCGTAGAGGATTCTGGGAGTGAGCTTTCCCCTCTGGGTAAAAAGCAACCCTATTCCCCTAAGCAAAATCTTGTCAGACAGTGGGGGATGTATAGGATCTACTAAATTAGTGGTATCTGCACCAATGCAGAAATTGATTTAATATGCTGCATTACTTTTTTTAATTTTATTTTTTTAGATAGCTGCTGTCACTCATGTAGATTGTGAGGAATCCAGAGGTCTTTGGGACATCCTATGACAAATGAATAGTTACTAGGCCTACCTGATACTTATTCCTTTGTGCAACCCTTCCTGATATCAATAACCTAAGACCTAAAATTAGCAGTTGGCTTTACTGTAATGAAAATCTGTGCGTGAGCACGCACAATTTGTGAATTGGTTGAACAGGAATCAGATTTCCTCTTGTTCTGTGCCTTTGAGATACCTCGGTTATGGTATAGGAGGTATAGCTTTCATGCAGGTATTTTATTCTGCTCTATTACATCCCCGTTATTTTACCATGAGAATCTAAGAAAGAGGAGAAATAGAAAAGTAAACAGCTAATATTTTAGCATGGAAACATATCACAGTATTATACAGTATACACTTTGCATCTATCATCATTTTACAGAGATCTATCAGTTCTTTCTTTGGTCTTGCATAGGTTCACTATTTTTTCTGAATTTATTAAAAGAAAATACATGGATAGACATAATGAGAATGAATGGCAATTTTTTAACAGGAAGAGTAAGTAATCACTGGAGAAAACTATCAAAGGAAGTGGTGGATTCTCCATTGCTTGAAGCCTTGAAATCAAGAGTAGATGCCTTTCTGGAAGATTTGCTCTAGCCAAACACAAATTATTGGGTTCAATGCAAGAAAAATTGGCGGAAATTCTATGGCTTGTGTCACGCAGGAGTGTGCAGTGTTGTTGTAGCCGTGCTGGTCCCAGGAGAGAGACAAGGTAGGTGAGCTAATACCTTTTATTGGACCAACTTCTGTTGGTGGAAGGTACAAACTTTCGAGCTGCCCAGAGCTCTTCTTCAAGTCTGGGGAAGGAAATCAGAGAGCCTGTCAGACTAGATAGGCTAATGGTCTCTTCTGGCCTTATATGTACACCTGTGCACACACACACACTTTACCATTGACTTCTATGGAAGCAAGATTAGGCTTCATATGTAATTCTTAAAAATATAAGGAGTTGTTCAAGAATCAAGCAGCATGAACATTCTCTACTGTATTTTGTTATGCTTAATGCTGGTGCGTTTTCCCGTGCCATGTATTTACAAATATTTCAGTTCTAGTAAGGCCAAGTATTTTGTAACAAGGAGATGTTAGCTGAACCCTGTTAGCTCTACAGAAGATTGTTAAGAGGCAGTCAGGTGAATGGCATAATACTGTATCAAATTTAGTTGTAACGCTTAGAATGAGTACCTAATCCATGTGATCTCAGAAACTTTGGTAACAGTTTCCTGTAGCTATATTGAATTGCGAATGAATGCATGAGTATCAGTTGTTCTTTCTGGCCATTGTAAGAAATGCTCTTATATTTAATTACGGCAGAGACCTGACAGCTGGATGTGTCAAACACAGAGCCAGTATTAGCTTCCTCTGCTTATTGAAAACACCGCATCCCTGGTGTCCAGAAAATGAGTGAAGAGAGGAGCGCCTCCAAAGTACAATAAGAGTTACCAGAGATTAACAAAAAGTAACCTGAAGACAGCTTGCTTTCAGGTAAAGATAGGCCTGAACCAAGTGCTTTTTAATATCTATTGATGTCATCACAGACTGTGTGGAGCTCTCTTAAGTACTTAAGACTGCCAGAAATTCTGTATTCCTTTTCTCTTTTATTATTTTTTTTCTTTTAAAAAGCTAGGGTAACAAAATGCAAAAAACTGGCATTACAGCAGGTTGAGAAATGAAGTACCCAAAGTCAAATCATTCAAAAGTCGAAGGCTTCTAATTATTAATTATTATTATTATTATCTGTACTGTAGTAATGCCTAGAGGCCCCAATTAGAAAGGGTCCGCATTGTTGCCCGCTTATAAAATATAGGTGATGGAGTTATCCAGGTGATAAAATGCAGAGAAATTTGGTAAACTGCATTTATCAGTCAGCCTTGACCATTTCACCTACACTTTCCCCACTATTGGGTTGCTGCTGGAACAGCTTCTAACATTCTAAATCTCTGAGCACATCAAAGAGAATGAACCTACTCCCAAAAAGTTTGCTTCTTTCTTCCCAGATCATGGACTCCCAGCTAAGGTAACAACAGCCCGTGGTGCAGCATGGAGAGTGTTGAGGCCTGGAATACTGAGCTGTCAGAAGTCTATCATATTTCAACCCTACATGGCTAGAATTGAAGCTTGATACAAATTTAGAAAAGGAGATTAGCAAGCTTTCCAGTGGGATACACAACAGCAGATTTCCTTTTAGCCCTGAGGGTGCTGAGACAGCAGATTATACAACTGAATTTTTATACAGAGGCTATTTTAGACAAGCACTTTTAGATTTTAAAACTTTGTTTTATTTCTTCTTTCCTTCAATGGTCTGGATAGTTTGCTTTCTGTCTTTAGAGATGGATGGATGCATGTAACAAAAAATATTACTAATAAAATTTTTAGAAACTTTCTAAGCATTTGCAAAATATTATTTTCTGTTAAAAAGTTGTATATGCAGTAGATGATGATGTGACACAGTACAGAGGTGCTACTGGGACTCATTTGTGGGGACCTGCACAATTTCCTTTTGCTTTTACTCTGTGCAAACTCACACCCGTAAAATAACATAACTGCCCTGTTCTTGATGGGACTGATCCAAAACGCATTGAAGTCAATGGGAGCCTTTTTACTGATATTAATGGGCTTTGAATCAGGCCATAGATATTTATTTTTAAAATTGTATTTGTTTATATGTACCTATATCTATCTCCCCAACACATACTGTGCATAGATGGATAGATAGATAGATAGAGAGAGCTAGAGATAGATAGATAGATACAGATATAGATATAGCTATTATAAAAATAGTTGCAGACATTAACTCAGACCTGGGTAATGGAGATCACCCCAAATTAAACAGTGTCATCTCATTCTGTAGTTATTAAAATCTAGTGGCCATCTTGCTAAACACATCTGCAAATGCTGAACCCAGTCTTCTACAGCCTAAGAAATATTTCTTAGAAAGAAATTTCTTTTTGTCCATCTCCATTCAAACATAATCCTTAACGACTTGTAGGTGTCCTACATCCTGTTGTATTGGATTCCTCTACGCTCTGTAAGAAGGAAAGAATTACAACATGCATGAAAAACTAAACAAGCAGATGCATGCTCAGTCTATTTTACTGGAGCAGGTGAGATTGTAATGCTACTCAAATGGTTATTACACTTGTCACGCTTCAGAGCAACTGCACCTGTATTCCCCCTCCATGGTCTCTCAAGGGCACCCACTCTAGGCTCACCCATCATGTCCTTTGGGAAGAGACCTGTGTCTCTGTCCGTTCTCACCGGGGTTTTTTCAGGCTGCACAGTTCCCTCCCAACACTTGATATTCCCAGCAGGCTAATCTGACTCATCAGGTCAGCATCTGTGCTTTGCTTTCTCTCCAAAGGCTATGAACAGTGTAATTGCCAGCAGCTATAAGTTACCACACAGCTGGGCAATAAAATGGCAGATGAAATTTAATGTTGATAAATGCAAAGTAATGCACATTGGAAAACATAATCCCAACTAAATATACAAAATGATGGGGTCTAAATTAGCTGTTACCACTCAAAAGGAGATCGTAGAGTCATTGTGGATAGTTCTTTGACAACATCTGTGCAATGTGTAGCAGTGGTCAAGAAAGCGAACCGAATGTCAGGAAGCATTAGGAAAGGGATAGATAAGAAGATAGTAAATATCATAATGCCCTATATAAATCCATGGTACGCTCACACCTTGAATACTGTGGGCAGTTCTGGTCATTCCATCTAAACAAGAGACATTAGAATTGGAAAATGTACAAAGAAGCGTAACAAAAATGATTAGGGGTCTGGTACAGCTTGCATATGAGGAGAGATGAAAAAGTCTGAGACTGTTCAGCTTGGAAAAGAGACGACTAAGGGGGGAATACGATAGAAGTCTATAAAATCAAGAATGGTGCGGAGAAAGTGAATAAGAAAGTGTTATTTACCCCTTCACTTAACACAAGAATCAAGGGTCTCCCAATGAAATTAATAGTCAGCAGGTTTAAAACAAACAAAAGGAAGTACTTCTTCACACAACACATAGTCAACCTGTAGAATTTGTTGCCAGGAGATGTGAAGGCCAAAAGTATAACTGGATTCAAAAAAGACATAGTTAAGTTCATAGAGGATACATCAATGGCTATTAGCCAAGATGGTCAAGGACACAACTCCATGCTCTAGCTGTCCCTATGTCTCTGACTGCCAGAGGATGACAGGGGATGGATCACTGAAAAATTGATCTGTTCTGGTCAGTCCCTCTAAAGCAACTGGTCCTGGCCACTGTTGGAAGACGGGATACTGGGCTAGATGGACCCTCTTTGGCCATTCTTATGTTCTGATGAATATTCAAGAGTTGGGAACTGTTACATGCATGGCAGGCATTAGCACAACATGCTCATTTCGGCAGGAGGGAGGTGATTTTCAACTTTTACTAAAGGGCAGTCCTTCCAAAAGGGATAAAAGAGCAATTCCTTAATATGAGATGCTATCAGATGACTTTTCCCTCTTCTTTAACATGTGACCTATCCATGCGAAAGGGAGAAGGAAGAAGGGAGTTTCATTAAAATATTTTACAGGGGAAAATTCAAATGTTAAAAATCCCTCTATCAAGTTATTGAAAGTTCCAAAATAAGCCTGAGCTTTGGTGAATGAAACATATTCTTCCTAGTTGTTATCGTAAAACCTTCCCCCTGGATGTAGGAATGTATGAGTGTGTGTGCGTGTGCACAGGGGGATCAGAGGAATATTTCTTCATCTCCCTCCCCCCCCCAAATGCAAATGTTATTGTGTATTTTAATGTCAGTTTAATATAAGAAGTACAGGGTCACATTATACAGTGACACATTTTCTTTACATACCCAACTAAACATGTTTGTCTCCCTCCCATTGCAAGGTTAATTAACTGTAAAAGGGGCAAAAAAAGTTTTTAAACCTTCACGATCGGCTTGGGGATTTTGCTTACCATTTAATCCCTTCCACTCGCTGTTTCTCATGCTATTTTTCTCTCCCCTCCCACCTCATTTTACACTTTCATTCTGCAAAAAGTCAGCAGCATGAGAAAGCAGGCCCCACTCATGACTTTGGGGATCAAATAAATGAAAGCAGAAGGTTTCAGACAGGCTCTACTTTCTAAGCTCAGTCTAAACCCAGGAAAAGAAAGATGCTACCGAGTTCGCTCCTCTTATATTTCCTCCTAATTAAGGCATTCACTCCAGCTGAGCTCAGCCTTCTTTCACCCAGGGTTGGGTGCTTGGCCATCTTTTCAAAGAAGGCATACACCTGTGATAGACCTTCTGTTCAGGGAGAGAGGATTAACCCTTTCTTTGACAGCCACTACAGCCTACCACTAACCAATATTGTTCCCTCATATCTATTTCCCTTTATTCTGACCTTATTATTCATTTTGTTTTATTTTCCTTTGATTCTTTCCTTCTGATCTTTTCTTTGATCCTCTTTCTCATTTGTCTCCCAACTGCTGCTTTCCCTTCATTTCCCCCCATCTCTTCTCCTGTACCCGTTTCCAGCTCACTTATCTTTCAATCAAATTCAGTTTCCATTTTCTCTCTGCCTGGCTGCCTCATGCCTTTCCTTGCGGTGTCATCTTCTCCATCTCTCATCTACTTATCTCCCCTCACCACACATGCTGTCAGACACACATGGGGGCTGTCTCTGAAGCTTGATAATGACAAGCCTTTGAACTGCTTCTTTTCTGAGCACGACAGCTCAGAAACCTGTCATTTTCAAACTACTTTAGACTCTGTATGGTTTTTTTTTTGTTTTTCAGCAGTGGTGCATAGTGGTACGTGGACACAGACAATCTGTCCTCCTATCCTGGTTAAACCACTTTTGCCTCCACAGACAGAGGGCATTCTGTTGCATTCTGGCTCTTTGTCAAACCCAACTGCCCTAGACGTGATATTTCAGACATAAACACCTCAATTCTGGCCTTCGCCATGCTCCCCTATGTTGTCAGGCCTGTAATAATGGAGCCACAAAATCTTTGAAACCCTTGAACATCCCTGGCTTTAGGAGGGCTCCCAGCTGGTGTTAAACTAGCACTAGGCTTCCCCCCACCCCGGCTTGCATTCTCTGGAAAAGGGGGTGTGGCAAGAGTGGATGGCTCCAGGTTTGCAGTGGGGCAACCCAATGAAATGTGTGTTCCAAGCCCGAATACAGCTAGCAGTTGTGCGGATTCCAAAAGCTTCAGTGGAGCAATAAGATCACAAGCGATGGACACAAATTGAATACGCAGCCAGACCATGTTAAGGACCTAGCTACAGACTGATCCAAGTGGTGCTCAGTCTGCAAAGAGGCTACGTCCCTTTTGGATTTGCCATGATGATGCACAAAAGTGAGCTGAATTTAGCCATCCACAGCTCAGAGTCAGGGCCAAAAACTTTGTAACCTAACGTCAGGTGCTGAAAATGATTTCTACAATATTCATAATTAATTACTGGCACCTTCATCCTTCAAGTACTTCAGTTTAGTTGGACGTAGAACCAAAAGCAGTCTGTCACGCATCACTTTCACCCTGTTCTGCAAAGGAATCTTACCAATAGTTAACCACAGTATTTAACCATTTGGAGATCTTTCTTCGGAAGGCTTGATTTCTCCAGAAATAAAACTATGGAGTCAGATCCCCAGCAGGTGTAGTCCATGAAGTCAATGGACTATGCTGATTTACCACAGGTGAGGGGCTGGCTCACGATATCTAAATTGACTTCTATTTGGTATAACCAAGTCATAAAAGAGCAACAAGAAACCATTCTGCTTAGGACACCGGCTCACGTATTGACTGATATATTTGATGGCTACCTGATTTTCTGAATTACATCCTAAACCAAAAATATCCCCACCACAACTCTTCAAAAATGGTTTAGGCTACAGGTTTGTGCTACAGTAAAACGTTCTAGAAAGCTCAGGTTCTATAACCTGCATGGATCTGGAACCAATCAGCCATAACAAGTATGCAAAAGGCTGGAGCTCATTAAAGTTAAAGCAACTGCTTGGTTCATGTTTTATTTCACAAAGGGCAGTTTGGTTATTAGGATCCATTATGGCCTGCTCTTTGGATACTTATTTGTTCTGCCACACAGATATGATCTGACATTTGCTTTGTGATAATCTCCATTTATGCTACATACTATCTGGAGATGTGAGTGCGAATAACCCTCAACTGCCTGAAAATGATTTAAAACAGCAGCACAATGACTATGAAAACCGAAACATAACCCCTGCCATCTAGATATATTATTAAAACCAGAGCAACATAGTCAAGGTGAAAGATATAGATACACAAGCCAACAAAATAAGGATCTAGTTTAACCTTGTTGGTATTACTTTCAAATACAAAATCATGACAGTAAAGAAAGAATAGTTCATTCCTTCCATTTCCAGTCATGTGGACAAGGCTGAATTAACATATAGGTCATACTTGAAAGGGCGTACTCTAACTTTGGGCCTTTGAAAATGGTTTTCTGTGCTTAATTTATTCCCTCGCTTCAGTTCTGTATAATCCTGGTATTTTTCACTATACTTTTCATCTGCTGTCTTTTTATGTCCCAAAACATTTGTAACCTCTACTCTGGCTCATCTTATTGTAATAGCAATGTCTTCTATTGTTACTTCGTACACTACATGAATAACAACAATAATGCAAGGTTCATGATAAAGCAGAGGTGGGCAAACTATGGCCTGTGGGCCACATCTGGCCTGCAGGACCGTCCTGCCCGGCCCCTGGGCTCCTGGCCGGGGAGGCTAGCCCCTGGCCCCTCCCCTGCTGTTCCCCTTTCCCCACAGCCACGCTGGCAGCGCTCTGTGCGGCGGGGCTGCGCGCTCATGCAGGGCAGAGTGTTTGGCTCCGGCTGGGCGGCGCGGCTCCAGACATTCTGTTCTGAGCGGCATGGTAAGGGGGCCAGGGCCAGGGGTTGGATATGGGGCAGGAGGTCCTGGGGGCAGTCAGGGGACAGGGAACAGGGGGCGGTTGGATAGGGCAGAGGTTTGGGGTGGGCAGACGACTGGGAACAGGGGGGATTGGATAGGGGATGGGGTTTGGGGGGGCCTGCCAGGGAGTGGGGGTCCCTGGAGGGGGAGGGGATAAGGGTCAGGTGGATAGGGGTCAGGGCAGTCAGGGGATAGGAGCAGGGGGGGTTGGATAGGGGCGGAGGGGTCCCAGGAGGGGATGGTTAGGGGCGGGGGTCCCGGGAGGGGGCATTCAGGGATAAGGAGCGGGGGGGGGGTTGGATGAGTGGGGGATTTTGAGGGGGGCAGTCAGGATGAGGGAAGTGGGAGGGGTCGGATGGGGGCTGGGGCCAGGCTGTTTGGGGGGCACAGCCTTCCCTACCCAGCCCTCCATACCGTTTCTCACCCCGATGTGGCCCTCAGGCCAAAAAGTTTGCCCACCCCTGTGATAAAGCATTAACGCTGGGATGAGATTTTCAAAAGTTCCTCTGTGGTTTAGGAGTACACCTCCTGGGATTTGAACTTGTTTGGGGGAGGGCAGGGGGGAATGAAAAATTTTGAAACTTCAAAGTTGTTTCCGTTTTGCAGTGGTCAAAACTGACCCAATTTACAATGTTTTAATTATTTTACAGAACTTTGTAATCCAGCTTTTTATCAATTGTTTTTATTGCCAATGCTTTCAAAACCACTATCAAACTAGTTATGGACATTTTTCGTTTGTTGAAAAATGGGGTTTCAGGTAATGAAAAACTTAATCATTAGAAATGTTTCATTTTTTTTTTTGCAAAAAGTAAAAGTTGTAGAAAAGCCACCAGCTTCACAGCATTTTCCATTTTCCATAAAAGCCCATTTTTCATTTAAAAATAAATCCCTTTTCATTCTAAAACTTTCAATAAGTTGTACTGACCATACAGATTTTTAAACAATGTACCATGCCCTGAAATAGGCAAAACTCCATTAACTCCAGTGAGAGTTCTGCCTTTGTAAGGACTGAGTAAGACCTTCAGGATTTGGGCTGTTGTGAGGGGAAAAATATGAAGGAATGAAGCAGCATCAGTTCTTGATAACTGTTTCTTGTGGCTGTCTACCGTCTTGGCCTGGGCAGCCTGCTATTTAATGCGCCTCCTCCTGGGTCCTCCCACAGAACCACTTTTGGTTCTGACCACATTCTCCACACAGTCAAAGGGCTGTGAATATGTTTTGCATGGATGCCACTTTCCTTTACATAGCAACTTTCTCTCTCTGTGCAGCCCCACTGTGGCATCTTCTTCATATGTGGGAGAGCACTGGAGAGTACACCTGGGTCTGAGATCACTCATACCGATGTGCAGTTTTTTGTTCTATGGCTTAATTTCTCCTGCCAGAAAACTCTGTTTTGACTAATAAGAAGCAGGCAGGAAATCAGCTTTTACAGATCTGCAGATTGAGATTTGAAAAAGCTGACAGGATAAGTATCTCAAAAACCAGCTCTCACCTTGGCAAGCTGCCACACTTTCAACTCTGAACCCAATTAAAACACTTTGGCATCAGTACTCTGAAAGAAAAGGACACAGCTTTGTTTCACAGCACCCCAAACTCTTACAAATACTATTATTATCAATAATCAAATTAACTATAAAAGCCCGCTATTTTCATCCTCTTTTTTCAGTTCTCTCTGAAACATGTTTACTCATTTTACCTTGGCAGCTGAACTCACTTATTTTATGGTTTACTAAAGTACCAATCAAGATGGACCAAGTCCTTTACAGACAGCTCTTGAACTGAGTGGGTTAAAGTCATCCCTGGTGTGCAGTGTAGTTATGCAAGGTTTGAATTTGGACCAGTCTCTCATCCCGGAGAGTGTTGTACCAATTCATAAACCAGAACCTAGTTAAAAAGCTAATCATATTTTTTTTTACTGAAATGTTTTTCACTGGAAAATGGCTTTCTGAAGAAACACATTTTTGTAAAAGACAAAAATTCTGTTTTTGTAAAACATGTTTAGGTTTTTGACAAAAAGAACCTGGAAACATGAAAACCAAAAATTTATCACTTTTCAGCAACCCAAAACCATACATTTAAAACCTCTTTTTTTGTTTGGTACCAAGACCCAAACAAGATTTAGTTTTCAATGTATTGGTTTTTCAACAATCGTCCAAAAATTATGAAGAAGTTTTTTGCCAAAACCGTTTTCATTGATTTTTTCCACTGGAAAAAAAAACCCTCATAAAATCTATCTAGATTCCATTCTCTCATAAGAAGCAGCCTTCTCAAATCCCACTCCCACTGGAAAATTTTGACATATGGACAGAAATATTTTGAGAGAGTTAGGACGTGGGTCAACACTTCAGTCAGCTTCCAGATTCTGGTGAGGTTCTAATTGCTGCATACCATGTACTACATTCCACGGAGAGAAATACACAGAAACATTTGCAAAACTTCATGTTATCCCCACAAGCTCATAAATGGTAAGGGATTTCTCCTCATTTTAGAAGGCCACTGTACTAGGGTAAGAAGCAGCATGGAAAAGGGGATGGTGTAGTCATTAGGGTGCTAGTTTGGGCCTTAGGAGACCAGGGTTAAATACCCTAACCTACCATAGACTTCTTACGTGAATTTGAGCAGGCTGCTTAGTCACTCTATGCCTCAGTTCCCCATCTGTAAAGTGGGGAAAATAGCACTGACCTACCTCACAGAGGTGTTGTGAGGAAAATACATTAAAAAAAATGTATTTTTCAACAAAGGTACTCAACTCCACTGTCAATTTTTTCTCCTAGCTGGGCCCCACAGGGCCCCAAACTTTGACTATCCACTCTGGCTGAAAAGGGAATCCATACTATCCCGATTTATGGCATCTTGTGTTGTTCCCTCCGAGCCAGGGTCCTTTGATATTCATAATCATTACACAAGTTTAAATACATCCTATTGGAAGATGCACGCCCCCACACAAAGTGCTGCTATTCATTTATTCTTCTTTTTAGCCTTCCCAAAAGACACTTGAAGTCAGAGCAAATCCCCAGTGTAGACAAAGGCTACAACTGAATAATTTAAGTAGAGAGATTCCAGCACTTCCCTTCCAAAGTCTAATAGAACTTTTTGGTAGGATATTTTTCTTGTCTAGTCTAAACCTTCAAATTGTCAAGTTTTGCCAAGTATTCCACCCTGAACCACTCTGAAGAATTCTTCACTTTCCTTAACGTTAACACCCTTTAATATCTACAGACAGTTTTCATATAACCCATAAACAATCTTCTAGCTGTTATTCTTTTTGCCTCTTTTCGTCAGTCAGTACTTCCAAGTCCTTAGTCAACTTTGTCAATCTCCCCTGGAGCCACCTCCATATTTTTAATATTTTTTTTGAGCTATGAAAATCCAACGTGGGACATAGAAATGGAACAAACCCAACTCTACATAAAGAAAATCCATGACATTATGCGTACACGTACCAGTATATTCTGATTTGTTGGTTGTCTGTGTGTGCGGGCGGTAGTTTTTTTCTCTCTTGTTTGATGCTACTATATTACATTACAAGCTCTTTCAGCATTACTGCTTTCTAGACACCTCTCTTCCATTATACACCTCTCCCGCCCTATCATATAGCCTTGTTTCCTTCAGATTATTCCGCCCACACACCAGACTGTAATAGCTTTCCAGGTTCAATCTAATTTTATTAAAGCCTGCCATTTTCTTTAATCTTACTAAGTCCATTTATGGTTCTCTCTCTATCCTCCTGGGCACTTCCCTGGGCTTTAGTATTCATTAAAATGCCTTTTTAGTATTTGAGACATCTGCTGTTATACAAGTGCATGGGGTATTCTTCTACCCCACAAAAGTCAGACCTTTTCAAAATCAGTGTGATGACTGTTCTAAGATCAAAAAGAAATCAAACAGTGTTTGAATGAGCATGTTTTCCCTTAGGTATGACATCACTGATAGATGGTGATACCTTCTGACTTTACAGGGCAGGAGGTAAAGGTATAGGTTGAGACTAGAGGGAACGGTTTGCAAGAATGGACTAGCTCTTCTGCTGTGGCTGAGGACTGCACAGTAGAGGGGCATAGACTCGTAGAGATGGACCTTGCGCTACCCCAATATATCTTAGAGCAACCTGAAGGCTCCTGCATGTTATGCCAGTACCAACAGCGCCATTTTGCTTGCTCCCAGGGACCATTTTCCAGCTCTTTCAGTAGGCCTGCTCTCAGTGTGACTGCATAGGTGTAACTGGAGGGACAAAATGTAGGCCACACAATTGATTTTCATAATATCCAAGGTAATAATTAATATTAATGAATAATGTTGTCAACAAATTTTGCCTCTTATTCTGCTCATGAATGGCCAGATTTTCCAGACTGAGGACCAGTATTTTCCATTGTTTTCAATGAGAACTGTTGAGTCCTACTGAGAAACTGGTCCCAGGTGGATAGTCATTATTCATTATTTAAAATTCTTCATCTGTTCTTATCCCGTAGCTTATTTAAATAGTTTTGTTGTCCACTGTTCAAAACTAAAGCTGTTTAGGTGGGACATAAAGGTTACTTGGTATGTTCCAGTTGAATGTCACTCTTAGAATTCCATTGTGAATACTCATGATCGGTCATTTGACATTTGCTTTCATCGAATACAGTCAATTATTCACTTAAAATTCGCTTTTTTGGAGAACAAACCTACCTGTCAACTCATTTTCTGGAAGATCCATGGAAAATGAGCACATAAAAGGTGCAAATAAAACTGAAGCAAATTCCCTGTTCTGTTCTAGTCTTCTTGCCCCACATATAGTGAAAATATTGGGGAAAAGAGAGAGAGAATATATAGATTTGGTCCATACTGCATACCATTGACCCAGTGCTGCAGATATTTGCATAAATGAGTAACATTATGTGTGTGAATAATCCACTGACTTCAATGGAGTCATGGCTGCCAAGAATTTGACCCAATCAGTTCATTCATCCAATCCAAAAAAGAAAATAAACAGTTTTCACAAAAGACAGTGAGTGACAAGAATAAAATACAATGAAGATGTGACTCAATATTTTAAAATGTCAGCTGTCTAGTGGTTTAAATGGGGTGCCTTGTCATACTGTGTAACAAAGCAGCAGTACACATTGCCTAATCTACCACTGGATAATTCTAGGTTTATACTGGCATAATTCTAATGGACTCCATGGAGCTACAATGGTGTCAAACTGGAGTAATGCAGTAGCTGGCCAAAGTGTATTCAATTTAATTATGCATACAAAATAGGCATTTATCAAGAAAAAATATTTCTGTTGTGTAGTAAAAACAAATCCTGGGGAGAGACATCATAGCGTGAAGCTAATACTGCTGAATTGAATCAAATGTTGGTGTAAATCCTAAAAGTTTACTTGGAAATTTATGTCATAATTAAGCTTGGAAAGAAAACTAAGCTCTCTACCTATGTCCAAATATTAAGATGGGGATCTGAAAGCACACTGAATTTCCACGTAACAAGGCTATCTAAATTCAATTAATGCTGTAACTGTTAACCAACTGGAAACACAATGGAAAGATTTAAATTCATTCTCGATTGTTAAAATACTCCTTTGGACTCTGCGTCTTATTTATTCTGCAAATGGAATTGAGAATCATTTTATTTATCTCAGGAATTCATGTGGTATGAGCAACAAGAACCAGAAGGCAGGATGAATACATTTATGGACAAGCTGAGCTAGAGAGAAGAATTCTTAGTAGACAAAGGACCAGATCTGCAGCTGGTGTAAATGAGCACAACACTATTGTCTTCAGTGGAATTACACCTATGGGCCCAAGATCTTTTCTAAACCAATGAAGAAAGATTACAGGTGGATTATTTTTTGCTGTGTGTGCTGGTTTTTCTTTTTTCAGAATGGGGTTTGTGGGTGCTTACATTTTTGCTCTTACGGTGCATTTATATTTCTCTATATAATTAATTCCATTCACACTTTTATTTTCTCTCACTTTGGAAGCATGAAATGCCTCTGCTGGCTATAGATGCCAGGGAAAGCGTTATCTTCATATTAGATTTAAGCATTACAAAGAGGCTGGGAGGGAGGGGAAGACTGACAATAGCGCCATTATGAAATTACATGGCTGCTCATTGCAGAAGGATTGGAAGCCTCAAAAGAATGTAAATTTTCAGAATGTAAAATCTATGTTCCATGAGATTGTCTGTTACAAACAAGTAACATTAGCAATGAATGATAAATAATCTGGCCCTGATTCCAGCAGCTTGGTGCTGCTCTGGCAATGCAACAAATCCAGAAACTGGAGTGCGGCCAACTAGCAACTCCCAGGACACTTTTTGCCCATATCTTATGTAGTGACATGCCTGGAGAAGAGAGAATATTCCAAATGGATCAAACAAATTTTACAAGCTAGAATGGTAAATGCATACAGCAATGATGCTCAGAAGATTATGGTCTCTGCGTGAATCTGGAAAATGGCCATGCACCGCCTGGAAAGTTGAATCCTTTGAGGAACATGGGACTTTACTGTGTGCTCAGAAAACAAGATACACCAAGAAATACCAGAGCCCCTGTTCATTCTGTACTGGGAAGGCAGAAATTTTGAATCAATATGGGATCCTGGCATAACTGGAGGTGAAGGTAAAGGAAAAGAAAATGATCATTAAATCTTCACAATGAAGAAGACTCAAATGGAGTCAACGTCCACTGTTTCTCCTCATATTCTGCAGAATCTATATACTGATAAAAAAACTTAATGAGCAACTATGTTAATTGTGTCAGTGTCGAACTATGGAAATCCAGAAAATCTGTGTTGCCACTGCAGTTAGATATGGCCTATTGTTCCTTAAAAAGCCACTGCCAGACTCACGTATGTTCCAGTTTGTTTGGCCACTGGAAAAGACCCACACATAACCAGACTCACCCACCACCTGGGTGGATTCATGTTGGATATACATAGTTGAATTGTCATTTCTAACGTTATATACCTGCTCCTTTGGAAGTCAGTGGGAGTTTTGCCATTGATTTTCACGGAACCAGGATTGAAACTTTTACTTAGGTTCACACATGGCTAGATTGAGTCTTTAGCCTTGGTTCTGAGTAAGGGGAAATATGCAACTGCTTTGCCCCAGGAGCAGAGTCATACTTCCTCACCTGCTCCACTCTTACTCAGGAAAGGGGGAATTCTGAGAATTACACCCCTCAAAAGGAGGCAGCTAACATCCCAAGTCTGGTCAGCAAATAGATGGGGAAACCACCTCTCTCCAGACATTTACTCCCAGGTGATGTATCTGGAGAGCAAGGACTGGGCTTCACCCCATTCTTAAGAAGCACATGGGCCAAACAAGAGTACATGAGTCCTTACTCACTCCTATTCCCCTGCTCGGCTGAGTAAGCGATGGGGACCATTTAGCCCATTATGAGCATTATTACTTATAGTCCGGTGCAACTCAGCCAGCTTGTGTCACATTAACAATTATTGCATGTGGCAGCATTTGGGCCTTTTAGAGTTTTCAGTATTTGTTTTCCCACTGCAGAAAACAGAAAGACACCTACAATTTCCCAGAGAGTTCTTCCTGCTTTCGTCCTCAGGGTGTCCTCACTATTAATCATAGGCTGGCTGGGTACAAAGGAGACGCACTAGGCATCCATAAAAGCAAGTTACAGTAGAATAGCAAAAACATCCATGAACAAAAGAAAGGGAGATAGGGACATCGTCATCACTTAGGGTATGTCTACACTACGAAATTAGGTCGAATTTATAGAAGTCGGTTTTTTTGAAATCGGTTTTATATATTCGAGTGTGTGTGTCCCCACAGAAAATGCTCTAAGTGCATTAAGTGCATTAACTCGGCGGAGCGCTTCCACAGTACCGAGGCAAGCGTCGACTTCTGGAGCGTTGCACTGTGGGTAGCTATCCCACAGTTCCCGCAGTCTCCGCTGCCCATTGGAATTCTGGGTTGATATCCCAATGCCTGATGGGGCTAAAACATTGTCGCGGGTGGTTCTGGGTACATATCGTCAGGACCCCGTTCCCACCCTCCCTCCCCCCGTGAAAGCAAGGGCAGACAATCATTTCGCGCCTTTTTTGTCTGCTGCCAGCCAAAGATGTAAAGGATCGATGGAGTGGGTCAGAACAAGAAATAGACCAGATTTGTTTTGGACTCATTTTCCTCCTCCCCTGTCTAGATCACACTGCAGTCAGTCACAGAGAAGGCGCAGCGAGGTTAATCTAGCCATGTATCAATCAGAGGCCAGGCTAACCTCCTTGTTCCAATAACAACGATAACTTTGGTGCACCATTTCTTATTGGAACCCTCCGTGCAGTCCTGCCTGAAATACTCCTTGATGTACAGGCACACCCTTTGTTGATTTTAGCTCCCTGAAGCCAACCCTGTAAGCCGTGTCGTCAGTCGCCCCTCCCTCCGTCAGAGCAACGGCAGACAATCATTCCGCGCCTTCTTTCTGTGCGGACGCCATACCAAGGCAAGCATGGAGGCCGCTGAGCTCATTTTGGCAATTAGGAGCACATCAACCACCACACGCATTATCCAGCAGTATATGCAGCACCAGAACATGGCAACGCGATACCGGGCGAGGAGGCGACGTCAGCGCGGTCCCGTGAGTGATCAGGACATGGACACAGATTTCTCTGAAAGCATGGGCCCTGCCAATGCATGCATCATGGTGCTAATGGGGCAGGTTCATGCTGTGGAACGCCGATTCTGGGCTCGGGAAACAAGCACAGACTGGTGGGACCGCATAGTGTTGCAGGTCTGGGACGATTCCCAGTGGCTGCGAAACTTTCGCATGCGTAAGGGCACTTTCATGGAACTTTGTGACTTGCTTTCCCCTGCCCTGAAGCGCATGAATACCAGGATGAGAGCAGCCCTCACAGTTGAGAAGCGAGTGGCGATAGCCCTGTGGAAGCTTGCAACGCCAGACAGCTACCGGTCAGTTGGGAATCAATTTGGAGTGGGCAAATCTACTGTGGGGGCTGCTGTGATGCAAGTAGCTCACGCAATCAAAGATCTGCTGATATCAAGGGTAGTGACCCTGGGAAATGTGCAGGTCATAGTGGATGGCTTTGCTGCAATGGGATTCCCTAACTGTGGTGGGGCTATAGACGGAACCCATATCCCTATCTTGGCACCAGAGCACCAAGCCGGCGAGTACATAAACCGCAAGGGGTACTTTTCGATAGTGCTGCAAGCTCTGGTGGATCACAAGGGACGTTTCACCAACATCAACGTGGGATGGCCGGGAAAGGTGCATGACGCTCGCATCTTCAGGAACTCTGGTCTGTTTCAAAAGCTGCAGGAAGGGACTTTCTTCCCAGACCAGAAAATAACTGTTGGGGATGTTGAAATGCCTATATGTATCCTTGGGGACCCAGCCTACCCCTTAATGCCATGGCTCATGAAGCCGTACACAGGCAGCCTGGACAGTAGTCAGGAGCTGTTCAACTACAGGCTGAGCAAGTGCAGAATGGTGGTAGAATGTGCATTTGGACGTTTAAAGGCGCGCTGGCGCAGTTTACTGACTCGCTTAGACCTCAGCGAAACCAATATTCCCACTGTTATTACTGCTTGCTGTGTGCTCCACAATATCTGTGAGAGTAAGGGGGAGACGTTTATGGCGGGGTGGGAGATTGAGGCAAATCGCCTGGCTGCTGGTTACGCGCAGCCAGACACCAGGGCGGTTAGAAGAGCTCAGGAGGGCGCGGTACGCATCAGAGAAGCTTTGAAAACCAGTTTCATGACTGGCCAGGCTACAGTGTGAAAGTTCTGTTTGTTTCTCCTTGATGAAACCCCCCGCCCCTTGGTTCACTCTACTTCCCTGTAAGCTAACCACCCTCCCCTCCTCCCTTTAATCACCGCTTGCAGAGGCAATAAAGTCATTGCTGCTTCACAGTCATGCATTCGTTATTCATTCATCACACAAATAGGGGGATGACTACCAAGGTATCCCAGGAGGGGTGGTGGAGGAGGGAAGGAAAATGCCACACAGCACTTTAAGCACAGCACTTTAAAAGTTTACAACTTTAAAATTTATTGAATGACAGCCTTCTTTTTTTTGGGCAATCCTCTGTTGTGGAGTCGCTGGTTGGCCGGAGGCCCCCCCACCGCGTTCTTGGGCGTCTGGGTGTGGAGGCTATGGAACTTGGGGAGGAGGGCGGTTGGTTACAGAGGGGCAGCAGTGGCAGTCTGTGCTCCAGCTGCCTTTGCTGCAGCTCAACCATACACTGGAGCATTCTGGTTTGGTCCTGCAGCAGCCTCAGCATTGAATCCTGCCTCCTCTCATCACGCTGCCGCCACATTTGAGCTTCAGCCCTGTCTTCAGCCCGCCACTTACTCTCTTCAGCCCGCCACCTCTCCTCCCTGTCATTTTGTGCTTTCCTGCACTCTGACATTATTTGCCTCCACGCATTCGTCTGTGCTCTGTCAGTGTGGGAGGACAGCATTAGCTCGGAGAACATTTCATCTCGAGTGCGTTTTTTTTTCTTTCTAAGCTTCACTAGCCTCTGGGAAGGAGAAGATCCTGTGATCATTGAAACACATCCAGCTGGTGGAGAAAAAAAAAGGGACAGCGGTATTTAAAAAGACACATTTTATAAAACAGTCGCTACACTCTTTCAGGGTAAACCTTGCTGTTAACATTACATACATAGCACATGTGCTTTCGTTACAAGGTCGCATTTTGCCTCCTCCCACCGCGTGACTACCCCCTCAACCCTCCCCCCTCCCCGTGGCTAACAGCGGGGAACATTTCTGTTCAGCCACAGGCAAACAGCCCAGCAGGAATGGGCTATACTGAGTGTCCCTGAAGAAAAGCACCCTATTTCAACCAGGTGACCATGAATTATATCTCACTCTCCTGAGGATAACACAGAGAGAGAAAGAACGGATTTTGGTTGAATGCCAGCAAACATACACTGCAATGCTTTGTTCTACAGTGATTCCCGAGTATGTGTTACTGGCCTGGAGTGATAAAAGTGTCCTACCATGAAGGACGAAATAAGGCTGCCCTCCCCAGAAACCTTTTGCAAAGGCTTTAGGACTACATCTAGGAGAACCGCAAATGCCAGGGCAAAGTAATCCTTTCACATGCTTGCTTTTAAACCATGTATAGCATTTTAAAAGGTACACTCACCAGAGGTCCCTTCTCCGCCTGCTGGGTCCAGGAGGCAGCCTTGGGTGGGTTCGGGGGGTACTGGCTCCAGGTCTAGGGTGAGAAACAGTTCCTGGCTGTCGGGAAAACCGGTTTCTCCGCTTACTTGCTGTGAGCTATTTACAACCTCCTCCTCATCATCATCTTCTTCGTCCCCAAAACCTGCTTCCGTATTGCCTCCATCTCCATTGAAGGAGTCAAACAACACGGCTGGGGTAGTGGTGGCTGAACCCCCTAAAATGGCATGCAGCTCATCATAGAAGCGGCATGTTTGGGGCTCTGACCCAGAGCGGCTGTTCGCCTCTCTGGTTTTCTGGTAGGCTTGCCTCAGCTCCTTCAGTTTCACGTGGCACTGCTTCGGGTCCCTGTTATGGCCTCTGTCCTTCATGCCCTGGGAGATTTTCACAAAGGTTTTGGCATTTCGAAAACTGGAACGGAGTTCTGATAGCACGGATTCCTCTCCCCAAACAGCGATCAGATCCCGTACCTCCCGTTCGGTCCATGCTGGAGCTCTTTTGCGATTCTGGGACTCCATCATGGTCACCTGTGCTGATGAGCTCTGCATGGTCACCTGCAGCTTGCCACGCTGGCCAAACAGGAAATGAGATTCAAAAGTTCGCGGTTCTTTTCCTGTCTACCTGGCCAGTGCATCTGAGTTGAGAGTGCTGTCCAGAGCGGTCACAATGGAGCACTCTGGGATAGCTCCCGGAGGCCAATACCATCGAATTGTGTCCACAGTACCCCAAATTCGAGCTGGGAACGTCGATTTAAGCGCTAATCCACTTGTCATGGGTGGAGTAAGGAAATCGATTTTAAGAGCCCTTTAAGTCGAAATAAAGGGCTTCACTGTGTGGACGGGTGCAGGTTTAAATCGATTTAACGCTGCTAAATTCGACCTAAAGTCCTAGTGTAGACCAGGGCTTAGCAGGTAAAAATAATCAGGAGGCTGGGGCTGCATTTATGGTAGCAGAAAGATAACAGGAGTTGATATGACTGAGGGGGTGGGTAATAAAGGAAGGAGGGATGAGAAGAATTAGAGAGACTGCAAGAGAAATCGAACGAGAGGGAGGAAAAGGGAGAGAGGGATAGCGAGTTTCAAACTGAGTGAGTGAGGGAAATTTACAGTGAAAGAAAATTACCTGGGAACCATCTGGAGTGAGCTTGAAAAAAGACCGGTAACTAAAAGACAAGGAAAGGTAACAGAAGTGCAACTATAAGAAGAGAGAGATGAATTGGGTAGAGGGGATACAGTGACGTGTCCTTAAAAGCACAAAATAGGAGAAACAGAAAGCAAGAATTGGATACAGTGGAAGGATGGTCTGAGGGTTAAGAGTGGGATGCAGGAGATCTGGTTCAGTTCAGTTCCTGGCCCCATCACAGACTTCCATGTGTGACCTTGGGAAAGCTATTTAGGGCTTGTCTAAGTGAACAGTTAGTGCATGGCAAGTGGACTAGCATGACATTCACTCTCTTATGTGGATTCTGCTACCGTGCACTAAAAATTCCCTAGTGTACTTTGATCTACTCTGCTTTGAAATGGGAGTAGGTCAGTGTGCACGAGGGAACTTTCAGTGCGTGATACCAAGATCCACATGGACAGTTAGTGCACAGCATACTAGTGTGCTGTAGATTTATTCCCCAGCTTGTCATCGCTGTCTAGACAAGCCCTGAGTCTCTCTGTGCCCCAGTCCCTATCTGCAAAATGGGGATAATGATATTTCCACCTTGTCTATGTAGACTGTGAACTCTTCAGGACTGTCTAATGCTAATACTGCTTAGCACAATGGGGCCCTGATTTCAGCTGGGGGCGCTACTGTAAAACAAATAATAAGATTCCTAATACCAGGGATGAGGCATTAAATAGTCATAAACACACATTTTTTGGTGAACACTGATAAAATTTTATTATTCATCGTAGTGCAATTTTGCGCATTGCTGTTGGACACATTCTTGTCTCAATACACTTCAGAAACATAACCTTTAAATATACCAGACCGGGGGGAAGGAGGGGGGGGGGCGGGCGCAGAGGTAACTCGGCGATGCTGATTGATTTGCCATTTTATGAAATAATTTATCCAAAGTTAATTAGAATGGGATTGTTTTTTCTTTGCACAGAAATCCATGGGAATGGCTGATATGAAGAGTAAACAGCTACATTTTTTAATGTGCTAGGATTTAGTGATTTTGAACTACATTCCCAGGGGTCTGTTGACTAAAGGCATCTATCTCGTCTTCTCAGTAGATGGCATGATTAGCACCTGTGTGTAAACTCCAGTGCGGGAACTGGATAAGAAGTTCATCATCTGGGCACCACGTGGGCCAAAGGAGATGTGCCAAAGTGACCAATTAGAACTAGTTGCCTTCCTGTCCTAAACGGTGCCCAAGCATAACTGTACATTGATCAACAGCTGCACCATTCTGTTTCAAAGGGGCTGCAATTCGGTGGTAGGTGATTCCTCCAAAAGTTAAGTGTGGAAGTGGGGCAAAATGAGCCAAGGGAACAAAGGCCCAGATCCTAAAAGATATTTAGGCTTGATTTCAATGGAAGGTAGGAGCCACCATCCCTTTGAGGATCTGGGCCAAAGTGCACAGTACATTGACTGTGTGAATGAGAGAGGCACTCAAACCAAAACCCAAAGAGCCAATGAAATCCAAACTCTGAGGAACACTTTTGCAAATAGCCCTTATCCATGCAATGGGCCAAAGAACACCTTTGGGTCTGAACACCCTGTGTTAAAATCCAGCTCTGGATCTGAGCTCTGACTTTGGACAACCCAGGTACTATACATCCTAAGGCTGTTGCCTGGGCAGAGTTAGCTCACCATTTGGGAGCACAAGCCTTTGGGGATCTGCTGATCAGCTCATTGATCCTACTGTGGCACGGTGAGTGGAATACTGATCTAATCCATGCCTCCTTTCTTACACTCCCATCATTCAACCCCAAGTCCCAGTAGCATTGCAGCCACCAGGTATATCCAATCCCCCTTGATCAAATGTGGAAGAAAGGGAGAGAAGGAATATATGGAATATCCTCCTGCCTCAACTGCTTGTGTAATAAAAAGATGAGAATACTCTCCCTGCCCTGGGGGGCGGGGGGTGGGGGTGGGGGCTGAGAGTCTTCTGGGCAGCTCTGTGGGAAATGGAAGGTTCCGACCCCACGCCCAGGTCTCAGGGGGCAGGTGGGTAGGGAGACCCACTGTGCCGGGGAATGTCTTCTCCCAGCAACCAGGAGGGAGGCGGGATACATCCTCCCAGCAACCAAGCAACTTACCTTTCCCCGTAAAATCCCATTAGTCAGTCCCTATTTCAGAAGATGGCCAGCGGTGCTGTGAATGGAAGCTGCTCCCAAAGTACTCAGCTGGTGTCTCCAAAGCAAACAACTCTATGAAGATTCATATAGGTAGCAGGTGTTAATGGGGACAGGGGTTGTTTTATTAACTCTGTTTGCCAGAATTTATTTATTACTGCACATGATTACAGGGGATGCCTCTTTCACTGCAGACTGCTACTGAGTTGCTGCTGCTGCCTGCTGGATGGATGGATGCTGGAGAGATTATTTCTAAGCCCTTCCTCCTTCTCCCTCCCTGCTCTTTCAGGACCACACTGACAATCCCCAAGGGAAGCAGAGGACAGATGGGGAAGAGGGCAGGCTCCACCAGCTCTCCCTCAGTTGATTTCACCATGTCGCCCCAGGAGTCCAGATAAGGAGCTGCCTCCTGAGTCTCTGATAGCCTATGAGGATGCCCTTTTGCAAAGGGACTGCTGGTCAATATATGGATATATTCCTTCCACAGGGGATAGAGTGAGAGAGAGGGGAGGGACTGAGATTTACTGGGTGCAATAGAGATTCTCCATGTAATCACTACTCTTAAAATATGCCCAAGTCTCTCTGCTAACTGGTACCAGAGGAAAGTCTTCAGTTTGCAGCATGTGTGCAGGGGAGCAGGATACCCGGAAGCAGCCTATGTCAGGGTGGTAAGTAACTTTGGGGAAGTTGCTTTGGGATTTTTATTGTTGTGGTGGGTTCAGGAGATTAGTTGCTAATGATTGTTACAGATCAAGGACAAAAAGAGGGTTTTGTTCTTTATTAGGAGACTATAAATCAGCCCATAAACTGGGATAATATTTTGCTCTCTGGGATTGTGCATACTCCAAAGTTTTCTCTGGCTGGGCAAATTTTACTTATGTCCTCTCAGTAATTTGCAATGAACAGCAGTAGATAAATAAGGCTACTCATAATTTATATAGCCCTTTCTATCTTCAAAAGTTCTGTACAAATGCCCAGGAGAGGTTGGTAAGGAGGGAGCATAGTGAAAAAGAGAAGGAGGAATTTCAATCTGTGTACATTTCAAGTTAAAACAATTTAGAAGAACCATGCATCCAGCTGATGATGGGTAATTGACCAGTCTAACTTTAGTAACTATTAAGCAGCTTCCTTTAGCTGGTACATATTTAAGTGTTTATAGAAATAGCAGAGGCATGAGACAAGCAAATGCTAGCAAATACAAAGACATGCTTGTGACGAAAACGAGCTCCAAATGGAAGAGACCGATCTGTTCACTTTATGACTTGCAGTCATCCAGTGCGCTGCAATAATAATGAACAAGGCTTCATTTTTTCTGTGTGTGTATATGTGTGTGTGTTACCAGAAAATTAATGACAGGGGATTCACAGGCTGCAGATTTCAAAAAGAGGTGCAGTATGACTTATATACACACGCGCTTTGTGAATGTCTTGGGAAAGTAGCCCGTGATGCCTTTTAACTCATAATAACCTTTACTATGTTTCTCTCCTCCACCCCCATCTTTAGGGTGAAGAGTTAACCCTGCTCTGGTGCCATTTCGGATGTCCCAGTAAGAGCTCTCAGAAATGCCTATTGTCTCGGGAGGCAGCAACCAGGACTATAGTAATGTTAGCTTCGGTTCTTGTAGTTCCTTGAACCATCTCTTCCCTATCTCTGTTGACACCCCTTCTGTCAAAGGGGTCCACTATCAAAGGGCCAGCAGGATTTACCACCCTGATCAGCTCTGTACTGTTGATGTGAAGAGGGAGATCATAATAAATGTTGGAGGAATCAAATACCTACTGCCTTGGAGCACTTTAGACGAATTCCCACTGACCCGGCTAAGCAAGCTAAAGTTTTGCAGCAGCTACGATGAAATTATTCAGCTGTGTGATGATTATGATGAAGACACCCATGAGTTCTTCTTCGACCGGAATCCCAAAGCTTTTGGGATGATCGTCAGCTTTCTAGCAGCAGGGAAGCTGATGCTCTTCCAAGACATGTGTGCCTTGTCATTCCAGGAGGAGCTGAGATACTGGGGAATTGAGGAATCCAACCTGGAGAAATGCTGCTTCCGAAAACTGTTTCAAAAACTGCAGGAGCTGGCAGAGATGCACAAGGAGGAAGAGATGCAAATGAGCAAGGAGACCACATGTGTCCTGGTTGAGGAAACACAGTTTGGACAATTTATGAATAAACTCAGGGATATGGTCGAAAATCCCCAGTCAGGACTCCCAGGAAAAGTCTTTGCTTGTCTCTCCATCCTCTTTGTGGCCACCACAGCTATAAGCCTTTGTGTTAGCACAATGCCGGACTTAAGAGCCGAAGAAGACAGGGTAAGTAAGTCCCCTTTCAGCTGGTATTACAACCCCCTATAAACCTACTATAGTGTTACAAGAAACAAACCTGCCATTGTTAAACATGCATCACAAAAAGATATAAAACAATCCTCAGAGAAAATCCTCAGGAAACAATATCAAAATTTGCCTATGTATATTATTTATTATAAATAGAAATAACTCCTGAAACTGACTTTGTATCAGTTTCAAAGTCATATTCAGTCACAAAGAATTAAACAAAGTTTTGTAGTGCTTGCCAGCCAGAGATATAGAAAAGGCTTTCTGAATGGAATCAAAGAAGTAAGATCATACAGTTAGCAAATATGCATGCAATTAGCAAATACCGAGTATTCAACATTGTAACACAGCATTCCCCCCACCTTACCCACAGCTTAGGAAAGCGTTGTTAACAAAAGTTATTTTATTTGCTGCTAGCAGGAGTCTCACACTCCGTCATAGCAGAGTTTCATCTACCACATGCTTTATCCTACCATAGGATCCACTCTGGTTATCAGCAATATTTCAACCGGACTTAGTGAAAGAAATATTTTCCCCTGCATCTTTATTTTTAAAAATAGCAGGTTGTCTTCTGATGTGATAACTAGATCAACTCTGATGTAGTTATTATTTTAGGAGACTTGAAATAATTTTTCCAGAACAATATTGTGTTACATTTTGTGCAATGATAACACAGTATGATATACAAACAAACAACACCACAGAAGCGGAGTTTCAAAGTTTGCCTCCAAAATGGATGCACAAGTTTTGTGTCTGTAATACCCTGCATTTGGCACACACACAAATTGCAGAAACACTATTAAAGTGTTGCTGAAATTTTAACCCATTCAGTACATATAAACCCTCTCAAAACACTTCTCCAAAATAATTAAGGGCAAATAAAATCAAACTTATATCATATGTAGGAGAAACTTTCAATGTTTTAAAGATCAGTCATTCTAATAAGAAAAGAAATGGAGATAAGAATGTAATGTGATTTTAGGTATAATAACATCCAAACTACCACTGAATTCTTCCGCATGCTATTCCACAAATTGATTCTGAAAGTAACATGACACTTTTCAAAATACTGACACCAAGATTAAAGAAACAAGCCACATTCATTTTTCCCCACTGATGCCATAGATAAGTTTATCAGTTTATTGTGCATGGCTTAATTTAACCATTTTCACATTTATTGCACAATATGCTGTGTCATTTTATTGTCAAAGTAGTAATTCAGAAAGGCACAGAATGCAATCACATCAAAGATATGTCATGATATTTGATGTCTTTCAATAAGGCTAAGGATTGCACAGAAGACTGGGATTTAAAGAGATCATTTTCTGTTCTATATAACCTTGAATTTCTACTTACATTTATATAAAAAGTTTGAATCCCTTCAGTAATATCTCTGAGTATCTAAGAGCCTCCCAAAGCTATTGCATTTTGAAGTCAAAATTGTTAAGATGTTTCAGTGCCTTTTCCAAGACGCAGCTTAAACACAGAGCATGTTTTTATGGCTATAAGCAAAATGAACACAAAGACTTCTATGGGAAATATTGCTTCCTATTAACTTTGTTCCTAAAAAAGAGCATGATGCATATTTTATCTCAAATTTAAAACATAAAACAAGAGAACTCTTGTCTAACTATTTTTAAAGAAAAATAAAAAACACATAATTGGTGTATCAGATCTCAACGAGGTCTAATTTGCTGCATTTTTAAAAATTAACCCTATCTTTAGAAGGCAAGAATTTTGAGCAGAGGGGTACAAATGTAGCTGGTAGTAAGATGCAGCAGCCTCACTGCAGCCAGAGTGTTCTGTAAAATAGAGCTGTGTGAATGAGCATAGGTTTTTTCATATATAGTCAGGTTTTTAATGTCTAGACACTTTAAAAAGCTGGGATTAAGACATAAATAATATAGAATCATAGAATTCTATCCATTCAGAGATGCTGCAGTATTTGAGAAAGAGTCTGCAGGGGAAGTGGGAGTAATGGGGTGAAGTTGAGCAAAGGATAAAGTTAGGGCTGGTCTACACTGGGAACTTACATTGGTAGAACTATGTCTCTTAGGGATTTGAAATATCCACACCTTGAAAGATTTAGCTATACCAACATAATCCTCGGTGTAGACAGCGCTAGGTCAATGGAAGAATTCTTCTCATCAACCTAGCTACAGCCTCTCAGAGAGGTGGATTACCTACTCTGACGGGAGAACGTCTCCTGTCAGTGTAAATAGTGTCTACATTCAAGCACTATAGCATTTCCCGTCTCAATATCAGAATCTATTAGACTGTGTAATAGCATTCTAGGGACCACGTACAAAGTTATAATAATCCCATTGTTTGACTCAATTTAAACCAAGATTGGCAAAGCACTTGAGAATGTATGGTGGTGAACTGACCTGGCTTGTGGAGGGACAGACTACAGGATTTATTTAATAAGTATTTTCCTTCTGTCATTTCTATGAGGCTGTGAACTGACCCTATATGCCTAAAGCGCTGCAGCACCGAAGGTCTCCTTTCTGGGGGGCCTCAGAACAGTGTCTTATCTAGAGCTTGGCAAGTAACTCATAGCAAGTAATGTAGTCAAGAAATGTAGCTTCTTGGTTGTCGCTGTGACTCATCCACCCATAATCTACAATTTTCTTGAATGTATTTGTTATTCAAAAGTATTCCCCGCATGACTTCAAGTAAAGGGTGCCTAGCAGGGGGTATGTTCACCAGCAGCTTCAGATGAGCATTCAGAATGTGAAATTCTTGCTGCTCGGACTAGACACAAAGGTCATGTGATTTGCTTCTTTCCACTGACTACATGAGTGCAGCTCTTTGAATCAGGTTTCCGGTGTTAACCAGCAGCAACGTTCAGATCCAGATCTGAATTCAAAACAGTCCAAAGTTGAGGGCTGTTCAGTTCTGGGGTTTTGGCTTGGACCCACCTCTGACCAGAACTTTGCTGAAAGGTATTGTAAGGGTCAATTCCCCCATGTCAGGAAGGAGGGTGTATTGCTTCCAAGATAGCAATAAGAAAGATTTTACCTCTGTTGCCACATGTATCTCTCCGGGCTCCTTTCAGCATCCCAGCCACACTCCATAGTGTCAGAATTGGCTGCTCTCCAGTGCCTGAAGAAGGAAGAAAGCAAAAAGAGAAGGGGGAATAATACAAGGTGAGCTTGACTTCTGTCGGAGGGTTTGGCTGTCTCGGCACTGCATGCTCTGCAGTAACATTCCCTTCTCGCTCCAGCTAAGCATCCCAGAAACGGGCTGCCTGGGCAAGCAGAAGAAGAACAAACAGAACAACTTGCCACCAAAGGGAAAGCGAAAACTCGGGCTCTGCTGAGAGATGTGGCACTCAGCCAAGTAACAAGCATCTGCATCAGGGAAGCCCAGCTGCCATAGTAACAGGAGAGAGGAAAGGAAGGAAGGTGGCCATTTCTACAGAAATGTAGCAATAGGGAGGGGAGGACTTCAGGAAAGCAGACTTCGACTCCCTCAGGGAACGGATGGGTAGGATCCCCTGGGGGACTAACATGAAGGGGAAAGGAGTCCAGGAGAGCTGGCTGTATTTCAAGGAATCCCTGTTGAGGTTACAGGGACAAACCATCCTGATGAGTCGAAAGAATAGTAAATATGGCAGGCAACCAGCTTGGCTTAACGGTGAAATCCTAGCGGATCTTAAACATAAAAAAGAAGCTTACAAGAAGTGGAAGGTTGGACATATGACCAGGGAAGAGTATAAAAATATTGCTCGGGCATGTAGGAATGAAATCAGGAGGGCCAAATCGCACCTGGAGCTGCAGCTAGCAAGAGATGTCAAGAGTAACAAGAAGGGTTTCTTCAGGTATGTTGGCAACAAGAAGAAAGCCAAGGAAAGTGTGGGGCCCTTAATGAATGAGGGAGGCAACCTAGTGACAGAGGATGTGGAAAAAGCTAATGTACTCAATGCTTTTTTTGCCTCTGTCTTCACTAACAAGGTCAGCTCCCAGACTGCTGCGCTTGGCATCACAACATGGGGAATAGATGGCCAGCCCTCTGTGGAGAAAGAGGTGGTTAGGGACTATTTAGAAAACCTGGACGTGTTTTCTAAACTATTTAGAAAACAAGTCCATGGGGCCGGACAAGTTGCATCCGAGAGTGCTAAAGGAATTGGCGGCTGTGATTGCAGAGCCATTGGCCATTATCTTTGAAAACTCGTGGCGAACGGGGGAAGTCCCAGATGACTGGAAAAAGGCTAATGTAGTGCCAATCTTTAAAAAAAGGAAGGAGGAGGATCCTGGCAACTACAGGCCAGTCAGCCTCACCTCAGTCCCCGGAAAAATCATGGAGCAGGTCCTCAAAGAATCAATCCTGAAGCACTTGCATGAGAGGAAAGTGATCAGGAACAGTCAGCATGGATTCACCAGGGAAGGTCATGCCTGACTAATCTAATCGCCTTCTATGATGAGATTACTGGTTCTGTGGATGAAGGGAAAGCAGTGGATGTATTGTTTCTTGACTTTAGCAAAGTTTTTGACACGGTCTCCCACAGTATTCTTGTCAGCAAGTTAAGGAAGTATGGGCTGGATGAATGCACTATAAGGTGGGTAGAAAGCTGGCTAGATTGTCGGGCTCAACGGGTAGTGATCAATGGCTCCATGTCTAGTTGGCAGCCGGTGTCAAGTGGAGTGCCCCAGGGGTTGGTCCTGGGGCCGGTTTTGTTCAATATCTTCATAAATGATCTGGAGGATGGTGTGGATTGCACTCTCAGCAAATTTGTGGATGATACTAAACTGGGAGGAGTGGTAGATACGCTGGAGGGCAGGGATAGGATACAGAGGGACCTAGACAAATTGGAGGATTGGGCCAAAAGAAATCTGATGAGGTTCAATAAGGACAAGTGCAGGGTCCTGCACTTAGGACGGAAGAACCCAGTGCACAGCTACAGACTAGGGACCGAATGGCTAGGCAGCAGTTCTGCAGAAAAGGACCTAGGGGTGACAGTGGACGAGAAGCTGGATATGAGTCAGCAGTGTGCCCTTGTTGCCAAGAAGGCCAATGGCATTTTGGGATGTATAAGTAGGGGCATAGCGAGCAGATCGAGGTACGTGATCGTCCCCCTCTATTCGACATTGGTGAGGCCTCATCTGGAGTACTGTGTCCAGTTTTGGGCCCCACACTACAAGAAGGATGTGGATAAATTGGAGAGAATCCAGCGAAGGGCAACAAAAATGATTAGGGGTCTGGAACACATGAGTTATGAGGAGAGGCTGAGGGAACTGGGATTGTTTAGTCTGCAGAAGAGAAGAATGAGGGGGGATTTGATAGCTGCTTTCAACTACCTGAGAGGTGGTTCCAGAGAGGATGGTTCTAGACTATTCTCAGTGGTAGAAGAGGACAGGACAAGGAGTAATGGTCTCAAGTTGCAGTGGGGGAGGTTTAGGTTGGATATTAGGAAAAACTTTTTCACTAGGAGGGTGGTGAAACACCGGAATGCATTACCTAGGGAGGTGGTAGAATCTCCTTCCTTAGAAGTTTTTAAGGTCAGGCTTGACAAAGCCCTGGCTGGGATGATTTAATTGGGGATTGGTCCTGCTTTGAGCAGTGGGTTGGACTAGATGACCTCCTGAGGTCCCTTCCAACCCTGATATTCTATGATTCTATGACTGTCGTAAAGGCACAGATCCCACTTAAAGGCAAATGAGGAAGAGAAAATTAGGAGTCTGTGTTTCCTGTAATCCCCTTCTGAGGCATGGCCAAAATGAAGACCCTGATTCATTCTGTGTTAGGGCTTGCCCACAAGAACAATAAATGCCATGTAAATTCCCATGGGTATTTCAAGCAATACTTAGACCCCCAGTTATAAGCACCTTGGAAATATGAAAGACACAGAGAGAAGGACATACAATTTGTATATACTTTATGTAACCCACTGGTTAGTGTTATGAGTCCCCCAGTGTACCCAGACCACAAAGGATATGAGTCTGTT
The DNA here is from genome assembly GCF_965140285.1 of Lepidochelys kempii. Lineage (NCBI taxonomy): Eukaryota > Metazoa > Chordata > Testudines > Cheloniidae > Lepidochelys > Lepidochelys kempii. The sequence continues at coordinate 35,414,517 of NC_136391.1, read as the reverse complement.
AGAGTCCCCCAGTACAGAGAACTGGATCTTTAGTTCAAGAAGTAGAGACACAAGCTTATTGCTCTAGACTCGAAGTTCCTGACTTAATCCATGGTTTATTTGGCAAGATGGTAGCTGTCACAATTGGTCTTAATTTATAATCAGAAGAAAGAGTATAAAATGGCCCAAGGACAAATTGGATCATTTGTGCAAACAGTTAATACAAGTGCATATGCAGTTATGGAAAAGGCACTCATAGGCATGCAAATATCTGTATTTTTATCTGCACTTTGATCATGCAGGCTTCTGGAAATTTGTCCCATAATGTCATCTATGAGTGTACAAAATGAAATAATCCCAACAGAGGTGCACAGATGTAGATGTGGCACTTCCTTACAAGAGTTGGGAAGAAAGAGAACTGTGCTGCAGATAAGTAGATGATGTAGAGCAGGCAGACACAAGCCATAAAATCCAGATTCAAAATTTCCCAAGTGAGCAGTGGCTGTTCAGATAAACGGGGTTAGCTCAATCCATTATAGACAAGTAAAGGTTTCTGCTCCAGGGTTATAATTCAAACACAAAGACCTGAGAGGCAGAAAAGTCACCATAATGGTCATTGCACAGTTTTCAGCAGGCTGCAGAGATAAAGAGTGTAGCTAATCCGAAGATAAAAGAGGTGACCAGAATGGAATCCAACCACTATAGAAGTGCTTGATTAGGGAAAGGATCTGCTTTGAACTGGACACCAGTGGAAGTTTCTTTTGAAGAGTCGGGGGAGATTTGGGATGACTAAGCAGAAAAGATGCAGCAAAGCCTTTTCCTCAGAAAAGAAAACTAAAGTTAACAAAAGCAGGCAACACAGCCCCCAAACATGGACTCCACCCTAGTCCTATGGTCCTGGATGTGGAGTCCAAGCTTTTTCAAGGTAGTCTGCCTTTTCCCAAGTTGTGCAGCATAAAGACCCCCAAACCAGAGGGCAAATAAAAAGAGCCTCTAAACCATTATTTGGTAAAATCTAATGATTTTGAAACCTATCAAGTATTTTGGGGCCCTGGTTTGTGATATTTGAATGCTGTATGAATCATACTGAAAATGTCCCTAGACTCTAGAGGAAACTACAGAGAAAAAAACATCTTGAGCAGTTGAAGTATTTTTACCACACAGGTGAAAAGACAATATATTGACCTTATTGGGAAGGGAAAGAGGAAAATCAAAGACCAACTATTTGCATTGTCAGGGTTAATAACTCCACTACTCAGTCTCTTGCCTATAAACGCACTGCACCTTCTTACACTGAAATAGCCCAGGCTACTCAGGCCAGTAGTACAGGTCCAATATTCAGGAGGAACAATTATTAGTTTGCCTTACACTAGTCCAGTCTTGGCTATTTCCCAACAGTATTACAGTAGTCCCTTGGCTTCTCACTCGACTCCAGTGGATCACACAGCTGTTATTAGCACCCAATCAGTTCAAATTCTGTATGCTATCACATGCATTCTATTTGGATAAATATGCTTTATAGGGGACCTTTTTTGTGTTTTTGAAGTTGCAGATACCTACAGTAGGACCAAATCATAGAATCATAGAATATCAGGGTTGGAAGGGACCCCAGAAGGTCATCTAGTCCAACCCCCTGCTTGAAGCAGGACCAATTCCCAGTTAAATCATCCCAGCCAGGGCTTTGCCAAGCCTGACCTTAAAAACCTCTAAGGAAGGAAATCCAGTTCACTTTACTCACACAAGTAGTCTGAGTAATTTCAACAGGAATAACTGTGTAATGGCTACCTCCTTTGGAGTGATAGGCATCTCCTCTTGCGTGTTAGACCTTTCCAAAAACAGAGGTCAACAGTAGCCAGCACAAACTTTAATTTTATGACAATAATGCCTCTGTGTAACAAACCCCTTAATCTTACACCCGTGAAATTCCTTCTCCATTATGATATATTGTTTTCGAAAGTTCTCAATCCATTGATTTCAGTGAAGTTAAGTCCAGATTTAGCCTGGTGTACCTGAGATCAGAATCCGGCCTTTCATTGCTAATGAGATTTTACAGTTCTATCTCAGGCATGCTAAAGATACTGCTTAGACTATGGATGGATTATGAAATTGTGCATGGAATGTTAACATCCTTTTTTAGCAGTATTATTTTAACTTACAGTGTTATCTCGAAGTCTCGATCATGTTTAGGGGTCCCATTGGTCTGTGCACTGCACAAACATATAATAAGAGACAACCACTACCCTGAAGAACTGACAATCTAAGTAGACAAGAAATAGGAGGAGAAATGGTGGGGAGAAAGTGACTTGTCCCAGGTCTAACAGCAATCACATGAGCCCCACTCCAGGCCTCTATCCACTTGACTATGCTGCTTCTCATGTTTAAAAAGTGAGTTCCACTAAGCTTGCTCCTTGAAATACAATAATTCCTGCATAGCGACCTCCCATCCTTCATATTCTGGGCCCAGAAACAGAAGGGCCAACTTTCAGCTGGTGTAAGTCAGATTCATACCTTCAAGTCATCATCTTTCTTAGGTACTTATATGTCCCCCAATCATCATAGTGTCTGAGCACTGAAAACTTTTAACATATTTATTCTTATACTCTGCCAGCTATGGGCAGTGGTATCACAGTTCCATTGAACAGCTGCGGGACTCAGTGTTTCCGTGCATAAGTGACTTGCCCAAGTTTATGCAGCAAGTCTGTAGCAAAGCAGGTCTGTCAAGACTTTTACTCAGGACTCAAGATTATGAATTAGTTAATATAACATAATAAAGATCATGAATACAATAATATAGAAACACAATAATATAATAAAGATTATAAATTAATATAAAATAATAAAGTATTACTTTTCCATTTTAATATTTTGTTCCCAATAAAAGACAGTGTACTGTGTACATATGCAAACATAATATCTCGATTTATTTGCTAATGCCCATGTTACTACAAACCCAATATTAACACTATTATTATTTATTATGTATACTACTTGAGTGCATTGGAGCCCTGCTAAAGGACCTGAAGCCTGTACTAGTTTTAACAGTAGTTTTCAGATGTCTGGATTATTTTTTTTCAAGCTGAATTGGGTGGGAGATCGCTGTGTGACTAGAGTACACAATGTTTTTAACAGCTAGCGGTCCTGCAAATAGGTTATAGTCTTTCTTTCCACAGGCATCCAACCTTTTCATTTCACTGCATCCATAACAGGGAGTTTTCAAGTTCTCCCAGAGTGTCGTTTGATTTAACGGAGCGTAGTTTAATTATTCAAACAGCAGCAGCAATGCCAGCATGGTGACTCAGCGGCAGTGCAGTCAGATTCCTGCTGCTCCAAATCAGAAACAGAATCAGAATGGTGCATATGCTGAATCTCCAAATTCTGATTTTCCAGTCAAAAGGTCTCAGTTCTCTCCTGCATCTGAGCTCTGCTTAGCACACGGAGAAGGGGGGGAAAGGGCCTGGTTATGGCTCTCTGATTCTGCAATGGCCCAATCCAGGCATGAACTAGAGCAATTTAGGGGCTGCTATAATATATGTCATTGATGTATATTCCCTAATGGTCCTTACACCACTGAAGGGTTGGCAGAAGCAGGCCACAGTGCTGGTCCATCTCTTCCCACACACAACACACCTCCTTCCTCTGACATGTCCCCTATACACAGGTTGCTGGAACACCTGGTGCAGGAGCTGATTTTCCCAGCTTTACCCTACTGGAGAAGTTTCACTCCACCTGGGGAATACTTTGCTGTCAAGTTATGGTCAGAATCCAGCCCTTTGTGCTGTCTCAGAGGGGACGGGGCTGGATGGTGATGCTGAATCTGGCCCAAGAAGCAAGTTGCCTGGGGAAATGAGGTGGCAAGTTCCTATGGTTGCTTACGAGAGATACTTCTGAATCCTCTAAATACAGGCCTGAATAATTTCCATCTGAGTGGACCACAGTGCTGTGCAAATGAACCCTGCTAGGATAATGATCAATCTGTGCAAGCAGGCAGAAGGCAGGTTCTATTCTACTATAACTCGAATAGCCTACAGCAACAACGCTGTCTGCTCCCATCTGTCGGTGTCTTAGTGGACACTGACCTCAATCCATATAATTGCGTGTAAGGCTGAAGGGAGGAAATGGGCAGTAATAGGCCACATTTGAATCTGCCAAACAAAATCTGCATGTGCCAAGATAAGTTTAGCAGATGTTTGAGTTGTGACCTTGCTTCACCACACTGCAGTGCTGTGTTGATCTGTTGCCAGGGACCATATTCCAGCAGCCCATGTTAAAAGCACATGCTGCAAAGCAAAGCCAACCATTTTCTAATACACTCATCCAGGCAGACCCCCTTATGCTTCAGTATGAGTTTGAATTTGGGCTACTGTAAACAGTCAAACACAAACTCTTCTGGGTTCACTTACCACTGATTTTGTGCTATTTCAAAGCACATCTGGTTGGATTATGGTATTCTGCAGGATACTAATGAATCTTGTGCCTACCGCATTTCACAAAAAGCAAAGCCCTATAACTCTGACTGTGGAATACTAATAACCCTATTAACTGAGGAGGGACAGGTCTGATACCTACATCATCTGTGTGGGTTGTGTGAGTTCTGGGTTCAGTTCCTGACTTTGCCACTGACTTGCTGTGTGATGATGAGCAAGTCGTATCCCTGTCTGTAATACTGGAATAACAATATTTTGCACACTGGGTGTTCTGATTAATTCATTCTTTGTAAAGCACTCGAGGCTCCAGCACTTGAGGCTGGATTCTAAAATAACAATATTGTTAATCTTCTTTGTAGGTCACAGTTTCAAAGCCTTGATTAAGCTATTTGTATACATTCGGCTAATGCAGGATTTGAATCTCCAATATATGGCTTGGAAATAGGGTCACCGAGGACTATATTCTAGCAGCTCATGTTAAGAGCACATGCTCTTTCAACCGGAATGTCCAGTCAAAAAGGAAACCTCGTTGCTCTCTCCACCATCCTCTGTGAGGGGGAGGAAAGGGGACAGGGGCAGGACCTCAGGGGAAGAGGCAGAACAGGGGGCGGGGGGAGGTTCTGGCTCTCAGTGTCTGGTTTTCACAAATGAGAAAGTTGGCCACCCTACTTGAAAAATATTATTTTCTGTAATGGTGGACAGGCTGTTGAAATAATCCACACACCAACATATGCTACCAAAATACTCTACAAGTAATAGTATATCCTGGCCCATGTGATATCTGAAAATATACACCTGGTCAGGTGTTCATTGCTTAAACCACCTAAAGCCACTGTCCTCAACATGAGCAAGGCTGATGAGACAAAACAAGGAGGGAGGCAGGATAAATAATAGAGATTTGCTCTTCTTGTACTTCAGAAAATCAGAAATTTGTCTTGTTTATTTTGTCTTGCAAGTGGCTCATTTCACCCCACTTCATTCAGCATGAAAACTATTAGTGATTACCAGGATCTCTTCTGTAAATCTGCCTCTGGTTTGAGGCACTTCACTCAGTTGGAGTCCATTATCAATATTCATTTCTACCCTGGCGCGGTATGGTCTTCTTAAGTTAGCTGACATGGTGGTGCACTCTATGTCGTTTGAACAGACAAGATGAATTGTAACTACAGTTGCAGTAAAACCACTCACGAGAGGAGCAAAGTTTTCCTATAGCAATTGAACTCTACATGCTATTCCCTCACAGAAAAACCTGATTGCACCAATTAAGTTTTCATAAGGCGTGAACACAATTAAAAGGCAGAATATCACACCACAGATGCAACACAAACCTCTCCAAGCTCGTTACTAAAAAGAAGAGCAGTGTTCAAAATTAGATCAGTGTATGTCACACTAAAGAGGTCATGTGTCCGAAGGCTGGACCAGCATGGAATAGTAAGAGAAGAGAACTTGTGCAAGTGAATATAAAAATACTGTCAGCAACCCTTCTAACTAATTAAAGCCTCAGTAAAGAATCAAAGAAACATAGACAAAGAGATCATCATAGGACTTTAGAGACCATGAGGAGTTCTTAGCGCGTCTCCTCCAACTTCAAGTGTCCAAGACTAAGTAATATAGTAATAGATTGTCATACACTTTGCCGGTCCTTCTCTTGTATAACATCATGCAGCTCTTTCCCTATGGTGGAAGGTCATAACAAAATTGAAGAAGTCTTCAATCAAGTTTTATAGACATGGGAAAAATTCAGCCACTTATGTAATATACCTGGATGTTCAGAAAGGCTTTGACCAGGTCCCTCACCAAAGGCTCTTTTGCAAACTAAGCTGTCATGGGAAAGAGGGAAGTTCCTCTCATGGATCTGTAACTGGTTAAAAGGAAGGAACAAAAGGGTAGGATTGGATAGTCAGTTTTCACAATAGCGAGAGGTGAATAGCGGAGTCTCCCAAGGCTCTGTACTGGGACCTGTGCTGTACAACATATTCATAAATGATCTGGAAAAGGGAATGAACAGTGAGGTGGCAAAATTTGCAGATGAAACAAAATTACTCAGTGGAGTTAAGTCCAAAGCTGACTGCGAAGAGCTACAAAAGTAATCTCACTAAACTGGGTGACAAAATGGCAGATGGAATTTGATGTTCATAAGTGCAAAGTTGTGCACACTGGAAAAATAATCCCAACTACACATCCATAATTATGGGATCTAAATTAGCTGTTACTACTCAAGAAAGAGATTTTACAGTCATCATGGATTGTTCTCTGAAAACATCTGCTCAATGTGTAGTAGCAGTTAAAAAAGTTAACAAAATGTTAGGAACCATGAGGAAAAGAACAGATAAAACAGAAAATATCATAATGCCGCTGTATAAATCCATGGTACACCCACACCATGAATACTGCATGCAGTTCTGGCTGCCCCATCTCAAAAAAGATATATTGGAAAGGGTGCAGATAAGGGCAACAAAATGATTAGGGGTACAGAAATACTTCCATACAAGCAGAGATTAAAAAGACTGGAAATGGTCAGCTTAGAAAAGAGACGACTAAAGGGGATATGATAAAAGTCTATAAAATCATGAATGGTGTGGAGAAAGTGAATAAGGAAGTATTACCCCTTTACATAACAGAAGAAACAAGGGTCACCCAATGAAATTAATGGGCAGCAAGTTTAAAACAAACAAAAGGAAGTACTTCTTCACACAACTCATAATCAACCTGTAGAACTCATTGCCAGGGGATGCTGTGAAGGACAAAAGTATAACTGGGTTCAGAAAAAGAATTAGATAAGTTCATGGAAGATAGGTCCATCAATGGTCATTAGCCAAGATGGTCAGGGATGCAACCATACTCACAGTGTCTCTAAACCTCCATCTGCCAGAATCTGGGACTCGGACAACAGGGGATGGCTCACCTGTTTTGTTCATTCCCTTTCAAGAATCTGGCACTGGTGACTGTCAGACGACAGAATACTGGGCTAGATGGACCACTGGGTTGACCCAGTATGGCCATTCTTGTGTTCTTAAGAAAAGTTCTGAATAAAAATGTAGGCCGATGGATAAAACCACGAGCCTGGAAAGAAAAATACTGCTCTCAACAGCAGCAGAGTTTCAGTGTCTTTTCTCAGGCCACTCAACTACTCAGAACAGGGAGCCCCAATTGCTAAAGACCTTTCCAGTTTCTCAACAGTTTCTCCAACACCACTTTCTCCTCACCTTCCTAGCCCCACCCCGAACACCCAGGTGAAAGGCAAAGGTCTGGGTTAACCCCTTAGGTACTGGGCTTGTGAAACATCTTTCTACCTTATCACAAAACAAAGAAATTGATGGCCATGATAAATAACGTAACAAGTGACATCCTCTTTAACATAAAGAAACTTTGCAAGGAATGACTATTTCATGTGGAATTAGGAAGCTGCTCCTCCATACATTACATGCACACACACACTGCTGCACAAATTCTTGTCATACTGGTCAGACCAATGGTCAATTTAGTCCAGTAGCCCATCGTCAACCAGGCGAGTACCTGATGCTTCAGAGGAATGTGTAAGAAGCCCTGCAGTGAGCAGTTATGGAATAACCTGCCCATAGAAAAAAAATTCTTCCTAGTCCCCATTAGTTAGAGTTTGGTTTATGTTCTGAAGCAGGAGAGTTTATAACTCTTCCAAAACTCCTGTTTATTATTTTAGTATTTTCTGTTATAACTCTCTCTCCTTATCTATGGGAATGTTCATTAATTGTACATATTGGAAGTATATTTTTTAACTTTCTTTCAACAGTGCCCTACAAAGCACTGGAGAAACTAGGAATTTATCATCATTTCCCTTGTCCCGTGCTACCAGACAACTGACATTTTACTTAATCTACACTACAGGAGACTTATATCTGCGCACATGTTATCATTTCATAGTGCAGGACCATTGGGATGTGCCATTTTCCATGCTCTCTGGGTAACAATCATAAGCAGAATATGAGATGCTTTGAGAAAGTCACTGGGAGGAGCTGAAATTGGCTTTGATACTTAATTCCTATTTTTTTCCTCTGACATTTGCTACTTTAGAGTTTTGATGTTAGTCTTGTTCTAATGAGAAGCTCAGGAATAGGACTGTCATCTACTGAACCCTAGAAAGATTGATGGTAGGGAGGAATATTATATCAAAAACATAATATATATAGGCTAATATATAAAAATAGTCCTAATATATAAAACACACATATGGAGTCCCTGGGTGAAATTATTTTCCCACTGAAGTCAATGGGAGTGTTTTTATTGACTTCAATAGGACCAGGGTTTCATCCTGTGTTTCTAGATAGCCAACTAGACAGATTTTATTTTCAGGAAGCATATAATGTGTATGTATTTTAATATTTTTTGAGCATTTGCTTAGAGGTTGGGGTTTTTTTGCAGATATACTATATAAATTGGCTGAATAAGTAAACAATAAATCTTTTATTTCAATAGACTGTTTGAAGCAGGGAAAGGTGTGCTTTCAACACTGTGATGGAGAGTGTGGAATTATTATTTTATATTATTTGTCTTTTTTTTTGTTCTACTCAAGAGAAAGTTTTATGTCCGATAAGTCTCAGATAAGTCGTGGCAGAAATAAAAAAAGCAGAGTAAGATTTCCTAGTATGTGCAAGTAGAAGGTTATTTCTCACTGAAATTGGTAATAGTGCGTTTGGGAAGATGATCATTCAGCTTTCAAAGGAAGAAAGCAGACGTAAGTTATCTACCTCTGGATGGCTGGGGGTGGGGCTGGGGAAGAGAGAAGAGGGTAACAAAAGGTGTGGGGTGAAATAAACTAATCAGTTCTGAAGAAATTGTACCTGAAAATTTCACCAGGAGACAGCTTAGACCGTTTTGTTTTATGGCTAAAATTCTTGGCAAAAAGACTTCTTTTCCTGTGGTTTCCTGGTAGAGGAGACTCATGAAGGCTGAGGGGCCTGACAGAGAGATGTGGAATCTCAAAACAAGCACCCTGCTGGAAGGCTTTATTGTATCTTAGGTAATATTCCTCCATTTGGCACACAAGCCCAAATGTACAAAGCTAAATGAAGTAGCTGATGTACTTGTAATTCAGCCCAGATACCAAAAATTTTAAATCACGCCTGAAAATAATGAATAATTCACAAGTCATTAGAGTGACCACAGGCAGACAAAGTACAGGCTGTGCTGAAAGAATAATTTCCATCTTGGAGAAAGAGAACTCTGCATACTGTGACTGCTGATTATAAGCAATTACATCAAGCTAAGTCAGCAAACTCTCCATACATAATGCGCAGCCCATTGAAGTCCATGGCACTGACTTCAATGAGGCTAAAATCTGATCCCCTATGAATAAAACAAAGGATGCAGATTCCTCATTATCTTTTGAGGTGCTTGCTTTCAAGCCTAAATCTTGAAGCTAGAGATAAAACCCAAACTGCTTATTCTAGAGCCAAGCATCAGGACACCTCCTTTAAGGGCAATCTCAGAGCAGGCAGCTCAGGGGAGGAAAGTTCTGTGATCTTATTCTCACTAAGTTTCCTCCAAACTCAAACCACATTGTTAGGGAAAAAGGTTTCCCCTCCTGTCTAGGGTTAGGAGGGTAGCCTTCCCTGGACTTCTGTATTAGCCAAACAAAACACAGAGTTGTGGCTCTTGGATAAAGTGAGGCACTTTAATGCTAGCAAGTACGACAGCTGAAGGGCTCACCAATTCCTTCACAGAGGAAAATGGCAAAGCCCCGAACAAAGAACAGAGATGAGCTTTTATAGCCTGGTTCAACATACATTGTGATATCTCTTCCAGTTCAAACCGGTTAACCCAGTCTGTTTGAAGTTCTGGGGTAGGTATGAACATGGAGGCTTATCTGTATAAGGAATTCTTTCCCCAAAACGGGGAGTACAGGTTACACACAATTCACATTCTTTCTACCCATAACTTTAGAGACAAAACAGATAAGCATAGAAAAAAGACAGAAGCCTAGCTTTACATGATTATAGGGTTGTCTTCTGGTTTTTTTCTTTAGCAACATGGTGAGCTCTTAAGCTTGGAATCACTGTCCCACTCTGGCCAGACTGTGTCTTGAAGTCACAGGTTCACATGCTACACCTCCCCTGAGAGTGCTCTGGGATTGGGCTCCGTTCCTCCTCTTTCTCACTGGCCCACAAAAGAATCATGGCCACTGTGCTACCCATTAGACAGGTACAGCTCATGATCCTCTCTGTAGATGGTCCTCCTACCTCTCCATGATCTTTTAGGGGTGTTACCAAGGAGCTATGTTTGAGCACAGAGCATGCAATTGTAGCTGGCCCTTGTGCAGCAGGTGCAAAGGAAAATAAGATTCTTTGGACTTTCTCCATGCCTTTCTGCACCCACAAAATGGCAGCCACAATCTAGCCCTGAGCAGCAGATATTTCAGTCTCATTTTCAAGCCTCTTAACAACATTAGCTGAAATTATTGCTCCCTAGCATCCCCTTGCTACTCCCCTGGGCCCGTAATTACAGCCTCCCTGGCAATCTAATTAGTGTAATCCCAGCATGAAATTTCAACTGATGATGACAACAGTATTTTACTAACCCATTACTCCTGTTCTCATATAGAAAACCATCCTGGATTTATGGGGAAATAATAGAATTCTTATCCCCCCCAAGGACTGCACGGCTAATGCATTTGAGATGCCTTCATTTTGAATATCTATTCAGTAACAAAAAATGTATGGGCCCTGCTTCAAAACCCATTGCTGACTTGACTGGGATTTGGATCAGGCCTATAATGCATCAAAGCATGTGTTCCTTAACAGTTATAGCATCCTGCTGTGGAAATATTATGCAGTTGCCTGTGTCTTTTGAGTCTTTGTCACAATGGTGGTTTTCCAGAGGTTTATTCACAATATTTAAATGAACATTTCAGTTTTAGTCAAACATCAAGAGCAGGTTTCATATTAATTTACTATCCCAAGATGTAGGATTTTAATGTGTTAATCTATTGGACAGGTGGACCATATTTTAAGGCAAGAGCAAATGATGGGTACTATGGAGCATTCGGGAGAGAGAGAGAGCAATATGGACTCAGATCCTCAAAGATATTTAGGCACCTAACTCCAATGGAAATATCTTTGAGGATCTAAGTCATGCTGATTATTATCGAGTTTAGTGTCAATTTGCTATGGCCCAGTGAATTCTTCTAATTACATAGACACTGGGGGACCTGAAGGTAATGGAACTAAGCTGATTTACACCAGCTGAGGTCTGACGCACTGTGACCACTGGATGGTTTTCTGATCATCTGGACTTTGCCAGAAGACCCAGTGTTTGACTCTCTTATCACTGAGGTGAAGTGCTCAATGTAGTTTCTCATGTACGTGACATTTTCTAAAGTTTATCCAATTCCTAAGTGACTGAGGGGATGGGGGAGGCAAGTTGTGTTTGACTCTTGCCTTCAGGTTGAACAAATAACATTTTTAGGCTCAGCCAGGGACAAGGGAAATAGTGAATCCATCACAGCCCTTGGCAGTTGACGTTTGCAAAACTGTCTTGATGTAGCGGCTCAGAAGATAGCACTGGTATCATGTGATGTCATAAATATAAAGGGAAGGGGTAAACCCCTTTAAAATCCCTCCTGGCCAGAGGAAAACTCCTCTCACCTGTAAAGGGTTAAGAAGCTAAAGGTAACCTCGCTGGCACCTGACCAAAATGACCAATGAGGAGACAAGATACTTTCAAAAGCTGGGAGGAGGGAGAGAAACAAAGGGTCTGTCTATATGCTGCTTTTGTTGGGGATAGAACAGGAATGGAGTCTTAGAACTTTTAGTAAGTAATCTAGCTAGGTATGCGTTAGCTTATGATTTCTTTAAATGGCTGAGAAAAGAATTGTGCTGAATAGAATAACTATTTCTGTCTGTGTATCTTTTTTGTAACTTAAGGTTTTGCCTAGAGAGATTCTCTATGTTTTGAATCTAATTACCCTGTAAGGTATCTACCATCCTGATTTTACAGAGGGGATTTCCTTACTTCTATTTACTCCTATTTCTATTAAAAGTCTTCTTGTAAGAAAACTGAATGCTTTTTCATTGTTCTCAGATCCAAGGGTTTGGGTCTGTGGTCACCTACGCAAATTGGTGAGGCTTTTTACCAAACCTTGTCCAGGAAGTGGGGTGCAAGGTTTTGGGAAGCATTTGGGGGGAAAGATGTTTCCAAACAGCTCTTCCCCAGTAGCCAGTATTTGTTTGGTGGTGGTAGCGGCCAATCCAAGGACAAAGGGTGGAATATTTTGTATCTTGGGGAAGTTTTGATCTAAGCTGGTAAAGATAAGTTTAGGAGGTTTTCATGCAGGTCCCCACATCTGTACCCTAGCGTTCAGAGTGGGGGAGGAACCTTGACATGGTGGCAGAGTGGTGGGATTAATCTGAAATCATTTTGAGATCCAGTTGAGATTTTTTGAACTAGAAATACAGATTTTAAAAAGGAAATTTTTTTGCCTTTGGAAAGGAAGTCCAGAAAGCAGCTGAAACTGAAAGCAGCTTGTTTTTTCTCTGCTTTGTGGCCAAGCAGAGACAAAAGGAGATTATCTTTGTGAATTGCAGGTTTTCTTTGCCTGGAGGCAGGGAACTTAACTCCTGCAGGGAAATTCACAGTCTTCCAACCCAGAGGTTTTTTTTCCCCTAAAAGTAAACAAGGGGGGGGGGGGAGTGTTCTACCGATTTGCCTGGAGACAAAAGTGGCAGGGTTTTTTTTTTTTTTTTTAGGATTTTGATTTTTTACAAGGAGCACAAGTTTGAAAAGGAATTTTTTTTTCCTTTAGGCTGCTGGTAAGCAGGTTTCCAAGTAGTTGGAGGTTTTTTGCTTTGATTTGGGCCCAGAGCAGAGACAAGGGAATTGTCTTTTTCTGTAGGCTGACAAGTGAGCTGTAGCTCACGAAAGCTCATGCTCAAATAAATTGGTTAGTCTCTAAGGTGCCACAAGTACTCCTTTTCTTTTTGCAAATACAGACTAACACGGCTGTTACTCTGAAACCTATCAGAGAATAGGTATTCTATTCCAGCACAGCAAAATTTTACAGCCAAGTTTTGTTTGTTTATTTCTAAACCTCGGGTGTAAAGTTAGTTAAAAACAGAGAGGTTAGAATGACAAAATCCACGGCTCGACAAAAGCTGGAATTAGCCAGATTTCAGGCTGAGGAAAAACAAAGGGAACATGAAAGACAGATAGAACTCATGCGGCTGAAGAAGGAGGAGAGGGAAAAAGAGAGGAAGCATGCACTGGAGATGGAGAAGGTAAAGGCTCAGCAGAATATACCAACAAACCCTAGCAATCCTTCTCCAGGTACCACTCCTCATCCCAGAAAGTTCCCCACCTACAAGGCAGGTGATGATACTGAGGCCTTCCTAGAAAACTTCGAAAGGGCCTGCCTTGGGTACAACATCTCTACTGACCAATACATGGTAGAGCTGAGGCCGCAGCTCAGTGGACCCTTAGCTGAGGTGGCAGCTGAAATGCCTAAAGAACACATGAACAAGTATGAACTGTTTAAATCCAAGGCGAGAGTCAGAATGGGGACAACACCCGAGCATTCTCGTCGGAGGTTCAGAGCCCTAAGGTGGAAACCAGACATGTCATTTACCCAACAGGCCTACCACATTGTGAAACATTGGGATGCCTGGATATCAGGAGCAAGTGTTGAATCTCCAGTAAATTTGCCCTTCCTAATGCAAATGGAACAATTCTTAGAGGGGGTTCCTGAGGAAATAGAAAGATACATCCTAGATGGGAAGCCCAAAACTGTAATCGAGGCAGGAGAGATTGGAGCCAGATGGGTGGAGATGGCAGAGAAGAAGAAAACTGGTCGCAGTTGGAGCGGAGACCAGAAGGGACAACCCCAAACCACACCCTATTACCGGGGGCTGCCCAAGGCCCCACCTACCTCCCAAAGAACCCTCCAGACACCTTATCGTCCCACCACCCCATTCTCCAGCAACCCACCTCGCCCCAGTGACCTGTCAGCTGGACGATGTTTTAAATGTAACGAGCTGGGGCATGTAAAGGCCAACTGCCCCAAGAACCCCAACAGGTTACAGTTCATTGCACCGGAATCACACCAGAGGTCCGCAGGCCCAGATACCTCCCAGATACCCTTGGAGCGGAGGGAAACTGTGAGTGTGGGCGGGAAGAAGGTCATCGCGTGGAGGGACACCGGAGCACAAGTGTCAGCTATCCATGCTTCCTTAGTGGACCCCAATTTAATCAACCCAGAGATCCAAGTGGCGATTCAACCCTCCAAGTCCAACGCTTTCAATTTGCATACAGCCAAGTTGCCTGTCCAGTACAAGGGCTGGTCAGGAACGTGGACTTTTGCAGTCTATGATGATTATTCCATCCCCATGCTGTTGGGGGAGGACTTGGCCAATCATGTGAAGCAGGCCAAGAGGGTGGGAACGGTCATCCGCAGCCAGGCTAAAGAAGCCGTGAGGCCTAGCTCTGTTCCGGAAACTTCTATCAGGACCCGGTCAGAGGTGATGGACCCGGACCCCAGGCCAATGTCTGCAACAGCAGTAGTGGATCCAGTCCCAGAGATCCAGACGGAACCAGTCCCAGAACCGGAACCAGCCAAACAACCAACACCAGACCCATTGCCAGCACTGAATCCAGTACTTGCAACCTCAACACCAGAGGGCCCCACCGAACCTGAACTGGCAGCAGCCGATAATCCTACACAAGAGGCTCATCCGGAGCCTGAATCCCAACACAGTGCACCGGCGGAGAGCGGTTCACCGTCAACAGAAACAGCTCCATCCCCTACATCGCTTCCAGAGGGACCAAGCATAGGTCCACAATCCCATGAGGAACTGATGTCTCCAACATCAAGGGAACAGTTTCAGACCGAACAGGAAGCAGATGAAAGCCTCCAGAGAGCTTGGACGGCGGCATGGAGCAACCCACCGCCTCTCAGCTCTTCTAATCGATCTAGGTTTGTTGTAGAAAGAGGACTTTTATACAAGGAAACTCTTTCTGGTGGACACCAGGAAGACTGGCATCCTCAGAGACAGTTGGTAGTTCCAACTAAATACCAGGCCAAGCTCTTGAGCTTAGCCCATGATCACCCTAGTGGCCATGCTGGGGTGAACAGGACCAAAGACCGTTTGGGGGGGGTCATTCCACTGGGAGGGAATGGGCAAGGATGTTTCTACCTATATCCGGTCTTGTGAGGTGTGCCAAAGAGTGGGAAAACCCCAAGACCAGGTCAAAGCCCTTCTCCAGCCACTCCCCATCATTGAAGTTCCATTTCAGCAAGTAGCTGTGGATATTCTGGGTCCTTTTCCAAAAAAGACAGCCAGAGGAAAGCAGTACATACTGACTTTCATGGATTTTGCCACCCGATGGCCGGAAGCAGTAGCTCTAAGCAACACCAGGGCTAAAAGTGTGTGCCAGGCACTAGCAGACATTTTTGCTAGGGTAGGTTGGCCCTCCTACATCCTCACAGATGCAGGGACTAATTTACTGGCAGGAACTATGGAAAACCTTTGGGAAGCTCATGGGGTAAATCACTTGGTTGCCACTCCTTACCACCATCAAACAAATGGCATGGTGGAGAAGTTTAATGGGACTTTGGGGGTCATGATACGTAAATTCGTAAATGAGCACTCCAATGATTGGGACCTAGTGTTGCAGCAGTTGCTCTTTGCCTACAGAGCTGTACCACACCCCAGTTTAGGGTTTTCCCCATTTGAACTTGTATATGGCAGTGAGGTTAAGGGGCCATTGCAGTTGGTGAAGCAGCAATGGGAGGGATTTACACCTTCTCCAGGAACTAACATTCTGGACTTTGTAACCAACCTACAAAACACCCTCCAAACCTCTTTAGCCCTTGCTGAAGAAAACTTACAGGATGCTCAAAAAGAGCAAAAAGCCTGGTATGATAAACATGCCAGACAGCGTTCCTTCAAAGTAGGAGACCAGGTCATGGTCTTAAAGGCGTTCCAGGCCCATAAAATGGAAGCATCGTGGGAAGGGCCATTCACGGTCCATGAGCGCCTGGGAGCTGTTAATTATCTCATAGCATTCCCCACCTCCAACCAAAAGCCTAAGGTGTACCATATTAATTCTCTAAAGCCCTTTTATTCCAGAGAATTAAAGGTTTGTCAGTTTACAGCCCAGGGAGGAGACGATGCTGAGTGGCCTGAAGGTGTCTACTACGAAGGGAAAAGGTGAACCTCTCCATTACCCTTGGGCGTATGCAGCGACAGCAGATCAAGGAGCTGTGCACTAGGTACGCGCCAACGTTCTCAGCCACCCCAGGACTGACTGAACGGGCATACCACTCCATTGACACAGGTAATGCTCACCCAATTAGAGTCCAACCTTACCGGGTGTCTCCTCAAGCTAAAACTGCTATAGAACGGGAGATCCAGGATATGTTACAGATGGGTGTAATCCGCCCCTCTGGAAGTGCATGGGCATCTCCAGTGGTTTTAGTTCCCAAACCAGATGGGGAAATACATTTTTGCGTGGACTACCGTAAGCTAAATGCTGTAACTCGCCCAGGCAACTATCCAATGCCATGCACAGATGAACTATTAGAGAAACTGGGATGGGCCAGTTTCATCTGGTAGAGATGACATCATCTAAGTCATCTCTACCTTGGACTTAACCAAGGGGTATTGGCAGGTACCGCTAGATGAATCTGCCAAGGAAAGGTCAGCCTTCACCACACATCTCGGGCTGTATGAATTTAATGTACTCCCTTTCGGGCTCCGAAATGCACCCGCCACCTTCCAAAGACTTGTAGATCGTCTCCTAGTGGGATTAGGAGAATATGCAGTCGCCTACCTTGATGCTGTGGCCATATTTTCAGATTCCTGGGCAAACCACCTGGAACATCTACAAAAAGTCCTTGAGCGCATAAGGAAGGCAGGACTAACTGTTAAGGCTAAGAAGTGTCAAATAGGCCTAAACAGAGTGACTTACCTTGGACACCAGGTGGGTCAAGGAACTATCAGCCCCCTACAGGCCAAAGTGGATGCTATCCAAAAGTGGCCTGTCCCAAAGTCAAAGAAACAGGTTCAATCCTTCTTAGGTTTGGCCGGTTATTACAGACGATTTGTACCACAATACAGCCAAATCGCCGCCCCACTGACCTAACCAAACAGACCTAACCAAACAAACAACCAAATGCTGTTCAGTGGACCAAAAAATGTCAGAAGGCCTTTAACAAGCTTAAAGCGACACCCATGTCTGACCCTGTACTAAGGGCCCCAGACTTTGACAAACCGTTCCTAGTAACCACAGATGCGTCCGAGCGTGGTGTGGGAGCAGTTTTAATGCAGAAAGGACCTGATCAAGAATTCCACCCTGCAGTGTTTCTCAGCAAAAAACTGTGAGAGGGAAAGCAACTGGTCAGTCACTGAAAAAGAATGTTACGCCATTGTCTAGGCTCTGGAAAAGCTATGCCCATATGTTTGGGGACGGCGTTTCCACCTGCAAACCGACCATGCTGCACTGAAGTGGCTTTACACTGTCAAAGAAACTAACAAAAAACTTCTTTGGTGGAGTTTAGCTCTCCAAGATTTTGATTTCGACATCCAACACATCTCAGGAGCTTCTAACAAAGTGGCTAATGCACTCTCCCGTGAAAGTTTCCCAGAATCAACTGGTTAAAATCGTCCTTGAGATGTGGAAAATATTGTTAGTCTTTATGTACGTGGTAGTATATTTAGAGATGCATGTGTCTTATTACCTCTGTTTTTCCTAGAGCTCCAGGAAGAAATCCCAGCCAGTGTTTCACCCTAGCTGAGATTTGGGGGGCATGTCATAAATATAAAGGGAAGGGTAAACCCCTTTAAAATCCCTCCTGGCCAGAGGAAAACTCCTCTCACCTGTAAAGGGTTAAGAAGCTAAAGGTAACCTCGCTGGCACCTGACCAAAATGACCAATGAGGAGACAAGATACTTTCAAACGCTGGGAGGAGGGAGAGAAACAAAGGGTCTGTGGGTCTGTCTTTATGCTGCCTTTGCCGGGGATAGACCAGGAATGGAGTCTTAGAACTTTTAGTAAGTAATCTAGCTAGGTACGTGTTAGATTATGATTTCTTTAAATGGCTGAGAAAAGAATTGTGCTGAATAGAATAACTATTTCTGTCTGTGTATCTTTTTTGTAACTTAAGGTTTTCCCAGGGGGATTCTCTATGTTTTGAATCTAATTTCCCTGTAAGGTATCTACCATCCTGATTTTACAGAGGGGATTTCCTTACTTCTATTTACTCCTATTTCTATTAAAAGTCTTCTTGTAAGAAAACTGAATGCTTTTTCATTGTTCTCAGATCCAAGGGTTTGGGTCTGTGGTCACCTACGCAAATTGGTGAGGCTTTTTACCAAACCTTGTCCAGGAAGTGGGGTGCAAGGTTTTGGGAAGTATTTGGGGGGAAAGACGTTTCCAAACAGCTCTTCCCCAGTAACCAGTATTTGTTTGGTGGTGGTAGCGGCCAATCCAAGGACAAAGGGTGGAATATTTTGTACCTTGGGGAAGTTTTGACCTAAGCTGGTCAAGATAAGCTTAGGAGGTTTTCATGCAGGTCCTCACATCTGTACCCTAGCGTTCAGAGTGGGGGAAGAACCTTGACATGTGACCTCAACCCTAGAACAGAAATCTCCATTGGTACGTTGCACCTGCTGGATGAGTGTTTTTTAAAATTTAATCTTCCTTTTGATTTGAATGTTATAGCATACTTGCAGATACTGGAAGAAAAGATGTGGTTCGTACTAGGGCTCAACTAGGGGCAAGGTCTAAATGGCCTAGTAAGTCTTCTACATCTCTGAACTATTTCCCTTCATTACATCAAATTACCTAGTATCTGTGCAGTCACCACAGATTGAATAGTACTTTACACACAGAGCAGAAAGAGAACCAGAACATCCATAAAATAATCCCTCACTTAGGGTTAAATTTACTTCTGTTCAGACTTATGCACCATTTAAGTCTCAATTAATTTCTATTTTCAGGGCTTAAGTGGGATTTAAATAGTCCATATGCCTTGTGCTGGGCCTTTGCACAAAGATAAATTTAATCCATTCAGACTCATAAGAATAATACAATTAAAACAACACCAGTTCACTTGAATAGCTTTTTAACAGAATGTAACATGGCTGCTATAGAAGTAGCTATTTGCTGCGTTTGTTTCCCCCCAATAACAGTACACCCATGAAGATGCACATTTCTTCTTCTTTAATGATTTCTGATGTCAGTTCAGAGATTGCTCATTTATTTGACCTTCTGTTTGTTTTGCGCCAGGGTGAATGTTCTCAGAAGTGCTATTACATCTTTGTCATCGAGACCATCTGCGTGGCTTGGTTCTCGCTGGAGCTCTGCCTCCGATTCATTCAGGCGAAGAGCAAGTGTCACTTCTTCAGAGGCCCCCTAAATATAATTGATTTCTTGGCTATTTCACCCTATTATGTTTCCCTCATAGTGGTAGATGACGAGCCAAGTGAGGAGGCTGAGAGGCCGAGCAGCAACTCATATTTGGAGAAGATTGGACTGGTGCTACGAGTCTTACGTGCCTTGAAGATCTTGTATGTAATGCGCCTTGCCAGGCACTCCTTAGGCCTGCAGACTTTGGGGCTCACGGTTCGAAGGTGCACCCGAGAATTTGGCCTGCTTTTGCTCTTCTTGTGTGTAGCTGTCACCCTGTTTTCTCCCCTGGTCTACTTGGCTGAGAATGAATCTGGGAAGGTCCTTGAATTTACAAGCATTCCTGCCTCATACTGGTGGGCTATCATCTCAATGACCACTGTGGGATATGGAGATATGGTACCAAGAAGTGTCCCAGGCCAGATGGTGGCTCTGAGTAGCATCCTCAGTGGGATTCTAATTATGGCTTTCCCAGCAACCTCGATATTCCACACTTTCTCCCATTCCTATTCAGAGTTGAGACAACAACATGAAAGATTACAGTCCCAGCTAAACAGGATAAAAAGCACCAATCACTCCGATGAAACTGATACCTTCAATGAGACAGACAGTTTGACTTCAGAGGCGCCAATGTCGCCGATTAAGTACATTTACAGAGGAAACTAAGGCTTGCTGCAAAATGTCTTTAAGTACACGAATAAAGCAAAGCAACAACATGTGACTTACCATGTGCAATGCAATTGCTGAAATGGGTATAATAAATTGACCAAGCCAAATGGAGTCTGACAATACATCACTATGGACTTAGTCTTACATCACTTTGACTAAGGAAGTCAAAGGTCAGGGGTTATTCAACAACAGATATTTATTAAGCACTACCATTCTCTTCTTATTGATAAAACTAATGATAAAGTCCAACTTTGTCTATATCATAAAAAATATCCAGCTGAATCCCTAACACTGAATGAGTAGCAAGCAGAATTTTGCTGGCCTAAATAACAATTGTTCTTTTGTTTGCCTTTGAGTTTCCAGTGTTCTTTGCAATTAACACCTGGAGCCAAGCATTAGAATGGATTCTTGTAGGGCTACGCATCATTGCCCTTTTTACAATGCTCATCAATTGGTATATAAAAGAGTCCTTGATATCAATACATATCTATATCCAAAGGCACCAACAAGCTAAAATAAAAGTTTTTAAAGCTCGTTCTGCAGTTACATGATCTATCTATAAGTAAAGAATTGCACTGCTACTGTAAATGATTTACATAATCCCATAAAAGACTTTGGTTAAAATGCAATTTCAATCTGCCATCTGTAAACATTTCACACTAGATACAAAAAGTTTTCAGGCTTTTTTCTTACATGTACTCGACTCAGATAATGACGAAAGAATTAAAAAAGCTTAGTGACTAAAAGAGAGGAATCAATGTTATCCTGTTTATTGGAGTGTGATGGTGTGTCACCATGTAAGAAAGGTTAAAAATAAATCTGGCAGACATGATAGCACTCTGATATTGATGCCCTTTGAATATTTAGAAACAGTGAAATGAATTATTTAGGATGGGACAATGGGTGTAGTTAGGAATGAGGGGATTAAACAGAAAAGGGTTTGGTTGAATATCAGGAAACATTTCCAGAAAGGTATTTGGTTTGGTTTCCTACAGAAAATTGTGGACACGTCACTTGAGACATTTAGATCCAGACAGGTCAAGGCACTAGACAATGTAATAAGCCGCAATGTTACCTCATGGGATAATCTAGATGGCCTAGACAGTTTTTTGCAATTCTAACTTCTTAGATGCTCTGAATTAAATTAATTGGGACCTAATGTAAAGTGTGGGGCCTAACTTTATGAACTAACGCCTGAGTTCAGCATGGTACTTACATGTAGGGCTTGTCTACACAATGAGTTAGTACTCAGCAAGCTGGGGCATAAATTTACAGCACGCTAGCATGCCTCACACTAACTGTCCACATAGGCCCTAAAAGTTCCCTAGTGTGTTTGACCTTTTGCTGTTGCACAAAGCACCCGAGGGAACTTTTGGTGCATGGTAGCAGTGTCCACATGGCCAGTACACCCTAGCTTGCTGTGCACTAACTTGTCCTATAGACATTCTCATAGGCTTCAATGGGACTAGTCTCTTAGCTAAAGTTAAGTATATATTTAAGTACCTTGCTGAATCAAAGCCTAAATTAATTAAGTTTCAGACCTGACTGGCAGTCTAAATTATTGTGTTTTTTAAAATCTTACTAAAGTCCCATGAAAGTGAATATTATGGTCCAAATTTTCAAAGGGCTGTGTTATATATGCACCACTGCAAAGCTCCAATCTCACACCGTACTTTGCAGGACAAAGCCCCAATGCATTCACATTCATTGTAAACATATAATTGTTCAGGAAATTGCACATGCAATCACCTTATTTGCACATACAAACGTGCAAATACAGTGTTATGTGACTGCAATGGGTGTTTACACATTTTGTGTGGCTCACCCTTCATATGGATATTTGAGAATTTGTATTTATCCTAACTGCCTCATTGTTTATAAATAGTAAACCACAACCAGGATTATTTATCATTGCAATGAGCTGAGAGAGGGTTACATGACTTGGAATTATGTCCTGTATTGTCTGGCGTTTGACCCTGTGACCTAAAACAAAGAAAACTCAGCAGGTCAGAGATCTGATGCTCCAACATAATCAGGGCATGAAGATACTGTATTTGAGGCATTTAAACTTATTTCACACACTGAACCAAATTCTGCCCTATTTTTTACCTCTATCCACCTGATTTCTATCTGTAACTAAGCTAACCCATATTGTCCTACCTGCCAGCAAGTCTTTAAAACACTGGTCCCCAAACTGTGAGGGGCATGCAGCAGAGCCTGGGCCAGCATCCCCTGCTCCGGCCACAGTTTCGCTCTGCCCCCTGCCCAGCTCTGCCCTCATTCCCTCTCCACCCCCAGGCCAGCTCCGCTTCTAACACCAGCTGTTCCTCCATCCCCAGTTCAGCCCCCAGCTCTGCCTTCAGCCCAAGCTCCTCTGCTGAGCCAACTGTGCAATAAGGGAGGGGGACGCAGACAGATTCCATTATTGGTAAGGGGGGGCCTGACAGGAAAAGTTTGGGCACCATTGCTTTAGAGTATATACCTCTGTGAAATACACATTTACATTAAAGCATTGGTATTCTCTGGAAACATATATAATTAGTCAATGCCATTGATTTTCTTTCTTAAATTAGTAGTTTTTATCGGTTTAAGAATTATTTCAACATGATCAAGCCCAGCAAAATTGTTCTAAAAAAATTAAATAACCAGGTAAGTGCATGGCCTTTTTGTTGATGTCAAGTGTCGTATCGGTTTAATTTCTGATGCGTCCTTTGTCAAGGGGCTATATCATGCTCAGTCAACGGTCCCAATGAGCTAAGCCTCAATTCAGCACTTAAGCACACAGGTAAGTCCTACTGAAGTCAATGAAGTATACATCTGTTGAACAGAAGTAGAGATTAGTCGCATGATTCCGCTGAAGCGTGTGTTTCCATGCTAGGGCCTTAAGATACATTTCTATCTCTAATTGATCTCATCCTATAGCTTGGTCTGGGCTGCACTGGCTTCCATTGAAATTGGCCTTCATGATTCACTGTGTTAGTAGAAAGAAAAAAAAATGTGTTGAAAGGAACATTTAGTGCCTGTATAATTCAGTCTAGTAATGAATTCAGTACAGGCAGTTACAATTAACGGATGTTGTTGCTGCCAAGTACATATCATTTCATAACCAGACTTATGAATAGTTGAGGTACCTGACGTTCAGCTGCTCTTAGTTTCAGCTCTGTTTTTTCCCCTCAGCTAAACCTCAGAAACAGCAATCAGCAGCACTGAGAAATACGGTCTATTATCAAGGTATGGACCATAATTTTAGCTCTTACTGATAGCATCACATTCCTTTTAAAGCACAGGCCCTCTCTCTGTCTCTGGGGTCAACCTGCTGCTGGGTCATAGCTGGGTCACAGGGTTCCCCTTCCAAATCCTGCTCATGCTTCCATGTTTGGGGAAACTGGAAGAGACCTCATCCTGCAAGCCAGCTATTGATTCCACACATGGAGGGCAACACCACAGAGACTAGTCTGGCTCCTGCTTCAGATTTGCTGCCACAGCAACTGCTGAAAGAGGAAGCGAAATAGTTGGAGACCATGGTGACCAAGCGAAATGGTTGGAGAGTACAATGTAGGGGCTTCAGTGAGAAATTGACACAATCTGAAGGATCCCTCAAGATATTAATTAGAGATGGATCAAAACAAGGATCATAGACCCTCACCTGCTTTTGAACTTTGCTGGAGTTTGGATTTGGATTCCCTGAACAAAACCCACACACTAGTGTACTGGTTCCAGGTCAGACCTCCAGGATCTTATTTTTCTATTTCATTGCAGCTGCCCCAGAAATTTCACCAGACCAGTGCTTCATTCTCCTAGTGCGAATACAAATTACAGCTGTTTGAAAGCCACCATTTTATTTTCCTTTCAAAAATTTGCAGGGGAATGTTTGCCAGTGTGGGTTTGCACTTCAAATTTCAGTGTGTGCTTATATTTGCATCAAAAATATAAATTTCCACATGTTTTCAGTGCAAAGACCATTTTATCTTGGCAACAGGCCTGTTTTTCTCGAAAACATCCATTTTCATTGAGAAAAAGGGAATCATTCTGCTATGGGTACTGCTTTGAGAACTTGCATATAAATGGTCTCATAAATAAATAAAAGTGTTTTGAATTTTATTATAAATATTTTTCCACCTTAAATTAATGCATATAGAGCAGTGTTGCCTAGTGGATCGAGGGCATCACCTTTGTGCCTCAGTTTCTCCATCTATAAAATGCAGCTAATGAGACTGATCTTTGTAAATCACTTTGCAAGTTATTGATAAAAAACTATATCTATATAAGAGCTAGGCATTATGATTATTATATTTTATTTTATTGTATGTATTGTTATTATCATAACATCATTAGCAAAACTCCCACTGACTTCACTGGTGGAGGATTTTGTTAGCTTAGTTTTTTGTTGGGTGTCATGGAATCTGCTACAGCTTAACAGCTATCTTCATTGTACAGCCTGAGGTTTGTATCCCACACACTAGCATGCATATATAATTAAGGATACAGAGTTTAATATTTAACTCAGATAAATTCATCAGTGCGATTAGTGTGATAGTCTGATGAATTCTGTTACAATTTACTCCTGAATGTACTGCATAATTTAATCATGAATCAGACAGCAAAGTGAAGCAATTTAGGTGCACTCAGTATTGTTATTTCAAACTTTATTAATTAAGGGAGAATTATACATTTCTGCTGAATAAAATTGACTAAGCACCCTCAACTAAATCTTATTCATAATGAATTGTGCATAATGAATTCTGATTATTATGCAGTAAATTATTTTAAAGCTTGATACTAACCTTTAAATACAGATGAAGACATAAGAATATTCATGAAAATGAAAATGAAAACAAGTTCTCTAATCGGCTGAGAGAAAGTTTTAGTCTCCTAACACTAGTGATTTTTCTTAATCACTCATTAAAATAAAACAAAGAGTGAAGATTTACTGTGTAATATTCATTTTCTAATCAGTCATAGAAGGTGAAAGGCCAGATAATTCAGCCCAGCTCCCTGCTAATGCATGATTGTTCCTTATGCTACGTAAGCTACTGTTCTGTCCAATCTAGTTTTAAATATCTCAGATGACAGGGCTTCCACTATTTCCCTTAGAAGATTATTGCACAAGCTTAATACCAGAATCACAGAAGTTACAGATGGAAAAGACCTATTAATTCTAATAATATATGAATAATACTGAACATTTTTAACATACACACTTGTATCTTTTCTGGCCTCTCTTTTGAGAGAGTCAGGTGGGTTTTCCCTGTAAGCAAAGCACAAAAACTAGGTAAAATAGTACTCTTTGTTTCTACGCAGGTAACATTTATCTATCTTGATTTCTACTATTTCATTGTATGTAAGTGTTCACCACATAGTGGACAAAATTTTCAGCTTATGGGTGCTGTTCATTTGTTCTATTCATTTTTTGCAATGTTAGGATTGGTCTCCTAAATTACATAGCATTTTTTTTTCTGGGTGACTGAAACGTTTTAATCAGCAGAATGAAGAATGAAGAACAAAGAATGATCTGTAAACAGACTTGTTTGTCCATAGGCACCTGTGTATGTAAGCAAAGAGGAGTATTGGTAGGAAGAACAATGCTTCCCTAAATTGCAAACAAATGTATTTTTTCACAAATAGTGATTTTTTAAGATGTACAAACATCATCAAACAAAAATATTCACTCAAATTTTGAATGGCTGTTTGCAAAATTTGACCAAGCCCTATTCATAAGAAATCATCCATGGATTCTGAAAATACATATGCATTTAGGAAGGCATCTATGAGGAAGCAGATTTCTCTAGATTCGGTCACTCTGGTGTTATATATGAAAAGTTTTATTGAGGTCTCTTCATTAATGCCGTCTCACTATGAAAACACAACCTTCTTCCAGCTGGCCATTGTACAGGATACTTTATACATGTACTGCTGATATCTCCCATGGCCAATGTAGTGTGACTTGGTGAAAAATGAATGAGATCTAGTGGCTTTTTGGAGGAGGATTTGTGGCTGAGAGAATAACTAGCAAAAATTCACACTCAACATCTAAGTGAACAGAGATTCTACGTAGCTAACATAAGCACTGAAATGTTGGGAAGTCTCCCCAAAAATATCTGAATTTTTGTGGTTCCTTTTTCTGTGATCACCACCCCATCCCCTTTTACAAGTGTTAACATTCTACTTCCAATTGACCCCAGCTCCCAGGAGCTTGTTCTATCTTTGATTCTAAAGGTGAGTTATGTGCCCAGCAGCTGTTGTAGTCTCTCTGCTCAGTTCCAATGCCTGGTCTACATGAAAAATCTCTCACATGCAGTGCATTGTGGGGCTTCCTCTTTTATGAATGAGATTTCCATTCGGACTGACACCAGGGACCAAGAGATTGGTACAGTAACGGGGACCAGGAACATCAGCACCATGGGAGGAAAGCCTATGAAGCATCTTAGCCAAACTTTAAAGTAGAGTTGGGGGCCAGCTTGGGGACAGGCTGAATAGTCAGGCTGGATTTTATTTTTTTCTTGATTTGATCACCCGTGAAAATACCAAATGGCCTGCAATAAGGAAATGCATGTGTTCAATAGGAAATGGTTGGAACAGACCCTTTGGATAATTTTTTAGAAAGTTATAATCTGTTCTATCACCATTAATAAATTCCATAACTACGTAATGAAATGTAATCAAGCAGACACAACACCTATTGGTATTTGAAATTTTAAATCTTTAATACGAGGTCCACTGCTTCATACCTGGCAATTTTACTTTTTTTTTTTAAATAGACTTTACTGCAGTGATACTCAGACTGAGGCTTAGGAGCCGCAAGTGGCTCTTTAATGTGTCTCCTGAAGCTCTTTGTAGCACATGATATTAAAACATTGTGATTTATTTATTAACCAGTCTAAGTTATTAACCAATTGTAGAATACTTGGTCAGTCATTTTGCTGGCAGAATTATATATTATAAGTAGTAAATGAAATAATGAATTCATACTACTGTGGCTCTTTTGGGTAAGTTTGGCTCCTGAACCACAGAGGTCTGAGCATCACTGCTCTAATACTTAATGTATTTGGCCAGAGTTCTGTATATGTAGGCAATAAAGTAATATCTTTCAAATATTCTTGCTCAGTAGTTCTAGGGTTCAGCTATGTACCAGTTACTGTTCGATATTAGGCACAAATCACTGGTTATCATCTTGAGTGTTTCCATGACCTTTATTATCACCAGTTGTCATCATACTGACTTTTATCAACAAGAACAAATTAGGTGTAAAGTCTTCTCCTTAAAATTAAAGTGACTTATATACACCTGAAAGGTTGCAATATATATCTATTTCTAGCCCATCAGTGGGACCTGATTCTCCATTTCCTCATGCCATTTACATCAGTGCAAAGTGGAAGTAAAGTGCTTCCAAATTGGAGTAGTTGCATTTTATACCCACCTTGCACAGCTGAAAATGATGACACAAGCTGTAAGACAGTGGAGAGTGTGCTCTTATGGTATCTCCATGCCAGTACAATAACTTTTCAGATCACACTAATTACCGGCATCATATTATCACAAATGACATGAACTTTTATTATAACAAAAACTTTGCTGAGGTTTTCATAGCTTGTCTTTTAGTCAGCCTAATGTTTCTGTCCCTTTCACCCACAAAGATGGACAAGGACTAGACTGGATAAATTCTAAATTCTGTGTCTCCAGAGTTCATTTTTCTGCCTGCTTGCACATGGATCTATATGAGGAAATGCCAGTTTTCCAGAAGACGTGCTATCTCAATAAAGGATATTTTTCCCCAATCCCAAACTTATGGATATAGTGCAATAAACACTGACAATTACTTGACTCCATTAATGGATGGAAAAAGCCAATAAAACATATGGTAAGCCTTTTGTTTCTGTTAATCATCAGGCAGGCGGACTGCCAGATAGGCAAATCTGTTAAGGTTTTCTAATTACAAATTTCACTTGCAAATTACTTCTTTCTTAAAGTATCTTCTTTACAGGAACACAGCAGATAAACAATATGGTACAAAGAACTATATTTTTCAATGGGCTAGATTCTAAGCTGATGTAAAGAGGCCTAGTTCCACTGAAGCAGTGTTGTAGAAGGAACAGATAGGTCCTTACCGAAGGGAGGAAACTACTTTTCAAATCTGAGTCTGTTCAGTAATCTGTAAAAATGAGATGAGAACAGAATTCGACTCTGTTTTAAAAACTCTGAGCCTGAATATACAGGAACACCATACAGAAAAACTCCCATTACTACAATAAGAATTTTGCCTGTGGTCAGGCATGAGGATTGTGAGACCAGCTCCTGTATACAGTTGGTGTTTTAAGTTCTATTGATTTGTTCAGTTATGAAGAGGTTACTAATAAAAGGCTCTAGTTTACAGGTAGATCGGGTTGAATAAGTAAAAAAGTATGATTCACTAAAAGAATCTCAAATTAAATTTGCTGTTAAACTTGGGGCCATATAATGCATTATTTTATTTGTACAACTACCTATATTCACCAAAGTATTTGTGATTTTCAGCTGTTTTACCCATTTGAACCAGAAGCAGATTATTCACTGTTCGTTCTTTGCCATTCATTATTCGCCTGTTAAGAACTTTCAGATGTCCATCCAGAAAGCAGAAATATACTATATGACAAACCACACATGCCCAAAAGTGAATAAATAACTAGTCAAGGTATATGGCGAGTGAACTGTCAATAATTTGGAAAGTATTCCCCCCCCAACTATTTTTCAAATACTTACAAATACTAGATATTCACTGAAATCAGGAATGGTTCCTGAATGATTCATAGACTACAAAAAGACCTAAATTCATTAAATTTTTGCTTTGACAAATGCTATTTGGCCAGATCCATTTAAAAGCTCTATAATAGCTGATAAATCTGCTCATTTTGTAGGAGGTGTTTGCAAACCAACAGAATTTAGTACAATAGTTTTGAAAGTTAATATAGATAATTCCACCAGCTCAATAAGATATGTGTTTTTTTAAAAAAACAAAACAAAGGAAAACAACTTATTTCATATTAGAAGAGGATACTTACAGGAAATTGTAGGCGGAGATTTATGCAACAAGGGAATCTGAGATTGTGAAATATCCTGTCTGAAAGAGTACAGAATTCTGAATTGCATTTCTGAATAGGATTGTTACTAAGAGTCCACTGCAGAGAGCTGTGGTGGGGCAAAATCTGCGGTGTAAAATCGCAGATGGGACATCACCAGAGCAAGACACCTCCTTTGAGGTCACACTAGAAAGTACAAAAGGTAAAATGAGTTTTAAATGATCACCCTTGGGGACAAAGCATATCCGCGGGGTTGGCTAATAGACTTTCTGGTCTTTAATCACGCTGTTTGTTGAAACAACAACAAATTAAGGCCCTGATCCTGCAAGGTCCTGAACACTTTCTTTAAATTGCTAAGAGCCTTTTGCACTCATGGAAGTGCAGAGAGGCTGAGCCGCCCAGCACACTGCAAAAGCATGAGAAATCTGCTGAAGGTTAAGGTACAGCAGTTTAGTTTTATGCTCTTCTTCATCTAGAACTCTGGCACAGATTTACTCAGGCTTTCTCAGGAAAACACTGGTCCTAAAAAGGATTGTTTTAAAGTAGATAGTTTCATGCTGCCTGTGGGATGCCAAAAGATGGAGAATCAGAGCCAGATGCTCAGCTGGTGTAAATCAGCATAGCTTTATTGAAATCAATGATCCTTTCCCAGTTTACACCAGTTGAGGAGAACACTTTAAGGCCCAGATTAGTTAGGCACCTAAATACTTCTGGGCTCTGAGCCTAAATGTTCTTCTTTCTGCTGCAGCAATCTCTCTTCCGCCCTTGTCATTCAGCACGCTGCATTAAGCCTATTGTGTTATTCAGAGGTGTAAAACAGAGTATTGTAAAGAAAGACAGAAAAAGATTATTCATCCTTTTTACCATCAGCACATAAGAATGGTGGGAAGAGCAATCCACCAGATTGGCTTGACCGTGACACTTTACCCTTCAGCAGTTTTGCTGTCATGAACTGCAGGCCCCAGAAATTCATGCAAGTCAAATATAGACCCTTGTATATTTCCATCCTTAACTGCACTCTGCCATTGCAAGCACCTTTCCCCCACAACCCTCTGAAGCATATACGACCCATTCTCTGAAATGGCCACAACTGTAAGGCCATCTGCTAGTAGGGATCGCACTAGGACATTCAAATCCCAGTTTTTGAAAGGCAGGGATCGTAATAGGACATTCAAATCCCATATTAGATCTGTATTAAGTACAGGAATACTTGCGGCACCTTAGAGACTAACAAATTTATTTGAGCACAAGCTTTCGTGGGCTACAGCCCACTTCATTGGATGCATGCAGTGGAAAATACAGGAGGATGATTTTATATACACAGAGAACATGAAACAATGGGTGTCTCATGTTCAGATCTGTATTGTGGCTGATTCCATGTGGGATGCAAGAATGGGCAATGGTGTTGCATGGTGGCAGAAGAACATACAAGAAATCTCCCCTTATCCTTGTACAGAAGCCAATTACAATGGAACCATTGTTCTGTGCTAGTTCTGATGTTACTCTCTCCAGAGGGAGAGGGGAGAGGCTAGGTTAAGGGGGATATATATTGGATAGGTAGAAGTGAGAGGTGGGAATGTCAGTACCTGCAGCTGTCCATTAGAAACCGGCTGTGTGCTTGCTATATGCTAGTTTGCCTAGGTCAGGAGAGGATATATTTTAATTAGAGCTCCGGGGAGCTGTTGAACAAGCTCCTCTAGGGCCTGATCATTTAGAAAAGCCAGCGTAATCACAGTTGTTTACTTGCTAAGAGCTGGATAAAAAAGCAGCTCTGAGAGTTGCCATTATTTATTTATGTGATTCTCTCATTTTATTCAGAGAGTGAGAGCAATCAGCAAAGAAAGTCTCCGGAAACAAAACAAGCCCACAGAAGCATTCATTTTTCCTAAGTGATTTCTCTGTTGAATAATCAAGCTTCTACTAGGTTTGGAAGCTTTTCTTTTTCAAGAGAGCTTATTAGCCAAGTGGCTTCTTCCAGGCTCTCACTGGAACGCAGATCACCAAGACTGTCTAAGAGTTTAATAGGAGTTTCCAATTGTATCCACTGCATGGTCTTTGTAATCAGAGATCTCACAATATTCATTTAGTTAATGAAAACACAAGACTGTATTTAATTTCAGCAATATTCAAGCATGCACTCTTTTGTGGATGTATTTTAATTAGTGGTAGAGGATACTGTTCCTAACATATTAAAGGAACTGCATTCATATAATCAAGGGAAAAGCAGAGAGAAGAGCTAACCCAGGGCCTGATCCTGCTAACACATATGTGGGACGTCCCACTGAACTGTGTTTGCCTGACTAGAGCCTTCAATGGAATGGAGAGGCAGTGTGGTCTAGTGGAGAGAGCACTAGAAGACTCAAGAGACTTAGGTTCTATTCCCAGCTTTGCCACTGGTCTCCTGGGTGGCTTTAGGTGAGTCACTTCGCCTTACTGTGCCTCAGTTTCCCCATCTTTAAAATGGGGATAACGGTACCTCCTTTGTAAAGCACTCAGATATAATGCCTAGCACAACTGTACCCTCAGCTCAATTGGGGTCTCAAAGTTCTACTGCAATGCAAATAATGATACTAAGTGGGGATATCGTGAAGGAAAATACTCGTATGTTGTAGCACTGTTTTCTTACAGGGGATTGCAAGAGGAGTTCTTATTCTCTGTAGCGTATGAATTACCAGACTGGATCTTACCAAGATCCATCTGTCTGTGACAGATGCTTCAGGTGCAAGAAATCCTGTAGCAGGCAGTGATGCAATATTCTGCCCATGAAATATTTTATTCTAGCCCCATATGAAAGGCCCAATTATAATTGACATCTAGGGCTCCTGTTATGCAAATACAGTTTAAAGGGACTAATCCTCTCTTTTTTCTTCTCTTCTCTCTTTATTTCAGTGACACCGAAGCATCTCCCCTACCCTGATAGTGGAGACTCGCCATCAAAATCTCGGGTCAGGAGGCACTTTTGAAACCAGCTTCCCTTAAGCCCCCACTGTATTTACTGGGCTGCTTAAAAAAGGTCTTGTTACTGCTGCTTTAGCAGTACTTGTTACTACTACCGCCTAGTGCCATGTGTGCTACACAGGGAATGATGATTGAACAGATAACCCCTCCACTGGAGGAGAGATGTTACTGGCATTAACAGCTGTCTAGGAAAAATGGAATTCACAGCTTTGATTGGTTCATACTGAATTAAGATAAAATGTAAAATAAATTTTTTTTTTCATTGTTCTGAATAGAATGACCATTTATTACATGGACAACTTGCATTAGGCAGGGTGATATGTGACAATGTTGAATGCTGTGGTGATATAAGGAAACCTTGGGATCCTTTTGTGTCTGTTCCCATTCTTTGGCTTATGGTAGCCAGTTGTACCCTACAATACATTTAACCTCCAAGCTGTTGCCTTATGACTGAAGTAAGCTAGCAGTCAGTAGGTCTAAATCAGATTCTTTCTTCAAAGAAAAGCAAGAGAACTCCCACCATCCTGATATTCTTGTCCTCCCTCTAGTGTGCTCGTATATGAATTGCATTTACATACTTCTGTGCTACTCAGTTAACATTAGAAACAAAATAAGGACTTGTGAAGCCCTTTTTCAAGGCTGGCTAAACTTGCTATTCCTGTACTTGGAGGTTTATTCACCATACTCACTACTGTTTGCATACAGACAGCTCATTTGAGTTCCTCCGATTCCTTCCTCGGCTTCTTTTCGCCCCTTTTGTATGAGAAACAACACCTTTATACCATCTGCCCTCTGCATCACCTACAGATTTTTTTGTATACTTGTCTCCATAAGTTACCCTTCTAGTTCCTTTTCTCTAAGCAATCCAGAGCACGCTGCTCGCCGTAGTCCAACACCACACATCGCAGAGCTAGAAGAATGAACCCTCAAAACGCTCACATACCAAACTAACAGGTACTCATGTAATGTATAACTTGTAACTAGGATGGATACGCTGTTGCTTTCCTTCCTAATTACAGGTGTCAATCGCCAGCTTCTAAACTTACATGGTTGCCCCTTCCTTTAAGCTGCTCTGAAGTGTGGAGAACCACAAACACATTAAAAGCTGCACTGGGTCATTTGGCCTGACAGCGGAGACTTTGAAAAGCTGAGAGTACATTTCAGTCTGGTTTATCATAGGGGCAGGAATATTCACAAGTTTAACAGTCCCAGAAGAACTGTAAGGGGTCAGTGTGGGCTCTTCAGCCACAGGGCTGCAATGAAGAGGCAGTTGTACTTCTCCAGCAGAAATTCTCAGGCAAATTTGCCTCCTGGGGCTCTATGGAGCACCATCACAATGTCACAGATGAGGTAGGGCTGTCATTCCCACTCCCTTTGTGCTGTGGTAGGTACTAGCTTTTCAGAACCCTCACACTCTCACATGCAAGGACACGGCTTTTCCAAGTCCCCTAAGCCATGCGCATGTTGGGGAGCACTCTTTGTGCCCTCCCCTCATTCCAGACACAACCAAGCCCTAACTATCCATTATGAAAGTAAAGGTCCTATGGCAGCCCATTATATCACAGCAGCAACGTGATACTTTTTAAAGATCCTGGGCCCAGTATGTTTCTCCAACATACATAGATTCATAGATATTAAGTTCAGGAGGGACCATTATGATCATCTTGTCCGATCTCCTGCACAACACAGGCCACAGAATCTCACCCACCCACTCATGCGATAAACCTCTCACCTATGTCTGAGCTAATGAAGTCCTCAAATCATGGTTTAAAGTCTTCAAAGTTCAGAGAATCCTCCAGCAAGTGACCCATGCCCTATGCTACAGAGGAAGGCAAAAAACCCCCAGGGCCTCTTCTAATCTGCCTTGGAGGAAAATTCCTTCCCGACCCCAAATATGGCAATCAGCTGAACCCTGAGCACGTGGGCAAGATTCACCAGCTAGTAAGAATAAATGAAATCCTTATACTAATGAACACTCTAGGAGCAGCTGACTGCTCCTTGGACTGACAGGGAACACCATCTCTAATTTCCCTGTAGCTTGAGCTCAGTATGGATAGAAACCTTCTCCTCTTTCCTATCTATCAACACTGAGCAGCCTAAACTTCTTGTGACCCAATCCTCATCCTCACCCCCAAATCTCTGTGCTTTACAGAGGGTCACAGCCTCTAGAAATTTATAATGATCTCCAGCTGGCCCTCATCCCCAATTAACAGAGGGATGTTTTCCCCCCCCAGCCCTTGCCCTGAATCATTAACCCTTTGTGTGCCCCATGACACCACTAAAAGAAGAGGGGAGTGAGAGAGAAAAGGCTTAGCTGGAGCCCCTCCAAATACTCACATTGGGAACTCAGTGACATGGTTAAATCCCTCATGTCACAATGTAACAGGAGGGATCTCCTAACCAGTGTGTTGTAAATAAGATAAACAGTTTGGAATCACTGTGTTACAGAAATACTGTTCATGTTCTAGTTTAAAACGCTTCAGTCTTTTCACCCAAACTAAAAGGATGATGCAGGATTTGATCTATAATTTAAACACAGGTCAGCTCCTTTCATAATCCAGAAGCACTGAACACAGGCACGTCTCATTATGGGATGTAGCTTTATTCCATCATGCTGAAAAGAGCTAGTGAACGTATGTTCATGGAAAGGAAGCTCCAGGCTAAAAGCTCAAGTATCAGTTGGAGAAATGGCAAAATACATTACACTCATTCTTTGTCTTGGAGCAGGTGTTCCAATCAACAATTTAAAAAAACCCATAATTGTCTGTATTTCATCATTTATAATCCAAATATAATGCATAGAACAGTATGCAAATCAGATCCCTGTTAGCATGAAACTTACAAGAGGGTCTGTAGCCTGGCCAAGTAAATTGATGCTTTGTCCTAAGTAGCAGGAGACAGTTGATCATATCCTCAGTCTTCTGCCAGCAGATAAATCTCTAAGGGACCTGGGGAAAAAAATCATATATAGCAAATGTCTTAGAAACTAGGTCAGGAGAGAATTCAGACATGCACTTATATGTAAGATCAAGAGAGCAACAGGAAATGTCAAATATTATTCTACATAATTTTACCTGTGAAGATTTAAATCCAGTATTTTAAAGATTTTTGAAATCCTCAGTGATCTAATTGATTAGTCATTGTTTTATAATTAGAAGTTGGTTTTTGATATGCAATTTATCTTTGCATGGAATATTCAGAACCAAGAGTTACTTCATAAAAAAATTAAATCATAGCGCATGATCCTGAAAATATCTATTCCTGAGCATAATGTTTACTACTGTATGTAGTCCCATTGATCAGTGTTTGCCAGCCCCTGGAGACAGCCCTAGCCTGTGGAGCCCAGCTGCCATGAGATGCTCCCCTGGCTCTGTTGCTGCTCCAGGACCAGGAGCACCAAGGAAGAGGAGAGCGAGTGCCTTGGGGAGCATCTCATGGCAGCTGGGCTTCCCGGGCTGGTGTGGAGAGGCAAGAGCTCGTCAGGGGTGCAGCTCAGAGCTGGGCTCTCCACTCTGTTTGGGGTGCGCCCGGCCATGTAGAGGTGGCCTGGCTCAGGGAAAAGGGCAGGGAAGGATGCCAGGCAGCCAGTCAGCATTCCAGCTCCAGTGCTTATATTTGTGCCAGGCCTGAGCCCAGCACCTTTAGGCTTGGCAGTTCATAGCCCTGGCAAATCTGGGCTTGCTGCATCAGTTGTGAAAGTAAAAAAAAATTGCTTGAGCCTTGGCACCCCTTTCATTACAGATTAAGCACTGCCCAGCTCTCACAGAGTGGAGAGCCAGGGGCCAAGTGAGCCAGGCAGATCCAGCCAACTTCCGATCCGCTGGGTCCTGTCAAGAGGCGGATCCTGGCAAGAGTGCGCCCCACAGTTTGAAAACCTCTGTGCTAAATGGAAGGTAGAAATCCGGGGTGGGGGGGAAGCACATGACCCTGCATGACCCCCTTGTGTCACTTCTAGGGGATGCAAATATGCTTGCTTGCCCCGGGTATGTCTCTGAATGAGGGCTACATGAATTAGTGCTATTTAATGAGTTGAGCACACCTATGTAAAACCTGCAGTTCATTGAGCCATTGCTGGCACCGTTTGGGGGTTAAAATCTTGCAAGAACAGCCCAAAGAACTTTGGCACAATCAAGTTGAAACCAAAACCTTACACTTGGTTTAGGGTCAGATCCGAATGGCAATGGTAGCCTTAAACCTCCTGTTTTTTTCCAAAACTGCATCTTTGCCTCTCAGATATTATGTATTAAGGAAGCACACAGGTATCTTGGCATACTTAAATATTACATATTAAATGTGAAGCAGAATATTGACTCCATATAAAGGCCATGCGAAACCCACGTCAGTGCTGATCATATATTCTTTTGCATTGCCCTCTTAGTTCTTGATTTTGCGGTTGCCACTTTAATACCGGTTTCTGTGATTGCTGCTGTTGAAATGGGAGATCCAGATCCACAAAGAAATCAGTGGGAGTAAGGCATCTAAACTCCTTTGAAGATCAGGGCTTAACTCTATAAAGAACAGGAGCACAAATTGACAGATCAGGAACGCGCAAACTGATCTGTAGCATTTTGAACTAATAAGACAGAGCGAGTTGAAATTTTTGAATGAAAAGGGACGGGGTTTTGTTGTTATTGTTTTTAATCCAAACCCAGCCATTTTTTGAAAATGATTTTTCCCTCCCACAAAAGATTGTTGACATTGTCAAAATGTTTCATCATTTGTGAAAATTTGGGCCTTTCCTCTGTCAAGATGTTTTGTTTATCAAGAACCTGGTTGTTCAAAACAATGAAAAATGGGTCCATTCCAAAGACTTTAAAAGGAAAACAAGTTCAAAATTTCAACATAGGTTTTCATTTTTCAACCAGCTTTAAATAAGAACTCAGAATTCAGTCTGTATAGCTCGTTCTTTTATCTAATATTCATCTATTCCTTCTTCTTCCCCTCTTTTGAGTGACAATATTTCAGTGATGCAACCTGGGGAACAATTCAGTGTAATTCTCACACATATCACATTTTTTCACTTTCAGATATTTTACTACCTCATATGGCATTAAAGAGAAGTTTATTATCAACTTGCGGACTGGCTTAAACATACACATTCACAGAGTTACGCGAAGCTGAATTGGATCTTCATCAATAGCTCTTTTCCCCTTTGTTTCCTATTTTGTGGGAAGATTTTACTCTTCCTACCATCCATCTGCACAAAGAGAATTTAGAATGCATTTCATAATGAAACCCATCTAAAAATCACCTTGTATGATTGAGGAAGTTATTCTGAAATAACTAGAAAAGGAGTACTTGTGGCACCTTAGAGACTAACAAATTTATCTGAGCATAAGCTTTCGTGAGCTACAGCTCACTTCATCGGATGCATTCAGTGGAAAATACAGTGGAGAGATTTACATACATAGAGAACATGAAACAATGGGTGTTACCATACACACTGTAACCAAAGTGAGCTATTACCAGCAGGAAAGCGGGGGTGGGGGGGGATAGTGATAGTAGTGATAATCAAGGTGGGCCATTTCCAGCAGTTGACAAGAACGTCTGAGGAACAGCGGGCGGGGAGGGAGGGGGATAAACGTGGGGAAATAGTTTTACTTTGTATAATGATCCATCCACTCCCAGTCTCTATTCAAGCCTAAGTTAATTGTATCCAGTTTGCAAATTAATTCCAATTCAGCAGTCTCTCGTTGGAGTCTGTTTCTGAAGTTTTTTTGTTGAAGAATTGCCACTTTTAGGTCTGTAATCGAGTGAACAGAGAGATTGAAGCGTTCTCCGACTGGTTTTTGAATGTTATAATTCTTGACGTCTGATTTGTGTCCATTTATTCTTTTACGTAGAGACTGTCCGGTTTGGCCAATGTACATGGCAGAGGGGCATTGCTGGCACGTGATGGCATAGATCACATTGGTGGATGTGCAGGTGAACGAGCCTCTGATGGTGTCGCTGATGTGATTAGGCCCTATAACTCGGTGTGCTCTTGTCAGAAGATTAATTTCAGAAAAAAAAAAACCAGGAGAGAAAACACCCACATTTCTTTTACTCTAGAACAGCAGGAAAGTTTAACATCAGCTTTCATCTGGTAGCCATTAAACCTTGAATTGTTTTCTAGGTGGAATTATCACGACATGTTCCATAAGGATTAACTAATATATTGCTATTAGAATAGTCACTGACTCAGTATATCCAAAGATTGGAAGATTAAACAAGAGCTGTTTGTCATAAAAGCAAGGCAAAATGCTTTGTTTCTTATTCAGGATGGAAAAGTTACAATTTTCAGCATTTCAGAGGCTGGTTTCCCATTTGCCATCTTGACAAGAAGGTTTTGTTTTTTTTCCAAACAGCAAAACTGCTGGTCACATCTCTCAGCAGAATGCTGCATTTCAACAACTGTGCATTACAGATGATCGTGAATCATAAAGCATTAGAGACTCAT
Source organism: Lepidochelys kempii (assembly GCF_965140285.1). Taxonomy (NCBI): domain Eukaryota; kingdom Metazoa; phylum Chordata; order Testudines; family Cheloniidae; genus Lepidochelys; species Lepidochelys kempii. The sequence goes on along the minus strand of NC_136391.1, from coordinate 35,375,620 downwards.
GCTGATTTCCTTTGTTCAGTTTCTGACAGCCGAGCAAGTAATTCATTAATTAACGTTTTCTATAATCAGGCAATTCTCTCTTGCATAGGGCACAAGTGTCCAACACAACTGGATGTACCTAACACATCAGGTTGTTATAAAGTTTGAAGAGGTGTTCAACAATATTGCTGATATGAAACATGATGCTCTGAATGGTGTTTATTTTAAAAAGAAAACTATTCATATTTGCACAGATTCCACTTTCATTTCCAAACTGAATACACAATATAAAAGCCTGCACATTCTGAGTGCTTGTCACTGCCTTATCAGCTTTAGGTTCCATTTCCTAACTGAACATTTAGATCAGTTAGACACATTTTGCTCTGCTAAACAGCTTTCCCTGTAAAGGAAATTGTTGCTTTGCTGTCAACCTTTACTTATTTAGGCCCAAATTTTCAGAAGTGAACAGTGATTCAATTTTTGGGTACCCAACTTGAGATCAGAAAGATGCAGGTTATAAATAAACGTCTGTCATATGTAGTATCTTTTTATTGTGCTTTGATGACAATCTGTAAATAGTATCCAAATCAGACACATTTCCCATCTAAACTTTTGACATGCTATCTCTAAACATGGAAGAAGTATATAAAGTTTCATTTACTATACATACCTTATAATATAAACAAAGACAAACACTGATAGAACACGCTATATTAAATTCTCAGCTGAGCAGCAATGTCATGCTATTAAAGAAAGCAATTAATTAGATTAATGGACATTTACTGGAATAATTAGGAAATGTTGATTTTTATATGAGAAAGATGATTAATTCAGAGCCAACCACCAGATGTAAATCCAAATCAGATTTTTTTTTGCATTTAAATTTTACTTTTGAATCTATGCCTCTCTCCAAGTTTTGTATTAGAAATGCCAGTTAAAGTCAGGGCTGTAGTAAAGAGAGGAAAGATAACATGTCAGACAAAAATATCTAGTACTGCCACCCCCAAAGGTTCAAAAATCTTGAGTCAGACCCCCAAAATCATGAGGGTCTTTTCAAAATAAAGATTATACTGTGGTTTTGGGTCTGTGTTTTTGAACACCCCCTGCCCACCCGCATTGTGTGCATGTGACAATTACTGTCGCCCACTCTCCCAAATGTATTGAGTATGGTGATTTCAGCCCCCATGCAGAAGTTCTCAGCCCCACATATGCCCATCCCCTGCCCAGCAATTAATTCTGCCCCCAGATCAGTCATCTCCCTCACAGTCCACACATCAACTCTGCTTCCACAGCTGCCTGTCACATCAATTCTACCCATCCCTCAGCAGCCCTCACATCAGTTCTGCCCCCACATCTGCCCAGCCCCCACATCAGTTCTGTTCCCCAAACCCTGCATCTCCTGGGATTCTTCATCCCCTTTCTCCCAGTTCTAGAGGGGGAGACTGCACCCCTTGTCCCTTTCCCTGCTGGGTGTTTGCAGGGATGGAGGGGGAGAAGTAGAGGAGCTGTCCCATTGTTTTGAGGGTAAAAAGGGGAGTGTAGCCACCCTGAGCTGCTGGGCCCTTTCTCTCTCTCCTGCCTCCCACAGTGAGAATGGTACCAACTCCTGAGGGAGCGGGAGAGAGCTCTGCCTGCTTCCTGCTGCAGCCCTCAATGGATGCTCTTTCCCAGGAGGTGGCCCATCCAACTGAAATCCCAGGACTCATGAAAAAAGTCACAAGACTTGGCTTGTCACAAGTGAGTCACACAGGAAGATGCATGTATGCATAAATACATTGGTTGAGATTTTCAGAGCTAGGGGGCTCGGACAGCCAGGGTGAGATTTTCAGAAGCTCCTAAAGGAGTTATTCATGCACCCAGCTCCCAACGACTGACAATGGGAGCCGGGCACTTAAGTCATTTAGACACTTTTGAAAACTGTCTGAATTGTCTTTTGAAAATTGGGTGCCCAGATTGTCTGGGTATCTTTGAAAATCTTAGCCTGTGTATATAAAGTTATGATGCACTGCGGAGACAATGCCAAATATTCAGTGACCCTGTATGCATTTCCATTTGGTAATTATTCACCAAACTGGGTATATTCAGTTGCACTGGTGGAAATCTCAGTCCCCAACAGTGGAATGTCTGCCTAGTGAGGCAGTGGCACAAATCATTTGCAGTGTCTGGGAGAACTTGTCCAAGTGAGACAAGCTCTGACACACTTGGTGTTCACAGCTGAGTGATTTCCCACTTCTTTCCAGGCTCCTGTTTAGCCTTGCAGCCATGCTCTGTTAAAAGTCTCCAGTTCAACATATGCAGCTGCTGAAATTAATTATCTCAATAACCATGCATCACTCTGTGCCTTTCCTTTCAGGGTAACACAAATAGAAACAGAATGGCTTCTGTAGACAACATCCATAGAGGCTACCTTGGGCAATTCTATGAACTCTTATATCGTCGGTCAAGCCCCAGACCCAGTAACTGACAGTGTGTGGGCAGACTGTTGCACCCAGGCAGAGAACCACTGACTTCAATGCGGCTTCCCCACAGTCTGCCCCTACACGGTCAGCTGCAGGACTGAGGCCTTACATTTGTACAGCGCCATTGCCTTCAGTGCGGACATGCAGGTATAACTGAGAGCAGAATTTGGCTTCCCGAGCTTCTTTGGTTATTCTCTGCTATACCTGGTCGGTCTCATTGCACACAATGGTCCACATCCTCAGGTGGTGTAAATCAGCATAGCTCCATGGACTCCAGCAGAGTTGCATTAGTTTACACCAGCTGAGAATTTGGCCCAGTATTCCAAAAGGTGCTGGTATTAGCATCAGAATAACTCCCTGGCATGTAGTGATTTATAGGGAAATACGGGGCTACATTCTGCCCTGTCATACAGCCTTAATACTTAGAAAATTATCAGTTGGTGTCAGGGACAGCTATTATCCACATATTTCCCAATTAACCCCTCTCTCCCTCCATATCCTGGTCTTGAGTTTACACCCTTCCCGCCACACAATACCAATAAAAAAAAATCAATGTGCGACTCTCACTAAAAACAGTATGATCCATTGTAATAAGAGCAAATGCAAAACTGCGACTCCAGTTGATGCTTGCCATTAATGTGCATGCTGAGTCGTAGCAAACGGATTAATGTACAGATGGCAACAACTTTGTATAATGCTAGGCAAGCTTAACAGAAATCCATCAAAATGCACAGCGTCACCTAGAATCAAATGCATAGCACCGTCTGATGACCCGATATGTCTGGAGGAACCAGCGTTGCTAGTTATTCATTACTGTGGGTAAAATGTGCTCAGTGAGGGTTTTTCCCCTAAAGTTTCTCATGCCTGCCCTCCCCCCTACCTCACCCCTGGGCAATAGCAAGTTCAACAGCTATAGCCTCTTGGTTTCCCTTACCTTACACTTCTCTCCATTTGGCCTCATGGGAATTCCGACCCCTTGCATCTACCTTGAACAAATCACCTGGATTTGTTGGCTTTGTTTCTTGGGAAGTGCTGCCCCCTTGGTACCATCAACTCAGTGAAGGCAGACCTGCCCAATTTATACTCAAAAGTTTTTGCTAGCTCGTGGACTAAACATCCCAACAACAGCTAGCTTTTACCCTTTGCTCTCATTGCTCTACATGAAGCACCAGAAAGTCCTGGCAGTTTTTGAATCTATTTGACAGTTAACATGGTGATTTATTCCTATTATTTGTTATTATTTTCCCAGGGCCAAAATTGATAACTCAGTACTCATAAATTGCATGTTCGGCCAGAACATCAGTTGGTGTAAATTGCCAGAGCTCCACTGAAGTCAGTTGGAGCTATACCAATTTTCACCAGTTGAGGATCAGGCCCTAGGTCCCTGCCCAGCAGAGCTTGCAATCTATTTGCACACCAGATGCAATTAAAAGGCAACAAAAGGGTGGGATACAAGATAAGGGAAAGAAAAATAAACTCAAGGATTATGCTGTTACTCAGCCAATGTATGTACATAAACCAGGTAGAATATTTATGTATAGTTTTAAATATATAATAAATAGCCCCTAGAGAGAAAAATGCCATGGCACATGTCTAGTCGTCGAGCAGGGCAGATGGGCCCTATGGAGGTTTTTGAAGATGAGGAGGGTGATGGCTTGGTGAACCAGTTCAGGCAAGGCACTAGTGGCATTAAAGCAATCAAAAATGAACACAAAGCAAAGCAACTTGCCAACTGTTGAAAAGTCTGAGTCTCTGGGTCTCCATTTTCTCTGAAAAAAATTATGATTGCTAGTACTGAAGCTCCCGCTTAGGTCAGGATCCACTATGCTAGGAACTGTAAAGACACACAGTCCCCGCTCCATCGACCCTACCATCTAAACAAAAGGTGTGGGAGAGGAAGGATTATTATCCCCACTTTAAAGGTGGGCAACCTTGGCACAGAGATATTAAATGACTTGCCCAAGGGTGTTTGTGGCACACATGGAAACTGAACCCCTATTTCCCAAGTCCCAGACCACTTCCTTAGACACAAGACCATCCGTCTCGATACACCAGGCTATAGCTATCCAATATATTTGTAAATCCAATCTGTAATAAACCTAGGGCTCTCTAAGGAATCATGTCTTTACTCTCTTGCTCTTATGTCATGTTATTTATTTATGTTGTTTGTGCGCCATTATCCTCTGGTAGGGTTGGTGCAAAGGTCCACCCAGTAACGCAAATGTATTCACATACCACCCATAAAACGCGCACCCCAAGAGACTGAAGGGAGCTTAGACAAGCTTGCAGAGACGCTTCCTTGTCTCTTTCTTCTCCTTTCTTTGTTTTGAAGTTCTAGAGTTCTCATTCAATCCTACCTTCTGCCTCTAAAAATAATGTGAGCTATGGACCTGGTCTACTGTTCCCTGACATCAGTGGAAAGCATCCCATTGACATCAATGGGCTTTCCATCAGCCCCTTCATAGTCCTCTACATGAAATGTGACATTGTACAAACAAGTATGTCTTCGGTGCTGGTGTGAGATAACAAATGACTGCTGGGGACCAATAATGGCTGCAATGGAACATCTATTATCAACCAGTAAGCAACCAGCTTACTTTAAAAACAGATTCACCCAGGAACTTGTTCCTTTGCCACAAGCCCCTACTATTTTATTTGCAAAGCAAGAAGCTGAATGCAGGTCAAGCTGAACAGGTGGAACTTTATTAACCCTGTGGATGGCTCTGTCCACATGGCTAAGTTGCTTCCAGAATAACTCTCCACATTCCCAGTTCCACTGGCGTCTCTTCAATAACAGTCACTCCAGGGAACATGGGCCTTCTGCGTCCAGTTCCACTGAGCATGATACACCTATATCCAAACCCTCAATGCTGGATCAAGGGAATGGGACAGAAAGAGATAGATCCTGGAGATTCAGAGCTTGCATGATTATCAGGAGTGCTGGAGCTATTATAGCTATTATTAGGACTGTTAAAGTATTTAACATGTGCTGCAAGTTCTTTGCAGCTAGTTATCCACACAACAGCTCATCCATGGATTCTTAATGATTTGCTCAGACGGGGAGGAGCAGTAGGAGCATCCTACTTTTGATCCACAGGAGGAGGATTTAACTCAGGTTGGCAGTCAGATCTAACAAATGTTTCTCTTCAGTGATGCTCTTGATGGATGGTATTGCAGTGGTGCTTGCCAGAGCAGCAGCTGGTGCTAGCAAAGGGTGAGGGATACGTGCATCTGATTCTGACCCGGTGTGGATGCAGTTCAGCTTAAACAGCTCCTTTGGAACAAGCATTAACAACAAAGTCTAGCAGAATATTATTGTTTAATAATGAGCTTCCTTGGGAGATTTAGATTTCTGACCACGTAAGTAAAAGGGCATGGATTTCTTTGGCCAGGGGGAAGCTCTGCTGACAGTTATTTAGACACAAGCTCAAAATACACAAAGCCTAGACCCTCCAAGAATTTTACGCACATAACTCCCATTCACTCCAATGGGAGTTAGGCACTAAATCCCTGGATGATCTGGGCCATGATCTTTTCATAATTATACACGCATCTTCTACTTCCAATATTTTAAATCAAATGTACATAGGGCATCATTTTGCCCTTGCATATAATTGCTGAGTGCATTTTACAGCCCTTCTACACCTAAAACACTCCCAAATCATACAGTCAGTCTTCTTTGTTAAAGCTCACAATCACTGTTCCCACCAAGACTGCGTCTACAGCTACTAGTGGGTGAAAAATAGAAGGCCAATTTGAGGATCTGCAGAAAATTAGGGAATCTGGGTTAGATCCTCAACTGGTTTGGCATAGCTCCATTGAAGTCAGAAGAGCTATGCCATCTATGTAGATTTATAACAGCTAAGGATCTGACTGATCATTCCTAAAATGAACTTTACGAAATGTTCTCTCCATGCATGGTCCAAGGGAGGAGAAAGATGAAACAATGACCTCTCCATTTTTTAGTAGGCAAAGTAATGCACCCAGGATATCTTCCTGAAAATCAACCAACCAACATCAATGCAGGCTGTGAAGCCTCAGACCTCAGCAGCTGCTCTTCAATCAACAACTTTTGTGCAGTCACAAATGCCTCCCACTGAAGAATCATTTTGGGTGAAAAAAGTTGATGAATCATGATCTGCTTCTCACAATGGCCCATCGTATATTATTGACTTGGGTTCACAATTCACTTGTCTAAAGCAGTTGCAACATTCAGATATAAGTGTCAAGACTTTTAAAGTGATGTTGCAGAATGTTCAGTTTATAATATTTATGTGTCAATTTTTGGAGTTATAGCAACAAATGTTAAAGTTTTGCTGAAATGGTTGAAAAATGAAAAGAACTGCAGAATTTGGGGGATTTTATATTATTTTCATTATAAATAAATCATTTGCTAAAGTCACTTTCCGCACATTATTTTAGATTTATTTGACGCTTCAGGTTTGAGAATGGAGATGAATCTAAAAGGCTGGGTTACAGTCACTTGAGATGTAGACAATTTTAGTATATGAGCAGTGTTCATATATTTCAACTTCTTGCAATTTATGTGATTTACAAAGTTGCAAAGGGTATGCAGGAGTATAATCTATTGCTTAGAGCCATCGGGATTCAGAACTTCTGCATTCAGTTTCTGATTCTCCACAGACTTTAGCTGTGGCCTGTTGCAAGTCACTTAAGCCCTCCATGCTACATACTATTACCTGTCACAGTAAGGATATCTGACTGGAAGACCAGAATGAATTGTTAAATGAAAAGGGAATGCTGAATTAGATTGTAAAAGGTCTCAGCATTGTGTGACTTTTCTTTTCTGATGCTACCCAATTTTGTTTTACTAACACTGTCCAAAATGGCTTCAGTTCTTATTCAGCTTCCTACCGGGGGGAAAAAAAAGTTACAGCCCTGAAAATATTAGGGTTATTTATAGTCCCACAAAGAATCAGAGCGTTAATATTGGGAGACAAACTCAAAGAGTTATTCAGCATATATTTTTTTCCCTTTTCACAGAGCCTGACAATCCTAATTAATCAAATCTTACGATAGCGAATATCAACTGCCTGCTCTTTGGCTGGCAGAGTTCTTAAAGCCTCTATGTACTCAGGTAAATAACTTGCTCCATTGTTTTATTATTGGAATACATTAAAACCATAACTTTTAATCTCTTTAGAAAACGCTTTGTCACATAGGTCTGCAGTAGCATGTGCATTTCTGCAAAAATAATAACCGCACAAATGCTGCTTTTCATCTGTAGATCTCTAAGCACTTTACAACGGTGGGTAAGTAATATATTATACCCATTTTATAGATGGGGAAGCTGAGGTGTAGAGAGCTCAGTGGCCTGAGTTTCAGAGGTGCTGAGTACTCACTGCTCTTATTGACTGCATTTGGAATTGTTCAGTGTGATGGCCAGTGCTTGCTGGCTGCATCGCCTGGTGGTTAGGGAATCAGATCTTTTGTTACCACACCCCTATTCTTTCCCCCAGACCACCTTCACACCTGGTGTCAGTCTTAGTTATCCTGGGGGTGGAGTCGACCCTGTGGTCAGGTCAGGTTATCCATTCAGCCCTATCTCCCCATAGTGGGGCAGGGTGTCTGGGAAGATAGGGATTCAGCTTTTGACCCCCATGAGTGCCAACCCCAGCCGGAGGTTTCAAAAGGTACTTATACTTCCCTTCCTTCCCATCAGGGGAGAGTCTAGAATGTCAGGGGTTCCATGCCCTTCTTAATAGGGGGGTAGGGTTAGTAGGGGAGCCCGGGTCCTCCCATTCCACCGGGCTCTGGCCCAGCACCCAGGGGCGCCTTATGGCTGCCTCTGGTGGGCCACTAAATACCACTCACTCTGTTGTCCAAGTCTTTCCGTCTGTCCCAAAATAGTAACAGAAAAGGGTACTAACTGAATCTTCAGGCCATCTGGACACAGGGCAGGCTCTTCTTCTCCAGGAGAAGGGTTCTGCAGCACTCTTCCTCAGGAGCTCTCAGGGCAGGTCCTTCTCCCCACCTCATCAGCCCCCATCTGAGCTGTCCGAGTCCCTTTTATGCTCCACCTTCAGCTGGTGCACAATCTGCAGGTATGGCTGGGCAGGGTCATCTGGGCCAGAGTTGCTCTTTAACCCCTTCGGTTCTAGTGCAGGGTTTATACACCCAGTCACATTCAGCATGTCTGAAGAAAAACATTGAACCTCAATAGCAAGATTTGCCCAAAAACTCAGCTCCCAGTTAGGGATCTACATGAAGAAGCCGGATTTTCAAAAGTGAGAACAGTCAGAGCTGTTGGCTACCATGGGCTTTTGAAAATCTGCCCATTTCCTTTAGTTGCCTAAATGAGAACTGAGCTCTTGCCAAGAATGTGGCCCCAAGAGCTTTGCCTAATGTCACAAAACCAGGCAGTGGCAGGGTCAGAAACAGAACCCAAGTTACCTGACCTGCAGTCCAATGACTGATTCATGTCATTCTATTGTTTCTTGCAGATGTCTGATTTTAGTACCTATCTGGTAGGCCACCGGTTTCCTCCTGGTTTGAGCTCACTCAATATTCACTTTGAAGAAGTCATTAATTTGTTATATTGCTGTACAGCATGATAATTAATGGCATTGTCTCAAAGTCACAACATCCCTGAGGCACGTATTAATTGCCCACTAAAACATGAGTTTTCATGCTATAACAAATCAACTTGTGCCATCATATATATAACCAGCTCTTTGGCTGACAGTTTGAGCCCTACATATGGTGCTGCGTTTGTGCTGTGCATCTTCTAATTGCTGCTCTGCTTTCACATGGTTACACAGCTAAATCTCGTAACAAGCTTTTCTCATGTTACATGAAAACTGATATTAACTGATCTGGATTTCAAAGCACACTGTGGGACAGATGCCTGGCACAAGCGAGAAAGGAGTGAAGAATGATGGGAACCAGCTTATGCAAAAAGAGAATGCAGATTTACGAACAGAAATGAAAGAAGGTCAGAATACATTTTTTGAAAGACAGGTGCACACATTACACAAAGTTCTAGGATGGTCTAGTAGATGTGATTGGCACGTAGTAAAATTTTCAGGATCTTGTCCTAAGGTACATGGTGCAGTGGCTGAGATACAACACTGGGAATCAAGAAACCAGGGTTTCATTCCTGGCTTTGTCACTGTCTGTGACCTTGGACAAAAGATGCCCTGAAAATCAGGCCCTAGATTTTTCTGTGCCTCTGTTACAGACAGAATTATAGAAATGTATCATAGAATCATAGAATATCAGGGTTGGAAGGGACCTCAGAAAGTCATCTAGTCCAACCCCCTGCTCAAAGCAGGACCCATCCCCAACTAAATCATCCCAGCCAGGGCTTTGTCAAGCCTGACCTTGAAAACCTCTAAGGAAGGAGATTCCACCACCTCCCTAGGTAACGCATTCCAGTGCTTCACCACCCTCCTAGTGAAAAAGTTTTTCCTAATATCCAACCTAAACCACCCCCACTGCAACTTGAAACCATTACTCCTTGTTCTGTCATCTGGTACCACTGAGAACAGTCTAGATCCATCCTCTTTGGAACCCTCCTTCAGGTAGTTGAAAGCAGCTCTCAAATCCCCCCTCATTCTTCTATTCTGCAGACTAAAGAATCCCAGTCCTCTCAGCCTCTCCTCATAAGTCATGTGCTCCAGACCCCTAATAATTTTTGTTGCCCTCCACTGGACTCTTTCCAATTTTTCCACATCCTTCTTGTAGTATAGGGCCCCAAACTGGACACAGTACTCCAGATGAGGCCTCACCAATGTCGAATAGAGGGGAATGATCACGTCCCTCGATCTGCTGGCAATGCCCCTACTTATACAGCCCAAAATGCCATTGGCCTTCTTGGCAACAAGGGCACACTATTGACTTATATCTAAAATGGCATCCCCTCTTGTCAGTTCAGCAATTACTTGATGAAGGAATCCATCAGCTATCGCATCTAGGAAAATCTGAGCCCTATTATTATTACTAGCACTCGTCCTCCAGTCTATATCTGGGAAGTTAAAGTCTCCATGATCACGCAGTTTCCATAGTATTTACTTCATTAAAAACATTAAAGAGGGCTCTATCCATACCCAGATTAGATCCCGGCGATCTATAGCACACCCCAAGCACACAGGGGAGGCTCTAGTAGTTTTCTTCCCCAATATGATTTTTGCCCAGACCGACTCTGTCTGATCCATTCCATCGCTTCTTATTTCTTTACATTCTACCTCATCATTGATGTACAGTGCTACTCCGCCACCTCTACCTTTATTTCTGTCTTTCCTAAACAGCACAGACCCTTCAATACCCGTAGCCCAGTCATGACGACTATTCCGCCACGTTTCCGTTCTCCCTAGAATATCCGGTTTCACTTCCTGCACCAGTAGCTCTAGTTCCTCCATTTTGTTACCCAGGCTCCACGCACTGGTGAACAAACATCTTCATTTTTGATGTTTGGCCTCGCTCACATTCTGTACCCGATTAGGCCCGGTCATTCTACAGCCAGTATGACCTATTAGACTGGTACCCACACTGCCCTTCCTCCTTATGTCCATTCTCCTACCCACGGCTGTATCCTCTCTTACTTTGTTTTCTTCCCTCTCAATGCTAAAATCCGGCGTGGAGATTACCTGGGCATCTCCCAACCATCTCCCCTGAATTCCTAGTTTAAAGCTCTCTTAATCAGTTGTGCCAGCCTCCATCCTAGAAGTCTATTTCCTTCCCTATTCAGATGCAGTCCATCCTGAGAGAACGGTCCTCTGTTCATGAATGCCTCCCAGTGGCCATACATCCCAAAGCCCTCCTTATAGCACCACTGCGTGAGCCATCTGTTGATAGTCATAATCTTGTCACACCTTTGTTGCCCTTCTCTAGGAACAGGCAGAATCCCACTGAAGATCACCTGAGCCTCAATTTCCTTAAGTGTCTTCCCCAGCCTGGCATAGTCTCCCTTGATACGTTCCAGCAAGAATCTACCGGAATAATTTGTTCCCACATGAAGGACGATCAGTGGATTCTTTCCCACTCCCTTTAGGATCCTTTTCAACCTCAGGTCCACATCCTATATCTTAGCACCCAGCACACCCTTCTATTCTCTGGATCAGCTCTGGTTACAGGCCTGTCCATTCTTCTCAGTAAGGAGTCCCTGATCATGGAGACCTGCCTTTTCCTGGTGACGGTGTGATTCTCCAGTCTATCCCCTGTTTCCTCTGGCTGCAAGTTCTTTTCATTCCTATTCTCCCTTGTAATCCTCTTCAACCCATCCTGTATCCTCCTGGGGCTCATATTTGGTATAGTCTCCATTGACTCTTCCCCTTTTCCTATAGGATTAGCAGCTCTTCTCTTCTTCCTTGCCCTTCCACCTTCAATGACCACCTGCTGAGCCCCTTCTTCATTTTCCAACTCTGCAAACCTGTTCTTGAGCTCTATTTCTCCTTCACTAGCCCGTCTTTTCCTCTGCCTGGTTCTCTTGGTCACATGCTTCCACTGTCCATTTTCTTCACCCAGCAGTCTCCCCTCAGAATTCTTCAGTCCTGCTTCTATCTGCAAGTCTGAGCTTTTCCCTTCAGCTGCCTCATGTCTTTGCTCCATAATCTGCTCGAACCCCCTTCTAAACTCAACCAGACTTTTCACCTGTGTCTCCAATCCTCGGATCTGTTCTTCCATCAGCTCTATCAGACGCCACTTCATGCAGACAAAACTCTTTCCAGTACCCCCTCCAGGATCATGTACATATCGCAGCTTCCACTTCCAGTCTTCTTCATTGTGCCTTCCACTACATGGGTCACTCCCACTGCTGCCTCTGTAGCTGTCACAGCCTTCCCACCGAAATCCTGTGAATCTTCTCCTCCAACAGAATTCCCACTCAGACTCCCCTGTCTACAACTGTTTGCTGGCTCCTGTGCTGCTGCAGCTGTCTGTTGTATGTGGCCAGTAGTCTTGGAAATAACAATAAATAGCAGTAGCCTGAGGTTGAACACAAAGCCAAACAAGTTCTTTTGCCACCAGCCTTTGGAATTTCAACCCAATATGGAGACAAGCCATAGAGAAGGCAAAAAGCTGCACATTCAGAATGGAGTTTGCAGCCTGACATAGACACATGACGTTCATAATCTCCCACAGGCTTCACAAATTATACAAACGTAGTCCCCTCCCAAGTCATCACAGACTCACTTACACCCATCTGTTAAATTGGCATAACAAGGATTACTATTATTTAGTCCTAATAGGGGCCATCTCACTCATTGACTAGCAGTTATGCCTGAGTAAAGGCTGCACAATTTGGACTCTAGGCAGCAAGATAATTCAAAATAGCATGGTGTTTTGCTAGCATTTCAGGAGAAAATTTTCACATGGATTCGCTGCTGCTTGTATGTGGCCGGTAGTCTTGGAAATAACAATAAATAGCCATGGCATGAGGTTTAACACAAAGCCAAACAAGTCCTTTTCCTTTAAAGTATGCTTTTATTTTGCTTTATCTACTAAAGCTGATGCACCTACAGCTGTTTGGGTTTTCTCCTTTTTAAAAGTCCAGTGTCACTTTTTATCCAGGTAAGCAAGCGGTGTAGGGGTTGAAACTGATGATCTTCATGGTAGAGAGACAAAGTGGGTGAGGTAATATCCTTTATGCTTTTGAGCTACATAGAGCTCTTCTTTCGGTCCCTGTATAGCTTGAAATCTTGCCTCTTTCCTGAATGGAAGTTTGTCCAATAAAAGATTATCTCACCCACCTTGTCTTGCTAATGTCCTGGGACCAACATGACTACAACAACATTGCAAACAGTTCTCCATAGTGGACAATGAGCCGGTAGGTGCTCAGAGGCACATTGCCCTGGAACATGAAGTGGGTCCTTTAAATCAGCTTCTGTCCCCAATGACTAAAAGATAGCTAATGTAATGCCAATATTTTAAAAAGGCTCTAGAAGTGATCCCGGCAATTACAGACCAGTCAGTCTAATGTCAGTACCGGGCAAATTAGTTGAAACAATAGTAAAGAATAAAATGGTCAGACACATAGAAAAACATAAATTGTTGGGCAAAAGTCAACATGGTTTCTGTGAAGGGAAATCATGTCTTACTGATCGATTAGAGTTCTTTGAAGGGGTCAACAAACATGTGGACAAGGGGGATCCAATGGACATAGTGTATTTAGATTTCCAGAAAGCTTTTGACAAGGTCCCTCACCAAAGGCTCTTATGTAAATTAAGTAGTCATGGGATAAGAGGGAAGATCCTTTCATGTATTGAGAACTGGTTAAAAGACAGGGAACAATGGGTAGGAATAAATGGTAAATTTTCAGAATGGAGAGGGGTAACTAGTGGTGTTCCCCAAGGGTCAGTCCTAGGACCAATCCTATTCAACTTATTAATAAATGATCTGGAGAAAGGGGTAAACAGTGAAGTGGCAAAGTTTGCAGACAATACTAAACTACTCAAGATAGTTAAGACCAAAGCAGATTATGAAGAACTTCAAAAAGATCTCACAAAACTAAGTGATTGGGCAACAAAAGAGCAAATGAAATTTAATGTGGATATTAATGCACATTGGAAAAAATACCCCCAACTATACATACAATATGATGGGGGCTAATTTAACTACAATTAATCGGGAAAGAGATCTTGGAGTCATCAGGGATAGTTCTCTGAAGATGTCCATGCAGTGCACAGCAGCAGCCAAAAAAGCGAACAGGAAGTTAGGAATAATTTTAAAAGGGATAGAGAATAAGACAGAGAATATCTTCTTGCCCTTATATAAATCCATGGTACACCCACACCTTCAATACTGTGTACAGATGTGGTCTCCTCATCTCAAAAAAGATATACTGGCATTAGAAAAGGTCCAGAGAAGGGCAACTAAAATGACTAGGGGTTTGGAATGGGTCCCATATGAGGAGAGATTAAAGAGGCTAGGACTTTTCAGCTTGGGAAAAAGGAGACTAAGGGGGGATATGATAGAGGTATATAAAATCATGAATGGTGTGGAGAAAGTGAATAAGGAAAAGTTATTTACTTGTTCCCATAATATAAGAAATAGTGGCCACTAAATGAAATTAATGGGCAGCAGGTTTAAAACAAATAAAAGAAAGGTCTTCTTCACACAGCGCACAGTCAACCTGTGGAACTCCTTGCTTGAGGAGGTTGTGAAGGCTAGGACTATAACAGGGTTTAAAAGAGAACTAGATAAATTCATGGAGTTTCAGTCCATTAATGGCTATTAGCCAGGATGGGTAAGGAATGGTTTGTCAGAGGGTGGAGATGGATGGCAGGAGAGAGATCACTTGATCATTACCTGTTAGGTTCACTCACTCTGGGGCACCTGGCATTGGCCACTGTCGGTAGACAGGATACTGGGCTGGATGGACCTTTGGTCTGACCCAGTATGGCCATTCTTATCTTCTTATGTGTCCAGTAGTTGCACCTTTGAAGGCAGGAGCTTTCAAGGAATAATAAATACTGGGTCTGGCGAGTGCAGTGAGTCATTTCTTTTACTGTCAGGAGATATATGCTGCCTCGCTTTAGATAATGAAAGTGCAATTTGTACAGTCTCCATTAAGAACTCATGCAGTGAATTTATAAGTGATAAGCTAACCGGATTTTCTGGCTGTTAAACCAGAAGTCTATTTGGAGGAAGTGGAAGTCAGGGAAGATACTGAGTTTTGCTTGAATTCCAGGCCTCTATGACAGATTGAACTTAAATTCTGTAGCAGAGAAACATGCTATTCTCTTGCATGTTGTTAGATGTTGGTATAATTTGCTTGTAGCAGGGGAATGTTAAATCCCAGGCCGATGAGGAATTAAGGCCATGTGCTGAGGACTCTGAAGGAGCAGATTGACAGAGTGGTTGGAAGTCATTAACACCATTATAGATGAGTAATGATTACCAGAGAGAGAGAGGAGAAGGTTTGATGACTTAGTGGGAGGAAGAGGGAGAACACTAAATGCCAAAATCTGCTACCCTTACTCCTGCAGAGAACCACCTCACTCCAAGACCTGTCCCATTGATTTCAATGTGGCTAGTCATGATCATAAGGCACTACTCAGTGTGAGTACAGGTATCAGGAACTGTTTTGCAAGGGACAGGTTAGATCACATGGGCAGAGCTATTCACCTAACACAGGGCAGGAGAGTGTGAGTGGCCATGCACAAAGCAAACAGGGAGGCCCAGAGAATTGGAGAAGGGGGAGAGAGGACTCACTGGGAAGTATCAGAGCTGGATGCAATAAAACTGGGAGGTTTAGATGAGGTGGGTCACAGAAAAAAAGGCAGAATGCAGTAAATGAGCTTCTCAAGACTAATTTTTATCTGTATCACACAGAATTTTTCTGCCTCCCAAGTGAGGACCAAAGAGTTGCAATTTATCATGTTAAATTCTCTCTCTCTTTTTACTATGATAAACAACTTTTTATCTTAGGTACTTTGAGTCTTAAGCTCTCTTTGGGGGTAACTTCACTGTGGTACCTTCTCAAAGGAAAAGCAACTTTGACGTCCGTGACAGGCAGAGGAGGAGCAGAAGGTAAATGAGGTGGGGTGCTTAGTCCAGACAACACACAATAGAGGCATCCCATGAACTGGCCAAAGTCAGGAGGGGCTGGGGAAAAGCCATCTGACTAGGGTGAGCAGAGGGAATAGGGGACTTGAAGTTGTGATCACTGACAAAGCTTTCTTCATACTTTGGAGGATTTTCTTCAGGCAGAGATGAAGAGAGGGTCCTGGAAGGGAAATACTGAGGTAACGAGTTCTAAATTCAAGTCACCATTTAAGGCACACATCTTGTCTAATGACTTTCAGTGTTAATCCACCAAAGAAAGATTCTTAAATACAAAATCCTCCTTCTAGACCTTGACAGCAGATTTCACCACCGATCAGCTCTTTCCAATATCCTTTATTACATGGGACAAAACTTTAGTTTCCAAGTTGCCTATCTTGAACACAAATTTGGTGTCCGCTCTACTTTTATCATGGAAAATTATTTACCTCAG
This sequence comes from Lepidochelys kempii, assembly GCF_965140285.1. NCBI lineage: Eukaryota > Metazoa > Chordata > Testudines > Cheloniidae > Lepidochelys > Lepidochelys kempii. The sequence continues at coordinate 35,359,225 of NC_136391.1, read as the reverse complement.
AAACAAACAATCCTGAAACTATTATAGATGAATGACATTAAGGGAATGAATCTCACTGTACTTTACATTTCCTGTTCTATTTAGGAACATATCATGTTCCATCACCACAGTATCTGAGAGTGTCTGCATACTGCTTCAGTTTCACATGTCCTTCATTTTTGGATCTTTGGCACACACTGTGTCCCCCAACAAGGTAGTAGCTGGTTGAGAGGTATGCCTCTGATGTTCTCCTCTCCCTACAGACATGGCTTACAGTAACATCAATGAAAGGGCCTGGCTTGAGGGTAAGGAATATGTGGTAAAGATCTGCACTGCAGATAAATGGACCATTATATCCAGACTGAAAGCTGGATTTTGCCCAAACTAACCCAAGTTCAATAGTGTGAATAGTCACATTAAAGGCAACACAATTTAAATAAACAAAATGTCAAGAAAATGAACTGCACTGAATAACTTACAATGTTTAAAAATTCAAAAAGTTTTCTTCCCTCCTTCAGTTTGGCCTGAAACTGACTTTTTTCATGACCAGGAAATATAAAGAGGGATAACAAAGGCAGGGCAAATTCTATCGCCTTGAAAAGTAGGCTATTATCTCAGCAGGGTGTAAATCACAGCCATTTCGACAGATTCCCTGGAAAAAGATTCATAAGTAGTTAGTTCCTGTGTTATTTTGCCTTAAAAAAACCTGTAATGACTTCTCACATGCTCTTCTGCAAATGTACCTATTAAACATTAATGCTAGGCTTGATCTGAATTACAAAATACATACCCCGATATAGGATGAGAACTTTAAAAATCACTAAGCACAAACTTTGAGTGGTGATGCAGGTACGTCGTTTACTTGTTGAGTTTGACTAATTTCCTTTTCAGCTAGAATCAATAACTCTTGCTTGCTTCTTAAAATATTAAAAGATGACAAATAATGGTTAAAAATGCAACAGTTGACCGGTTAAATTCTTTTAGCTGAGAAGGGTATAGCAATTAAGGGAATAGAAACAATTTAGTGTCTCTGTGAAATGAACAACTGAACCATCTGAGGAAATGTGGACCTAGTGAGATGAGTGGATTAAAAGCAAATTGTGGGCATAACTTTTTATAACAACAGTTCGGATAACCTATCTTGCCACTGCTTGGCTTACTCCAATTACTCCACAACCAAATCCCTTTACCTGCATGTCTCTCTTTCATGGCATAGCAGCCCTATCCTGCCTGGTGCTGAGCATCTGCAAATTGCTGAATGACTACAACACCCATTGACTTCAATGAAGGTTAAGGATGCATAGCACCTTATGGGAGGGCACTATAAAGCCGGAACATCTGGCCACCAGGAAATATGCCTGGCACAGGTGATTCCCGGATTGGTGTAAAGCCAACATAGTGACTTTTACCCCATCTTCCCAGCAGTCCCCGGTATAGAAGACATGATGGGGGAAAATAGCCATGGCAAGTGTACCCATGTGCTGTGGCTAGTCTTGGCAGCTGTCCTCTGGGGACTGAGATGGGGTGTGTACCCAACATATGCCCTAGAGGGGTTAATGTGGGCCTATGAGACCACTTAATGTACCTGGCAGCACCTGTGAAAGAGAGAAAGGCAAGCTTAATTGATAATGATGCCCAGCTGGGGCGGGGCTGGGTGAGGATTATAAAGCCAGGAAGTGTGTGGAAGAAAGAGGCTACCATCAATCTCAAGGGGGATAAGAGATAGGAAACAGTCCAGGGAACCAGCAAGGAGCCTGAGGGAGTAGACCTTGGCTGCTAGCTACAGGGTCCCTGGACTGAAACCCAGAGCAGAGGGAGCACCTAGGTTTCCCTACCAGCCATCGAGGAAGGTGGGGTAAAACTCCCTGAGGCAAGGGGAGTGAGGACCATGAAGTTCAGAGACAGACAGAAGGGTTGAACTCTGTTACCCTGGAAGGGGTGGATTAAAGGGTGACCTGGCCAGAGGACCAAGTTGTGGGAAGAGATCCCACCACAGTAATGGAGTGACCATTGGCAGAGGGTGCCATATGAGGAGACAGCTGCTACACCACAACTGACCACAAGGAGGTGCTCCTGTGGTGAGTTACCCCCACTGAATGTTAGTAAGGGGGCAACAGTCCCCTTACATATGTCAGTGTACAGGAGTTGTTTTGGTTTTCTAGCTCCCAGTACTAAAAAGGGGGAAGGGTCAATGGGGAATCAGGACCCTGAGACTAACAGCTCCCAGGAACAATGGGAAGAGGCCAATGCTCCAGGTCAGCCTGAATGACAGGGCGAGCAGGCTAATCAGGGAGTCAGGAGGCCAGGGAGGTCCTGTCCTCCGTGTGAGCAGGATTTGCCTGGGTCAGACAGACAGAGTGGGGCCAAGCTAAGGAGAAAGCAGGGGCCCAAGCTGAGCTGTGCCAGATCCAGTGAGAGCAGACCCTGTCCTGGGAGCAGAGCTGCAGCCCCAAAGCCAGAGGCACAGCCCAGAGGGAGCAGACTTGCCCTGGGAGCAGAGCTGCAGCAACCAGAGCCAGAGGGGCCAGAAAAGCAGCCCAGGAAGCAGATCAGTGCTGGGAGCAGAGTCACAGAAGCAGCCTGTAGAGCAGACCTGTCCTGGGAGCAGAGCTGTAGCAACCAGAGCCAGAGGGGCCAAAGAAGCAGCCCAGGGAGCTGGAGGCAGAGCAGCAGCAGTGCAGAGACCGAGTGATGCAGCTGGGGCTGGAGCAGTCTGAAGCTGGGTGCGGTGAGCAGCTGGGTAGACCAAGGGGGACCCTGGGCAGCAGGCCCAGTACAGGGAGATGCCTCAGCCAAGGAGCTCTGCAGGCCAGGCTTGGATCGTAACCCTGACAGGGCAGGGGCAACACTGGGAAGAAGGGTCCTACCACTTAGAGCCTGAGAGCGTGTGGCCACCACCAGAGCAAGTGTCCAACCCACAGCATCCCTGCAGCACAGCCAGGGCCAGAGAAGGAAGCCTGGGACTTACAAGGAACAGACTGAACTGCCCAGACGTTCCAGAGACACCGTTTGTGATGTTCCCTGCCACAGAGCAGGGTGATGTGTTTCCTTTAACCTTTCCCATTTTTCCTTATTCTTTTTAAATTTAATTGTTGATTAAGTAACTTGCATTTGCTTTAACTTGTATGTAATGATCAGTGGGTCAGAGAAGTGCCCAGTGCAGAGAGAGTACCCTGGAGTAGGGACACCCTAGCCCCTGTCCTAGGTGACCACAGCAGGGTTGGGGGTCGAGCCCCCCAGGAATCCTGGGCCCAGCCTTGTTGGGGTTACAAGGACTCTTCCAGACAGGAGAGTGGAAGGGGAGCCCTCAAGGGCAGGGAGGCCACTGGGTAAAGGAAGTGGGAGAGAGGACTCGATCCTTTCGCTAGCCCACTTCACCGGGGTAGTGCAGAAGCCAGGAAAGTTTCCCACAAGAGCGGGACTATTCCCCCACTATACATAGGCAGCTGAGCGTAGGTTAGAGCATCCCTTAGTGTAAGTGTGACGGGTTGGATCACAGAAACCCCCTGGGGGTTGCCAACTGATGTGCCAAGACTACTTCTGCTCCTGCTTTCCTGCCCTTAGGACTTCAGTGCCCTGCCTGGTTTGAGCCAGACCCGCTAGCCTGCTGCAGACCCAGACCCAGGTCTGAACCACATCCCCTAACAGCTGTAGGCTTAACTGAAAGCAGCTCACAGAAGTGTTCCTGTCCTTGACACTCAGATGCCCAACTCCCTATGGGGTCCAAACCCTAAATAAATCCATTTTACCCTGTATAAAGCTTATAGAGGGTAAACTCATAAATTGTTCACCCTCTATAACACTGATAGAGAGATATGCACAGCTGTTTGCCCCCCCCCACCCAGTATTAATACATACTCTGGGTTAATTAATAAGTAAAAAGTGATTTTATTAAATACAGAAAGTAGGATTTAAGTGGTTTCAAGTAGTAACAGACAGAACAAAGTGAATTACCAAGCAAAATAAAATAAAACACGCAAGTCTAAGTCTAGTACAGTAATAAAAATTGAATGCAGATAAAATCTCACCCTTAGAGATGTTTCAGTAAGTTTCTTTCTAAGACCAGTTTTCAGAGGAACAGCCGTGTTAGTCTGTATTCGCAAAAAGAAAAGGTGCCACAAGTACTCCTTTTCTTTCTAAGACCAAACACCTTTCTAGCACAGGAAGGCCTGCCTGCAAACAGAGCCATCCACAGTCAATTGTCCTGTTTGATGGGAGCCATCAAGATTCCAAACCACCATTAATGGCCCACACTTTGCATAATTACAATAGGCCCTCAGAGTTATATTTCATATTTATAGTTTCAGATACAAGAGTGATACATTTGTACAACTAGGATGACCACACTCAGTAGATTATAAGCTTAGTAATGATACCCTACAAGAGACCTTTTGTATGAAGCATATTCCAGTTACATTATATTCACACTCATTAGCATATATTATAAAATCATATAGAATGCATCACAGTAAGGAAGCATGAAAGTGACAAAGTCATCTTAGTTCCCACCTATCCAGTTTTTCACTCAGTGGAGCCTGGGCATAACTGACAATCAGGCCCCCAGGTGGTAAAATAGCTTGTATCATGAAGGCTTCCGTTCACTTTTACTTATCTGAAGAAAATAGTAATTGAATTTCAAACGCTTGGTGATATCTGCTTATTCCTATTTTTCTGAATTCACACCCATGGCTGTCACATGAGCAGTCTCTATCAGCCATGCAAGTTAAAGCCGTGCAACTTTAGAATAAATATAGTAAAATCAAGATAGATAAAATAAGAACCCAATTTTTCTGCCCACAATTTGAACAGGATCTTTATAGGAATGATCTTACTATGGATGGTACTCCAGAGGGGCCTAAACCCTGCTTCCCTCACACGTGTAGAGAGTAATGTAAAGTTACTATCCCATATAGCCCCTGGAAAGCAGAGAATAGCACAGTGCATTTCAGCCATGTCTGCCTCATCCTCTCCTTCCCAGGGGTGAAGAGAGAGAGAGAGAGCTATATTAATGTTATAAAATGTGTGTGTGTGTGTGTGTGTGTGTACTTGGTTGTTACTGTGTGGCTGGCTCTGTGGAGTCCTAAGTGTTAATTCCAGCTGGAGCTCTCACCAGGCATCCAGGAACTCAACACTGACTCATTCAATTGCCCAGTGCTCCAATGGACAATACAAGGAATCCAGTGTTAACACTCTGCCCCTGACCCACCTGGAGAAATGCAGAAACCAGTCTAGCTAGGTTCAGGAGCCATGCTCAGAATCTCGTGGTGTCTTTGGGTGGGAGCTCTTGAACAAAGGAATTGGATAAATAAGAGACTGACATGAGGGGGACGCACTGACTGGGGATCAGACTACCAGAGAGGCTGAAGGTGCAGGATGAAACCTTGTCTCAACCCATCCCCCAAAGCTGAGGGGTGCCTGGGTCAAGTGGGACCTACTAAAACTGGCAAGGAGAGGCTAAGTCTAGGTAAGACAATATGTGTTTAGAGTCTTATTATTTTAACCCTTCTCTCTCTGATGGTGATGTTGTCTGATGGACATGCAAATTATACCTGTTTTGAAGAAGGTGTCTTGAGTCACTGCAATTTCATACTGGCCACAAGATCCCAAAGAAAAGTCTGTAGCTGTAGAAAACTCAGGTGGCTGCACTGAGGTAGTATAATAGGTACACCATGGAGGTCTGCCCCTTTAAGAGTCAGGAGCGCTGGAGGGCAGCCAGCCTCTGCTGGAGAAGAATCAAGCACGCAGATGTTGGGAATCATCCGATATAGCTGGGTGGCACCAAGTGAATGGGTCTGACAGTTCCCCGTTGGGGAATAAAAATGAGGGCTCAGCTCTAAAAGAGGAACTAGGGGACCAGTAGAGGGTGGAATGTACATGTTACTGGGACAGCAGGGCAAGCAGGCCCTGTGGATTGCGTGACCCTTAGCCTGACGAAGGTCCTGACCATTAAGATGCTGAAAGCCAGAAGACCCACAACCTAGGTTGGGAATAGGTTTATGTTATTGTTCTGTGTTTCTTTGTTTTGTGTGCTGGAGAATTAAAAAGGGGCCTGCAATAAGGGCTGCAGCCTGAACTGGGCAACGCCGATTGCTTTCCCAGGCTGACGATGGAGTCCACCAACCTACACTAGGTAAGCAGGGAGTGCTTAGCCTGGTGATTCAGTTGAAAAGTGAGATGGGATTTCACTCTGAGGAAATTGCAGGCTTAATCCTGTCACCTGGAAAGGGTGTCATGGAGAAAATGAAAGCAAGGGCAAAGGTACAGCTTAGTCTTAACCCTCATACTACTCCCGACATTCCCAGGGCATCATGGTCCTTACAGCAATTCTATGCTGATCAAAGACACCCCCTGTTCCTTCCCATTTAAGGCTCCTTTACTTTGCCAGAGAGGCAGAACTCTAGCACAGCTGCGGACTGGGCCCTAGCTATTTCACACTAGTAGCTCAGTGTCATCTCTGAAAAATTCAAATGTTCTTATGGCAAATCTGGTTCCCCGCAGATCAAGCAACTGCCAGACCAGAGAGATTTGGAAAAGTTCAGACAACATCCACACATACAAATGCTACTTATCTGAACCCAAGAACAAAAGCTTTGGAGATTCACCCCAAACTATTCCTGATTCACTCCCAGACACCCCACATAGCTGCAGCCCCACGAGCCCACTTTTCTATCTCTTCATTCAAATAAATGCACTGGAGTTTTGAGCAGAGATTGTCTTTCTAGAGAGGCTGGGCCTGATTCAGTAGCCCTGACAGATAAATACTTTAACCACTTGAATTATTGCACATTCATTCAGCTGGAACAGGACTCTGCTTGGCAGTAATCATGGTCTGGACCCACAGCAGCACTTAATGTCACTAGCCATCTAAGTTTACTATAATAAATGGAATGTTTCAATGGATTCCTAATGATTTCTATTATTAGAGTGTAAAAGGCAGAGACGTGAAAAACCTAAATCGCACATCTTATCCCCATTTAGATGAAAATAGCTCTGCTGCCTGTTCTCCTGGCAAGGCAGGGTGAGTCTTTCTGAGTGGAACATGGCAAACCCCATCTGTATTCCTTCTGCTTAACCTATTTAAATCAAGGCTGACTTACTCAGGGAGACACTCATTTTGCAGCTGGTACTTTAGCAAAAAACACTGTATAACAAGGAGCCCAAAGCTCAATGTATCTGAAGCAGAGCTGGGCAGGAAATTGTTTCCCCTTCCCATGCAAATTTAAGATGTCAAAAGGTTTTACCATTCCACAGCAGGAAGAAACCTAAACCTATTGAAATGGTTTGTGAATGGAACGAGAGACCAACTCCACCCACAGAGTAGTCAATAGCTCACTGGTGAGTATGCTCACTTGGGATGTAAAAGGCCCAGGTTTGAGTCCTTGCTCTGCTGGATTCACAGGGACTGAGGCCCGGTCTACACTACACAATTAGATTGATGTAAGATGTCTTGCATTGAGCTAGCTATGAAAGTGTCTTCACTTAATTTTGGCTCCTGCCGACGTTAGGTGCCTCTCTACATCGGTTTAGTAACACCACCTCCCTGAGTGGCGGAGTCATGGTCGATGTAATTAGGTCACTGTACACTCTGCGTTGCTTGCAACAACTGTTACTTTCAGGAGCCATCCCACAATGCCCCACACTGACAGTACAATTGAAACAAGCGCTTCTGGTGAGGATGTGCCCCGCTGACACAAGGGGCCAAACGTGCACACACACAAGTGATTCAATGACTGCGGTGGCTGTATGCCGATGTAAGGTAGGTCAATATAATTTTGTAGTGTAGTCATGTCCTTACTGGCTATCCCAAGGGTACGTCTCTTTCTCTCCAACGGCTGCATTTGGCTCAATCAATTCAGTCCAAACAACCTAGGCTGTCCGCACAATTTAAGACTCCCACCCCTACCCTTCTTCATAGGTACTCAGGTCGTAATGGACCCAACCTTATCCCTCCGTGAGCTCAGGGCTCTAGCCCTCTGTGGGCTCAGCGCACATGCCCTAAGTCCACTGGGAATGGGTTTTACGGGTCTGCAGGACCTTTTCCCAGTGAAAGAGCCTTCACACAGTGAATATCTTTAAACATGTATGTATCAACAAATCAACAGAATACACACACCAAGCATCTAATGCTCACCACTCCCAATAAAACAGATGTATTCCTCCCAATGACCAGAGTCATGTGGTCTGAGGCTCTGGCTTCTACAGTCTGGTTTTGCAGGGGTTAAAAATCCTACCAGAGTTGGTCTTTAGCTGGATCCCAGAGTTAAGTCCACAGAGCCCGTCTCCAAATTTCCACCTATCAGGAACAGTGGCTCTGCCCCAACTTTTATAGGGCCTGTCTCTCTTCTCTTTCTCCCCCCCTTTAGCCCTTGCCTTTCTTAAAAATCTTAACTGGGAAGACGATGGCTTTAAACAAGATTGCTTCAGGCAGAGCCACAGATCCTTATGGCCATGAAATAAACAGCAATGGGCATGATCCTTCTTTTGTTAATTTACTGCTTTCCTCAAAACTGCTTCCAAGCAAAATCAGTAGCAACATTCCTTATTGCTTGGCAACAAAACCATATCTTCAAGGACAGTAAAATACTTTTAGCTGTGACATTAACCCTTAACTTGGCGAAACAAAAACACACCACAGAAGAAAAATGACAGAGACAGGTCAGGGCGGGGGGGAGGAGGAAGGGAAAACAGAAGGAGGGGGGAGATGGGTGTGTGTGTGAAAAATGACTTAGGAAGAAAGGATACCCTAAGCCAAGAAAAGTACAGAGAGCAACAACAAATCTAGAAGTGGGGCTCCGTGGGCCACAGCATCTGGGAACTCGTACCCCTAACACCTATCCTGACTCCAAAGGTGAGTGGGAGTTGCCACCACATCCACCAGAATGAGAATGAGGGTGTCAGTTATCCTTGCCAGCCATCCCAAGGCTGTGCTCTGTTTTAACGGGCCAACCAATTTCCCTCTGGCTCTTTCCTCTACCCATTCTTCCCCTCCTTGGCAGTGGTTGAACATACAAAACGGCTGACTGCAGTCCTGTCAAGTTCTGGGGTATACGCAGGAATGTCAAATTCCAGGGCAACAAGATAATATTTAGAGACTGCAGAAATGGCCCATATTCTAACTAATAGAACTCCCATGACAAATCTCCTGGGATGTCTTATTTTACACGCTTTGCTACTAAATGCTTCCTTCCTGAAAGTTGATAAATATCATCATGATTAGAATTTAGCAAATAATTCACAGCAAATTTGGGAAAATCAGCCTCCTTTTCAACTCGGAATATTATCAACTTTAGGAATTTAGCAGATGATTTTTCTCCCAGCTTTATTCACTCTACAGATTGCTACTGATCCATACACTGCATTTGAAATCCAAATAGTATTTCCGAGCTGTGATTGGACAGGTAAGTCACATGGATCTGTTTTATATCCCCTAGCTGAATTAGTATACAACCATTTTGATTCTTCTAAGCAAGTGGTGGCCAAATCTCTACATTCCCTCTACAGCTGGAGACAGTGCACATTGTTCATTATAGATATCCAGGAAAAATAATGGTAGCCCTAATGTGTTTAGCTCCTCAGTTTCAAATTTAGGTGATGATCTAAAGATACTTGGGTTTGGACAGAGTTTTAAGATCAAGTAACCTCATTTGCCTATGTGATAAAGAAATGAAAGACAAAGGAACCTAACTAGATAGAAATGCCAGAAGATAAAAGTTGACTAGAAGAGAGAGGATTTCAGCAAAAAATCTGGCATCATATTAAAAAGCTAGTGAAACTGTCCAAGATAGAATGAAAGCCCACCACCATGCAATGTAATGTTGTGCAAAAGCCACTGTCAATTCAATGAGCTCATGCATGATCAAGGTAGGGATTTAAATAATATTATTTTGACTTAGATTATTTTAAAGCACATCATTGGGGTGTGTCTATTGAATGTACACATTATGTACATAATTAACTACATATTTTTCTGAAACTGTAGTGCATGCTCTAAGAGACCAACCTGAAAATTCAAGGGCATGACCTAATAGGCCTCTTCCATAACTTATTTATACCGCACAATCTATGATTATTCTTACAAGTTTTCTGACTTTTTTTTAAAAAGGATACATATAAGGTACATTTCTCTAGGTCAGAAATGTGCTACTATAAGGCTACGATTAAGCAGATCATTTAAGCACATGTTTAGCTCTAAGCATGTGAGTAGTCCCATTGACTTTAATAGGACAACTCATGTGATTGCTGGATTGAGGTCTAAATCGGGAATCATGGTGGGAAACTCCTAGAGGACTAGAGCCTTGATCTTCAAATATGGGCACAAAGTCCATGACACCACTCAGGAAGGGTGAGGTTAAAATTGCCTTGGTGCTTTCTGGTCCTTTTTCTTCCTGCCTGTTGGTATGTTAATTAACAAATGTTAATTGCCCCATGCTAGCCTCTTAGCTTGGTCACCACCACTTCTATTGCAGCTTGCATCTCACTTACATCTGTCAATATCTGCACCCAGCACTAATGAAACATCTTCCTTTTCAGCTACATACACAAGCTACTGTAGAATGCAGCATTGATCATTCCATTATCACTGTGTTACACTTAACTTCCTCTTTATCTTCCTAGTCAAACTCTGTTACACTACATCAATACTGGTGGTAACACACGGATGGATCATCTTCCCCTCCCCCTGTACGTATGTTGTAACATTGTTCATGTGCTATCCCAACAATTTCAGACTTTCTTAACCTGCTTCAAGAATGAAATGAATTGCACTGTGATCTTTAGCCCTCCGATATGCATCCTCAGTGCTGACCCTGTTCCTTATCTGCAATATTCCTGTGCTGCATGTATAAGCAATAAAAGAGGTGGAGGTAACTAACTAATAGACTAACTTCCTACCCACTTTTTCTGCCAGGCTCAATACAGTAATTTGCAACAGAAATTACATATGTTCTATACCTATCACCATTTGTGCTCCTTACATATTAATAGCACAGATCTGAACAGTGGTGATAACTAAAACAATCAGTTTGCATCAATAAGCCTGAGGAGGTTTAACTCCTACAGTATTTGATGCAAAGGAGTGCAGGCAGCAGTGTCAAATAATCTCTCCTTTTAGATAGAGTCTATACGATGGCTCGTCAAATAATGGGAACCCAGTATTTATGAATAATGTATTCAACAGTTGACTGAAAAATACTTGTTAAATATATTATTCACAAATAATATTTTATAAGCTCTAGTTTATTTTAAAATGAAAAACAAAAAAAAATCCACAAGATGACAATGGAGAATTAATTTTGCCAAAGTTATGCGCTCAAAACTCAGGAAATCAGAAAGTTAAATTACATAACCTTAAGTCTGCCCCTTGCACTTATCAATTACAATTATGCATATAAATATATTTTTTCAATACAATTTATTTTACAGTCTTAAACTGTGGAAAAGTGTATCTAAGATAACATGCCTTTTATTGTAAGAGTTGTATTGCATTGCTAGGGGGTATAGTTAAAGCTACATATTAAGCCTTCATTTTTGTAGATCACCTTAACTTTGCATTAATGTAGGGTTGTTTGTCCAGTTTTCTTTTTCTTTTTTAAAGGGGTATGAGAGATGTGGCAGGGCAGGATAACATATGGGAAAAGCTTTCATCTTGAAGGCTTCCAGATTTAGGCCCCAGTTCAGCAAAGCATTAAAGCACATGTTTAAATCCTATTGACTTCAGTGCTTAAGTATTTTGCTGAATCAGGACTGTACTGACAGTGTAAGACCAGTTGCACCTACCCTCCGAGAGCCAGAAGGGAAAAAAGGGAAGAATTGTGACTTAAAGGTATGTCTAAAGCACAGGGCTATTCCTGAGATGGTGCACTTTATGTATCATCCCCCTGTTCGGGCTGTACTTAAAATCACAAGGTGAAGTCCTAATCAATGGTAAAACTCCAGTTGATTTCAATGAGGTCAGGATTTCACCCACTGGATGTGATTTTCCAAAATGCCTATCTGAACTAAGAGTATAAATCCCATTGGCTTTCAATGGGATTTGTGCTCCTATTTCACTTAGGAGCTTTTGAAAATCCCAGCTACAATCTAGCCCTAAATTATTAGACTGGACTAATAAACTCTCTTGTTCAGCACTGGGTGCATTGGAGGTGTCTAGGTAACGAATTATAATAGCATTGCATATACTTGTTCTTTTTATATATTGCATGTTATTATATTTTGTTATTTACCTGTACAGAAAACTCATGTTTGAACGTCATGCATTCATTGGTCTAAAATTAAGCTTGTATTTTAGAATTGCTACATTAAAACATTGAAAATTATGGATCATCAACTCTATCTAAAAATAGGCAATTACTTCTCAGCTGCCATTTCCCCAACACATTTAATATGACAGAGATGGAAAAGAGACACCTTTTTAGATTGCTGAACTTTAAAGACAGTGTAGACTGGCCAACAGATAGATCAGCACTGAAGAACAGAGAGGAGACTTTCACTGCCTATTTACAGTATAGAGACCACCCAATAATTAAATGCAGTGGGAAGAAAAGCAACAGTGTGCCACAATTCAAAGTGAAGAAGTAGGCAGCATGAGTACTTACCCTCTTTGACCTGAATACTGGGGTTAGAAAAGCCATGCAACCTTATAATGACTGCAAATCAACATATGATGTGTTCATTTAACCTCAAATCACTATATAGCTGAGAAGAAATGGGAGTTTAACAATGGACTTTATTAGGAGCAGTGTTAAGCCAATGGTGAGCCCTTATGCAAAAACTGATACAGTACTATAGTTCCATATTTCTACAAAGCGATTGTAATATATCCATTATTCATATAATTCACAGACACCACAAAATCTACCCATTACCAGTCTGCCTTCTCCTGCCAGGTTCCACAGTTCAGGGGTGCTGGAACAATTTTTATAGTGGGGGTGCTGAGAGCCATTGAACCAAACTGTAAACCCTGTACATAATGGAAGCCACTTCAAGCCAGAGGGTGCTGCAACATCTATGCCACAGTTGTCTGTTTGTTTTCTGGCTCCCACCCCTGTCCATCTGCAAATAATGCCTCTTTCACAGCTTTAAAGAAGACACAGTTCAATGGGAAAGGGTTTTGGTGGTCTTTAGTCTTGGCCTGGGGTAGGTACATAGTTGTAACTCCCAGTTCCCAATTTAATTGCAAAGTTCTTTCAATGTAATAACAAAGAAAAACGAATCCTGGCAGAGCAGACTCTGAGAACAATTATCTATTCTCCTCCACACACACAGCAAGTATTTCTTATAATTAAATATATCCAGCTTTGTCTGTTAAGAGCAATCAAAATCCCAATGAATCCTCTAAGAGATTTCTTCAAGGAATATTCCTTCTACTCCAGTGAATTTAAACTAGTACGGTGATTCATTTATATATATATTTAACCCCTAACATCAGTTTAAATATTCAGCACAAGTTCATATGATATGTGCATCCCAGAAGCGAATGAGCCAGAAATATTTCTTTCACATTACTGGAAGTGTTTATGTGAAAGACAAGGTATTTCAGCTCATATGACCTTGACATTTTTATATTCTCTAATGCCAGGGCTGACCAACAGCTTAAAAAGAAATACCAGAAATATTTGGTCAAGACAAGAGCAGTACAACTTTCAGCAACAATTTATATCTCCATAGGGGATTAGTGGAGGTAATATTGAGAATGGCAAAACATATGATAATAATGAGCTATGTCAAAAGTATTTCAAATTAAGCAGTACTGTAGTGTCTCAGTGCGGGGAATTTCCTGGGGATTAATGATTAGTTGAGAGGAATTGACAGCCCAACGTAATGCCCATAAGGGAATCTGGAGACTCAATAACAAAGCATTTTTTGTGGAGAACTTAGTACTTCACGTCAGCATCTCTTGAAAAATGTGTGTATTTTTTTCAATTTCATTTCTTGAAAAAGTGTCCAGGTTGGGCTCGTTTATCTCCTTTCAGCCATTTCTGAGGATATTGTTAACCTTGAAAAGCCAGAGCACATCTAACCTTAGCCACCCAGTCAGAAGAAGCAGATATACAAGCCATGGGGAAATGACTTTGAACATCAGCCAGACAAATTACAACTAGTAAATAACTCATTAAAATACTATGATCTTGGTGGACAGAAATGAGAACTTCAAGAAATTGTTCAGTGAGATAGATTTAAGAGCCAGCATTACCTCATCCAACCAAACCTACAAAATCATTATGGTATAGCACTGCCTACTGAATACTAAAAGCCCTTGTAAATAACGTAACAGGCAAGGCATCAAATGAAATAGGCAGGAATACTTTGGGCCAGTTCTTAGCTGACGTAAATAGCATAACTCCACTGAAGTCAGTGGATCAACACCATTTTACACCAGCTAAGGAACTGGCCCTTTGAATGGAGGCTGGAGTGGAACAACTTCAACACCTTAAGTGTAGGCATCACACACATGTACAGCCTACATCAGGGGTGGGCAAACTTTCTGGCCAAGGGCTACATCGAGGTTGCAAAACTGAATGGAGGGCCAGATAGAGAAGGCTATGCTACCCGAACCAGCCTGTCCCCTGCCCCCTATCCTCCCTCTCCCACTTCCTGCCCTCTGACTCCCCCCCTCAGAACCCCCAACCCATCCAACCCCTGCCTGCTCCTTGTCCCCTGACTGCCCCCCACCCCGGGACCCCACCCCCTATCCAACCCCCTCTGCTCCCTGTCCCCTTACTGCCCCGACCCGTATCTACTCCCCTGCCCCCCAACAGGCCCCCCCGGGACTCTCACACCTATCCAAACCCCCCAGTTCCCTGTCCCCTGACCGCCCCCCCAGAACCCCCGACCATCCAACCCCCCCTGCTCCTTGTCCCCTGACTGCCCCCTCCCAGGACCCCCCCAACCCTAACCGCCCCCCAGGACCCCATCCCCTATCCAACACCCCCTGCTCCCTGTCTCCTGACTGCCCCGACCCCTATCCATACCGCCACCCCCTGACAGGCCCTTCGCGACTCCCACGCCTATCCAATCACCCCCCACTCCCCGCCCCCTTACCATGCTGCTCAGAGCAGCAGGAGCTCGCAGCCACACCCCCGGCTGGAGCCAGCCACACCCAGAACCCCAAAACATATAGGGCTCAATTCTGCAATCGAGCAATTCCTGGAGCTGCGGAATACCCAAAATTCCCAGTGAAAGTTGAGGGTCCTCAGCATCTTGCAGGATCAAACTTTTAATTTACATTCTCTTAGGCTGAGAAGAAGGTAGAGTTAATTAATGAGACATAGGATTATTGGTTTACATGTTAAACCACCAAATAACTTCATTGTATTATCTCTGTGAGATATTCCAGTGACTCCCTGGCTCAACTGATTAGGTTCAAAATGCAAAGACTGCATTAAGAGTAGAAAATAACTTAATTCATTATTATAATTTCAATTAAAAACCTCAAGTAAACCACACCCAACAACTATCCTGGTTCCTGATGCATATACTCCAACAAATACTTCTACATACTTAAATATGTGTTATCACACTTAATTGTCTAATTTGGAAATGCAAACAGTAATACTATAGACTTGGGGTAATATTTTAAAAAGTGCCTAAGTCCCATTTTCAAAGGCACTAAGAGACAGATTTTCATAGTTATTTAGGCACCTAAAGATGCAGGAAAGAGCGTACTGGGATTTTCAAAAGTACCTAGGCACCTAGCTCCCATTGAAATCAATGATGTTTGAAAAACACTAGTTGGCACATATCTGCCTCTTTAGGCACTTACATCCTTTTAAAAATCTGACCCTAAATTACTTATGAAAATGGGATTTAGATTCCTCATTCGCTTAGGTGCTTTTCAAAATATTACCCTCAGTTCCTAGACTCATTAAATGCCATTCCACTGAAATTTACTGAAAGCTTTTTGTGAGTCTAAGATTTCTGGAGTGAAATGAAAGAGTCAGAATTGCTGTAAAGGTCAAGTATTGCTCTTTCAATTCTTGGGTTCATAACTGTGCTTCCTGTATGTTATGGAGAAATCATCATCCACTCAAAAGTTATTACTGTACTGGCTTGGCCACCAACAGGAACATATCCTAGTTTGCGGTTAAAGCAGAAGCTTGTGACTAAAGCACTGAATGGGATTTTGAAAAACTGATCCAGTTTTGCCACCTCCACCAGCAACAGTAACTGGGTCTTTTGTGAATAAAAACCAGCCATCTGTTCACTCTCAGGCCAATCTTTGAAATTTTTTGTTAATTTTCTCCAGTGAAAATGTGTTATAACTGGGAAATGTTGCCACCATTGCAGCAACAAGTTCTCTTCTGCTAAAGGACCAAATCCTGAGCTCTTGCAGGGCATCTTGTCACTCACATCAAAGGCAATGAGACCTGAGGGTGCTCAGCACCTCTGAAAAGCAAGCCATCAATGATTTAGGACCATCCTGTTGGTTAACGTGTTCTGTTTAGTCAGATCTAGCAATCCATGTGAGAGAGGAAGAGGATTATTCATCATACAGGGTCCAATCCTGTTACTGACCTGCATAAAGAGCCTGTGCCTATGATGTTCCACGGGCTGCAGAATCTCTCACTGATGTCACGCCGGGTGCAGAATCTCCGCTAAGAACTTCTCCTTTCTCACCCCTTTAAAACTGTCTTTGCTATAGAAACTTTCAGCCAAAGTTCTCACTAATTACTCAAGTCAAAATCCAATCAACTACATTTAATTACCATTACAAAATTACTACTTGTGACTGCTGCTCCTAGGAACTTTAATGAGACACCCTCTGGAATGGATATAAATTATGGAGAAGAGGGAATTAGAGTTTTAAAAGGTAGGTCCCCAAGTATTTCAGTCAATAAAATGTCAAATGCATCTGAAATCCATAGAGAGAAAAAATGTTTAGATCTGAGGTACAGTTCATGATGCAAACAGCCAAGAACAAAGCTTCAACCAACAAAGTTTTTATCTTTACCCTGGATGGTGATCTGTGCCCACAATTCCCACAGACTTCAACTGGGGCAATATTTTGTTGAGTTCCATCGGGCACTTGCAAAGCATTCTTTCTCCTAGTGCTGGCCACCCTAACTCCCTGCTGAAGTCAAATGAGTGCAATCGGCATCTTGCAGTCATTGGGCTAGATTCTCCACAGCAGTTGAGGTCTGCTTAGTGCAGAGAAGTGATGTTGAGAGTGTTAGGCAGCCAGATAATCCCAGTGCTCAGAGAAGCCTTGGGGCTGCTAGACTTTACACCAATGGAAAATTAGAGTGGCAGAGTGGAACTCCTCTGCCAGGTTTCTTAAACTGCCATGGGGGTGAAGCAGGAGCTGGCTCAGCTAGCTTTATGCCAGGAGCCAGAATCCACCCCCTTTGTGCCACCTGAGCAGCAAAAGGGACAAAGCACAAGCCAGAGTCTGGGCCAGTATCTTGACTATTAGGTCCCTATGGAAGTCCTAGATATTAACCCCTGTGGACCTGATCCTGCCTCTGCACTGAGTGTCATTGAAGTCAGTGGGACTCCATGCAGACACAGGGGTCTAAACACACAGTTCCCAGTGCCCAATCAGAACCTAAGATTGTAACTATCTTTTCAATATAAGCCAGATGTCGATTCCCATTCCTACTGCCTTAGAAAAACTGCTTTTAATACCATAATTTCTCATGTATGTTTTCTTAGACAGAGAGAATAATTATTTTATCTTTCTTTTCTTTGCAGTCTTTCCCCCCATGTGATATAGGACTGACCATTGTAAAATATATACATTTAAGATTGCTTCATAAAGTTACTATTTAAACTTTCCACCTTTTGATAATTATGCCTTTCTCGTCATGAAACTTTGAGAAGTAATTATCGCATTTAATAGATCTCCATCAAATCAGTTTTTATGTCTGCCCGACCCGTCAGTATTTGATCAATACCTCCAAACATTAAGCGTAACAGAGGACAGATGGTAGCTTAAAGCAGCCTGTGGGTTGAATAATGAATAAGGAGAATAAAATAGCATTTAATCTACAGATTATTCCCTTTAAGTCAAGGTGAGCAGCAGCACATGGACAACAGCGTGAGATATTCCATATTATTTCTATTGACATTGTACTTACATTATAGTATTGCATAGAAGTGAGCTTCTATCACTCTGTAAACTTACTTTAGCCAGTTATTAAAGTGCACATTTTAAGAACAGTTTAAATAATGTGAATTTCTTCTAAGCATTTCAAAAAGACTCCAGAACGTAACTGCAGATGGGTTGCAGGTTAAAGATGCACTCTAAACTCTTCAAGGAAGAAGAAATCTATGGATACAATCCCATGAAGTGCTAAGCACCCTGAAGCCCATTAAAATCAAAAGTGCCTACGTGCACTCACAAACCCCAGTGTGACATGCATGTTGTGGGTTCCATCCACCCTGTAGGTTTGGATCTCTAGGGGCCCTAAGTGTACTTGCGTCACTGCTTCAATAAATCAGGTGATTAGGAACCTGGTATTATTTGTTTAACTATACAATTTACAGGGCTGTACCATTTTCAAAACTGGCTATCAATATAATCAATGCTGGTAAAACAAATGCATACATGTCCATAAAGCCTATGAACTTTTTAAGCCATCCATTCCAAACCGCAAGCTACAGAACTGATGCTGCACATATTCCAGAGCTTTGGCCAAACAGTAAAGAATTATGGTAATGTGGGATCATTTTGCAGATCTTTAGGGAGTCTCTGGATTCCTTTTTACTAGAGATGGTCAGATTCAGTAGTGGCCCATCAACAGCAGAACTTCCTTTCCACCAGAAAGCAGGGAAACTATGGATTCTAAAATGCAAGATCCATCTCTTTGCAAAAGCCTTTCACCCCTCAATAACAAGCATGGCCTAGAATCACTGCCATGGAGCTAGCATTCAGAAACTCCCAAGTGCTTTAATCAAGTGTCAGTGAGGGGACATAGGAAGAAGCAACCAATTGGCAGAGAGTAAGAATAATCTAGAGTGAAGCAGAATGTGCTCACATCATTGGCCTCACCCTACCCCAGGGGTGGGCAAACTTTTTGGTCTGAGGGCTACATCTGGGTATGGAAACTGTGTGGCGGGCCATGAATGCTCATGAAATTGGGGGCTGGGGTGCGGGAGAGTGGAAGGGCTCCGTCTGGGGGTGCGGGCTCTGGGGTGGGGCTGGGGATGAGGGGTTGGGGGTGCAGGAGGGTACTCCGGGCTGGGATCGAGAGGTTCAGAGGGTGGGTGGGAGATCAGGGGTAGGGGGTTGGGGTGCCGGAGGGGGGCAGGGGCAGGCTCCAGGTGGTGCTTAACTCAAGCAGCTCCCAGAAACAGCGGCATGTCCCCCCTCTGGCTCCTATGTGGAGGTGCGGCCAGGCAGCTCTGTGCACTGCCCTGTCCGCAGGTGCCGGCCCTGCAGCTCCCATTGGCTGCAGTTCCAGAGCGGGGACATGCCGCTGCTTCCGGGAGCCATGCGGAGTCAGGCAAGACCCTGACCCTGGTCCCCGGCCGGAGCTCAAGGGCCAAATTAAAACATCTGGAGGGCTGGATGTGGGGCCATTGTTTGCCTTACCCTACCCCATTGCTGCTCCCACTTTTGAACCCAGCTCCTGCTATGGGGTGGGAGAGAAGTCCCTCTGTTCTCAGGAGTTTCTGCTCTGCTTCCCCCAGCCCCTGTGACTTGAGGGGAGTGGGGGTATTTGGGGCCTTGTGCCACAGGGTCTCCCCAACAAAGATTCAGATTGGACTCTAAGTGCAGTAGTCTACCCCAGTTCTGGGTCTTGTAATTTTACTGATGTCAGTGTACGATTGGCAAGTCTCCCCAACCTGGATCAGTTCGGATGATAACAGCACATGGTTCTATCACTGTACATACAACATGGTAAAAACCAGTAAGGGGGAAAGCTGCAACAAGTATGATTTTACTGTCCATTGGACAGTAACATCACATTTGATGCACACCCACACAAAAATCTAGTTAGCGTTAGTTTCTGAAAATGTGGTCTGAAAAAAACACCATGAATTGCTCCTGTTCTGCCACAAATTACTTTCCAATTTATTCTAGTCTTAATGTTGCTTTTCTACATAATTATTTAATACAGTTTCAGTTAAACATAATTCACATGATGTATGAAATCAAAAGTTAGAACTGTTATCTTTCCCTTGCTAGATGTTTTCTAATTATAGTCCTTTGCTTAATATATCCCAACCTCATGTATATTTGAAAACTGCCAAGGAATATTTCTTTTCTCAAAATTACGGATGAGTTCTGTTTGTTATACTTTGGGAAAATATTAATCATTTCAGCCTTCATCTACCCAAGTAGTAATTGACTTATTAAAATTTCAATAACTTGAATACTTTGAATACCTGGGTTCAATAACTTGTATACTTTGAATTCACTGGCTTAAGTAGCAAGAGAACACAAAAAGGCATATGTGATTTTAAAGGCCTAGAAGGTACCTTAAACTCTATAAGTTGTGCACAATAAAATGATGGCAGTGGGCAATGCTGATGGCACAGTTCGTATGCACAATCAATATACACATGCTGGTATGTTCAGAATCACTGCAATTATTCAGTGTTGCCTCATGGCATTCAGATAAGATCTCATAGTGAAGGTTTCAGATAACTGAGGAAATATTCCATGTAATTAGTAAACATTAGGGGACATGATCTGATTTCAGGTAAAAAGATATTTCAGATCATAGAGAACTTAACCAAAGTTGTCAAGTCCAGTACAGGTTTCAGAGAAGCAGCCGTGTTAGTCTGTATCTGCAAAAAGAAAAGGAGGCCTTGTGGCACCTTAGAGACTTACAAATTTATCACATCAGCCACCCTATCAGAGGCTCGTTCACCTGCACATCTACCAATGTGATATAATGCCATCATATGCCAGCAATGCCCCTCTGCCATGTACATTGGCCAAACTGGACAGTTTCTACGTAAAAGAATAAATGGACACAAATCAGATGTCAAGAATTAGAACATTCATAAACCAGTCGGAGAACACTTCAATCTCTCTGGTCACTCGATTACAGACCTAAAAGTGACAATTCTTCAACAAAAAAACGTCAAAAACAGACTCCAACGAATTGACTGCTGAATTGGAATTAATTTGCAAACTGGATACAATTAACTTAGGCTTGAATAAAGACTGGGAGTGGATGGGTCATTACACAAAGTAAAACTATTTCCCCATGTTTATTCCCCCCAACCCCCGCACCCGCTGTTCCTCAGACATTCTTGTCAACTGCTGGAAATGGCCCACCTTGATTATCACTACAAAAGGTTCCCCCACCCTTCCCCCGCTGCTCTCCTGCTGGTAATAGCTCACCTTACCTGATCACTCTCGTTACACTGTGTATGGTAACACCCATTGTTTCATGTTCTCTGTGTATATAAATCTCCCCACTGTATTTTCCACTGAATGCATCTGATGAAGTGAGCTGTAGCTCATGAAAGCTTAGGCTCAAATAAATTTGTTAGTCTCTAAGGTGCCACAATTCCAGTACAGGCTCAATCCTGCACCCCTTACTCACATATAAATAGTTCCATGGACTCTCCCACTGGCGTTTCTCCTGCTAACACCAGGTCTGAATTTGGCCTACTGGGCAAAATTCATCCCTTGTACAACTCCAGTGTCTTAATCAGATTTCAAATCAGAAAATTTAGTGGATTAGATCCTAAACTGATGGAAATTGGCATAGGTTTACTAAAGGCAACAGGGCTATACTGATTTACATCATCTTAGAATCTGCCCCAGTATATGAAATGATGTTTCATGTTGTCAAAATAAATCTTATTAAATACTAGGGTTCCTTTTTAGGAAAAAATTGCATCAGCCTACCAAGAAATATTTCCAAAGTGAAATGCTCTGATTAGCTCTTCTTGTGAATGATGCTTTAAAAAAACAAGGGAAAGAGACCTCAGGACTCCAGTATTACTGCATTTGTCTTCAGTTCACTAACAAAACCCGCTGTTGTATATCTTCCTTCTAATCTCCCAACAGCACCACTATATCTCAATAGAAAACAGCTTTGCTACGAACAGTCCTTGTTTTAGGACAAGCTGCAAAGCAATAAAACTGATTTCAGAGTCACAAAAAGATTATAAATACTGTGCTTATATCCTAGATACATGCAGGAGAGTTTTACTTAGTAAATATCACGTAACTACACAGTCCTTACATTTCCCCACACTATGGCAACTGCACTTAATAGGTCTAGATAGATAGATAGATTGATTAGATAAGTCCCAAGCAGACTGCCAAGAGCAATAAAAGGATGTCACAAAACTGGGTGACTGGGCAACAAAATGGCAGATGAAATTCAACTTTGATAAATGCAAAGTAATGCACATTAGAAAAAATAATGCCAACTATACATATGAAATGATGAGGTCTAAATTAGCTGTTACCATTCAAGAAAGAGATCTTGGATCATTGTGGTTAGTTCTCTGAAAACATCCACTCAATGTGCAGCAGCAGCCAAAAAAGCAAACAGAATGTTGGGAATCATTCAGAAAGGGATAGATAATAAGATAGAAAATATGATATTTTCTCTATATAAATCTATTGGTATGCCCACACCTTGAATACTGCGTGCAGATGTGGTCGCCCCATCTCAAAAACGATATACTGGAATTGGAAAAGGTTCAGAAAAGGCAACAAAAATGATTACAGGTATGCAACAGCTTCCATATGGGGAGAGATTAATAAGACTGGGACTTTTCAGTTTGGAAAAGAGACGACTAAGGGGGGGATATAGAGAGGTTTATAAAATCATGATTGGTGTGGAGAAAGTAAATAAGGAAGCGTTATTTACTCCATCTCATAACACAAGAACTAAGGGTCACCAAATGAAATTAATAGGCAGCAGGTTTAAAACAAACAAAAGGAAGTATTTTTTCACAGAATGCACAATCAATCTGTGGAACTCCTTGCCAGAAGATGTTGTGAAGGCCAAGACTATAACAGGTTCAAAAAAGAACTAGATAACTTCATGGAGGATAGGTCCATCAATGGCTATTAGCCAGGATGGGCAGGGATGATGTCCCTAGCCTCTGGAGAAGCTGGGAATGGGTGACAGGGGATGTATCGCTTGATGATTACCTGTTCTGTTCATTCCCTCTGAGGCACCTGGCATTGGCCACTGTCAGAAGACAGGATACTGGGCTAGATGGACCTTTGGTCTGATCCAGTATGGCCGTCTTATGTTCTTATGTCTAAAATAATTAGTATATCGGGGCTGCTTACCGGTTTACAGAATACATAACATAATATAATCTTTTTTTCTGAGTTGTTACTGTTGTGCAAATGGTCCAGTATTGCACCAAGGATGTGAGGCTGCTGGATGGGCTGTAGTTTACATGAGATGTTATGCTAAGATCATGACTACTTGTTTTTCAATAGTAACAGCATGAACCCAGGTATCCTGACAAAACTCCCCTTTGGGTAATTGCATTCTGCTTCCCAAATACTCCCTTTAGTTTAACTGGATGCTTCTTTATTTTGTGTCTTAATTCTTTACATATTGTGGATACATGAAAGGAGCTTAATAACAAAGATAAAATTAGTTCTCAGCTGTCCTATGTTTCTCTTCACTGTTAAGTGGCTAGTCAAGGTGCTTTTGATTAAAACTGTTACAGAAAGGTAAGATACTAGGTGAATAACCTGTCATTCGGAGGATGCATGATAATGACCAGATGCTAATGTGCCAGATCTGGTGTACAGTCTGACTATGACTCATTGTTCTGTAGGGTCATAGTGCTAACTCCTTCTGCATTGGAATTAATTAAACTGTATTTTAAGGTCCCTTGATTTTAAGGAACCTCACAGCTCCTTTATCAATTCTAAAGGTCTTCTTGTCTGTTCATTCTAAATTAAGACTTCACCATTAAAAATCTGGTTAAAGAACAGCCCAGCTTACTGCTGTTCTGTTCATTTTAGTTATCTCTGAACATTACCGTGAAGGGATCATTAATCCACACTCTCCTCCCTTGCTTCGCATTTTGCCTCAGTCCAGTCTTGAAAAAAGAAGTGAAAGAAAATACATTATTTTCAAAAATTAGCCTTTGTTTAAATACACCACATGAGTAAGTGAATGATAAGAAGAAGAAAAAAAAACCTCACTTCAAAACCCACATCCTCAGAATACAAATCTTAAACTTCATGAGAATCAGAGAGAGGTTGCAAGACACTTTCATAGATCTAAGAACCATTATGATGATCTAGTCTGACTTGCATAACAAAGGCCAAAGAATTTCACCCAGCAGACAGGACTAACTAACATCACCATTTTACAGAAGGGCACAGGAGGCCAAAGAAAAACTAAATCTCAAAAATTTAGGGCACGGACACTGATTGTGGGTAGGGTTTGCAAATTAACTCAGCCAGGGCCTAACTCTGCTCCCGTTGAAGTCAATGGAAGTAACACTCTAGGAGTGTCTCCATTCTAGGAGAGCTGAGGTTATGGAGCTGAATGAGGGAAGTTACTGAATTGATAAAGAGGCAAGATGTACCAAATCACGGCAGCCTAGGCTAACTACAGAGGGGCATAGTGCACTACTAAAAGTGGTATTTAATCTAAACCACCCATATGATATCTGTAACATTTCTTGAGGGTACCCAAGGTTGTGAGGCACCTTGCTACCATCTGCTCTTCGTGCAAGGAAGTCTTGTCTGTACCTGCTAGGGATCAGCTCCCTAATTCCCCCAGCAACACAAACTCTCCCCACTCACCGCAGGTAAGCAATAGGAGCACTCCAACTCCTGACCACGCTGAGCGTCCCCTTGAAGTGTCTAGCCCCTGTTCCACTGGGCACTCATACATCGGTTACTCTCAAAGGAATAGTACACACCAGCTAACCAGTTACACCTTATACCACAGCTCCACTTAACACACAGCACTTAGATTTGTGTACAATGAAAACATGTAAAAGATTATTTAACAAAGAACAGAGATTCTAGAAGAAGCTAGAAGAGATTTCCACACCCTGCATGTAATCATAGAATCATAGAATATCAGGGTTGGAAGGGACCTCAGGAGGTCATCTAGTCCAACCCCCTGCTCAAAGCAGGACCCATCCCCAACTAAATCATCCCAGCCAGGGCTTTGTAAAGCCTGACCTTAAAAACTTCTAAGGAAGGAGATTCCACCACCTCCCGAGGTAACGCATTCCAGTGTTTCACCACCCTCCTATTGAAAAAGTTTTTCCTAATATCCAACCTAAACTTCCCCCATTGCAACTTGAGACCATTACTCCTCATTCTGTCATCTGCTACCACGGAGAACAGTCTAGAGCCATCCTCTTTGAAACCCCCTTTCAGGTAGTTGACAGCAGCTATCAAATCCCCCCTCATTCTTCTCTTCGGCAGACTAAACAATCCAAGTTCCCTCAGCCTCTCCTCATAAGTCATGTGTTCCAGTCCCCTAAACATTTTTGTTGCCCTCCACTGGACGTTTTTTCAATTTTTCCACATCTTTCTTGTAGTGTGGGGCCCAAAACTGGACACAGTACTCCAGATGAGGCCTCACCAATGTCGAATAGAGGGGAACGATCACATCTCTCGATCTGCTGGCAATGCCCCTACTTATACAGCCCAAAACGCCATTGGCCTTCTTGGCAACAAGGGCACACTGTTGACTCATATCCAGCTTCTCGTCCACTGTCACCCCTAGGTCCTTTTCTGCAGAACTGCTGCAGAGCCATTCGGTCCCTAGTCTGTAGCAGTGCATGGGATTCTTCTGTCCTAAGTGCAGGACTCTGCCCTTGTCCTTGTTGAACCTCATCAGATTTCTTTTGGCCCAATCCTCTAATTTGTCTAGGGCCCTCTGTATCCTATCCCTACCCTCCAGCATATCTACCACTCCTCCCAGTTTAGTGTCATCTGCAAACTTGCTGAGGGTGCAATCCACGCCATCCTCCAGATCATTAATGAAGATATTGAACAAAACCGGCCCCAGGACCGACCCTTGGGGCACTCCACTTGATACCAGCTGCCAACTAGACATGGAGCCATTGATCACTACCATTGAGCCCAAAAATCTAGCCAGCTTTCTATCCACCTTCTAGTCCATTCATTCAGCCCATACTTCTTTAACTTGGTGGCAAGAATACTGTGGGAGACTGTGTCAAAAGCTTTGCTAAAGTCAAGGAACAACACATCCACTGCTTTCCCCTCATCCACAGAACCAGTTATCTCATCATAGAAGGTAATTAGATTAGTCAGGTATGACTTGCCCTTGGTGAATCCATGCTGACTGTTCCTGATCACTTTTCTCTCCTCTAAGTGCTTCAGAATTGATTCCTTGAGGACCTGCTCCATGATTTTTCCAGTGACTGCAGCGCATCCGGCCCCATGGACTTGTGCTCGTCCAGCTTTTCTAAATAATCCTGAACCACTTCTTTCTTCACAGAGGACTGGTCACCTCCTCCCCATGCTGTGCTGCCCAGTGCAGCAGTCTGGGAGCTGACCTTGTTCGTGAAGATAGAGGCAAAAAAAGCATTGAGTACATTAGCTTTTTCCACATCCTCTGTCACTAGGCTGCCTCCCTCATTCAGTAAGGGTCCCACACTTTCCTTGACTTTCTTCTTGTTGCTAACATACCTGAAGAAACCCTTCTTGTTACTCTTAACATCTCTGCTAGCTGCAACTCCAAGTGTGATTTCGCCTTCCTGATTTCACTCCTGCATGCCCGAGCAATATTTTTATACTCTTCCCTGGTCATTTGTCCAATCTTCCACTTCTTGTAAACTTCTTTTTTGAGTTTAAGATCAGCAAGGATTTCACTGTTAAGCCAAGCTGGTAGCCTGCCATATTTACTATTCTTTCTACACATCGGGATGGTTTGTCCCTGTAACCGCAATAAGGATTCTTCAAAATACAGCCAGCTCTCCTGGACTCCTTTCCCCCTCATGTTACTCTCCCAGGGGATCCTGCCCATCAGTTCCCTGAGGTTGTCAAAGTCTGCTTTTCGGAAGTCCAGGGTCCGTATTCTACTTCTCTCCTTTCTTCCCTGTGTCAGGATCCTGAACTCGTCCATCTCATGGTCACTGCCTCCCAGCTTCCCATCCACCTTTGCTTCCCCTACTAATAGGGGAATATCCTATTCCTACTAATTTCTACTAATAGTAGGAATCTCCACACCAACTCAAAATAGGTTGACAGTGAGGGGCAGACTTGGGAAGCAATTATGAGAACCATGCTTATGTAACCCACACACCTTCTGGGTGTGGTGTTCTGTTTCATCTAGTGGCACCAAGACCACTTAAAGAGAGAGATAAAATGAGTCTGCTCTACAGGCTTAGCTAACAGCTAGTTGGCTTTTAGCTCATACTGTGAAGGCTCATGCACTAAGCTCCAGAGGTCCTAGGTTTGATAACATCCACCGATGACCAGGGTCTGTCGGCATTTCACTTACACAGATCGAGTGAATCACTCATATGAGGTGAGGGTCTAGCCTAGAGGCTAGAATAGCAGCCAGGACAATGGCACAATAGTTGAGGGTACGAATCCCATTCCCCGACCCACCTACCCCTTTATTCTTTGGACAGAGCCAAGTGAATCAGTTACTCTGGATTCACTGGTGCAACTGAATGAAAAAATTGACCTATCATTTCTCTAACCTGCCATTGCTTGGGGCACAGGCAGATGGAAACAGTACACAGTAGGTTAAGTGATGATCAGAATCAAGGGATAAAACAACTTCCCCTAAAACAGCAAAGAGTATTAAGGAGATTGATAGGAAACTAATGGCAATTAAGTTTTACCAGAAGGACATGTATAAGAATAAAAATCACATCAGCATATAAAAGAGGCAGAAAAAGAAAAATTAGTAATGTGCAGCACATATACACAGGTGCTTAGCAACCAAAAGATAGGTCAAATTTAAAGGCCTTCAAGAAGCAATGTGCCATACAATCCAAAGATAATTGTAACAACTCCCTTCAAGTAAATGAAAGTTAATTTCTTTTACATTTCTCAGAACTAGAACTGGTCTTCAATTTAAAAGATAGCTAAGGACATTTTTACACATAATGCTTGTGATATTTTAACAACATACTCATCGGAATAGTATTAATGTAAATCTGTGCATACTAGCTATAGGACAAGTCAGAGATATGTCATGAATGCAGCACTCCAGCTTGTGGATGAAATGGAAGGTTCCAGCTGAAGATCATTTGTGGATAATGAGACATGTTCTGTACTTGAAGGCTCATAATCAGCACATTTGTTTTCCACAGTTCAGCCTAAATATCAGTGCACAGTCAGCTATATACTATCTCACAGTCTAGAATTGGACTTGACAAAAGAAAACCACAAATGAGTGACAGGGAGTTATGCCTGCATCCAGCTGGCTATACCTAGTAAATGCTTCATTTGTATCTCTCCCCATTGTGAAATCTTATTCTAGGCAGTTTTGTAACACATATCCTTGTCCCATACACCAAAGACTATTATAATTAAGAAGTGGTTGGCATGAACTGTGTGTGATCTATGTGCTCACAATCACAACATTTTGCTTATAGTTTCTTTCCTATAGACAACATGCCACAAATCCCTAAATATATTTCTTTTAATCATCTAATCATCAGTCCATTTATGTAACATTTCTGACTTTTATTGCAAAAACATAATGATACTGTTCCTACAGATATCCCCCTTCTGAATCCAGATTACCTGTAAATGCTTACAAATCAGGCTTAACCGCTCATTTAGTTCTCCTCCAAAATTAAATGACAAAAGAGGATGGAGGATTACTTCAGATAAAATCATTTTGAGCCTAGAAATATTTTTACTCTCTCCAATTTGTGAAGTTATTTTGTAAGTGCACAAACAAAACTATTAAATCTCAGTATGAACAAAGCTTTTGTTCTAAACACAAGAACAAACAGCCAAATTAGGTTCAAAGCTGAACCCTCTACAAAAAAGGGCTGAAAGGGTAAACCTTCACTTCCTATGAGGGTTTTTTAAGTGCTCTTTACACTAATCAATTTCAATGCCTGATAATTATGTCCACCTCCAACACACCAAATGTCCACCTCCAACACACCAATGTCCACCTCCAACACACCAAAACACAACGCCTATTGTACAAGATAAAGACCCATTGATACCTTACATTTCTTATCATGCCTCTAGCTGGGGCCAACACCTGATTCTTAAGAAGTAGGTGCAAACCCCCATATTGTACATAGTCAATTGTATAATGCTTCTGGAGGTGAAGCTCCTTCCTAACTGCTTCAGGCAACAGGTTTATGCCCTGAAGCCTGAAGCTCAGTTGCTCTTAGCACACTTTACATAACGGCAAGCGTTATCAATGGTCTGAAGACTAAAGCTGCATGCATTTGGGGTGTTATGTTTTGTGCGTCAGGGAAGCAGGCGTGGTGAGAAGAGAAGGGAGTGGGCTCTGAGCGGCAGGCCCTGTGGCTGGGAAATGAATAGAGCAGCCAAGCTGAGCAACTAGTACAGGGCGACCAGGCGCCTTCTGGCCACGGGCAGGGTATTAAAAGATGCTCAAGAACACAACCAACTAAAAAAGCACCTGAGCGTGGAACGGGATTCAGGGCCTCCCTCCTCCCAACTGCTCCATCCCCTTTTTCTCTTTCCCACTCCCCGCCCCAAGGCTGAGGAGAAGGGAAGCAGGAAGGGCCTGAGCCCAGAGTGGCGGGAATGCCTGTAAAGCCAGTGTTTCTAAAGTGAATGGGAGTGATCCTACATGAGGTACCAGGACCCCATGTTTCTTTCCCCAGGCCTGGTCCTCCCTCCTTACTAATATCCTGCTTCCCCTCCCCCTCCCCCCTTAGCTCTGGCGAGGCCTCACCCAGGCTGAACTACATTCCCCACCATGCTCCCTGTCCTCGCGAGAGCTGGCGGAAATCTCGGT
Source organism: Lepidochelys kempii (assembly GCF_965140285.1). Classification (NCBI taxonomy): domain Eukaryota; kingdom Metazoa; phylum Chordata; order Testudines; family Cheloniidae; genus Lepidochelys; species Lepidochelys kempii. The sequence continues at coordinate 35,329,397 of NC_136391.1, read as the reverse complement.
GCGAGGCGCGGAAGTTCCCGTAGCTTGGAGACGGTCCCCGGGCCTACCCGTGACTGACTGGACGGAGCCGCCGCCCGCTACCATGGCCGAGACTGACCCCAAGACCGTGCAGGATCTCACCGCCGTGGTGAGGGGCCCGGGCCGGGGGTCGGCCTGCGGAGGCGGCGCAGCGGGCGGCTCCGGGCTCAGCCTTCACCCCGAGGGGGGCGGTGCCGGGAGTCCGCCTAGCTGGGGCCGGGGCTGTTCCCTGCGCGGGCCCGGGGCACCGAGCGCGGCCCAAGGAGGGCCCGGGGCGGTGGGCGGGGACGGCAATGGGAGGGGCGGGGAGCAGTGACTGAGACCAGGGGGCTAGGCAATGCCGGGGCGGGGGGGGGGGGCGCGGTTACCCAGGCGGTGCTTCAAATCTCAGGGGCATTCAGGGAAGACCCATTTCTAAGGCACCCGTTGTCCCCCAGCCTACTTGAGGTCTCATCACAGCATTACAAAAAGCACCCGATGGAGAGAAAAGGGGTAAAACCCGATTCTTCCCTGGGCAGTGTGGATTTGGTACCGTTCATTTGCACCAGCCCTTAGCAGCACTAATCCTCAGGCCTGCCCAGCTGCGGGAGCCATGGCAGAGAGGTCAAAGTTACCCAAACGCACACAGGGGCTTGGTGTCAAATCCAGGATTACGACACAGGTGTTCCCAAACCATCCCCGCCTGGCTCCTGTAACCTTTTTTTTTTGGGGGGGGGGGGCAGGGGTGCTGGGTTAAACATTGGTTTGTGCCACCATTGTCCTTGGTCTTCTTTTGGGGACATTTCAGTGTGATGGTTTCCAAAACCCAGGTATTTGGCTGCTATCCCCGTTCCCCCCTCAGTTTAATTGGGGTCATAAGGCTCTTGGTAGGTGTCTACCTGCAAGAGTAGTTCAGAGCTAGTCATGGAATTTTAGAACTTTTGTGTGTGTAAGAGCGAGTTGTATTTTGAAAATACTAAGCACAAACAAGTGTGTTTGCCTCAAAGTCTTCCATGGCTGAGATGCACAATGATCGTGTGGAAAAAGAAAAGGAGTACTTATGGCACCTTAGAGACTAACCAATTTATTTGAGCATGAGCTTTCGTGAGCTACAGCTCACGCTCAAATAAATTGGTTAGTCTCTAAGGTGCCACAAGTACTCCTTTTCTTTTTGCGAATACAGACTAACAGGGCTGTTACTCTGAAACCAATGATTGTGTGGCTAAAGCACAACAGTTCTGTTTTTCACACTGACTCAGTTTGTAGACCTCAGAGAAATTACTCAGCCTAGCTTTCTTAATTTGTATAATGGGTGATGTTACTTACCATAGTTACATGTAGAGGGCTGCTTTAAGGTTTTGTGAGTGGTGGTGGAGTGCTTTGTTATTTTGTAAAGAAAGGTGCTGCATAAGTGCTGTATTATTTTTGGCATGAAGTTTCTAGAGTAGTTTGTGTTACTTTTAACATTCGATCAATGCTGTCCAAACATATGATTTTGTATGAAACAAGTTGAGCTCAACAGTGACTGCATTATGCTAAAGTATTGTAAAAAGGAATATTTTGATTAAGTACTTAATTTTTTTTGCCCTGTTAGGTACAGACACTGCTTCAACAGATGCAAGACAAATTTCAGACTATGTCTGACCAGATTATTGGAAGAAATATCCTTTCTTCTTGTAAAATGCCTCTGATGGAGGAAAGTGTACAAATATTTATGTATATTAAATTCTAAACTTGCAAGTGAGATTTCTAAAGCCATTGTAACAATGTGTGAAGCTATGGTCAAATGATACACTTTAGTAGCAGTTTAAACATTACAGTTCATTTTCTTTAACTCAAACGAACTTGATGACATGAGTTGTCGCATTGATGACCTGGAGAAAAACATTGCAGACCTCATGACACAAGCAGGAGTGGAAGAATTGGAAGGAGAGAACAAGATGCCTGCTACTCACAAGAGTTAAGTGAGTGAACTGCTTATTAGCTTTCTGAGTGAAATCCTGGCTTGAAATGGTAAAAATCCCATGTACTTTAAAGGGGCCAGGATTTTACCCTCTGATTTGTGGGTCAGAAATCCCCGTAGAATAATTCTGAAAGTGCTGTAATGAAAAAATGTATTTTGTCATGCAGTGAGCTCTAGGGCATTGGTTTGCTCCCTTTAGCAAAGGATACAGAAAAACTGGAAGCTCCCACCAACCTCTTCAGACAGGCTGTTTTTTTTTTAAGTGAAAAGTGATACAGAATATTAGAAGTAAAAATAAAAAAATACAACGTATTAAGGGAGAAAAGTGGTGAAACTGCTTCACATGGCCTCTACTGTTGATTCAGCTTGACACCGTACAATTAACGTTTGAACAAACTACAATATTAAATGCTCCCTTCACCATCTAATTTCATTGCTTGAAACCTGTCTGCCTCCCTGGCAGTACGACCAGTATGTGTTACACAATTGAAACAGTGGATACTTCAACTGCTTTTCAAGCAACAGCTAAGTAAGGTATGGCTTCTGGCGCAGCAGATAAATAAATTTAAAGAATGACAAAGTCCCCACTAAGAAAATCTCATGACTAATTAAGTGTGTTGCAGATTATGGACTGTTTGAAGCTACTATGACAATGCTCACCCTGTGCATGGGCTTTAATTAGTGGGATAAGTTTCATGGGCACTGAGATTTCACTGAGTTAGGCCCAAAAAGTCCATTTTTGTAATTATAGGAGGGCAATTGATTGAACATAGTAAAGCACTAATCATACCAATGCAAGATTGTAAATTAGCAGTGGTTTTATGGTGACTAGTGAAATGCTTTTGGAATAGTTTCATAACTTCAGGTATAGATCAAGATAACTTCTCTCTAATGCTGTTGTGGGCACTACCTGATTTAAGTGGTTGTTAGTCTCTGCAGAGGAGACAGAGTTTAGGCTATGCTTTCATCTTGAATACCAGAAGAAATTTATTTTCTCAAGATGTTAAGTTAAGAAAGTGAAGTGAATATAAGTCTTGATCTGGCAAACTCTTACCCCAGCTTTACTCATAAGTATTTCTGTTGAATTATATTGGATTATTCATGTGAGTAAAATTAAGCATTTTAAGTAAATAGTTACATGATTTATACTTTAGTTGCCCCCGAGTTTAGCTTTTACTCTGAAATCTGATAAGTGGAATTTTACATTTCTAGGTCATAGGATTAGGATATGGAATCCCATAAATGGGGAAGTCTCTCACTATTTCCAGTCTATTTAAAACTTATTTTTTTAGAAAGCTTGGATGGAGCTTTACTTTTTGAATCCCACAATTATTGTATATCTGCTGAGCATACTTATCTAATGAAATTCCTATCAATAGTAATATTCTGTCTTCCCCCAACAGGTTGCCCGTAATTTAAAATGAATGCTGGAATCCACTTTTTTACAAGTCCACAGGATTACAGAACAGTTTTTTGCAACTGGTGTATGTAAAAGCATTTTATATGGTTATAGAGCTTGCATTCCTGATGTATATTGTATAGCTAGATTTAGGTTAGTATATTTTGATTTGTGTAGTGTAGTTTCACACTTTTTGAATTGTTATAAGGATCAATTGTATTAAACACATTTGATGGATCTTAACTAAAACTACTGAATTTGAGTGGATTTTTTGTGAAGACATTTATTTTTCTTTACTATACTTTTCTAATAATTTCATTTTGATGGCTGAAAAAAATCTAGTGATTTCTGTCAAATTGAAAAACTACTTGTCATATGGTAACTTAACACTTTTCAGGAGTGAATCACAAGATTGAAATTGAGTTATAGTTCTATTGAGATAGCATCAGTCATTGTACCAGTACAAAATGATATATTAGTAATGTTTTTAATACACCCAGTAAGATGCTCTTGGATACTTAAGATGTCAAGCATAAAGAATCAGTTTTTTACTTACACTCCTAGCATTACTTTACCTACTGTATGTTGCCATGACTAAGAATTGAAATATGATAGAAACATCCCTCCAAAGGTAAGCAACCACTGTAGCTCAAATAGATTATTCGTTTAGAAAGCTGAGGTGCTATTAATAAATCCCATAATGAAGGGTTTGTAATAATAGCTAAGTCTTATAATAATATTGCAAGACACTACAATGAAACCCTGCTAGTGTACGTCCACCAAACAGTATCATAGTTGAAAAATATGCATCAAAGTAATGGTCTGTTACAATTAAGGCACTGTCTAGGAAATGCTAGGTATCTGGTCTTTGAACATAAGTCGTTGGCTCTCTGTATGAAACTAAGTTGCTAAAATGAGAAGCGGAGTATTCAGGAATCCTGGGAAAGGAAGGGATCCAGTTATCAGGGTTATAAAATCCTGCTACTATGTGAGCAACAAATAGCGGGGAGTTTTCATAATACCTTGTTTTAGAAAGTGTTTGGTTACTTCTCTTAATCATACTTTTCTCCAGTTTTTACCTGGTCCTTAAATTCCATAGTCAGAGCATTTGGAAGTCACAAGTGTTTGTCTAAAGAACCTTTCCATACGATTTCACTTCACCATTATGAAGAAAAATGACTCTGATCAATGCAAGGATACTATAGGACTGCTACAATACCTCAACAACTTGTTTAAGAGATTAATCTAAGCAGCCACTAACAGCATAAAGCAGATATCATGCTAGCTGTTTATACCACACTAAATGCTGGTATGAGTGCCTCTAAGTTAACTTCACTGGAATTATGAAGGCATTATGTAGGTGTATGTCATTTCTTAAGACAGGGAAAATTGTACTGAGTTCATAGTAATGTTAGGAGAAATTTTATGATTGTAGGAAATGTATATTGTACCACCAGCCTTACATTTGTTGTACTGTCATTAAAATATCGAATAAAACTTAAATGTAACTTACAATAGTCAGATCATATGTAATGTAAAATACTGTATGCGCCTGCACAAGAGCTTTTAACTTGGACATTGTACAAATCTCTAAAAGGCCTTGGCAGGGATATTTCAGCTACGTTAAGTGTAATGAATAATTTATCTGATGTACACTTATTAATCTAGATTTAACATATCATAACATTCAATATTATGGAAATTATATCTCTGTGTGCTTCCAATACTATGGTAAAAGGTCAAGTTAAAATTCAGTGTCATTTTAATTCTCAGATGCTGGTATTTTTGTATGAAGACATTAGCAATAACCTTTTATAGAAAAAATCAGATTTGAATTTCTGTGCAAAAGTTGGTCAGAGAACTGGTATTAGAATTTTTCCTTGAAGTGTAAGTAAATTTCCTCATCAAAACATATTTTAGTGGAATATTTCAGCTTAATGGAAAAGTTGATAAAAAGATTAAAATTAGAAATGCTACCTGACCAGTGTCAATAGATAAATGTTAATCTGGAAAACAGTAATTTTAATTTTATGCAGAGGAATGCCTTTCACTCAGTTACATATCATTTTAAGATCTGCATAGACTGTTCATACTAACTGACTTACAATAAAGTTGTTCAAGATATAAATCTTAACAGTGAATCTAACCAAGTAAGGTTCCTTTTGTCAAATATAGATAAATATACATTCAAACTGTATTAATACATTCAAACTGTAATAATTAATGTACAATAGAACATTTTTAATATGCAGTCTGCTTATCGATTAAAAGTTGCAATTTCCCCACTTCCAACTTTCCTCCAATTAGAATTCTGTAGTTAGGTTTTCTTAAATGTGGAATCCATATAAAGTAAAAATACAGGACAGGCCTTTTATTATGAGGTATAATTAAAACCGATCCATTATTCTTACTTTTTCTAATTGTGGTGTGTGGACCTGCTGGTTGGCAGAAGTCTTTCAGCTATAAGTATAAATTATCAAGGTTCTATTCTGCTTTGATGGGAGAAGAATCAATTTAGCATTCAGTTTGAGCTTAATCCGTCAACTTGAACAGGCACCACTGCTCATTGAAGTAAAGGCTGGACAGTTCCTCATTTATCTTTTTTGAAACATTTACCCTGAAGTACAATAAATAAGCTCAAACCAAATTATCAAAGCTGCTCCATTAAGCCCTGGGGCTGCCATTTGATATTTCAGCCTGTTAACTTTATAGTAGGAAACAAAAAGTCAGATGGCAAAAAGTCCTGTCACTAAAATCTGATTTATCACTTATTTTATGAAAAGCAAAAGAGTTTTATTTTTACGCTTATTACATTGGCATCCTGTGCTGTGTATTTTTGCACTCTTATTCACAAGTTAATTGAGTTACAAATGAAAGTATGTCTCACCCCACACCTTGTCAGGTTTAGTCTATGCCCATACAGCAGGTGTGTTGAACAGTGTGCTTTCTAATCCGTAGTTGCTAAGGCTAGTGCAACTCTTTGTTCAGGATGTAGACTGTGCTGTGCTTATCCTGGTCTCTGATACCTCAATATTAGACTACTGAAGTGTGCTGTTGACTCCTTGAGACTATTTGGAAGCTGCAGCTAAGTCTAGAATGTTGCAGCTGCTTATTAAATGGAGCTTGATGTTGGAGGCAGATAACACTGGCACTTTGAACTGGACAAGTTGCCTTTGGGGCTCCCCAGTGAAATTGAAAGTATTTATAGTGACATTTAATCCTTAATTAGTTTGAGTCTGGGTCATCTAGGAGGTTTGCCTTAAACCTGCTAGATGGGAGGGGAAGAGGGAAGTCTGTGTAGATTGTATACTCTTCGGGGTAAGGACTGTCTCTCAATACCATAATTCAAGTTGCAGTGGGGGAGGTTTAGATTGGATATTAGGAAAAACTTTTTCACTAAGAGGGTGGTGAAACACTGGAATGCGTTACCTAGGGAGGTGGTAGAATCTCCTTCCTTAGAGGTTTTTAAGGTCAGGCTTGACAAAGCCCTGGCTGGGATGATTTAACTGGGAATTGGTCCTGCTTCGAGCAGGGGGTTGGGCTAGATGACCTTCTGGGGTCCCTTCCAACCCTGATATTCTATGATTCTATATAAAAACTATATAATTCAATCGGGAGGTCTAGTAACTCACTATTGATGTAGCTGAGAAATAAGTAATCAATATCTGAATAAATTAAGGTTTCTATTTGATAACTAATTAGAAAAATCATTTAGTGTACATCTTGAGATGAAATATTTTTAAAGATATGAATGATTTAGGCAGAGATTAGCATTTAAAGACAGCTTAATCATCTCTAATATAGGACTGAAGTATTCTGCATATTTTAATATGAAACACCTGCACATATATTCTTGCTAATGACTACTTTTATCACATCACGAAATGCATACCTGTAATTTTTGGTTTGATTTCTCTTTTACAATTAATCAATTAAAGGCAAGTGACTGTATACAGTCAGTCTTACCTGCAAACTCAAAAACAGCTTAACTTGCATCTAATATACATCCAGACAGCATTAAATAAGAATTTGACAAGAAAATTGCCATAGGCAAACAAAAATTCTGAAAGCAAACTTCATTACTGGGTTTGGGTCCAAGTTCACAGCTCCACTATATCTCCTTAGCATATTAAAATATTGAACATCCTTATCTTAAATCCCGAGTTCAGATTTAGGTTTTGTTTCCTGTCTCTAAACATTAAGGATTACATGAATACAGAGCAATATCAGGTTTATTAGAATATCCAAAAAGTCTATATTGATGTAATGATTTGGTTTAGTTTTGTTCCAGCTCTCCATGCCTTGTAATGTGGTGGCTTCTGCATGCCACAGGATTGATTTCAAATCTGCTTCAGTGTTTCTCATCCTAGCAGCTAGCCTGAAAAATAGTAATGAAGCCCTACTTTGAATAATTAGCCTTTAACTCAAGAATAGGATGGGCCTCTCTTGAAATCAGAAGGTTGAGAATTCCAGTTGGGACGCCATGTTTATAGGATTAGCTGGTTCCCATCCTAACCATGGCTATGGATTGTAAGGTAAGAAGCTGTAACGTGGGGGCTGGTTCCAATATAGCTGACTTTGTCCTTCACCCCATCATTGATGGGTTAAACAGCCATTTGACTGGTGAGTACTGTACATAGCTTTTATGAATCTCCTTCAAACACATATGTTGCTTAAAAATCAGCAAGAGAAGTAGACTGAATTATTTTGATCCACATTTACCATAAAGTCAGTGAGTTAAGATCTTATTTTACAAAAAGTCATGTGAGCTAGAAAAACGTGAAGTTGGCAGTCAGATACTGATGTTATGGATCCTAGAGCTATAAATATATATATGTTCTCATCTCACAGCCATATTAAACAGCTCAGGAATCTAGTGTGTGTGTTCTTGTGGACCCAAGAAGGATAGGTTACACAAGATATCATTTCCATTTGGCAGAGTCTCTGGAAATAAAGAAATTATGCTTTGACATTATTTTGCTTTCCACTGCTTGTACACTTTTGCCATGGCAGAGCTATTGTCAGACCTGTGAATTCTGGTGTGGCATTCAATAAGGATTATGTGTATGGGAAAAAAAAAATCTAGAAAGATTATTGACCTTGGAAAGAAGGTAAATAAGAGGGGGCACGATAAAAGTATATAAAATCATGAATAGTCTAGACATTGTCCATTGGAAGCATTTGTTCTTCCTGTCTCTCAACAAGGGGAAGAAAAAGCGGAGTCGGGGAGGGAACATTCAGTTAAATTCCAATTTGGCAATTTCAAAACTGATCAAAAGAAATTTTCACACAATGTAAAATTACACTGTGGATGCTGCCAAGGTGAAGAATTTAACAAGAATCAGAGCGCATGGACATTTATATGGGTAACAAGAACATCCAGAGTTGTAGTTAATGCCAATAATTCTGAAAGGGATATAACCTCATGCTTCAGGGCTTAACTATACTCTGTTAGGATGAAACCTTTATGGAAGGTAGACTATCCCTGCTCTTTCTACAGCATCTGGTGCTGGCTGCGGTCAGAGACGAGATATTGGACTATATAAAGTCCAGGTCTGGTCCAGTATGGCAATTTGTAGATTCCTATATTCTCAAGGGACAGAGAAACTGAGTACACACAATAGAAATTTTTAGGAAACTGACTATTGTCACCAACCATTTTCAACTTGTGCCAATGTTGTTCTTTGGACCATTTCCTTTCTCAGCAACTCCCAGCATTTGTGTCTAGTGTAGAAAGCTCTACTGGAAGAGGACTGTAATCCCAGCAGCAGAACAGTGTCTGCACACTGCTGCCATGGATATTAAACTTCACGCATACAGTTAGGAAAGTGCCAAAATCCAATTTAATGTATTATGTGACAAGTTCAAGTACCAATCAACTTTGAGTTCTGTGGGAACCAGGGCACAGTACCCAGCCTGTCTAACTCACAAAAGACCTTCCACCCCCCAAGCCTCTGCTTGAACCAAAACCGATCGGAAGAAAGCCTTACAAAAAGCAATGAAAAGTTGGTGGAAGACACACCTAAACCCCTGGGACAAGGGTGACAGGATGAGGGATGCTCCCCTAGCCCGATTTGCATTGAATATGGGACAGGGAGGCATCCCCCTTAGCATACAGAATGGAGAACAGAGATTCCAAGGCAAGAACTACACTCAAATCTTGGACCAGGAAAGCACTGCATGATGGGGAAATCTCTGCTCCAGATGTTAATGAACCCACACCTGCACAGACCCAGCTCAGTAGTTATCAGACCAATTCTAGTAATAATCCTTTATTGGTATCAAAAATACTGAAGCTGCCTAATTGCATTGTGCACCCCCTCGAAGGGGCACGTCCCATAGCCAGGAATGATCAGATCCTGTTGTCTAGCCTGAACAAAACAACTTTGGTATCCTCCCTTGAGCCATCAGTTTATCCATAAACAAATCTAGTGTTCTCCCTTGAAGCACTGTTCTTTCCCTACAAAAACCCATACCCATGCTCAAGTAAGTGCTTTGATGCCTGGATCCAAAATCTGCATCAGTTCCAATGAGGCTTGATCTCCTCCTGACTGAGAGGATGCTCAGTCCCCATGCTGTTTGGATCTCAGATTCCACCTCCTGATGGACTTTTCATATCCAGCCTATGCTTATTTAGCTTCTACTCTGTTCATGAGTCATGTTCTCTGATTGTTTTTATTTGTCAAATTTTCTAGATTAGAATTTACAGTGTTGTACTGAAAAACACAATCACATTTAACTGAGGGGGCCGGGGAGACCAAAACAAAAAACAGCAAACATATTGCCTGAGTTAAACAGAAACAACATATTTGCAGTCACCCTCTTTATTTCTTGGGTAGCTAGCAAAATGGAGATGGTCTGAAACCAATAGTGGTTTGTATTAGATCTACTGTAGATTTTACCTCCATTTCTTTTCCTGTATAGTAGCTTAATTAGAAAAAAAAAAAGTGTTGAACTGACCTCATGCATGTCACATCCTCCTAGAGAGAGGCTTGGCAAGTATGAAGTACTTGGCTATGGATGGTATATCAGGGCAAGCAATGGACAGAAGATATGTTATATACCAAGAAGCATGTTTTTTTTTTTTAAAAAGAATAGCAACTGTCCCAAGTTTAATAATAAAGAGATTAAAGAATAACTTTGCCATTGTTCGGATACACCACAGTCTTACAGTAAGTTTACTACAGCCATTTTTAATAATTCCCCCCCACATCCACCTATCGTCCTTATATAACCTACTTACCCTAGCATCTGAGCACCTTACCAGGGCCACACAGAGGTTTTTGGGGGTGTCAGGGCAAAATCTGAAACCAAACAGTAAGGGTGTAAAAGCATGGAGGGGAGACCCCAGGGGTTGAACAGTGAGCCTGTCCCACACTCAGTCCATAATGGTGTCTCCTGTCCCATGGGGCTGGGCCCAGCACCCCATTTCCTGCTCTGGGTGTTACGACCTGGTACGCAGGCTTGCAGCACATCTCGGGTTTGGCATGGTGACCAGTGCACCAGATCACAATGCCACTTGCTTTGGGGGGGCCTTTCAAATGGGCAGCCCGGGGCCAACTGCCCTCTTTTCCCCTCTCCTCTGGGCCACCCTGCGCCTTACCATCTTTATGGATTTATCCTCACAACTTCCCTGTGAGATAAGGAAGTGCTGCTGTTCTCATTTTACATAAGAGGAACTGAAGCGCAGAGAAACTGAGCGACTTGCCCATCATTGCACAGGAAGTCTTTGGAAGAGCAGGGAATTGGACCCGAGTCTCCCAAGTCCAAGGCTAGTGACCCCACTGGGCCATCCTTCCTCTCAGACTGTCATTTGTTTAGTTATTTTCAGTTTAGGGATATAAATTATCTAGCCTCTAAGAAAATAGGTTTTAAATTAGCATCTTAATGTCTCTGATGTGAAATATTTGGGATCAAGGCTAAATACACTGTCTATCCTCTTCCTAAAACAATACTAAACTGCATCACAAGTGCTCATACCACTGTTGGGATGGAATTACGTAGGCCTGGTCTACCCTATGAGTTTATGTCAGATTTAGCAGCATTAAATCGAATTAACCCTGCACCCGTCCACACAACAAAACCATTTTTTTGACATAAAGGGCTCTTAAAACGGATTTCTGTACTCCTCCCCAATGAGGGGATTAGCGCTGAAATCAACATCACTGTTTCAAATTAGGGTTAGTGTGGATGCAATTTGAAGGTATTGACCTTCGGGAGCTATCCCACAGTGCAACATTGTGACCGCTCTGGACAGCGCTCTGAACTCGGATGCACTGGCCAGGTGTACAGGAAAAACACCGGGAACTTTTGAATCTCATTTACTGTTTGGCCAGGCAATCTCATCAGCAGAGGCGACCGTGCCGTCCCAGAATCAAACAAGAGCTCCAGCATGGACCGAATGGGTACTGGATCTGATTGCTGTATGCGGAGAGGAATCCGTGCTATCAGAACTACGTTCCAAAAAAAATCTCCGAGGCCATGAGGGACAGAGGCTACGGCAGGGACGCAGCACAGTGCCATGTGAAACTTAAGGAGCTCAGACAAGCATGCTAAAAAAAACCAAAGAATCAAACTGACGCTCCGGGACAGAGCCCCAGACATGCCACTTCTATGCTGAGCTGCATGCAATTCTAGGGGGGGGCCGCCACCACTACCCCACCCCTGTCTGTGGACTCCGATGATGGGGTACTCTCTGCCATGCCAGAGGATTTTGTGGATGGGGAAGATGAGGACGAGCTTGAGGAGAGCACACAGCACACTGTTCTCCCCAACAACCAGGATCTTTTTATCACCCTGACTGAAATACCCTCCCAACCCAACGAAGCCAGAGAAGGGACCTCTTGTGAGTGTACCTTTTAAAATAATACATATTATAAAAGCAAGTGTTTAATGATTAAGTAGCCCTGAGGACTTGGGATGCATTCGTGACCAGTACAGCTACTGGAAAAGTCTGTTAATGTGTCTGGGGATGGAGCGGAAATCTTCCAGGGACATCTCCCTGAAGCTCTCCTGAAGGTACTCTAAAAGCCTTTGCAGAAGGTTTCTGGGGAAAGCAGCCTTATTTCATCCTACATGGTAGGACACTTTACCACACCATGCTAGTAGCAAGTAATCTGGTATCATTGCATGACAAAGCCTGGCAGCGTCTGGTCCTGCTGTTTGCTGGCATTCAAGCAACATCCATTCTTTATCTCTGTGTTATCCTCAAGAGAGTGATATCATTTATAGTAACCTGGTTGAAATAGGGGAATTTCATTAAAGGGACATTCAGGGATGGCCATTCCTACTGGGCTGTTTGCCTGTGGCTGAAAAAGAAGTCCTCCCCGCACGGTGGTGGTGGTGGGGGGGCATTGGCACTGAGCTGTTTGCGTTTGGCTAGCAGGGATCTGCCCTGATACCAGCCACGTGGTGGGGGGAGGGGTAAAGCGATCATCCCAGAGAATTGGATGTGGGGAGGGTGGTTAGTTTGGTTTCTGCTGCTGCATGTTAGCAGGAAAACCGCAGCACTAACTGGCCAACTCAACGAGCTTTGCTTGGTATGGGAGAGGAAGGCGCTGCTGTTATGAAGATTGCAGAAGCCAAAAGACTATGGCTCACCGTGGCCACCTGCAAACCAAATTCTCAGATAAGATGGCGAAAAAAAACCCCACCTCACGCACAATGAAATGTTCTCTGAGCTCATGCAGTTGTCCGGCACTGACAAAGCTCAGGAGAATGTGTGGAGGGACACAATAGCAGAGTACAGGAAAGTGGCTGATGAACGTGAGGAGAGTTGGCGGCAAGAAGATCAGAGGAGGCATGAGGCAACGCTAGGGCTACTGCAGGATCAAATGGACATGCTCTGGCATCTGGTGGAGGTTCATGAATGGCAGCAGGATCACAGATTGCCGCTGCAGCCCCTGTTTAACCCCCTCTTCCCCCACAAGTTCCATAGCCTCCTCACCCGGACACCCAAGAACACGGGGGGGGGGAGGCTCCAGGCACCCAACCACTCCACCTCAGTGGACAGTCCAAGCAACAGAGGGCTGGCATTCAAGAAGTTTTAAAGTGGCCTTTTCCTTCCCTCCTACCACACCCCACCTGGGCTACCTTGTGAGTTATCTCCCTGTTTTTATAATCAATTAATAAAGAATACATGTTTTTTTAAATGATAGTGACTATTTCCTTTGCAAGCAAGCTGTGATTGAAGAGGGGAGGACAGGTGGCTTACAGGAAATTTAGAGGCAACCAAGGGGACAGGTTTTCATCAAGGAGAAACAGAAGTGTCACACAGTACCCTGTCCAGTCATGAACCTGGTTTTCAAAGCTTCTCTGATGTGCAGCACTTCCTGCTGTGGTCTTCTAACCGCCCTGGTGTCTGGTTGTGCGATTTGCCTCAACCTCCCACCCCGCCATAAACGTCTCCCCCTTACTCTCAGAGATTGTGGAGCACACAGCAAGCTGCAATAACGATGGGAATATTGGTTTCACTGAGTTCTGAGCGAGTCAATAAACTGTGCCAGCAACCCTTTAAACGTCCAAATGCACATTCTACTATCATTCTGCACTTGCTCAGCCTATAGTTGAGCAGCTCCTTAACACTGTCCAGGGTACCCGTGTATGGCTTCATAAACCAGGGTATTAAGGGGTAGGCTGGGTCCCCAAGGATAACTATAGGCATTTCAACATCCCCAATAGTTATTTTCTGGTCTGGGAAGTAAATCCCTTCCTGCAGCCGTTTAAACAGACCATAGTTCCTGAAGACGTGAGCGTCATGAACCTTTCCCGGCCATCCCATGTTGATGTTGGTGAAACATCCCTTGTGATCCACCAGTGCTTGCAGCACCATTGAAAAGTACCCCTTGTGGTTTATGTACTGGCTGCCCTGGTCCCAAAATAGGGGTATGCATTTGGTCTATAGCCCCACCACAGTTAGGGAATCCCATTGCAGCAAAGCCATCTAGTGTGACCTGCACATTTCCCAGAGTTACTACCTTTGATAGCAGCAGCTCAATGATTGAGTTGGCTACTTGCATCACAGCAACCCCCACAGTAGATTTGCTCACTCCAAATTGATTACTGACTGACCAGTAGCTGTCTGGCGTTGCAAGCTTCCACAGGGCTATTGCCACTCGTTTGTGAATTGTGAGGGCTGCTCTCATCTTGGTATTCTTGCACTTCAGGGCAAGGGAAAGCAAGTCAAAGTTTCATGAAAGTGCTCTTATGCATGCGAAAGTTTCAGAGCCACTGGGAATTATCCCAAACCTGCAACACTATGCGGTCCCACCAGTCTGTGGGTGTTTCCTGTGCCCAGAATTGGCATTCCGTGGCATTCCTGCTCCAGTAACACCATGATCTCCAAATTGCTGGGGACAGCAGTTTTAGAGAAATCTGTGTTCATGTCCTCATCACCATGCTTCCGTTGCCTCCTCGCCTGGTTTTTCAGGTGCTGGTTCTGCATAAACTGCATGATAATGTGTGAGGTGTTTATAATGGTCATAACTGCTGCGGTGAGCTGAAGGGGCTCCATGCTTGCCATGCTATGGCGTCTGCTTGTGCAATCCAGGGAAAGGGTGCAAAATGATTGCTGTTGCTTTCATGGAGGAAGGGAGGGTTGATTGATGACATTTACCCATAACTACCTGTGACAAATTTTTAGCCCCATGAGGCATTGGGAGCTCAGCCCAGAATTCCAATGGGCAGCAGGGACTGTGGGATAGCTACCCACAGTGCACCGCTCGGAATGTCAACACTTGCCACGGTACTGTGGACGCACACCGCCGAATTAGTGTGCTTAGTGTGGACACATGCACTTGACTTTACACAATCTGTTCCCAAAAATTGAATTCTGTAAAATCGGAGTACTTTTGTAGTGTAGACATGACCTTACATTATTCCATCAGGTATTTTCAGATTATAATTCTCTAGCACACAGTGCCTTCTAGTGGACACTGCATTAAAACTCTCAGATTAATTATTTGGTTACCTTTATAACAGTTCAGATGTTAGGGCTTTAATGGGCCACATGCTGCTTTGAAATGTGGTGATTATACAAGGCACTCTGGCTCTGTGTTTACAATTAAGGAAATTAATGAGATAAACAAATCCTTTTCTAAGCTTCTTTTAAACCCTGCTGTAGTCAGATGGGACTGGATGCTTGCTGTGATTTTTTTTCCTGACTAACGTAGCGTTAATAAAATTAGATCAGTAGGAAAATAAAGCATGAAAACAGAAAAACTGAGGAATAATCATGCAGGAGTCCTAACTGAGTCTTAAAAAAATGATTTAAAGGGTATTTTCTCCCCTGAACATACATACACATAGCAGTTTAGATAAGATCATTAAGACATTTTGCTAGATTGCTTAAACACTATGTATAAAGTGCCAACTTCTTATTGTTTAGCATAAAGTAGAAAGACAAGAGGCCTGCCCCAAGTAGCTTACAATCTAAAACAATCTGACCATGAATGTAGAAAGTGAACTGAAGTAAAGGATGTAAGTGTTCCCAAGAACACAGATTTTATATTGCAGTAGTTGCTAGAAGCCCTGAATGAGATCAGAGACCCATTGTGCTAGATGCTGTACAAATGCAAAGTAAGAAACAGTCTAAATAGAGAAGACAAAGAGCAAGAGGGGAAACAGAGGCAGAGAGATTAAATGTCTCAATCAAGGTCAGAGAGCAGTTAAGTGACAGGAACATAATCCAGGTCTCAGTTCAATGACTTAGCAACAGACTCCACTACATTTCAGACACAGTATGCAATTAAATACCCTTCTATCTGTCAGATTCATCAGGCAGCACTCGTACCTGGAAAATATTGATCAGAGACCAACCTATTCATTTCATGACTCCTACACTGGAGTGTGTTTTGCTGTTTTTTAAAGGATCAAATGAGAATACCCAGATGCTATATAGTCTTCAAAGCACTTCTGCAACATGCATCTCATATTTTGAGAGAGTATGCTAATGTGTTGTATACAAGTATTAGAGCTGGTTGGAAAACTTCTGACATTTTTCCATTGAAAAATGCTGATTCTTCAAAAAGTTCCACAGGAATGTATAAGTTTCAAGAAAACTATGGACAAAAGTCAGGCAAGTTTCTAATGAAAGCTTGCCTGGTTTCCTGCCAGCTCATCTGCCTGGCTCCCCGGTAGCCTGCCTGGCAGTTGCTGGGATGCCCAAGACTCTGTGGGTGGTTAGCTTCCTGGACTGCCTAACTTCTCAGGTGGCCAACTACCCACCTCCCTGGGCTACCAATGCAGCTGCCTACCTGGTCTGCCCATCTGGTGTATGGCTGGGTGGGGTAGCCGGCTCCCCAGCTGAAAATGCTAGAAAAATTCACTTCTGGGTCTTCTGAAATGGAGTTCTTCCTATGGGAAATGTCACATTTCTGACTTTGTTCTTTCCCAAACAAAATTTTGTTTTGGAACTGCAAAATTTCCCATAGGATGGAAATTCTGGTTCCTGTTATAAGCATGCATCAGTTATTTTTATTCTGCATATCACTCTATCTAGGTGCCAGATACACCACCTCAAGAGTTGGCCATGATTGAAGGTTTTACTGCCACCAAAAGTTGGCAAGCCTGATCATACACAAGAACCAAATTGGAAGCCTTAACTACACTGCTGATAAAATAGTATCTAAGACTGTTGTGAACACTGTTGCCAGATTGAGAAAGGGAAGCTGCATCAGAGAAGTCCAGACAACTGAAAGGCAGGATTCAATTCTTAATCTCTGCATATGCTAGGAAACACAAAAATTAAACTTGTGCACTTTTTACAAATCCCTGCTGCTTTAAGCACATTAGGGCAGTCTTTTCACATCTTAATCAGCATGATGTTGGAGACCACAGAATTAAGCCACCAACATAGCCAGATTCTTAAGCATAGGAAGACAGACAGTCTTCCAGGGAGTTTTACAACACCTACTCCTAACACGGTTTTATTTATTCTCTGGCAGAGGAAGGATTTTGTGTAGCTTGGAGAAGAAACATATAACACAGAACAATCTTGACAGAGGCCATCCTGCCAGGCATAAGGATTTTTGTTAGTCTCTATAGGGTGACCAGATAGTAAGTGTTAAAAATCAGGGAGGTCAGGGAGAAGGGGGGCTAACAGGTGCCTATATAAGACAAATCCCCAAATATTGGGACTGTCCCTATAAAAATCAGGGCATCTGGTCACCCTAAGTGTCTAACCATTAATATTGCACCTGAGAATACCATAGCCTCACTTTTATGACATACTGTGTATTCAAAACAGGGCACTCAAAAGAGACACTGCCCTAAGCAGCTCGAAGAGACTGTTGGACTGTTTATCAATGTGTTAATTGCAAAGTAATGCACACTGGGACACATAATCCCAACTATAAATACAAAATGATATGTCTAAATTAGCTGTTACCACTCAAAAAATCTTGAAGTTATTGCGGATATAGTTCTCTGAAAACATCTGCTCTGTTTACACTGCAGTCAAAAAAGCTAACAATGTTAGGAACCAGTAGGACAGGGATAGATAATAAAGACAGTAAATATCATAATGCCGCTATATAAATCCATGGTATTACACCTTGAATACTGCATGCAGTTCTGGTCACCTTATCTCAAAAAAAGATATATATTAGAATTGGAAAAATTACAGAGAAGGGCAATAAAAATGATTAGGGATAGGAAACAGCTTCCATCTGAGGAGAGATTGAAAAAACTTGGTCTGGAAAAGAGATGATTAAGGGGAGATATGATAGAGGTCTATAAAATCATGAAAGGTGAGGAGAAAAAAAAAATAAGGAAGTGTTATTTACCTCTTCACATAAACACAAAAACCAGGGGTCACCTAATGAAATTAATAGGCGGCACCTTTAAAACATACATAAGGAAGTACTTCTTCACACAAAGCACAGTCAGCCTTTGGGATGCTGGGAAGGCCAAAAGTATAAGTGGGTTCATAAAAGAATTAGGTAAGTTCATGGAGGATAACGTCTATCAATGGCTATGAGCCAGGAAGGTCAGGGATGCAACCCCATCCTCTGGGAGTCCCTAAACTTCTGACTGCCAGAAGCTGGGATTGGATGACAAGGGGATGGATCACTTGATCAATTGCCCTGTTCTGTTCACTCCCTCTGAAGCATCTGGCCCTAGCCACTGTTGGAAGACAAGATATTTTAGGCTAAGTGGACCACTTGTCTAACCCAGTATGGCCATTCTTATGTTAGACTGGCTTACATTGGCAGAACTGCTTTTCGTGGAGTTAGTTGACAGCTACAGACAGAAGCTCTTTTGCATTGTGCAGCATGTTGGCATATGCACAATTCAGTTTGAGCACAGAGAAAACCTGGTTGAAATTCAGTCTCTCCCCCAAGCACTTTTCAAAGAAACAGGGTGCAGAGTTAGACTGGGAATCGGGGGGGGGGGGTGTGGACCAAAGGATACAGAGAGCTAAATGAAGATAGGAAGAACAAAGAGTCCACCTCAGATTGATCCTTCAGGGTATGCTCACTTGTTCTTAGTAACAGTCTGCAGCTAGAGTCGCAGAAGAAGGCAAACAAATATCCAAGGTTCATTACCAGCATACTTTGGAAGGAAAGGGCTATGTGTGTGCGCACATTGAATTCCTTCTTGCACCTACTGAGATGCTTTCCCACTGTCACTCCTTCATAACAATAACTGACTACCCAGAGTTAGGAAACAGGACTATTCACGTGCTTAAAGTTAAGTACATGCACAAGTGTTTGCACAATCAGTGCCTCAATCATGCTATGCTATACTTAAAAAAAAACACCCCAAAACAGATATAGTACCAGATAAAGCATGTGATATACTGAGGGAGAAACAGAACAAAACACCTTATCTTTCTCCTGAGCAATGCCAAAGCTCCTACTACATGACAGACCAAACCCGTTAGCAGTCAGGCCCGGGCTGTATAAAAAAACCAAAAACAAAACCTCTACATTATTAATGCACTTCAAATGTGAATACTGATGACAAATAAAGCTGACCTTTACTAGAAGTGACAACACTGGGATCTCCAACAAGTCAGGCAAAAAATTAATCATCTTCTTATTAGAGGGTTACAAATAAATGTGTCATTTTAGTAAGTTTGGTGTCCATACTATACAAGTGGCCACTGGTGCATCTTAAGAGACAATTAACCATTGAGTAGGCTTTTTACTAGGTCCAGATTCACTGCAAGTGTCTTTTCTCTGCCAACTTGATAGTTTTATTCCTACAGGGGAGGGCTGAAGAACCTTGCTCTTGCCTTAATGAGGAGCCTAAATCCTCCCATATTTAACATGTCATTTTAATAAAAAAATAAATTCAGAACCAGAACCAGATCTGTAGGCAAGTGCTCTTCAAGTCTTTGAGCTCAGCAGGGATGGTAGCAAGCAAGATAATCAGAGTGCCTTTGATAATCTCATTTTAAGTGCTTTAATTTTATTGTATGTACAAGGTCTTCATATTGACTGTGTATGCCTGCTTAAAGTCATTTGCCAGAATCATTTCTGAATTAAAAATTGAGTATAATTTAAAATTTAATCCATTATACACAGAGTTTTGGTAGTGGGAGACCTTGAGTTTTCATATATAGACATATGGAGCTCCAAACAAGTTACTTAACCATCATTACCTTATTATTAATATAATTGTTGTTGGTAGTATTAAAGCAGTGGCTGGAAGCCTCAGTCAGGATACCTTCATTTCACACTAGAGCTGAGCGCATAATTGATTTCCAAACTAGAAAATCCAAACAATTCAGTTAGTTACAAACTGAAACTGACCTTTTTTGTTTTTTTCTCATTAAAAAAAGTCATCCAGCTCAAAAGGTGTTTGTTTAGAAGATGCTGCTTTGAAACATTTCAATTTTTGCAAAACAAATCATTTCAACATTTCATAAATTTGTATGTTCAAGATTTTCTTGAACATACAAGCTTCAAGCTACTTGCCGAATTCTCCTCGGATAGCTTGGTGCCCCCCCTCCCCAAAATACATGTTTGGCAAATTTACTATTTGCTTAAAACATGTTGCCCAGCTCTGTTCTCTACACTGTACAAACACATGGTGAGAGACAGTTCCTGCCATGAACAGCTCATTCTCATAGAGCAGTGGGTCTGGAAGGGACCTTGAGAGAGAGTCCAGCACCCAATACTGCAGAGAAGTCAAAACCTTTCACAGATTTTTATTCATTGTTCCCATTTAATGCCGCCTCCTAATTCTCTCTCACCTGGGTTTTTCACTAAGGGCATAGGCAAGACTTGAGGCAAATGACTAAGCTCAGATCTGTGCAACAAAGTTTTGTCTGCCTAGCTCTGTTGGTTAGGGGTGCAAAAACACTACACCCTGTAGTGACCTAGCTATATGACAACTCCAAGTGTAAACACAGCTATGCCAACAGAAGAATGTAGACAACACCTAGTTCTGAGATTGTTATACTCCCCTTGGTGGCATGGAATCTCTCTCTTGGGCTCAGGTCCTTAATTAGTCACATAGTCTTCAAATGGTCTCCACCTTGGCATTGAGTTGTACTCTAGGACACCCTCTTTGGAAGCGATGTCCTTGCCCTCTCTAGGCTTTTCTGGCCCCAGTGCTCCTGTTGGGCCACTAACAGAGTTCAGCTCCCCTTCTGAGGTAAATCAAAGCCCCAGTCACTTCCCCAGTGATCAATTGAGGGGACCCAGGCCCACCCACTACTCCAGGCCCCATCCCAGAAACCATATAGATAGCTGCCATCCACCATGTCTCTTATCTATGCTGCATCACTGCTATGATTGCCTGGGCCACTTCCCCAGCATATTCTTCACCCTTACCTCAGGGCCTTGTCCTGGTTGAGTCCCTCCCTCCCACAAGGAACTGACCTCATCTGGCCCTGCTGCTCTTCTTATACTAGCCTGCTGGGCCCTGATTGGCTGCCTGCCCGGCAGCCTCTCTAGGCTGCTTGGAGGACCCTACTCTACTACCTTTTTCTGGAGTGGGATGTGGTCAGACTGCAGGATCCTCCAGAGGGTCTCAAAGGGCCTGGTACACCCTGTCACACCACTATTTAAAGTTGCCTGAAATTTAGAACTCTTTGGGGCAGGGGCAGTCTCTTAGAACAGGTCTACACTAGAGAATTAGATTGACCCAGTTATGTCACTTAAGGGTGTTAAAAATCCATACCCCTGAGTGATGTAGTAAGACAACCCAAATCCCCATGTAGACATTAATAGGTCAATGGAAGAATTCTTCCATTGACCTAGCTATTGCCTCTCAGGGAGGAGGATTTACCACAGAGGCAGGAGAACCCCATCCGTCTCTACAGCAAGTATCTGCACTGAAGCAATTACAGTGGTGCTGCTGTTGCTTTTTGGCCCTATCCAATTTCAATTACAGCCTCTGAATGCTTCCAAAATAATAGGAAATGTATAGTTTGACAAATTTAGCCTCCTCCATCTCGGGGAATACCTGGAACCAGATAGCAGTTTTCTTAATATTTTTTTTATCATTATTTTGCTTTCAAATGCTTTAATTGATGGGTTGGTTACAAATACTCAGAATTAGAGCTGTGATTAGTTGTGACTGGTTGGCTAAGTTCCAGGACCGTGTTTCTGCTCCTTGATTAGATGACAGCACAAGCGATTCTGATGGAAATTTAAGATTCAGTTTCCACAAATTATTGCACTTTGCTACTGTAGCTCAATTATTCAAACGTTCCTGGAAAGAAAACATAAAAGGGGCATGAGCATGGATGCAGCAAATTCCTTTCAATGTGCAACTGGTTCTGCAATAGCCAGAGCCTTCTGGAGCAGGTTTCGTGCCTCGGTGATGGATGTGAAAAGAATGGGGGAGGAGGAATAAAGGCAGCCAAGCTACCTTTGTGTCCTCCTTCATTCTGGGTCCAGCTCCTGGTCTAAGTAAGAGCAGCCACATGAGGATGGTTCAACTTAGACTTGACTGCGTATAGCCTCAAGGATCTGTTCCAGAACAATAATGAGAATACAGCAATGCCCCTGATCGCACCCTTTAGGCCAGAACTTCTGCAGGCTTTATGGGGGTGCTGTCAAGTACTGTAAAGAGGCTGGAACAATGCAAATTCCCACACACTGTCTCTACACATATATTTACTGCCTATTCCAGTCCCATTTTAGCAAACACTGTTTTTCCTCCCGCTCCACCAAGCGCTGAACAATTTGTTGCTTCCCGCAGCACATAAAATTAAAAACAAAGGTTTATTGAAATTGAGGAATATTTAAAAACAGGTTGGCATTTCATTCCATAGTTTATCTTAAAAACTATGAAATTGCTCCACTGATGGCAGCTAACCAGTTAAAACGTGCAAGGTTACATTAACAAAGCAGCACGGCTTAGTTTAAAGTTCGGTTGTCAAACCAATTTATACGCTATCCCCTGGACCACTGTTTCAAATGCCAAATGCTAACACACCATACCGACACTACATTAGCTGGTAGGACCAAGAAATACTCCAGGAAAGGTAAAGATTAGAATTCAAAGTCCACTTCTGCCATGTTTGGTGCCCAAGTAACTTTATCTCGATGGGTCTTGCTGTAAATTTTCTCCAATGGAACACCCCAAATTACACACCTGGAAAGAATTATTACTTAACATTAGCATGTTCACACGCTAGGTACGCATGGAGTGTTGCAGAAAAATTAAAGACACTGTCTCTACTACCCTGGAGATAGTTGTAGGAGGGAGTTGTACCGAAGCTCTTTGAAATCTGTGGGAGTTTTTCAAATGGGACTTAGGCCCTGATTCAGAAAATCCCTTGAACATGTGCTTAAGGGACCTTTGAAGCTAAGGAAGGACTCCGATTGACTTTGATGGGCTTTGGATAGGCTCCTAAGGGATGAACAGCCTCTTATGATTAAACTTGTCCCTTAATGAAGAAGTCTGCATGTAAACACATCAAATGGCCAATTAGACATGTAATGTGCTGGTTGCTCAGATAAACACTTTAAAACTGCATGCACAAATGAAAGACCTGCTCCCGCAAATGCTTATTCATAAAAGTAGTCTATAGACATAGGTAACTCATTCAAGCTAATGCTATTGAAATAAGTTGGCCTGCTCGCAGCTGTATAGTCCCATGGAAATAAAAGGGGCTACTCATCTGAGGATTTGCAATACCAAGACCTATGAGCACAATTGTGTGCATGTTTTTGTTCACAGAGTTCTGGAAAATCCAGGCAAGAAAGTTTAAGTGATTCACCAATGTTGCACAGCAAATCAACTGCAAAGCCAGGTATAGAATTTAGGATGCGGCCATTCTGTAATAACAGGGGGGCGATTTGTAGCTTGAGCTGACATAACTGCACTAGCTTTAAACTAGCTAGTTTGGGTCCCAGAATAGTGAAGCTGCTGCAGCACAAACTTCAGCACAGGCTGCTCAGAATCATGGGTAATTACACTCAGGACTAGCCCATGCTGAAACATGCCTGGGACTTCACTACTCTGGGAGCCTAGCTAGACATACCCTTATACATTTCTGTTGCTAGTCCCAAGGTCAGTCCACTAGACAGGTCACCTTCAACATTTCCATTTTAACATACCAACTCTGCAGAGTTGTCACCAAATCATTCAGGTGGCTCTTATATGTTCTGCACAGGTAATCATAGAAGATTAGGGCTGAAAGAGACCTCAGGAGGTCATCTAGTCCAAGCCCCTGCTCAAAGCAGGACCACCCCCAACTAAGTCATGACTCATTCACCATTCTCCACTTCTGTTAGAGGAAGCAGAAGATTGCAACCACACCACCACCATGTTAGTCAAAACTTCTGCAGTCACCAGTAATTTACACTGCTAAAAGAGTGCTTTTTTGGCCAGATCTACACACAAATTTTGTACCAGTGTAACTATCAGCTAGGGGTGTGATTTTTCACTGCTACTTACACCAGTACAACCCTTTAGCAGGGATGCAGTTACGCTGGTATAGCCATGCCTGTTCAAAGGTCTTCAGTGGTGTGCAGGTGGTTACGTAATACTGCAACCGCCCTGTTCATTCTATCCTAAGACAGGCTTTTGGCTGGGATGCTGTCTTTTGCTAGGAAGATCAAAACACCCCAGATCCATTTAGCCAAGTAGTCTTGTTGAAGAACTAGGAACAGCCATTTCCAGCTTGGCTTCCGCTACAAAAATTGATTCAAGCAGAATATTCCAAACAACATTCAAAAGTGAAAGTCCAATGCATGACTGTCTCACTACACAGTACAGGCCATATTCCCATCTCACTTACACCAGTGCAAAAAAAGAAGCAACATATCAGTGGAAATCCAGAGTAGACTGGAGGAGAATCAGGCCCTAAATAGGTAGATATACTCCTCTATTAAATACATTGACATGAATAGCCTGATCCTGTCATTTTCAGTTCCTTTCTATCATTCTAGCTGCCCACCACTTGGCCTGGCTAGATCCTGACTGAGGAGCCAGAACTCGGACTCAAAAGCAGGATGATAGAATCAGGCCCTTAACATATGGGCTGTGTTTATCTTTAAATAATTGGATAACATCTGATATTCTGTTTCTTAGTTCATCTTGGAACAGCACTGGAGGCAAAGTGGTGAGCCATGGTCACCTCACCAGACACACTGACGGGAACACATACCCCTTTCTGAATTTACAATCCAAGAGCACCTTCAGCTACCATTGCAGGGTAATCAAGGCATTGTATGATCGAAAAACCTGGGCTGTCAAACCCTTCCATCAGAGCCTGAAAGTACTTATGAAGCATTGGGGTCTGCAATCAAAATACCATAAATTAGCTTTCAAGATCCACCTCCTCTACTTAGTCAAGTGGGTTCCCCAAATCTTCAGTTAGCAGAAATGCACAAGAGGGTAAGCTGGCAGGAGCCTTCCCCTATATTTTTCCGGAATGACCCTAATACCATAACATTTTTCATCCTCTACTACGTAAATCAGCAGAGCACAAACTCTTCTGAGAGCCACACTGGCAACTCTCCAGGAGCCTGCGAGCTACACCACGACTGCCCAGACCACTGCAGTTGCTCTCATTGTAGGTGTGGCGGTCTCTCCCCATGACGGATACAGGCCCTGGAATGCAATGACTCATCTGGAACCTTGAATGCTGGGCTGCTCTATTCATTATCACTTATATTACAGCAGTAGCCAAAGCATCCATTGTGCTAGGCGCTGTACAGACGTGTAAGAATAATACACCCCGTCCCAAAGAGCTTACTGTCTAGAAGACGCCAGCTAGACAGAGAGGGAGGGAAAGGCTATCAGAGACAAATGTCTGGATGGTGGATTGGCACACAGTGCCAATGACATGCTTTGTTCTTATTATGGGGCTGAGGCAAGGAGGGAAAGCTGAGGATAGCAGCAAAGGGACCAACCATCAGTCAGCAGGCAGAAAATAAGTGTCCAGAGTCCCACTGGTAAAATACAGTTGGCTGAAATTACTGGTATCTAGGGGCAGTGATGGCTCATGGAGCAGGACCTTCCTCACTCCGCTGTTTCATTGCATCTCTCAGTGGTGAGCAGGTTCTTTGCCTCCATCCCAGCTTTCCCACCCATAGTTCAGGTGGCAGGCTTGGTGGGTGCTTGGTGCTCAGAGGAGAGGTGAAGGAGGGAGACTGAAGATGGGGCAACCATGGACTGCACTTTGCCTTGTTCTGCTCTGAGGAAAGGAGAATGAACCTCTCTTTTTGTTTGACCTGCTCCCCTCAATTTGAGAAGTGCAGAACAGCCATGATTCCCCCCGACTGCTGACTCACTGAGCTGCTGTATGCCAAGGGGGTTGCTTCTGTTTTCCCTGTAGTTGAATGGAGATTCTTGGGATAGGGAGGACAAAGAAAGTTGGCCCAAGGGATTGTGGGATACAATTGGCAGACTCCCAGAATTCGAGTCAGGGGGCTACATCTACCCTGCAAAGCAATAGGGCTTGAAACCTGGGTCAGAGCTTGATTTGGGCTTGGACCCTCCAGCCCGGCAGGGTCCTAGGAATCAAGGTCCAAGCCCTAGTCTGATATATTTGTGTGTAGATGGAAGGGGGTGGGAGTCTGGGCCCAAGCCTGTGTCTAGGCCTAGCAGTGAAGACATAACCTTAATGCCACTCACCAGGAAATTCATAGTGGGTTTGAGAGAGAAGATACTTCCCTGCAATCCCACTTACCCCAAGTGAAGTGGGGAAGTTTGGCAGTTTTAGCACTTTTCTGTGGAGCTTTATCTATCTATCAGTGTCCTCGTGTCTGGGGGTTTTAGTCTTTAAGAATCCAAACCTCTCCTTAGGTTTTGAAGTGTTTTGAAATGAACTCCTTCAGCCACGAACCTCCCAGTGACACTTTGCATGCTTTTTCCACACCAGTGGGTTTCTAATAGCAGGAGAGAGGAAAGAAGTGCTCCATAAAATAGCATTAAACAAGGAGGCTCAGTGATAATTAAAGTGGGACCAGAGACGAGGAAACATTGGGTAAAACCTGCTGGAACATCTCTTTGGGATATTTCAAACAGCTTTCTGAAATAACATTTCTGTCTCTTTCTGGAGCTTATTATACATTTGCTGCACATTAAGCAAAGGCTAAATTAATTGGAAGAACAACGGTAATTTGTTGAGGGTTAGAATGAGGCCACTGATGCTCATTTCCCTCATTGGAGAAAAACATTTTTCTTCAACTGATCTTTCCTGAAGACCTATCCTGAATTTGGCATCAACAGGGAAAGGGACTAGAACCTGCCTCTGTCTGACCCCACAAAATCATGCATGGATGTTACTCTCCCCACTCCTCCTGTTCTCTCATTGTACCATCTATCAAGCCCGGTGACAAGATAAAAGCAGCAATTGAAGAGTCTCTTTCCTGCCTCCCTGTGTTCTCTCACCATCTGGCAGGAGACTGCTTGGATAAGCACTGCCAAATTCACTATGTGAGCATTAATCATCATCCCCACGATGGGTCTGCGTGAGACCCATACCCACGTTCAGCCTGTCATATAGATCATTTCCCTCTTGCTTATTCTCCATAAGTGGCTGGAGATTTGTAAACACCTTACAAAACAGAGCAGAATATCATCCGTCAGCACATCCTGAAGATAGACTTCGAGTCCGGAGGGTTTGCATTAGTAAATACGGCACTTGTCAGCAATGGGCAGGAAACTACATTGATCATGTCTGAGAGAATCTACGGCACTAAACTACTATATTTCTGAGTCTGCACCTTTTCACACAATGTGTATTGGGCGATTAGGTTGAGTCAGACTACTCCATGTGAGGCAGGTAACAGATTCCTAGCTCCCTCGTCCCAACTCAAGTTGTGCAAAGTCCTCGATCTAAAACAGGGGTGGGCAAACTTTTTGGCCTGAGGGCCACATCTGGGTATGGAAATTGTATGGCAGGCCATGAATGCTCATGAAATTGGGGGTTGGGATGCAGGACGGTGTGAGGGCTCTGGCTAGGGGTGCGGGCTCTGGGGTGGGCCTAGGGATGAGGAGTTGGGGGCGCAGGAGGGTGGTCCATGCTGGGAATGAGGGGTTCAGAGGGCAGGAGGGGGGATCGCGGCTGGGGTAGGGGCACAGGAGGGGGTCAGGGGCTCAGGCTCCGGGTGGCGCTTAACTCAAGCAGCTCCCAGAAACAGTGGCATGTCCCCCCATCCAGCTCCTATGTGGAGGCATGGCCAGGCGGCTCTGCACACTGCCCTGTGCACAGGCACTGCCCCTGCAGCTCCCAATGGCTGCGGTTCCAAGCCAACGGGAGCTGTGGGGGCAGCGCTTGGGGGGGGACAGTGTGTGGAGTCCCCTGACTACCCCTACACGTAGGAGTTTGAGTGGGGACGTGCCTCTGCTTCCGGGAGATGTGCAGAGTGGGGTAAGACCCCGACTTCACTCCCCAGCTGGAGCCCTGAAGCAGGGCAAGCCCCGGACAGCGGGAGCTCGAGGGCCGGCTTAAAACATCTGGAGGGTGGATGTGGCCCCCGGGCCGTAGTTTTCCCACTTCTGATCTAAAAGGTGAAATGCCAGATTTCCAGATGCATGTACAAATGAATGGCCATTCGTAAACTTCCATTTCGATGAAAAGCATGTGGTCAAAAAAAATAAAAATAAAATCTGCCGAATGCTAGTATAATATTTGATATTTCCCTCGGGACAGGAGAGCTTGTTTTGCCAAATTTAGAAGTCGCTCAGAAAATCCCAGGCTCTAGTTTGAGGTTCAACCACTGTTCAGCAAACTGCAATGGCTTTTTCAAACGGAATGTAAGGAGGCCTGGAATGCCTTTCAAACAGGAAACCATTGTTTGTATCATACAGATTTCTGGTTAAGACATAAAAATACATGTTGTGTGTGTAGTTAACATTTCTCTTGCAATTAAAGGAGGTAATGTTTGGCAAAACATCAATGAGAAGTTTGAATTTAGACTCCCTTCCTTTAAACGGAACCTGTGCTTCTAGCGAGATAGGCAGGCTTTTGGAACACACACATAGTGGGTGGGAGAAGCCAAGTCTATAAACCTGAGACTCATAGATTCTAATCCCAACTTTTCCTCCAACTCATTATTTGACTTCACGCAAGACACTTAACCTCTCTGTGCCTCAGTTCGCCCATCTGTACAATAGTAGATAATAGTCACCCCATTCTCAGGGATGTTATGGACATTAATTAACTAACTACTGGAAAATGCCTTGAGATTCTTCTGTGGGAGATATTCTAAAGGCAGTACAGTATTATAACCATATGCTGAAGGTTTATTGCTCAGCACAAAATAGCCAAGCTTTATCCTCTTACCCTTTGCAAAATCACTGAGGGTTTTTTATTAGGTCGTTGACAAATGGCAGAGTCAAATAGCTCTGCATAGCCCCAGCATCCCCAGGCAAAAGAGGTGCCTGTTGAACTGTTTCCCCTTCTGGGCAAATTATTATTTAGTGTATTACCATGTCTCCAGCTGAGATCAGGGCCCCGGAGTGCAAGGTGCTGTACACACAGACAGAGTGAGGCAGGCCCAGCCTGCACAGGACTATTGCACCAGTTTACCTTAAGGTGTGACTCCAAACCAATTTAGTCAAACTAAAGAAAGTGCAATATAGACTGATGTCTCTTTAATAGTGGCATATTCTGATGTCACTTAAACCGATTCCTAATCTACTCAAACCAAGTGCAAGTCAGTTGTTTTTAAACCAAAATAAGTATGCCTGTACCTTCGTCACAGGTTGGACTAAGTCAGTTTAAAATACCACTTTAAACAGATTCAGTTTTCTAGCGCAGATGAGCCCACAGACCCTGCCTCCAAAAGCTTACAATATAAATAGACAAGCCAGATGAAAGGTGTGGGGGGAAATCAGAGGCCCAGAAACAACTGGCCCAGGATCACATAGCACACCAGTGGCAGAGCCAGGAACCCAAATGTCCTGACTCCCAGTCCAGTGCCCTTTCCCTCAGACCAAGCTGCCTCCTCAATACTTATGGCTCATTTACCTTTGCTTTTACCTTCTTTTCCACAGACACTGCTGTAGTATCAGATGGAGTCTTTACCCAGGAAATCAAATTCAATCACACGTTTTTCTCCATGGAGCTCCAGATGCAATTTAACATACTCTACTCTCAGCTAACAGCATCTCCCATCTCCCCTTCTTTTTCATTACCTGCTCTCAGAGCCGCCTTACAAACAGGACAGCATTCCTGTTGCCTTTAGCCCCAATACATCATGCTACAGTGACATTACAGCCTTCTGTACTAGAAAGGGGATAGGCAGACTTTGCTTAAAAGTAGCTGTGTCTCTTTCTGGGTCTTTCTCCTTTACAAACGCCTCTCCAAATGCAGAATGAAATTTAAAAAGTAAGCTTGGTCACAATTCAGGGTCATTTTGCTTGTGCCAGTGTTTATCTTCGCTAAAACTCAAATCTGGGAGACCTTCACTGATGAGATAGCATCATTCAGCTTTCCCAGGGAAGACTTTCTGGCCCAGGGACATTGTTAATGGAATGTAGAAGAGGTCACTTTCAATTTGCCACTTAATATCCAACCTAGCGAGCTAAGGCTGGCCCTGTCTAAAGCTGTTCAGTTGTCTGTGTGAAATGAACCTAGTGGCATCCACCGGATTAACCCACCACTACTTTGCTTCCTTACTGGAATCTCAGCAGGGAAGCTGAAGTCACACACAGCCAGGAATTCTGTCTGCCAGTCCAGCTGAAGGGGTGTGAAGAATGAACACGCCAGGACAGATTAACTCTTCTAAAAAGATTTTAATTTTTAGTCAGTATGAGCTAGAGTTAATGTCAAGAGTCATATACACTCTTTATCTTTAAAATCAGACTGAGTTTGCTTCAGGCTAATGTCTCTAGTCAGGTCAGTTAATATTCAAAGGCATGATGCTAAGGACAACCAAAGGGCTGACTGCTCTTAGAATGGGGGCAGGAAAATCTGAGGTAGTAAAGGTGAGAAGATGGATAGAGGAACAAATAGAGCACGATCCGCTTCATGGGAGTTGTCAGAAGAGAACAGGATGGAAATTATTTATCCAAAGCCCTGAATGGATGGATTTGGGATAGAGACAATAGAAAAGGCAGGAGGGCCACCACATTGTTGAGGAGCATTTGATATGATAAAAATCCAGGCACATCAAATAAAGCAGGCAAAGTACAACAGGTCTCTGAGTGAGGAAGAGGAAAGTTAGGAGAGAACACAAGACATTTGAAAGGAAGACTGCAGCTCTGATGTACTCTCTGCTAAAGTGGGCAAGGAAGAACAGCACAAGCTGGGACAGGGCATCCAACTCTAGAAACAGAAGAGCTAGGTTTATTATGTAGAGTGTTTCTTTTGTTCTTATCTGATCTCTGTCTTTCCTAAACAAATCTTGTTTCTAATTTAGATCACTGAATTTCAGGTCATTACGGAATGTCTCACAGGCTATCCTGGATAGCTAGGCAGAGATTTTCAAAGTTACTTAATTAATGGGAACAGGGCACCCAGATCCCCAGATTGCTTTTGGAGTCTCAGCCTGAAGCTCTAAGAAAATACATTAACAAGAGGTATAGAGGGAAGAGAGATGGGAGCATCTCAAGATTCTCAGTTGAAAGGGCATGGACTAAGGACTCCTCTCTTGAAGCTGTGCTCTTGCAGGCTGTGGACTGATGGGTGTACAAAAATTGTCTACTGACCACAGACAAGCCCTGAGTTCTAGGTGGCAATCCCTGGAGTTGACAAATTGATAGACAGGGTAAGGAATCTTCCACTGCCATTGACAATGCTCTAACAGCTCTGTGGATAAATACAGGACTTTCTCTTCCAAGTTTGTCAATCTAGGACCTTCCACCAACACTGTGTTTTGTTTCCCCACCTCCTTGCCTTTTTAAATTTGACAACACAACTCCAGGGGTATGTTATGTTCACAGAAAACACACAGAGAAGATAGATTAAAAACATACAACACTCTTTCTGGAAGGTTGCAGTGTAACACTTCTTTATTTCTTAAAATCCAGAACCTTAACATGCAAGAACCAAAACCAGAGAGAGACAAAGCAGGCTGCTCCCTAAAGTAGAGAAGTACAGCTCAACCCATCTTGCTGTAGGCTGGCTTTTTGCAGACTGACTGCTGAAAGACCTAGATTTCATGCTTCTCTACAGAGCCCTGTAGCGTGCAAGCGGGACCAGGAAAATGCCTGAGAAATTAAAGTGATACAGTAGTTCATAATTTTAGCACCATTTTTAGTACACCACAGTGTACAGAATCAGTCCCAGAAAAGCACTGTGAGGAAGGACAAGGGGAAGCAGAGGCCTGGGAGTTGAGAGATCTGGATTCTACACCCTGATTCTGGTGAAAACTTACTCTGTAACTTGCCCATCACTCAGCCTCCTTAGGCCTCGTGTTCCCCCTGGCTGGGAAATTCCTCATAGGCATGATTCAAGGATGAAGTCCTTATTTCCTTAGGCTTGAAGGCACTACAGAGCCGCAAAATATTATTATTTCAGATCAGTGCGCAAGAGAAGATGAAGTAGGAGAGTAGGCGTCAGCCATTGCCAGAGACACCTTCCTGTCACCCCAGGATGGTGAGTTTACCTGCCAGTCTGCTCAGGAGGTACCCAGGGAGTCACATCTATAACACATGAAATGTGCTATGTCCCCCTATAACAGCTGGGGGGCGGGGAAGGGAGCGGGTGGCGATAGAAGCCTACTACTGCTACCAGCTAACTTATTCCTTTAGTTCAGGTGAGAGAGGCTTGTGCTTTTGGTGCTGAAGGTCCCAGAGTTGGTCTCCACCAACCTGGCATGGCGGTTTGTACAATCAAGAGGCCTGAACAACACTGATAGGAAATCCCCATTGTGCGTCTGAACTTTGGAATTATAAGAGGGGTCCTGAGGGGTCAAGCTGGAAAAGAATTTGGCACAGTCAGGCAATGTCTCTGTAAAACCGGTGCCCATTTAAAAAGGGAGGGGGGTGGAGGTGAAGGTGAAGGGAGGTGGCTGGGGACAAGTTCAACTGAACAAGGATGGAAAGAGTAATCTTTAGTGAGTGACAACTGAGGTGATGTGGATCCATGCTAATAAAGGGGCCTGAATTATTCATGGGCAATTCAGTGCAAAGAGGGTGAGCCTAATAACCTTTCACAGTATCTCCCTGGGGCAAGAAGTCTCTCTCAAAGCAAGATTTGAGAGAGAGACTTCGATTTGAAAGGAAAACAAAAGAATTTGGATCCTCCCATTGCCTCCCTCCAATGCCCACTTGGTGGTTAAAGACAGGGCTGGAAGCCTGACATCTTTCTCCAGCACTAAATTCATTTTGGTGGGGAAAGAATAAAAGGGCTGACCTTACCTGCCAAGAACTTCACATGTCCAGTTGTGTCCGCAGCTATTGCAAGTCATATAAGACAATACATAAAGTGGCCACTGACCAGATGTCTGCCTCCAACCTGGCACAGGGGAATGAATTATAGACACAGCCTTGACTTTTAAAAGGATGACAAAATGCCCAGGATTGTCATATTTTGCGGATGGATGGAACGATCCCCAATATTCAGCTGCCATCCATTGCTGTCAAAGGGCAGCAGGAAATGCAGACACATGCAGGCAATTCAGAGGCATCATTTTCCCCAAAGGGCAAGCACACACTAAGTGAGGAGATCACTGCAGCGGGATTGGCCGCACAAAACGTTGGCTCTCTCATTTGTCCTCGGTCATTTAGAAATCCAGAGGACAGCACTATTTATAATTGAACCAGTGTGGCCCGTCCACATATGGTACCCATCACATGCAAACCGGGGCTCCTGAAAGGCCCATCCCATAGCACCCAGCACTATGGTAGGGAGCCAAAGATTTGAAATAATGTGTATGTGGGGTGACGATTACATTTATTTATCAAAAGCAACCTCCTCCTTAGCCTCTAGTTCTCCATTCAGAAGTTCTGAGGTCAGTTTATAATTGCATATGCATCCGACAAAATGGGTATTCACCCATGACAGCTTATAGTCCAATACGTCTGTTAGTCTATAAGGTGCCACAGGACTCTTTGCCAGTTTATAATTGATAACTCCAGGTTGGCACGGGACAGAGATACATGTAGTTCTACATCGAGAGACAACTGAGCAACCCCTGGTGGAAAACTTCTCAAACCTGACAGGTACCATATATGCTGTGCCATTAAGAGACCTACAGAGATGTGCTGATGTTTGTAACTGTCCAATGCTCTACCAAACAATGGGGGGCAGTTTTTATGTGAATTTAGTGCTCATGAAAGGTTCTGAATTGACAACCCTAGAGAATGAAACCCCTGTTAGTCCACAGAAGAGGTATGGTGGCAAGGCAAGCTCCCATCATATTGCCCTATCTTAACACCCTCAGCCCTAACCTAGATGGACCCTCTAAGGATATGGTTCAGTCTCCGTGTTCATTCTGTTCTGGGTTTCTTTTTGGAGACTACCAGCACTGGTACAAATCGGCACCAGCAGGGTTCTGATTAAGAACCACCAGGTTCATATAGGTCATCAACTCATTGACTGGATGTCAGATAGCAACAGACAGGTCCTTCCAAACCTGGGCTTGATTTGAACAATTAAATTGGACTGAAACCAGAGAGACATGGTTTGTAGCCCATTATCAATCTCCTTTAGTCATTCAGTCCCCCCACCCTCTCTGGGCCTCAGACATTCTGTTTCAAGATTACATTCTTGTCAATAAAAGTACAACCACTTGATGTTGCAACTTCATTTCCTTGGACTTCCAGTCCAGGCAGTACTAAGCTCAAATCCTGTTCACACAAGCCTTCAGTTTTCAGGCAATTTCATACTTTCCCCAGTCCTTTTCTCCTTGGTACAAAGAAACAAAAGACGGAATAAAGGGACTGCAAATATTATTTCTCTCACTCAAACACATTTGAGATGGGACCAACCCCAAAACCAGATATCACCCATCTCTGGGAGGTTTGGAATCCAAATCCAGGATTGAATTTCATACTTCTGTCTGGCACATATAAGAGGTCTCAATATTATGGTACTGACGAATCATCTCTCTAGTGAAGCAAATCGAAGTCTCTCGATCTGAGCATCCCCAAGTTTTGGTGTGTTCAGCCTACAGGTCCAAATATTGTGGCTTTGACTGATCTCCAAGATATTCACAAAGGCAAAATCAAGTATAAGGTGAATCTTACAAGGGTCTGCTCAGTACTTGTCAAAATGTAGCAAATTTCTGTGCTCCCTTGGAACCATAAGTCACATTTCAATTTCTATTTCTTGAAGGAGCTTTACTAAATTATTAAACATTAAATATTCACAGGCCACAACAGCAGCAGCTCTCAATCCCTGTTTTTAATTTGCTGGGAACACTTCTAAAAAGCCGCAGGGCTTCTGACAGAGCTGGAGCCGGCTAGTGCCTGCACACAGCCACTAGATGGAGCCACCGTCATTCATCAGGCTGGAATTCAGGGATGGGGATAAACTGTTGGGAGCAATAGAAAAAGTATTTGGTGTAAATAATACATTTGCAACACTTGAAGCGCATTTATACACTGGGAGCGTTCTTCAGATACAGCTGGAATCTCTGCTATAAGGATATTGAGCACTACATTATGCAGTTTAAAATAGACCCCGAGACCAGTTACTGTAACTTGTTCATCTGTAAGGAATGTTTTACTCAGGGCATAAATAGTTCTTCCTGTCTGTCAAGGGTTGATGTGGATCCTGGAGGGTAATTCTTAGCATATATCGCTTCGTTTACAATGCACAGGGCCCAAAGCAAGCCCGAGTGCTAATACCTTCAGTGCTAAGCTCCAGGAGACCAGTGTAGCAGAACCATTGGACTGAAGTATTAGTTTGTGAAGAAAAAGGGACAGACACTTGAAGCAAAATCATCATCATGAGTGGGGTCAAGCTTCTGTGTTTGCTTTGCACATCGACTCGATACCCGTGTATCTTGGGCTAAGATCAAGTTTGGTACCAGTCTGGTATCCAATGTATCCTCCCTCCGAGAATTACAATGACTTCTGCAATGGAAAGATTAAGAGGATTTTTCCACCTCTAATTCCTATGAATCTAGGTTTCCTGTAGACTTTTTGGTTTTTTAACCCTGGGGCATTACTAACCTTCATTTTAGAGCTGGCATTCAGCATGATGCGCTTGACAGATCCTTGTACGTTTTCTGTCCAAGAAGCCAACCAAGTGATTGGGTTGTCATGACTAACTTCTTTCCACCTGTGTCCCGAAGCTCTGGAATCTTGGAATTCTTAAGTGGAGGGAAAATGCGACAGTCAGTACAAGAACTATTTTGTATGTTAATTTACTATTTCTTTAAAAAAAAAGAAAAGGAGTACTTGTGGCACCTTAGAGACTAACCAATTTATTTGAGCATAAGCTTTCATGAGCAACAGCTCACTTCATCGGATGCATACTGTGGAAACTGCAGAAGACATTATATACACAGAGACCATGAAACAATACCTCCTCCCACCCCACTCTCCTGCTGGTAACAGCCCATCCAAAGCGACCACTCTCCCCACAATGTGCACGATAATCAAGATGGGCCATTTCCAGCACAAATCCAGGTCTTCTCACCCCCCCCCCCCTGCCACACACAAACTCACTCTCCTGCTGGTAATAGCTCATCCAAACTGACCACTCTCCTTACAATGTGTATGATAATCAAGGTGGGCCATTTCCAGCATAAATCCAAGTTTAACCAGAACGTCTGGGGAGGGGGGGTAGGAAAAAACCAGGGGAAATAGGCTACCTTGCATAATGACTTAGCCACTCCCAGTCTCTATTTAAGCCTAAATTAATAGTATCCAATTTGCAAATGAATTCCAATTCAGCAGTTTCTCGCTGGAGTCTGGATTTGAAGTTTTTTTGTTGTAAGATAGCGACCTTCATGTCTGTAATTGCGTGACCAGAGAGATTGAAGTGTTCTCCAACTGGTTTATGAATGTTATAATTCTTGACATCTGATTTGTGTCCATTTCATAGAATCATAGAATCATAGAATATCAGGGTTGGAAGGGACCCCAGAAGGTCATCTAGTCCAACCCCCTGCTCAAAGCAGGACCAATTCCCAGTTAAATCATCCCAGCCAGGGCTTTGTCAAGCCTGACCTTAAAAACCTCTAAGGAAGGAGATTCTACCACCTCCCTAGGTAACGCATTCCAGTGTTTCACCACCCTCTTAGTGAAAAAGTTTTTCCTAATATCCAATCTAAACCTCCCCCACTGCAACTTGAGACCATTACTCCTCGTTCTGTCATCTGCTACCATTGAGAACAGTCTAGAGCCATCCTCTTTGGAACCCCCTTTCAGGTAGTTGAAAGCAGCTATCAAATCCCCCCTCATTCTTCTCTTCTGCAGGCTAAACAATCCCAGCTCCCTCAGCCTCTCCTCATAACTCATGTGTTCCAGTCCCCTAATCATTTTTGTTGCCCTTCGCTGGACTCTCTCCAATTTATCCACATCCTTCTTGAAGTGTGGGGCCCAAAACTGGACACAATACTCCAGATGACGCCTCACCAATGTCGAATAGAGGGGAACGATCACGTCCCTCGATCTGCTCGCTATGCCCCTACTTATACATCCCAAAATGCCATTGGCCTTCTTGGCAACAAGGGCACACTGCTGACTCATATCCAGCTTCTCGTCCACTGTCACCCCTAGGTCCTTTTCTGCAGAACTGCTGCCTAGCCATTCGGTCCCTAGTCTGTAGCTGTGCATTGGGTTCTTCCGTCCTAAGTGCAGGACCCTGCACTTATCCTTATTGAACCTCATCATTTATTCTTTTACGTAGAGACTGTCCAGTTTGACCAATGTACATGGCAGAGGGGCATTGCTGGCACATGATGGCATATATCACATTGGTGGATGTGCAGGTGAACGAGCCTCTGATAGCGTGGCTGATGTGATTAGGCCCTGTGATGGTGTCCCCTGAATAGATATGTGGACACAGCTGGCAATGGGCTTTGTTGCAAGGATAGATTCCTGGGTTAGTGGTTCTGTTGTGTGGTATGTGGTTGTTGGTGAGTATTTGCTTCAGGTTGGGGGGCTGTCTGTAGGCAAGGACTGGCCTGTCTCCCAAGATTTGTGAGAGTGTTGGGTTATCCTTCAGGATAGGTTGTAGATCCTTAATAATGCGTTGGAGGGGTTTTAGTTGGGGGCTGAAGGTGACGGCTTGTGGCGTTCTGTTATTTTCTTTGTTAGGCCTGTCCTGCAGTAGGTGACTTCTGGGAACTCTTCTGGCTCTATCAATCTGTTTCTTCACTTCCGCAGGTGGGTATTGTAGTTGTAAGAATGCTTGATAGAGATCTTGTAGGTGTTTGTCTCTGTCTGAGGGGTTGGAGCAAATGCGGTTGTATCGCAGAGCTTGGCTGTAGACGATGGATCATGTGGTGTGGTCAGGGTGAAAGCTGGAGGCATGTAGGTAGGAATAGCGGTCAGTAGGTTTCCGGTATAGGGTGGTGTTTATGTGACCATTGTTTATTAGTACTGTAGTGTCCAGGAAGTGGATCTCTTGTGTGGACTGGACCAGGCTGAGGTTCATGGTGGGATGGAAATTGTTGAAATCATGGTGGAATTCCTCAAGGGCTTCTTTTCCATGGGTCCAGATGATGAAGATGTCATCAATATAGCGCAAGTAGAGTAGGGGCATTACGGGACAAGAGCTGAGGAAGCGTTGATCTAAATCAGCCATAAAAATGTTGGCATACTGTGGGGCCATGAGGGTACCCATAGCAGTGCCGCTGATCTGAAGGTATACATTGTCCCCAAATGTAAAATAGTTATGGGTACCCCCCTCCCGACGTTCTGGTTAAACTTGGATTTATACTGGAAATGGCCCACCTTGATTATCATACACATTGTAAGGAGAGTGATCACTTTAGATAAGCTATTACCAGCAGAAGAGTGGGGTGGGAGGAGGTATTGTTTCATGGTCTCTGTGTATATAATGTCTTCTGCAATTTCCACAGTATGCATCCGATGAAGTGAGCTGTAGCTCACGAAAGCTTATGCTCAAATAAATTGGTTAGTCTCTAAGGTGCCACAAGTACTCGTTTTCTTTTTGTGAATACAGACTAACACGGCTGTTACTCTGAAACCTATTATTTCTTTAAGTCACTAGTTTAACTCCTCTAGAATACCAGAGGGTTTGTGCAGGGAGAAAGGAAGGTTAGA
This sequence comes from Lepidochelys kempii, assembly GCF_965140285.1. Taxonomy (NCBI): domain Eukaryota; kingdom Metazoa; phylum Chordata; order Testudines; family Cheloniidae; genus Lepidochelys; species Lepidochelys kempii. The sequence continues at coordinate 35,290,488 of NC_136391.1, read as the reverse complement.
AAAAAATCAGCTTGTTTTGAAAATTTGCTAGAGCCAGAACAAAAGACCATAAAGGAAAGGATTAGAGAATGGCTGTATCATTTTACCTTACAGGATCTGCTTCTGCTGATAAAATGTTTAGACACAAAGAACTCTGAGGAAATCAATGGAAATCATTTACTGTCTCTTTTTCAGATTGGAACAGCAATAGATAACAGAAGAGACTTTTGGAGCAGTAAGTTTAACAAGTCCTAATCTGCAAACAAAGACTAGTTCAAGAGATGTGTGTTTTACTATATAATCAAGTTTTGGTTTGGTATATAGAAATGCACACAGCGTGGTTCCCCCAGGTATTTTTCCATTTAATTTATCTACAGGTGCACTGGGAGTTTCTTCTCTTCACAAGCTTGGTAATTTGTCAATTATTCATTTTTAAAGGCTTCACTGTATTTCTGTCTATGTTTTGGGGTGGCATATATAGAGAGAGGCTCACTGATAGAAGAGGTATTTGTTTCATTGCACACAACCATGCTAGCATGCATTCAACTTCTAAGGCGTGCTGCAGGAAGTAGCTCACATGGAGTTTGTACAGAACCAGTATTTCCCCACCAACAATCTTTCCTGAAATCTCAGGTCATTCATTGTGTTTCATGTTGGGCTTGAAGAAGCTGAAAACATGAGGGAAACTTTTTCTTCCAGATGCTGTGATCTCCTGAGGTGGGCGGGGCTTCCAGTTCCCAGGGAGACTTGCTCTCAGGTCAAGGTGTGTGGGCGATAATGGGGGAGAGCTAGAGTGGAGGTGGAGTGCAAGTGACAGCCAAGACTAACTGGAAAAAGAGATGTGCTAGAAAAAAGCTGTTGGTGGGAATAAAGTGGCTAGGGAGAGAGAGAGAGAGAGACTCAAAGGCCACCAAACAAGAAAACACAGGGAGCTCTGAAGTTCTCTCTCCAGCCCTGCTGCTAAAGAGGAGATGTGTGAGCGGACCAACAAGAGGCTGTGCCTGCGAAAGCTAACAAACATGAGCAGGCGGCTTTTGCATTTGCTGAATGAAAAGTGAGCTTGCCCCCTGGGCAGAGATTTGCAAGCTCTCACTTCTCTGTAGCCATCCTTCCCCTTAAGCATGGTACAGTTCAACAGCGCAACGCAAAGCAATGGAGTGACTTGACTTCCAGAAGATGGTGCTATTGGGTAAAGCACATCTTCACAAAACAAACCCGAAAACAAAAGCCCAACAATTTACCAGCTTACAAGGCATGGCACGAAGCCTGCATATTTTACTCTTAATTCACAAAGGATAACAGGGAAACAAGTGCAGTGCCCGCCAAGGAGCACAGAGAAGGGCGTAAGAAAAACAAACAGATTAATGAAAATAGCATTATGCCATTAAGAAAATGCCTTTTTTTTTTACCATAAAAAGACCATCTAGAATAACTACTTGCACAGGTAATTTGATCAAGACCTTGTTCAGAAGTGAGGAATTGCCCGCACTCCTCCATCCCTTAGCCAGACCTGAAAAGAAGCTGGAAATGAGAAAAAGCAGCTTCTGAACAAATACCATATGGAAACCATATGCAATTATTCATTCCCCACCACTAAATAATTCTGTTTCCTGGGATACATATAAAGGCCACTAGTGTCCATAGGCCACAACCTTTCCCCACCTCATACACTCAAGGGAGGCATTGCTCCCAAAGAAAGAACCAAGGTAGGAAATTGCTATACTCTGACACCTAATTAAGTAGCAATTTGGTTTCTACAGCTTAGCCAGGTGTCTCAGCAATAATTATAATGATTTATAAAAACACTTCACTTATGTAACCCTCTGCTTTCAAGGATCTCAAGGCATTTTACATAAGAAACTAAGGATCATTAGGCTGATGGCAAAGATGGGGAAAGTTTTGTCTTCACTGCCAAAAAGGTGCTTTTCTTTTAACAGTGAGACAACTAACATGCAATAGCTCGTGTGGGCAAAACCCTAGTGGAGACCAGGCACCTGTAGCTTTCACCAAGAGGTAGCTAGATGAAGTTAGCAAGGTGCTTTGTGCCAGTGGTTGACCACACATGCTTTTAACCCGTAGTAGAAGCATTGCTATTATTCAGATTATCACAGCGCTCAGGAGCCCTGTCACAGACCAGGAGTTCATTGTAAAAATTACAGAACCTTGTCTCCACTAGGATTTTAGAGCTGGATCGCTAACATGCATTAGTTAACAAATGGTAGAAACACACTTTATTTTAATAAAAAAGCAGTGAGGTTAAAGTTATTGATAACTGATCATTAACAATTTGTCAATAATGAATAACCAATCAATAGCCAAATGACCGATGAGAGTTCTTGATTTGATTATACATTTAGTTGGTAACCTATTTTGCATTCAGATTCATTTGATAATAATGAACCTTGGTTAAGTCAGCTTTGATTGGCGTTATTAACCACACAATTAGTAAAGACAGCACATACACAGAGGGACACATGGTTACCAACAGCTGTAGACGATCTTCCCTATAGTTTCTGACATTCTGCAATCAGCCTGCCCATGGTCCTACTTCCCCTGTGATTTAGGGGCAATTACACTCGTTACCCTTACTGTGCAGCATTCTGGTCCTTAACTATTTCCTCTTTTTGGCACACACTTCTTGTCTTGAGTTATTGCCAAGGTTCCTTGTACCACTGTAACTTTCCAACGGTCTCCACACCTGGTGGTTAGTCAGTGATTATGCCTCCTGGGGGGATAATTTCATCTGCTATACGCTCTGAAGTTGGTACATTATAAAATATATAGATCTGAAAACAGCTTTCAAACTAGGTTAAGGGTTAGTGCCAGTCACATTCCACTCTGCATTCGACATCTTTATCTTATCTGCAAAGCGTCTTGGGAAACTTGCTCCCAGGCAAGCCTTAAAATCTTCCTTGGCCTATCTTAAGTGTCCACAAGCCTAAGACACAGAGGAGTTGAGTAGGGCCAGATCTGAACCCTGTTGATTTCAATGGAGTCTACTGACTCAAGCTTTGAATGAGGCCCTAAATGACCTGCTGTGATGGTGCAGAAAACCTTCACACCAGGAGAAGAAGGGTTAAGGAGAGCCTATGGGCCCAGCTAGCCCAGCCCAGCTGTACCTGCAGCCAGTGCCAGGACTGGAGGGGGAAGAAAAGGAGAGTACCTGGCTCAATTTAGGGTTGCCTGGCAAAGAGGCAGTACTATCTCTCCGTATGAGTGGGGTTTCACGACAAGTCTGATGGCCAGGACAGCCACCGGGGAGCAGCAGTGCATCCCTGACTGACAGAGACTGTTGAGGAGACCAGAAAGTGCCCAGCAGTGAGTGACCTATACTCTTTGACTGTAAGGATATTGTAGGGCGAGGCCCCCTCTAACCTTACATCTGCCTTGCCCAGAGGGACCTGAGGCTGCGGCAGGACAACACAAAAAGTCCAGAAGGGGGCGCTATTCCAGGTGAGCCCCTACCGAGAGTTTGGGCTGTAGGAGCCACATTCCAAACTAAAGGGATATCACTAGGTAGTGCAGGGCAGTGGACTTAGACTCTCTGCTAGGAGGGCGCTGAAGTATTGCTTCACATAGAGCCCTGGGGTGGGTCCTGGTGGAGAGGGAGGGCTCAGGTCCCCCTACCATATGCCCTTAAGGGCTCAGGCCCAGATGCCATTGGAGGCCAGAAGATTCTCAGCCTAAGATCAGGAACCAAGGATCACTGCCACCTAGTCAGGGAAATAAGGGCTGGACATCTGGTGTGCTAACTGCTAGGCCGCCTGGGTCTCTGAGCACCCTACCACACTTGTCCAAGGCCACAGAGTGAATTTGTGACCAAACCAGGATTAGAATTTAGGACTAGGAGTCAGAAGAACTAAGTACTAACAAATAAAGCACACTGCCTCCTCTCATTGCTGCCAGGACAGGCGGTTACCTCTGCAGCATGATGTCCATTCTTTCTGAATGGATCCCCACCACTATCAGTTATCCAACCAGTTGTATTGTACACTTGCAGTGAAAAAGCTAATTTCCCCAAGCAGCTTCTTTGCTGACCCCTCAACATAATAGAGTCAAGTGGGGCCACCTTGCCAGTTGCCAGAAGAGCTGCTCTTCTGTTCATTAACGTGGGGGAAGTTAATAACGTTCCTCTAATTGTTAAGAGCAACTTTTAAATTCACGTCCTGAGAAATAACTTTGCAAAAACAATAAAATAAAAAAACCCAGCAGGCTCAGAAGCCTCCAGTCCCCAAAGCAAGAGTCAATTAGTTATAATCAATTAAATAAAATTAAAAGAAACCAGGCCACCTGGGAGTGGAAAGGACAATGATAGATGAAATATCCCTCTAGGCACATGAGAGGGAAAGAGTCACCAGTGAAGAATTTTATTTAAAAAGGAAGGAATTTTTAAAAAAGGTAAATTTACAAACTCTCCTATTTCAGGGAGAACAGAGTATTCCAAGACCTCAGGCCCCGAGGCCTTTGTCGAGACTCTTTCAATTGACTTAATTTTTCTGCCTTTACTAATGGTTTCTGATGGGCTTAGGGAGGGAGTTAATTCACAAGGTCCCCTGCCTCAGTTTGCCCTACTTTGCAGCCCCTAGTGCATCTGGTGTCACCTGTGCAGGAATAGGACAGTAATTTGTCACTCCTTTAAACTGGAATGTTTTATCTCCATTACATTTAAGACTCCTGCACAGGGCTGCATTGACAGTCCTGGATACTGAAGCCCACCGCATGAAATGTCCAACAAGAGGTGATGGATACCCACAGCCAGGATAGAGGCACTGCTCTACTAATGTGTTTCACTCCTAAACTAGACAGATCCTCCTCAACACACTGCCAACAAGAACGTCAGTTAGTGCCAGCCTTGGTGGTGGATTTTGGAATCACTGTAGTCAGGAGGGGTTTTTTCTAGTCACACGTTACAAATTGCTGTCACAGTGGCTAATTTCACACAAAGCCTTCAGCTCCAGACACCTGGTTAAATTCACACATGAAAAGTTTGCTGGACACAGTGAGATGGGAAACTATTAGCCACAGTTTATAGATGGGCAAGTTGAGGCACAGAATAAAGGTCTGCTCAAGCGTAATTTGAAAGCTTGACCCAGACTCAAAACCAAGCTGAGAACAACCCCAGACTGGGAGTCTCAAGGCTTTTTCACACCTGACCCTTTCCCACCAATCTGCATCACCACCATGGCCGTTGTCATGGGCCTTGGGTCTCAGCCTGGGTGGGGGCTTTCCACTCCCCATGCACTCTGCTCATGACCTGTCTCTGGCCACTTTCTGTTGAGGGGGGTCAGCGAGGCGGCAGCTATGTGCCCCACTGCTGCTGGCTGTTGCTGCCCCCCTGCACTGCCTGTGCTGTGACTAGTTGGCACACTCACTCCACAGCACATGCATAGGGCGGCGAGGTGGTGGTGGCCAACAGGAGCAGGGCATGCAGATGCTGCTGCGTTGACCCTGCATGGAGGAGAAGGCGATCACAGCCTACCCAACTCAAGCCCAAGAGTGTTGGGTTGCTTTCTGATCTGACCCAACCGGAACCCAACTCTTACCGTCGGGTTGCATTGCGTTGGGGTCAGGTTGCAAGGTTCTAGCTCAGAGAGGTTAAGCGACTTGCTCACCATCATACAGAAAGTTCATGGCAGAGCTGGAACTGAACCCACATCTCTCAACTCTTACTTCTGTGCTTTAATCACAAGACCACCCTTAGACAGGCCCTGAATTACCTTGAGTGGTGTCTTATCACCAATGTCTTTTATCCAGCCCTGCCGTTTCTACAGGAATGACTAGCTCATAAGGAATGAGTAACTTTCACTCAGTCCACAGCAGGTCTTTTTAATTGAGAACAACTGCCTCAGAGAACCTTGAACTTTCAATTTCTTCCTTCACAAATTATTCCATTAATTTCAAACCACAGAGGTTAACCTATAATTCTCTGATTCTCTCTTTTAATTTGTCTCTTCCCATTTCTGATATTTGCTATGTTTTAAGAAGGAATCTTTCATGCTGACTTAAAGCTGCCAAGACACTACACCAAACTTTTATTCCTTTAAGCTTCATTTGGTAAATAACTTTTGGCTCTGCGCAGAGATGGGACATATTATTGGAGATATCCATTACCAAGGGTCTGTGGTTATCCTCAAAAATACCCTATCTGTGGGTACGCCAAACCAGCAAAGGCCACTTTCTCTTCACATCATTCTTTGAAACTCCTACTCCCAGAAGTCTCTCTTGGAAATTATGTCATAGGTTTGTTTTCGGAAGTTGCTATCTTTGAGGACATGGTTCCAACAGTTTGGACAGTGGATAGAATAATTAAAATACTGATGCTACCCACTAACTCCAAACAGTGGACCCTGATATTCAGAGTTACCTATTGTCAGTTTAGCTTATCTGACTTTTTAAAAAAATATGTAAAAGCAATTCCCAACTAGAGCTAGGTGAATAAGTGATTTTTTTATTATTTTTTTTTGGTATGGCGGCTGAACCGAAAAATCTAGAAAATAAAATCATTTCAGGACAACCCAAAATGACAATATTTCATTTTTTCCTCAGCAAAACAACAGAACCCTCCCCAACAAACAAAATTCATTTCAGGTTGAACAAAATCGTTTCTTTGACCCAAAATGAAATGTTTCATTTTCTTCTTTTGGGGTATTTTAATTTTATTTTATTTTAATGAAACTGACATTTTGGGATTTTCACCCCACCATCACCACTTTTTTTGGCCACAGCTTTTCACCAAATTCAACCCAAACCTGCAATTATTTTTGGGTCAAATAAACTAGTCACCAATTTTTTTTTTGCCCCAGCTCTACTCCTAACTCGTTCAGTTTTAATACTGACGAGCACTTCAGATGTACACGGAAGCAAGAATGCAATCTTAAAATTAACATTGCTGAACTGTATGCACTAATAGAGAATGCTGGATAAAGATACTGTACAAGTGCAAATATTATTAAAAATGGGAAATTGCAAGAAACTGTTAATTATACATCCAACAAGAAACCTCAGAAGAGAGGGTGTGTGATAGGGGAACTGGGCATGAGGAATGACGTTCTATTCTGAGCTCTGCAATTGCCTTTGTGAGTTACTTTGGGAAACTCTTAAGTTTTCTGTGCTTCTATTTATCCATCTATGAAACGGATATAACAATGCTTGCCCACCTCACACAGGTGGTGGGAGTCATTAAGATGGCATTTGGAGAGTTCAGATCAGCTAGTCAGGATTTTTTTGATGAAACTGTTTTTTTCATTTTATCCCAGGTGAGTGCCCTAACTGTCACATTGTAGGGTAATTCTAAGTGGGTCTCTCCAACAGGAGAGATTGAGAAATGTGCATCCTAGTATAGCCAATGGCCTAGTGGTTAGAGCACTCCATGGGAATCTGAGTTCATGTCCTTCTTCCCAATCAGGCAGAGTAGGGATTCAGACCCCCTGGTCCCACTTCCCAAGTGAGTGCCCTAACTGCCGGGCTATTGACTAATCTGGGGTGGGTGTCTCTCTCTCATTTTTTGAGAAAAATGTCGAAAGGGCTCAGGGTTTGTCCTGATATAGAATGGGAAATGTTTTGAAATCTTGAAAATATTCATGGGACAGGGAAATTATTCCCCACCCAGCTCTACTGACAACTAAAGCTGAACTTTAAGGGCCAATCAAGATCTCCCTCCCACAATGAGAGGTGGGTGGGGTCTGTGCTGGTGTGTTGAGAAAGAGGGGGGAGGGGAGGCATCCCTAAACACAAAATTGCTGTGTTCTGTGAGCCCTCTTCCCCCTGAACAGTTTTTGCTGCGGCTGACATTTTCAGAAAGGGAAGCAGGAGGGCTGAGCTTGGCTGAGACGCTGCTACATTCATCGCCTCTCAGATAATGTAACGAAAGGCGGCTGACCGATCCAAATACAAATGGTTTCGACCTTCAGTTGTCACTCAGCGTTAACAACAACAACAAACAATTAGAAGGACAACAGCCTCCTAGATTTTTACCCCCTCTCAGGACTCAGAGCAGAGTCAGAAGACAATTCTGTTTAAGGAGGAAACTTCAATGATCTTATGCTGCCTCCATGGTTTTTTTGCTACTGCTACCTGGTTTTTCCTCCTACAAAATATTAAAATAGCAGTTATTATTATGCATTATATTGTAAGCTGGACTGCAGCTCACTTACACTGTATATTTGGAATGCCTGCCACTAAAATCTTGTCCTAGTAGCTGACAGGTTTTTTGCTGCAGACAAATAAGATCTCCCACATATTTGCCTTACCTGTAAACTATACATAAAATGATCATAAGGACTGGAATGTGTCACTTTTCAACAAGGAGAATGTGTGCGTTCAGAAGAAATTCAAGACATTTCCCTTTCTGGGCATTAACACAGTTGATGTCCCCTATCGTGCAAGATTCAGTAGACACACCTCTATAGAATTCTCCTTAAAATGCGTGTCTGTAAGGTATCTATGCAGATACACACAGTGTGTGATCAGTTCTTTCCAAGGCAGTACCATGGCTGAAAGTAAAGAGTAGGGGGAATATGTCTACACTACAGCAGCTACAGTGGCACAAGTATGGTCCATGCATCCAGGGGTGCTGGAACAATCTTTATAGTGGGGGTGCTGAGAGCCATTGAACCAAACTGTAAACGCTGTATATAATAGAAACCACTTCAAGCCCCAGCACCTAGGGATGAGGTGACAGCTAGGTCAGTGGAAGAAGACTTCCATTGATCTAGCTGTGTCTACAGTAGGTTTTAGGTCAACCTAACTGCATCACATAGGGTGCGACATTTTTCACAGCTCTGAGTGATGTAACTAAGTTGGTCTAATTTTTAGGTGTAGACGATGCCTAAGAGTCTAGAGATGTGTGTGTGGGTGTGTGCGTGGGGAGGGTCTATTCCTGACTCTGCTACATATTCTGTATGTGACCCTGGGCAAGTCATTTAATTTCTCTGTCACATATAAAATGAGGGAAATAATAATCGAGCCTCACAACATCCCTGCATGGTCGGTAATTAATTAATGTCTCTAGCACACTGAGATCCTTAGATGAAAGGCAAGACATCTCTGCAAAGTATAACTATTTACATGGATATTAAAAGTGGTAATAGCAATAATGCATGTTACTCCATTTGTCAGGTATCATAAATTTAGATGACGTTACCATGAGATTCACTGTGGGTTCAAAATTTCAGACTTCTAAATATCAAACTTTACCTGTAAATTAGGTAGGCAGACAACTTCATGATATAATTAGTGGATGCAGTTACTTAGAGATATTAAATTATGGGAGCAGTGCAGATGAGTCTGCAAAATTGGAGTCTAGGTGCAACTATGCAAAATCTGGTCCGTAATGTATGAATTTGGCATGTGGAGGGAAGGTAACAGCTTCTACGTGTGGGTGGAACCAAAAGAAGCAAACACACCTAATGTATGCTGGAAGGGCATATCAAGTGGGGTCCTGTAGGGATCAGTTCTGGGTCTGGTTCTGTTCAATATCATCTACAATGATTTAGATTATGGCATAGAGAGTACACTTATAAAGTCTGCGGATGATACCAAGCTGGGAGGGGTTGCAAGTGCTTTGGAGGATAGGATTAAAATTCAAAATGATTGGACAAACTGGAGAAATGGTCTCAAGTAAATAGGATGAATAAGGACAAATGCAAAATACTCCACTTAGGAAGGAACAATTAGTTGCACACACACAAAATGGGAAATGACTGCCTAGGATGGAGTACTGTGGAAAGGGATCTCGGGGTCATGGTGGATCACAAGCTAAATATGAGTCAACAGTGTAACACTGTTGCAAAAAAGCAAACATCATTCTGGGATGTATTAGCAGGAGTGTTGTAAGCAAGACACAAGAAGAAATTCTTCTATTCTACTCTGTGCTAATTAGGCCTCAACTGAAATATTGTGTCCAGTTCTGGGCACCTCATTTCAGAAAAGATGTGGACAAATTGGAGAAAGTCCAGAGAAGAGCAACAAAAATTATTAAAGGTCTAGAAAACATGATCTATGAGGGAAGATTGAAAAAACTAGATTTGTTTAGTCTGGAGAAGAGAAGACTGAAGGGGGATATAATAACAGTTTTCAAATACATAAAAGGATGTTACAAGGAGGAGGAAGAAAATTTGTTCTCCTTAACCTCTGAGGAGAGGACAAGAAACAATGGGCTTAAATTGCAGTAAGGGAGGTTTAGGTTGGACATTAGGAAAAACTTCCTACTTGTCAGTGTGGTTAAGCACTGTAATAAATTGCCTATGGAGGTTGTGGAATCTCCAACATTGTTTAATCTGATCTTTAAAATCTCCAATCACCTGTCAGGGATGGTCTAGATAACATTTAGTCCTGCCTTGGGTGCTGGAGACTGGACTAGATGACCTCTCGAGGTCCCTTCCAGTCCTTCAGTTCTAAGATTCTTTAAAACACTATCAAGCCTTTAAAAACACTGATGGCTGCTCTACATTAAAAATGTCTCCTCTACGCTGATGTAATTGCCCCAATGTAGATGTACTGTAAGAACAGAAGGTGGGCCTACGCTCATGCAGTTCAAGATGGAAGTTACATTTATGAACTCTGGTGCAAAGTTTCTTAGTGTGAACAGACCCAGAGCTGGAGGTTTGTCGTTCTTTAAGTGCCTTTTCAATCAAATATGTGATTTGCCCAATTTACAGATCTCCCTAACTCTACTCAACAGCTCATTAGGATTTGCTTTCCAAAGTGACTTAACCCAATGTAATGGATGCAAATCTAAAACAGCTGCAACCATGGCAAATGAAGATAAAAATAGAAGAAATAAAAGCTTCATATCCGGGATGTTTCCATCTATAGCCAAGGAGATCAAAGCTCCTGCTGCTAGAACACGTTGCTGCAACAGCACACTCACTATTAGGTTGAAAATGCCATGAAACAGGAAAAAAACAAGAGAGTGAGCGAGAAAAAAAAACTTTCAACTAACCCCTCACAGCAAAAAACAAAGCATTAAATACAACAAATTTCACCGTGTCAAATCAGCAAGGCACAGCCTTTCACAGGCTCAGCATTAGTAATGGTGAAGCTGTCCAAGCCAACAGAGCATGGTATGAGAGGGATATAAAAACATTGCAGAATCAATACCCAAGGAATTCTAGAGCCAAAGGAAATGAGAGGCAGTGGGGTGGAGATAAAACCATCATTTGGAAAGTCATCCCTCCGTTGCCAGGAGGGATATCCCTTTTGAATCAGAAAGAGGACACAAACCAGCCTTCTCTCAAGAGGTGGTAGGATTGAGACCCTCCACGGCGTGTGCGCTGGTCACAGAGAGGGGAAAGGGTGGGGTTGCTCAGCCTGATGCACTGCTTCTGGGGAGCAACTAATTCCTCCCCCGCCCCCAGAAGATGAACTTCGGTTTTCAGTCCTGTGGTTCTCTTAAACTCTCAAAGACTGAAACTAGAGCCGGGCAAAATACGGTTTTGAGTTGTCTCACTGATTCCTGAATTTAACACAGGTTTGCTGAATAGTTTAAACCAGACTTTTTTTGGCCGGAGTGGGGGAGAGGAAAGAGGGGACAGATTCACAAACTGGACAGAGGAGGAGGTGGTGGTGGCCCCCTTATCACTTTTAGCCCAGTGATAAGGACACTTACCCAGGTTGTGGGAGACCCAGGTTCAAATCCGCATTCTGGGGCAGGGATTTGAACTCAGGTCTTCCCCTCCAAGGTAAGTGCCCTAACTAACAGTCTGTAGGCTATTCTGGGCTGGGTTTCTCAATCTCACCTGTTGAAGCTGTTCCACTGTGCATAAATAATATTCATTGGAGCAGGGACTTTAAATTGGGTCTCCTGGATGAGTGCCTCACTCACCTGCCATCATGTGACTCCCATAATGTATTGCAGTCTCCCCTCTGACCAAGCCATGTGGTTCATCAAGGGAGAAGTAATCCAGTCAGGGAGCCCAGTGGATAGGGGAAAATGGGAGCAAGAGGAACCTGAACGACTACTCCCATGAGGCAGTGCAGCACCATAAACAGATACAGTTTAATATCAAACTGACTCAAAACAAAATGTTTCCAATTTGGTTCAACAAGCCACAATAAAATGTTTTCATTCAGGAATGCTGAAACATTTAGCTTTGATCAAAAATATCAAATCAAAATGTTTTCCCATTTCCAAATTGAAATTTTTTGTTCCTCAAAATATCTTGGTATTTAAAATTTTTGTCCCGAATCAGAATGAAAACCAATGTTGAAATATCAAAATTTTCCATGGGACGGAAACTTTCATTTTTGCTCAGCTCTATTCAGAATACAGGAGTCTTTCTCTTTCTCACATGCATGCACAAAACTCCCATTGACTACAGTGTAAGGCAAAGTTAGGTTAATGTAGAATGCTTTTGAAAAAGCCTGACAGAGTAGATGAACAAAAATTACCAACGAGAGAGAACTGAAGCATTACAAAAACAATATCACAAATCACTGCAATACATAGCAAATACCTCTTCTGGTATCATAGTATAAGTCAACATCCTATTGGTCTAGCAGAGGAAACAGATACACTGGTTGTATTTGTGAAAACTTTTCTTCTTGATATCATTAATAAAAATATGCAAGAAAAGAATTTCACAGATATTAAATGAAAAATCCATCCTTTGAATCAGAAAGTGAATATTTCCCCCCTGTTCCTGATAATAAATGACTGATGATTGTGTGTGTTTTAGGAAGAGCCTTTCAGTCCATTCTCATTGCTGAGACTCATAATATTAAGCTGAGGTGATCCCGTAATCTTTGAGAGCGGATGATGATGTGATGAATTAAGAATGGTCATTTTATTGCAGTGGGGATAAATAGCTGGATCATAAGGGAGAAATCTTTTGTTTAAACAGATATAATTGCATACTAGGTACTGCTTGTCACACAAGCACTGCAGCTGAGCAGATATTTGTTTGAAATTATGTTACATGTGAAAAATTCCAGCTTTTACTCCTTGTGTGCAAGAGATGTTCTTATAATAAAAAAGAAAAGATTTTGATAGATGATCAGGGTATGCAACCTATGACCATAGAGCCATTCAAGTGCCCAACTCTCTTCCTTGAAGAGTCTACTCGGTAATAATATATTAAAAAAGAAATAAAGATCAGGAGTGAAAAGCTTCCACACTACTGGTTAATTTTCTATATTAGTTAAAAACAACCAAAATTCCAATACATATCCAAAGCCCTCAAGAGGATCTGAAACATTTATTGGATTAGTTTAAACAAAAGGGGTTGTTATTGGCGGTGAACTGTTTGGAGATCGTCGAATGAAAATCACTGCTGAAGTGCAGAGTGTTAGTATATTATTAAAATATATTTGCAGAGACTCATCTGGCCAAATTTACCCGATGAAAGTCACATTAACTTCAGTGGCATTGTATCAGGGATGAAATTTGTCCCCAGAATTTTTCAAACTTCATGTGCTGTGCCTATCCTATGTCTAAAACTCAAATTATATCATTCCCTGGGCAACTTCTAGCCTCGCTCCTCCCACCCCTAAGGGAAAGAGCAACAACAATAGCCACAGCACAGCTTCACAAGCATTTCTGGCCACTGTGGAGAAAACCTGTTCTAGCAAAATTGGTATCTACTTGCTGCATTTGATGACATCATCTTCTGGCAGGACTCCCTTCTTCAGCATCCCCTCACCCATAAAGCAAGGCAAGAGGTTCTATCCTGAAGTCACCGGTTCTCTCTCAGTGGTGATCCAGGACACAGTAACCAAATTCCTACACAACTTTCCCATTAGGAAACGTCATTAGGGCAGGACAAGAAGCAATGGGTTCAAACTACAGCATAGCAGATTTAGATTAAATCTCAGGAAAAACTTCCTAACTGTAAGAACAGGAGGACAATGGAACCGAGGTTTAGGAAGGTTGTGGAAGCTCCTTCACTAGAGGTTTACAAAAGGAGGCTGGATTGCCATCTGTCTTGGATGGTTTAGACACAACACGTCCTGCATCTTGGCAGAGGGGTAGACTAGATGACCCTTGTGGTCCCTTCTACCCCATGGTTCTATGATTAGCTTCCTTCATTCTCCACCAGTATGCAAATGGAATGCAGTTCAAGGTAGTCAGTGGTAAGGCACAAATGATCACTGTTTATGTGTTGAATTACGGTAACGCCTAAAGGCCCCAAACTTGATCAGCCTCCACATTGCACGAGCTGCTATACCAACTCATTGTAAGACAATACCTGCCCCAAGAGGGCTTACAATGTAACTAGTAAGAGCAGACAAAAAGAGAGGCAGGTAAAGCGAGAAAGATAATGTGGCCAGAGGAGGGAAGCCAAACCAAACTTGACTGCTTTTGAGTCCCAATTACCATTTTTGTGGGTGCTTAGGTCTTGTATCCAGAAAACCATCAACACAGTCCAATAAAGTTTGCTCCTATCTCTCTCCTTGAAAGTGGTGTTTCAAAAACTATGGTCATAGGTACCAAAGAAATGCCCCTAGACAGACTAACTTTTGAGAGTGATGTTGCAGAGTCAGAGACATCGCCTGGTTGATGCATTTTCTTTTGTCACTATAGAAAATACTGGCTCATAATGGCAGTATTTCGGTGAATGGCTTCGCGGTGAAAGGCAGTCTCACATCCTGTATCTCATGTAACTGACAAATAAGGGAAGTAGTTTCAAGATAGCTGCAAATTACCTGTCTTGAGTGTAAACTCCTCATAGCAAAAAACTTGTCTTCCTAATTATCAGTAATATGTTAACAGATTTTACTACTATAATTAATGTATAAAATAATATTTAGCTCACTCTCTGCGTGGGGTCTTCCACAGAAAATCTTCATAAATAACAAGGTCACATTAGCTCTTCACAAAAACAGATAAGCCATCACTGTAATAGGAAGTATTTAGGGCAGTGGTGAGCTGGAGCCGGTTCGCACCGGTTCGCTAGAACCGGTTGTTAAATTTAGAAGCCCTTTCAGAACCGGTTGTTCCACGAGGGACAACCGGTTCTAAAAGGGCTTCTAAATTTAACCAGCCAAAAGTGGCGACTTAGGCGCCGACTCCCTGGGTGCTCCAGCCCTGGAGCACCCAAGGGGAAAATTTGGTGGGTGCAGAGCACCCACCAGCAGCTCCCTGCCCCGCGCCCGGCCCCAGCTCACCTCCACTCCACCTCTGCCTCCTCCCCTCCCCTGAACGCGCTGCCCCACTCTGCTTCTCCACCCCTCCCTGCTTCCCGCAAATCAGCTGTTCACGCGGGAAGCCAGAGCGGGCTGAGAAGCAAGCCACGGCTTCCCGCTCAGGCCCAGGGAGGCGGAGGTGAGCTGAGGTGGGGGGAGGGGTCTCAAGGAGGGCCACCCATGGCGCAGCAGGTAACCTGGGGGGGGCACGCAGGGGAACCGCTCCCCGCCCCAGCTCACCTCCGCCACCCTTGGCCTGAGCGGGAAGCCGCCGCCTGCTTCTCAGCCCTTCCAGGCTTCCCGCCGAACAGCTGATTTGCAGGCAGCTGGGGAGGGACGCACGCTGAGAAGAAGAGCGGGGCGGCATGTTCAGGGGAGGAGGCGGAGGTGGAGTGGAGGTGAGCTGGGGCCGGGCGCGGGGCAGGGAGCTGCCGGTGGGTGCTCTGCACCCACCAAATTTTCTCCGTGGGTGCTCCAGCCCTGGAGCACCCAGGGAGTCGGCGCCTAAGGCGCCACTTTTGATGTGATCAGTGGGGGAGCGGCCACTTCCTCTGCTCCCCCCTAGCTATGCTCCCCCGCCCCTAGGAGCCAGAGGGACCTGCTGGATGCTTCCTGGGAGCTGCCCAGGTAAGCACCTCCGGGACTCCCCACGTCGCCCCCCCCGGCAGGTACCTCTGGCTGTTAGGGGTGGACACCCACTACGGTGGCCCACGAGACCCTCCTGCCCGGTTCTGGGGGCAGTCAGGGGACAGGGGAGGGGGAGCGAATGGAGCAGGGGTCCTGGGGGGGGGCGTCAAGGAATGCTGGGGGGGTTGGATGGAGCAGGAGTCCCGGGAGGGCGGGGGTGGGCAACGACCCCCTCATGGGGTGAGGAGGGAACCCCTTGTTAAGATTTTGGCAGCTCATTACTGGTTAAGGGCCTTGTGAATTGACAATATGCTAAAATGGGTCATTCAGACTTTCGAAAGGGTGGGCTCTGCCTTTGCAAGCATTGGATACATATCTAACTACACCTTCATAGCATGCAGAGCTTCTGAGTACAAAGAATAGGGGAATATGTGTGCTAAGAAGCCCATAATTCTTATATGCAGTAGCCATTTAATTTGAAGAGTAACCACTTGTGTTTGTCAATTAGGAAATAAGTTGCTTTCCTAAAACCCAAGACTCTCTTGTCTTTCTTTTATTTTCTGTAGTGTCACATGTTTACTTCTGGTTGTGACACTTTATTTCAAGTCCAGAAATAATTTTTACATTAAAGTTGAGCTGTTTTTCAGGAAATAGCTAGATAAAGTAACAAGGTGTTTGTAACAGACTGGCATAACCTTAAAACGATGGTGACATTAGTGGTGCCATGTATGTATGTCACCAGAAAGAGAAGAGACATGATCATAAAAGCGCTTGGTAAAATACAATCGTCTTCAGTAATGAACATTAACAGTGAATAGAATGAACACAAACATGAAAGGTTAATGGCCTTTTTGCTACAATGTTCCTGAAGTTTATTCTACTGTTAGGACTTCGTCTTAGCACATGTGAAATGCTATTATTATTGTAAATAGAACTAAGCATTGAGAAATAATTATACTCAAATTGCAATTATAAGGGAAAGTAGGCAACAGTTTGGTTGCTTCATTTAGAGCACACTTCAGGTTAATGAGATGATTTGTATAATGAGATATTTCCATGAATATTTAGGATGGCTGCATTCAACTTATTTGATCATGAATAAGTTGACACACTGACAATTTCAGCATTTCATTAGGACTACTGCAGAACAAATGCCAATATTCATTAAAGTGCCCTGAGAATGCAAAGCACTACCTCCAACTTCACTGCTTCCCACGTTTCATTAATAAGCCATTGGGTTAAAATTAATCCTAGTAAAATGGCTACAAATGCATATTTAGTAGGATCTGAATGCTTTTTAATGCATATATTATAAAAGATACCTACAGTGTTCAAGTATATGGTTTATAGGTTCAGCATTATCTACAGTAATGTTTAAATACCAGGGGTAGTGGTGGTAGTAATAAGTTATGGATCCTGTATGTTGACCCGGTTATTAGGATGTGTGCTGCATGACTATATTGGATGTTTACTGCACGAATAAGTTGGTTTAGTTTAATAGCAGGTGTTGGAGACCCCAGGGCATGGCCATTAGTTAAGTTGAGGGGATGGAAGGCCATAAGGGCCGAGGAAGTCTCCCTGCTGAAGGCCTAAGGGCTTCTTCTCAACCCCCCTTAATAGAATTCAGGCTTGCCTGGTTTGAGTAAGCTCTTTTGCTCTTAAAACAATGTTGCAGCCGCAGATAATACCTTATAGTGTAAGGTTTGCTGACGCCAAGTTAAAGATAATAGGAGAGAAACAACTACAAGGCCAGACAGAATGTTCTGGTTGTTTAAGTTGCTAGGACTGCTTGTTAGAGGTTGCAGGAAATAAACATTGTTGTAACCCATATAAGGAAGGCAGAGTATTTGTGCAAAGTTTTAATTGGCTGATGTGTAGTGCAGTAGCATTAAGGAATATAAAAGTGTGTGTAATGACCTGCTCTGGGGTGCAGGATTTGAGATGCTATTCTCCCTGTACCTTGTTTGCAGCTGCAAATAAACTTTTCTGCTTCTCCACCCCCTTGTGATTATTGAGTGAAACACACCGTGTAATGAACCCCTGCTGTTGTTTTGCCTCTCAGCATTGGGTGCCGGCAACAGCTTTTGGCGCCCAACGTGGGGCGACGAGGCTGCAATTTAGCCTTGCCTGGATCCCTTCCGGCGGTCGAGGATTGCAGCAACAACCGACGCCCAGCGAGCACAGGTGAGTTCATCGGGGGCCTCGGAGGAGACGCAGTTTGATCAACCCCGGAGGGCACAACGGTGCAACGCACTCACATAGTGGAGTTTATACCAGTTTATAAACTGGAGTTGATACCAGTTTATGACCTTGTGGTCTCGTACTGATATTTTACAATGCTGTAATTTAACCCCGATTGGCCCGGTAGCAATTAATGTCAGTCCCCGGACCCCCACCCCAAATGTAATGGCAGATCCGGTGTCCCCTTCGGCCCCTACACCCACACAGAGCAAGGCTCAAAGTAAGATTCCTAGTGAAGCTCATAATGAGGTTCGAGCTCCATCTGCTGGATTATACCCATTACTTACCGAGACTAAAATCGCCCATAATGCAATAGAAAAAACAAGCTGCTCTTACTATGCAGTCTATACTCATGCACCTTTTAATCCTATGGACCTGGCCACTTTCAAAGCACAGGCTGGAGAATTTTCTATCAACCCAAGCAAGTTTGTATCGGTTTTTGAGGGATGTCTTAGCAGCTACAAGCCAGACTGGGATAATTGTAATGTCCTGCGAACATTATTGACTGAGGTTGAACGAGAACAGATCATAGCTAAAGGGAGGAAGCAAAAAGGCGATATGACCAGGACCGTAACAATATCCCGACCCCAGATAATCAGGATCCTAGGTGGGACCCAAATGACAATCAGGCTATGACCCACCTCACCTCCTATAAGGAGCTGCTACTGTATGGACTCCGTCATGCAGCTGTCAGACAGAATAATTGGACTAAACCATATGAGGTAGTGCAGGATCCAAAGGAAAGCCCTGGAGCCTTTTTACAGCGCATTCGAGACACGATCCAACAGTATACCAATGCAGATCCTAATGATCCACAAACTGAGGCAATTATTAAAGGAGTATTTACAAGCAGAGCAGCCCCCGACATTAAAAGAAAGCTACAGAAAAAGGAGGATTTGATGGGTATGACCATGGCACAGATTTTAGAAGCAGCAAATCGAGTGTATAGTTTAAGAGAAGTGGAGAAGGAGAAGAAGCAAGGGAGATTAATGGTAGCGATGGTGCAGGCAGGCACGAAGGAAAGTGAACGAGAAGGAAGGGGCCGTGGATGCGGACGTCCAGGCCCGCGGGAAAGACGACTGGGGCGCAATCAGTGTGCCCTGTGTCGGCAAGAGGGACACCGGAAAAATGAGTGCCCAAACAAGAAGGAAAGGGGGGGTACCTCTATAATGGCGATAGAAGAACAGGAATAGGGGTGTCAGGGGAGACGGATCATCCTACCCCCGGAACCCCAAGTAAATGTGTGGGTGGGAAATGAAGAAATAGATTTTTTAGTGGACTCTGGAGCGGCGCAAACTGCTGTAAATCAACCCCTTCAGTTGCCAGTAGCAGACTCCCTCACTGTGACAGTGGCCACAGGCAAAGATACCAAGTGCCTAGTGTATGCCCCAGCAGAATGTGCTTTGGGAAACAGAACCATATCCCATAAGCTGGTATACCTCCCTGAATGCCCAACACCGTTGCTGGGACGGGACCTGCTGTGTCGCCCAGGTGCCACCCTGCATTTTATTCAAGATGAAATAATCCTTACCTTACCCCCTGAAAATGCATGGATTATGGCCCTTGCAGTTGAACCCTCGGCTATGCAAGCCCCAGAATGGGACCAGTGGGAAGTCCAAGTGTATCCCCTTGTGTGGGCATCAGGGATCCCAGGAAAAGCTACTCACCAAACCCCCATTCATGTCCAGCTCATACCCGGGAAAGGCCCGGTGCGAGTAAAGCAATATCCAATCAAGAAGGAAGCCAGAGAGGGGTTACAGGAAACCATAGATCAATTTCTAAAATATGGTATTCTCCGGGAATGTCAGTCAGCCTGGAACACTCCCATTTTACCCGTACAGAAAACCTGATGGCACGTACTGGCTGGTACAAGACCTAAGGGCAGTTAATGAACGGGTTAAGACTTTGCACCCTCTTGTCCCTAACCCGTATACCCTATTGGCTTCTATAGGGGACAGTATACCCATTTTTCAGTTCTTAATTTAAAAGATGCTTTTTTTGCCATCCCAGTTGACACCTCATTACAGGAGATTTTCTCCTTCGAATGGGAGAGTTAAAAAGCAACTTTGCTGGACAGTGTTAGCCCAGGGGTTTAAAAATTCCCCCACCCTCTTTGGCCAGGCTCTGGCCAGGGACCTAAAAGAGTGGGATAATAAGAAAGCCCTCCTTTTGCAATATGTAGACAATCTGTTAATTTCCATTGTGGGCTTAACTCCTTGCCTTAAAGCCACCGTGAGTCTCCTGAATTTTGTGGGACTCCGAAGATATCGGGTAGCACAAAGTAAGGCTCAGATTGCTCTCCTGCAAGTACAATACCTCGGATTCTACATATGGCAGGGGGAACGCCAGCTTTCAAATGAGAGGAAGGAAGCTATATGCCAAGTTCCTATCCCGAGTAATCGCAAGCAGCTTAGAGCATTTCTGGGGATGGCAGGCTTCTGTAGGATATGGATCCCAGAGTTTGGACTATGGGCTAGACCCCTGTACGACTGTGTAAAAGGAGCAGACCATGACCCCTTTCACTGGACCCCGGAGGCTGACAGGGCATTTAAAATCCTAAAAAGAAAGCTAATGGAAGCCCCGGCTCTAGGTCTGCCAGATCTCTACAAGCCATTTCAGTTGTATGTACATGAACGAAAGGGGGTGGCCCTGGGAGTACTCACACAGCTGCTAGAAGCATGGAAACGTCCAGTGGCATATTTTTCTAAACAACTGGACCAAGTAGCCAAGGGCTGGCCAGAGTGCCTGCGGGCAGTGGCAGCCAGTGCCCTGACTCTGGCAGAAGCAGAGAAACTGACACTAGGGGGAACAATACAGGTTTTTACACCCACATGGTATGCGCTTTACTGGATGTTAAGGGCGGCCTCTGGCTCACACAAGCGCGTATATCAAGATACCAAGCAAAGCTCTTAGAGAACCCTGAGGTCACGCTGCAGCCTTGTCCATCCCTTAACCCTGCCACCCTCTTACCAGAAACTAAGAAACAGGAACATGACTGTTTGAAGATCATAGATGCCCAATATTCTAGCCTCCCGGACTTGAAGGATGTGCCCCTCCCAAATGCAGATTATAAGTGGTACACTGATGGCAGCAGCATGGTGATAAATGGGCAAAGAAGGGCGGGTTATGCTATTGTGACCCTCAATGACACTGTGGAAGCTAAAAGTTTGCCCACTGGGACCTCTGCCCAGTTGGCTGAGCTAGTGGCCCTGACCCATGCACTCAAACTGTCCAAAGGAAAACGGGTCAATATTTTCACTGATTCCAAATATGCTTTTGGTGTACTGCATGCTCATGCTGGCCTGTGGAAGCAGAGGGAAATGCTGACAGCCCAAGGCTCCCCAGTCAAGTATGGGCCCCAAATTCTCCGGCTTCTAGAGGCAGTGCAACTCCCTTTGGAAGTGGCAGTGGGACACTGTAAGGACCATCAGAGGGAGGATCAAGACTATTTGCTTCTACGCCATGGTCACCTATGCAGGAGTTTGCAGGCATGTGTTGCTTTAATATAACAGATGCAGGGCCATCCGTAGAAGCTGATTTACAATGCCTAAAGCTGCTGGTAAAGGGCATTCATCAGCAAACTGGGGAGGATTGGCTAGGCTCTCTATTTTCTGGTTGGGGCCTTTCCCTGTGGCTAAGTGAGTTGTTTAGCCTATTATTTAAGTTTTTTTTCCCCCTGTATTAATCATGTTATGTTTACAGTGTTGTATGTGGTCCTGTGTAAAAATGCTTATTTTGCATAGTTTTGAACATTTTAATTTTATGCATAGCCCACTAGTAAGTAAATAAAAATAAGAATACTCAAGCAATAAAATGAGTATTCTCAAAGGAGGGAATTGTTGGAGACCCCAGGGCATGGCCATTGGTTAATGGCATGGCCATTGGTTAATGTCCCCAGGGCATTGGCCATTGAGGGGATGGAAGGCCATAAGGGCCGAGGAAGTTTCCCTGCTGAAGGCCTAAGGGCTTCTTCTCAACCCCCCTTAATAGAATTCAGGCTTGCCTGGTTTGAGTAAGCTCTTTTGTTCTTAAAACAATGTTGCAGCCGCAGATAATACCTTATAGTGTAAGGTTTGCTGACGCCAAGTTAAAGATAATAGGAGAGAAACAACTACAAGGCCAGACAGAAAGTTCTGGTTGTTTAAGTTGCTAGGACTGCTTGTTAGAGGTTGCAGGAAATAAACATTGTTGTAATCCATATAAGGAAGGCAGAGTATTTGTACAAAGTTTTAATTGGCTGATGTGTAGTGCAGTAGCATTAAGGAATATAAAAGTGTGTGTAATGACCTGCTCTGGGGTGCAGGATTTGAGATTCTATTCTCCCTGTACCTTGTTTGCAGCTGCAAATAAACTTTTCTGCTTCTCCACCTCGTTGTGATTATTAAGTGAAACACACCGGGTAACGAACCCCTGCTGTTGTTTTGCCTCTTGGCATTGGGTGCCGGCAACACAGGTGACTGGAAAAACAAGCAGGAAACAGGACAATAGGGTAACTTAAACAACCTTCTACCAACACTAAAGGGAGAATACACCAATGTCCTTCCTCTGGCCCCTGGCAGAGCTTATCAAAGAGGTAGTAGAATCCAAGCCTGAGAGACTGAGAACTAAGATCTTACTGGCTACAGACTCACAAAGGAAAACTCTCGGAGGTGCCCAGTGCATTGAGCCCACTAGGTATCACAGCCGGCTGGCAACCAGAGGAGGTGTAACCCAGAGACACAGCTGGAGAATGGCTGGATTGTACGGTTCCACCCCAAAGAGAAGTGGAGTCATGGGTCTGTCACCTGAAAGGGGTGCACCTGGGGGACTAGAAAAGGGTCTCAGAAGGGGCAGCCTAGCTAGGGATCATGATACCCACCTCTTTTCAAAAGAGCCAAGATTAATTGCTTTCAGGGGCTTCTGTCAGGATATATCCAAAGTTTCTGTTAACTTTTAGAAATACCTTTATCTGTAAAAAAACCACCATGGTTTAATTTTCTTGCTTTAGTGAAATATGGGCTTCTAATAATGTTTTCTGAGATTCAACAGTTTGTTTTTCATTTCAAAAGTATCATGTTAGGAGACCTACTAGGTCTGTAATTGCTCGTGGGATGACCT
The DNA here is from genome assembly GCF_965140285.1 of Lepidochelys kempii. NCBI lineage: Eukaryota > Metazoa > Chordata > Testudines > Cheloniidae > Lepidochelys > Lepidochelys kempii. The sequence goes on along the minus strand of NC_136391.1, from coordinate 35,267,421 downwards.
CTGTTCACATGTTGCTTTGACATGTGATTTCTTCTGGAATACGGCTGGGCAGGGAAGGCTTACCTAACTAGCTGAACAGAAGCTTCTGTGCTTTGGAAACTTGTTTTGGGGCTTTTTTACTAATTAATTTTACTAATAAGATGGCCAACAGATTTTTTTTTAACAAAAATCCGTTAGAAGTCTTTTATTAATGTTAGTCAAAATTTTTTTGGACAAAATATAGCTTTTGAACCAAAATGAAAATATTCTGGAGAGTTGTTGTTTTGGTCAACATTTTCTAGCCCTAACAAAAAAAAAAAAATTCAACCACAGCAACCACAAAAATGTTTCAGTATTTTTTTAAAAAGCAAAACCCGTTCTTATTTTTTTGTTTTTGTTTTCAACATTCAAGTTTTTTATTAAAAAACAAAATGAAAAATGTTCCCGTGAAAATTTTGGAAGAAAAACCAATTTGGACACAAACAGTAGAATTGGCATTTTTCAACCAATTCCCCTTTACATGCACACTTTGTATTTGACTTCATTTTAAACATTTTTATAATATTTAGGATTTTTCAACCAACATACCAAGACTCATTCTAGTCCCTCCTAAATATTGACCAATTTTCTCCAGTAGCTCCCCATGGAAATTCTGTCCTGCTCAGTAATGTACCAAGCAAGAATTTTAGTCTTTCAATCCCCAGGATTGCCTGAGATCATTTCTAGAACTCCTATTTGTCAGACAAATCAAAAGGAAACTTGCTGGAGTAAAACTTTTGTGCACACCAAGCAGCACAAACCCACCATCACTTCTCTAGCCAGTAAAGGAGTAAACGATTTAAACCTTTAAAAATAGTTAAGTACTATAACCAAACCCATTACCTAAATAAATCTACTAAGATGCCACTTTATAGCAAAAAGAAAAGGAGTACTTGTGGCACCTTAGAGACTAACCAATTTATTTGAGCATGAGCTTTCGTGAGCTACAGCTCACTTCATCGGATTTTCCACGGCATGCATCTGATGAAGTGAGCTGTAGCTCACGAAAGCTCATGCTCAAATAAATTGGTTAGTCTCTAAGGTGCCACAAGTACTCCTTTTCTTTTTGCGAATACAGACTAACACGGCTGTTACTCTGAAACCACTTTATAGCACTTCATATGATAAGGCTCTACCTAAATGATCAAGGCAACCTGTTTTGGGGAAGATCTTTGTTAGGGGGCTTATTCCTTCACCCACTTACTTCTCGCATGAACAGAGAGCAACAATACCCGAAGTCCAAAGGTGCAAACAATTCGATGTTTACTGGGGTGAACTTCCAGCAAGCTTGATTCCAGTTTGCTTCCTTAGTGTCCCCCTTACCAGCTCTGACACCACAGAGCCTTACACCTGTGTCCCTGTTCCCATTTCTGCCCTTAGCCAAACATGATTCCCATTTCCCCCACCCCCACCGACCCACCCACTTCCTGATTGACTGCAGACTATATAGTAAAACTTGAGTTCTGCTTAGCTATACCTTAACCAATCATTTTCCTGAAATTTAACTAACCAATCCGAACATATTGTAACATGATTATTTAACCAATTATATCCCACCACCTTAATTAGTTTACACCCAGCAAAATTAATTATACAGCACACAGAGATTATACAGACAAATAATAGGGAAATGGGGACTACAGTGATAGAACAAGAAAGAAATGAGGATTTCACATCCCAGCTATTGATAAGTGAGTTCTCGCCAGACAGGATGCTATCAAACTAAGTTTCCTTTTACATTTTCTAGGCACTTCCCTTTCTCTGGAGGTGATAGGCATGATCAGGACAGGAGTGTATTCCTAACAGTCCAATAGCACCTTCTTTCAATGTGACTAGTTTGGAATGTGAGGATGTGACCGTTTGCTTCCCAACTTATGGCTGTCTCTGTTGCTTAGCCAAAGGCCTTAGCCTAAGAATAGGGCCTCAGACTGTCTCAGTAAGAGAAGGCTCTTACACCAGCAGACAGTGATTTTGATTCTTTCTTTTATACCTCTATAACTAGCCAAGTGATAAGAATACACCTAAATTCTTAGAGTATAGACCTTTACAAACAGGCCTGAATATCTATATCCTAACAATCTTAATATATTCCAAAGATCTGATTGTGAAGAGGTGTCTGCTTTGAATTGGGCCCACCAGGATTTCTTGATTTAAAAGCTTGCTCACATGGGATTCTTGATGAAGCATCAAGCAAGGGAAAAAGACATTAAATTTCAATAAAGTATAAATTAAATAAACTATTCAGCCATAGAAACACAAGGAAGGGAAAATGAGGAGTTCATTTCTATGATGTCTTTCTCAAGGCTCTTGGGGACCAAATGCTCAGACATTCTGCAAAGTACACCACAGCTTGAGTCAGCTTACCTAGATGTTAAAATCACCAATCCAGTTTCAACAGATAGTGCCAACAAGCATTATGTGATGAGAGTAGTAATCTACTTACTTAATATCATCATCATGTTCCCACTGCACCTCTGGCGTTTAGGGTAACAACGAAGCTCCTTCACTCCTGTCTGCTTCTGGCAAGGCTTTCAGTGGTTCCCCAGCTGTGCCCCAGGTTTTTCAGCTCGGCTTCCACAGCTCTTCACCATGTTGTTTTCAGGCAGCCTCATTTTCGCTTGCCTTCAGGTGTCCATCTTATTTCTGTTCTGGTGATGGAATCAGTTTCCATCTGAAGCACATGGCCAATCCATCTCCAACGCCTCTTGTCAATGATGGTGCCTTTATCCTCTTGGCTGCACTGTGTCAATAGATCTTGGCTTGAAATTGTTCTGGGCCAAAAGAAACGGAGGAATTTTCTGAGGCAGATTGTATGGAATGAAGGCAGTCTGGACATGTCATACTTTCTCATTCCCCAGCATTCTGCACTATAAAGTAATGCTGAAAGTACCCAGCTCTGAGAAATCTTGAGTTTGGTTTTGGTGTTGTATTTTGATGATTTCCAGACTGTATTTAAGCTGCTGAAGGTGTTCCTGGCTTTACTGATTCTGTTCCAGATGTCCCGGCTTGTTCCACCGTCCTGGCTGGTGGTGCTGCCCAAGTATGTGAATGTTTCTACATTGGTGAGAACGTGATCCTCTATCTGTAATGGTAATGGTGAGGCAATATTAAAGGTCATGATATCTGTCTTATTGCGGTTGATTTTCAGACCAATTTGCTGGCTGAATGCATTGAGTCAAGTTGTTTTTTCTTGTATATGGTATTGGGTATGCGATAGGAGAGCGAGATCAGCTGTGAAATCCAGGTCTTCAAGGGATGAGAAGGGTGTCCATTTAATGCCTCTTGGCATGTCTTCTGTTGTACACTACATTACCCAGTCAATGGCAGTATTGAAGAGGATTGCAGACATGACACACCCCTGACATACTCCTGTTTTAACTTCAAAATTGAGCTCACTGTGATCAACACTGCATGTACAGTTGAAATAAAAAGTTTTAATGATGTTGATTATACGGAGAGGGATTCCATGAATGCGCCACAGGCTGGTCCTGTGAATGCTATCAAAAGCCTTCTCAAAGTTTATGTAGAATTGCTGTTGCCATTCTAAGCATTGTTCTATTATGTTTCGTATTCATATAGGCAAACTATAGTTCTATCTAGCCAGTTTGACAGTAACTCACATAGCATTCTAAGCACCATTTTTCACCCATAGGAGGGGAATCAGATGGTGAAATCTTTGATTGTATTATTTTCTCATACAAGAAAGAAACATAGCTTCTTCACCTGTTGCACAAGAACAGTATGGCGAACCACCATGGACTGAGATGACTTGTAGTTTAATAACCGCCCATCTATATTTTATGGTAGGTTTTGGTGACCTAAAAGGCAGAGTCAAGCTCCAGAATCATTCAATCTAGTCCAGGAAGTTTAGCACCTCAGAGTCGCACCATAATGATAGATGCTCAGAATTTATCTTCCAGAGCAGTTCAAGCAGGTCGTTTATGCTAAAGACTTTCCAAGCCATTAGTGGGTTAGGTGAGAGGAGACCTGCATTTCTGGGAAGCTCCATTATAAAAAAAATATAATAAAAAATGACAGGTTCGTGATGGCTCTCCACATTTAATTGGCTGATGGGGAAAAGGATGTGCAATCAGAATACAGTGAACTATGATTTTTTAATTAAACAATAAATTAACTGTATGGAGATCAATGCTCAGTTCTGTTGGAAAATGCCATCCGAATCCAAATTTACTAAAGGTCACACACACTGTGTATTAGCTCTCCCTGCAATAATTAGCAAAAGATGTTGCACTCCAGCCTCTTAATTTGCTGCACATTTTGAAAAATGTGAGCAATTAGTTATTTTTGGTAGTAGGAAATTAATAAAATAATTATTATTGATAGACCTCTGATGTTAAAACAGCTTGAGAAATGAGAACTGGGGTTTCCAAGATGGATTCAGGTTTTGAAATGACAAATTTTCATCTATCAATTAGATTTAAGACTGGCTGTGAGCATTTTGCTTTGGTATCCTTTGACAGAACTTTCCCGGAGTGGTGGTGCATTTTCAAGACAGCCCCTGGCCCATGGAATTCACCCTCTCTCGAGGACTATAGCTACAGTTAGGTGCCTCTGTTTAAGCAGGACTTTGGGCAAAGAGAATGGCAGTGAAGAGAGGTCCACTGGTAATGGATGTAGCCATTGGGCTTCTACATAAATGCCTACCTGACCAACTTAAGTATATAGTATTTAAAGTGACGTGCATTTCCTGAATGCTGTAGTAATGGGTGCCATAGAAATAACTGTTCCTTTTGGGAATTAGGGAAATAAGACCATTAATTTCAGTGCCCCATTTCCCTGAATGACAGTGTCTGAGTGAAGTGGGCATCTGGATTAAGGACAGTAAATTCAAATCTAATCCAGGTAGGCCAGAGGCAGTGGGGAGCATGCTGATAAAACACCCTCAACTGCCTTCCACTGGTCAAATTATGAGCTGTATTGCATTACTATACTGGCCTGCTAACTGCTCCTGACAACTAAGCTCATTCCCTTAGGCCCCAGGTAGAATAGCAATAGAGGGCAACAGGTGCAGCAGACAGGTGTGCCCACCTTCTAATAAGGGCCAACTGGCAAGATCCCATCTCACCATTACTTCAAACTACATGTTGGCTGCCAATCTAGTTTTAGGGTAAACTGCAAAGTCGTTGTCCTTATCTTTAAAGCCCTGAACAAGTTAGGACCAGCTACTTTAAAGACTCCCTCTCTTTCCACTTCCCTCTATGTATGCTTCACTCAAAAGCAGTCCGTAGGATCTGGAGAGTAGGCGCAAAGTGCAATCAGGCCTCTCCTAAAGAAAGTTCCCCAGTATAACAAAGGGAATTATGCCTTCAGAAAAAAGCTTGACTCATCATTTTAAGAGACCGTTTATATTTGGCTACATTTTAGGAGCTTATACACTTCTGAAGCCCAAGCTAACCTAGTCAGATTCGAATTTACTCATACTCAGAAGGACTTAGCTCAGGCTGATGAATACAAATTATCTGAGATTCCCTGTGTTACTGATCAAGAAGATACTGCATTCTCCCATACGGTTTAACAAGGGTTCTAAATGGGATTGGACACCCTGGGGAGCTTTTCTAGTGAGTCAGAGGCACATCTGCCAACTCTGACGTATCATTACCTTGGAAATGAGTAAGAGCCTGGAATTGTCGAGAAACAGACTCTCTGCAGATAATTAGAGAAGCACGTATCTATCTGGAATCACACCTCAATATGGGAATAACAATTTAGCGATAACTCCATCATTAGTACACAGGTAGCCTGAGGCCCCAGTTACATCTAATTTTTGGTAGTCTATTAAGTATTTGATGTACTGTTGAAAGGAAAGTGCAAAGAAACACATTGAGACCAATGAACAAACACCAAAACGACGCATGCATCTTTTATGAGAGCTTTTATCCCTTTACAAAGCAAAAGTCTGACCTACGACAGGATGAAAAATTGGTTTTGGTTCTGACAAAAGGCATCAGCTGCAGCGTGAAATCTAAGTGTGAGCCAGGCCAGAAGTAGATGTCTGTCTGTCTGACACCTCCGGTTGAATGTAAATACTCTTGTTCTCTCCTGGACCCTTTAGTATCATGAAAGGATAATGCAACTCTAGGGTGGGAGAAAATAAAGGCAATGTACAGTCTTGGAGGAACATCTACTGACACACATAAATTTATCCTCTGATTTTGATTCCCACATTTGTATTTGCAGAATTAGGACCTGAAGCACAACTCACTAGAGTAACTGGGGACCTCACTGGATTGGGCCCTTAAAGCAGATCAAGCTCTTCCAAACCAAAAGGCCTGTTCCTGTTCTCAGTGAAATCAACAGCAAAAGTCCCACCGCCAGCCATGGTTACAGAATAGGCCGCAGTGAGGCCATTAATGAATTAGCTACTAACTTAAGGAATCCATGCACTTCAGACAACAGACAATTACTTCATAAATCTCAAGTTCACATGAAGAAGCAGAACTAGAACATTGCTCTTTCAGTTACAGAAAACAGGCTTCTTCGACTTCCTTAGATGAGAGCAGTAGTGGGTCCCATATCCTCTCCACAGGCAGCCAGATTTCTGCATTTAAATGATAAATAAAATAAATTACACACATACAGTCAGTACGCATTGCGTTACTGATAAAGGTTGCAGTGTATAGGAATTGGATCAGGGCTATGGGGCACCACTGAAAGTGATGGTGCCCTAGATTTGCCCCATCTGCCTGACCCTCCTCTTTCTCTCTCAGGCCTCCCCACCCCCACCTCCATCAGCAACCTGACCCATCATGCTCATGAGCATCTAAAAGCCACCCACTCCAAATTTGAGTGAGTGGCTTTGTGACCTGGCACAAACCTGAAGGGTGCAGTGACCCTGTATGCCAGGTTGCAAAGCCAGGCACTGAAATTTGGCCCGGCCACCTCTCCATCATCAAAGAGCGGTGGCCAAGCCAAACCAGAGTGCTGCCATAACCCTACGCACCAGGTTGCAATGCCGCTCACTCAAATTTAGCCTAGACATCCCTGGAGAGGCGGCCAGGCAAAATCTGAGTGCATGTCATTGAAAAATGATGTGCATGGTTGCAGCACTACTCCGGTTTGGCCCAGCCAAAAAGTGATTGGGCCATGGTCCAGATGGTTCCCCACAACTCCACAGCCAATGAATTGGGTAATATCCCTTTAAAGAGTCTGGGAACCCTCTAGAGGGCCATCCTGTCTTCTATTGCAGAAGTCATCAGAACTTTGCCAGCGCAGCCATGTGCATAGATAGCTAAGCCTTGTATATTTGTACCTAGTTCATAAACATGGTTATTTGAAATCCAGCTGTGCCAGTGTGGCGTGCCCATAATTTAGTGTCTTTCATCAAAAGGATCTTATAAAGCTTTAGAAACAGCCTAAGCCAGCCACACCTCCCGCCCTCACCCGCAGTCCCCAAAGACAGGTATTTTTATACCCATTTCACAGAGAGAGCTACTGAGGCACAAAAAGGTAAAGGAGTTAGCCAAACATCACAGCCCAGTCACAGTGACAATGCTGGAACAGAATTCAAGAGCCCGAGTAAAGTCCTGGCATTATACTCTAACCCAAAGATAAAGACATCCTAGCAGCATCAGGCAGCACATGATCGTAACAGTAAGGCTCCGTCTGCACTCAGAGCGAAGAGAGTGATTGCCTCGCTCTCGCTCGCATTGAGCCAGCACACAAAAGATAGTAGTAGAGCTACGGTAGCATGAACAGTGGTGAGTGCCGGTCACCCCAAGTACAGACCTAATGGAACAAGGCAGGTTTGTACTCGGGGCAGCCTACACTGCAGCCCACCACTGTCCGCGCTATGGGCACTAAACTATTATATTCAGCATGCTAGCTCAATGAGAGCGAGCTTGAGTATTTCTATCTCCAAAAGGTTATCGTCAAAATTTTGAAACATTCAACCAAGTGGATATGATGAGCAACGAAAACCACCAGCACGTCTCTGTGTGTATTTACCGCAAAATTGTTCTTTTGTGCCACAGGCCTAGTTGAAAATTGACATCTTGAAGGAAAAACAAAATATCCTGATAAACTTTTGACCTCGGCTTTAAAAGACTTTATTGCAGTGTGTCCAAATGGGACATTTCAGCAGCTGGAAGTAAATGTTCCCTGAGAAGTTATAAAAATGCATCAGACGGGGCCTGAAAAATCCAATGATTTATTGATGAGAATTATGCCTCTCAGAAAAAACAATTACTGCCCACATGAGTCCATGGAAAAAAGTCTGAGCAGCCATCTCCCGCTCTCACGCATAAGTGGATAGATCTATTTTAAATTTAAATGAGAGCCATTGAACTTATGCGAAGGTTTTTGATGTCTTCCTTAACTCGTTAAACCTCCGGCAGCTAGAAAACAGGGCTCCTCCTCTTAATTATGGAACTTCCAGTGCTGCAGCAAACATTCAGTTGTTAGCAGATCAGCTAAGGGCTGGAAGAGAAGCTGGGAAGCGGGGTGGCATTTCAGTCTGAGTGGAATAGACACAATAGCTGAAATAATATAGCTGAAGGCTGGGCGCTGCTTTTATAGAATCACAGAATCACAGAATATCAGGGTTGGAACGGACCTCAGAAAGTCATCTAGTCCAACCCCCTGCTCAAAGCAGGACCAATCCCCAACTAAATCATCCCAGCCAGGGCTTTGTCAAGCCTGACCTTAAAAACTTCCAAGGAAGGAGATTCCACCACCTCCCTAGGTAACGCATTCCAGTGCTTCACCACCCTCCTAGTGAAAAAGTTTTTCCTAATATCCAACCTAAACCTCCCCCACTGCAACTTGAGACCATTGTTCCTCGTTCTGTCATCTGCTACCACTGAGAACAGTCTAGATCCATCCTCTTTGGAACCACCTTTCAGGTAGTTGAAAGCAGCTATCAAATCCCCCCTCATTCTTTTCTTCCGCAGACTAAACAATCCCAGTTCCCTCAGCCTCTCCTCATAAGTCATGTGTTCCAGTCTCCTAATCATTTTTGTTGCCCTCTGCTGGACATTTTCCAATTTTTCCACATCCTTCTTGTAGTGTGGGGCCCAAAACTGGACACAGTACTCCAGATGAGGCCTCACCAATGTCGAATAGAGGGGAACAATCACGTCCCTCGATCTGCTGGCAATGCCCCTAATTATACATCCCAAAATGCCATTGGCCTTCTTGGCAACAAGGGCACACTATTGACTCATATCCAGCTTCTCGTCCACTGTAACCTCTAGGTCCTTTTCTGCAGAACTGCTGCCTAGCCATTCGGTCCCTAGTCTGTAGCGGTGCATTGGATTCTTCCATCCTAAGTGCAGGACTCTGCACTTGTCCTTGTTGAACCTCATCAGATTTCTTTTGGCTCAATCCTCTAATTTGTCTAGGGCCCTCTGTATCTTATCCCTACCATCCAGCGTATCTACCTCTCCTCCCAGTTTAGTGACATCTGCAAACTTGCTGAGGGTGCAATCCACGCCAACCTCCAGATCATTAATGAAGATATTGAACAAAACCGGCCCCACGACCGACCCTTGGGGCATTCCACTTGATACCGGCTGCCAACTAGACATGGAGCCATTGATCAGTACCCGTTGAGCCCGACAATGTAGCCAGCTTTCTATCCACCTTCTAGTCCATTCATCCAGCCCATACTTCTTTAACTTGCTGGCAAGATTTATGTGGGAGACTGTGTCAAAAGCTTTGCTAAAGTCAAGGAATAACACATTCACTGCTTTCCCCTCATCCACAGAGCCAGTTATCTTGTCATAGAAGGTAATTAGATTAGTCAGGCATGACTTGCCCTTGGTGAATCCATGCTGACTGTTCCTGATCACTTTCCTCTCCTTTAAGTGCTTCAGAATTGATTCCTTAGGGACCTGCTCCATGATTTTTCCAGGGACTGAGGTGAGGCTGACTGGCCTGTAGTTCCCCGGATCCTCCTTCTTCCCTTTTTTAAAGATGGGCACTACATTAGCCTTTTTCCAGTCATCTGGGAACTCCCCCCGATCGCCATGAGTTTTCAAAGATAATGGCCAATGGTTCTGCAATCACATCTGCCAACTCCTTTAGCACTCTCGGATGCAGCGCATCTGGCCCCATGGACTTGTGCGCGTCCAGCATTTCTAAATAGCCCCGAACCACTTCTTTCTCCGCAGAGGGCTGCTCACCTCCTCCCCATGCTGTGTTGCCCAATGCAGTAGTCTGGGAGCTGACCTTGCTCGTGAAGACAGAGGCAAACAAAAGCATTGAGTACATTAGCTTTTTCCACATCCTCTGTCACTAGGCTGCCTCCCTCATTCAGTAAGGGGCTCACACCAGAGGTGAAAGTAAGCCGGTTCGCCCCAGTACAGTGTACCGGCAAAAGCCGGTGCGCTGTACTGGGGTGGATCGGCTTCCCCAGGTGCAATTTAAAGGGCCTGCGGCTCTCAGAAGCAGCTGGAGCCCCCGTCCCTTTAAATTGCTGCCAGAGCCCCGCTGCCGGAGCCCTGGGGTAGCGGCGGCAGGGCTGGGGGGGCGATTTAAAGGGCTCAGGGCGATAGCAGCGGCCGAGCCCTGGGCCCTTTAAATCAACCCCGGAGCCCTGCCACCACTTCCCCAGGGCTCCGGCAGGCTCTGGGGACGATTTAATGGGCCCGGGGTGGTAGTGGCGGCCGGAGTCCTGTCCCCGGAGCCCTGGTCCCACCCTGTCCCAGACTAAACACCTCTCGGGGTAACACAGAAATGGGCAGCTTCCCTGTCTGGTCAAACCTTTGTTTCTCTGCTGAAAGTGCCAATTAGCATGAATTGCCACAACGGCTACTGCTCAGTCATCTAGCCACTGGTAACTAGCCGGAGACAAAGAAACCCAAGACTAAACAGCCCTCAAATGGCAACTTCAGATCAGCACCAACACAGGCAGGATTTGAACCAGGAACTCTAGAAATGAAGGCTCAAATTCTGCTTGCATTCCTCCTTGTGAGACTGAACAGACAGAAGCAGACATAGCAGCATTTGGCCCATGTGCCTTGTGCTATACACATATTTGATGGAGGAGGATTTGGGAAAGGTGGATGAGCAGTATATGGTAACAGTGACGGCAGCATGTCACATGCTGCATTCATAAAAGGGGAATTATTTCAACTCAGTTGTTTTGTTTCTTTTACAGTTAAATTTAAACTTCGCATTTGGAAGCTGGCTTTATAAGATATTCATAGTGTTTGATTTGTATTTCATAAGCCTGGAATTTTAAAGCTATTACAAGTGCATGTGGTTTAATCAGCATGGTAAGCTCGGAATAGTTTCTGCTGAAACTACAGAATTACTTCAATAGCTTTCCTCATTCAGCTACAGCAGGACATTAGAGTATTACTGGAAGGCCATTTCGTCAATTATCCTTTCATCTTTTTAAAACACAGATCCCTTTTTAAACCTATCGTAGATTTTTCTGACATATTTTAATGTCGGTCATGCAGTTGCCACTTGATTTTCAGTTTTTGTCCCGTACTCCAAAGCTATGATGATGATGACGTGTTCTCTGTGTTCTCTCTAACCTAAGCGAAATAAATCCCTTTTCACTGACACAGAGGCCCCAGTTTCAGTCATGCACACTCCTTATTTTATTTTACTTTGAAATGTAAATAATTTTTAGTGATGGAGGAAGACGTTTGGGAGGCAGAGAGAAATTTCCGAACTGAGTTTTCTGTTTAACATCTTAAAATGAACAGTGGTATGCCAATGCCAGAGCATTTTTAGGAATTCTGTCTCTGAATCAGCAATATGAGCCTCGCTGAGATTATTTTATTGAAAAATCAGAATAGGCACCACATTATTGATGTAGCTTGACCCGCACACATAAGCTATGTGCACTATAAATACATATTAAGCTTCACTGTTAAGCAAATTGATGGTTCTTCACATTAAATCAGATTATTGGTCAGAAAATTTTTGCTTATTGCTCCTGTATGGAGAAATACTGCAACATTTTATTGCTCTTCCTAAAGCTGAAGGAGGATTTTTCCCCTCCACAAATTCCAGTGTATTCATTTTCACATTTTATGAGGCATTAAATTATACGAATTATGGACAGTAGAGCTGACCTGGTTGCAATTTATGTCGCTGGCACCCACAGGTCAACCTTTGCAAAACCCACTAAACATTGGAGCCTATGTGCATTTTTCAAGTGAGTTATAAAATAAAATTAGTCATTTTCTAATGCAGGTTGAAAGATAAAGTGGAAAATATACCAGAACTGGCACTGTTGAACCTAATACATATATTTTAATTTTCTCTTCCCCCACCCACTTTTTTTTGTTGAACTTTGAATAAATTGCTAAGGCCATGCAAACCTCAGTGGACATGCAAATATGCAACCTGATCTGAGAAACACTCACCCATTATATGGAAAAAAGTCTGCAAATTGGAAACTATATCGTATAATTAAAAAAAAACCCTCCATGAGTGACACACTTAGATTTTACAAATGAAAATGCTTTAGTGCGTCTTCAGAATTTGATTATGTTGGAAGTTTGGCATTTTAAAGTAAACTGTGTATGTGTTCCTATGTATTCGGGCATATGGAGTCCATCTCGCCACAGTTATAAATTGGGGTAACTCTAACAAAGTCAAAGGATTTGCATATACTGCTACCGGCATTGAACTTGGCTCCTTTTTGCTACACTGGCCTGATTGAAATCAACGGAAAATCTTCCCTTGACTTCAGTGGGCTTTGGATCAGACCCATGTGTCTTATCTATATTATTGTGTGTATGCAGAAAAAATAAGAATGTGCAGGAGCACACTGATATCCCAGGATTTATCAATGAGCAATATTTGATTTTCAAAGGGAGTGGGGATTAGGCAGAGTGTTCAAATTAATATTTTAAACTGAGACATTTCCCCACATGCACCAGAATTCATGGCTCTTTTCCTAATGGTATTGCTATAGGATAAAGTGTTGTTACTACCAGGAACAGCAAATACACGGACAAAATCTATATCTATACACACACACACACACACACACACACTATCTTCTTGATTCAGAGTTCAGTTTGCTCTGAATAGATCAATTATATAAACTATCATACTCATTGCAGTGGCTACCCTAGTACCAAATAAAAATCCATATTGAAACAATTAGCATGCATGAGCTCATTACACAGGACATTAATACCCACTGAGCAATATTCTTGCTAGGTAGGTGATTACCATCATAATAAAACTTCACAACCGCAGGCAGCGGATCATAGGCTGGGGCAAAAACACAGGACCCTGGTGTTCCAGAAACTTTCATTTGATACCATCTTATTTCCTCTCCTCCCATGTGCAATTCGTAATAGGGGAAGTAAACTTTCCACAGACATCTGCTGGGAGCCACTCACAAGGCAAATACATTTCTAGGAGCTGAATGAAAGAGTTTTCACTTATTACCTCCAGCAGGGGTCTGACGTATTTTTAATTACCAGAAAGACAATTCCTCAGGATAGAAACAGCTAGGGTCACATTTTACTGATGCTGAACGCTCTTTATTTACAGTGTGATGAAGAAAAGCACTGATACTAATCTGTTATATTAGCCCTCACTTTACCCATGCTAGAATTTTGAAATCAAAAGGGATTGATCTTTGACCATATCATGGCACTTGCTTTCTATTTTGCTAGATGTTTTTATAAAGCATAAGCATTTCAAAAGTTTTCATGCCAGTACTTGATTCCAGCTCATCCTTTCATCTCTTCCCCACTGAGTTACTCTTATCCACCCAATCTTCCCGCTCCCACAACAAAATCAATGCAACTTCCATGCATCTTCAAACTATGCAACTTCACCTCCAAGATCCCAATGTAACATCCTCAGTAATAAGGACTTCTATAATTTTCATCTCCAAAAGGTCTTACAAGCACTAATTCTCACAGGACTCTGCTAAAGTATGTATTGAAATAGTACCTCATTTTATAAAAAAGGGAAAAAAAGACTGGTTAAGTGAATTGTCCAACACAACAAAAGATGTCTGTGTCCAAGCTTAGAACACAGGAGTAGTTCCTGGATCCCAGCGCTATGCTCATACCATTAGGCAGCACCCTTATCAACATCAGGGAAGGTGAAAGTTTGAAAGAAATGTAATCAATCGAGATTCCTATTGGTGAAAGAACAGAACTGATGCAAGAAGCTAAGGTCCATTGACTTTCAATAGGAATTAAGCTCCTACATGCCTAAATCACTTTTGAAAATGATGGCCAACATTCCTACTTGAGCCTACTTTGGACTATTCAGCTATTTCAGGAAACAAAGGGCCAATCAGTAATTTAAGATTTATCAATTTGCATGTCACCCAATGCATCATATACATTGAACAGTTGATATGAGCCGTGCTACTTGGATGGAAGGGGTGGAGAGGGGGAAAGAGTTCAGAACCAGGGCTCTCATAAGTACCTCTTTGTTTCACAGATATTGGATGTTCTTCTTTATTGTAAAGTGCAATAAACAGATACACAATGTGCACAAGTGAACAGATTGGAACCAGCTCTACAGTATTATGTAACGTTAACGAGAATCCTAGCATTGCTACAATTTGAGGCTTCAAACATCTGTACAAGTACCTCTGAGCAATCTGACGCCCCTCTCGGTATCAGACAATAGGATTGTTCATATAAAACTATATATACACAAGGGTTATTCACTCGAAGATTTTGCTCTTCCTGGGAGCAATAAGTGTTAAGGGATGCTCAAGTACAGTTCAAACACCATTATTAGCATAAATAAGGAGCCACAATGCTTACACTTAGGCTAGGGCAGATGAAAAATTGTGCTTTGCTATCAGCTAGAGTCAGGTTGCGACTGTGGCTGATACTTGGTCAGACTGGTCTCTGGCTGGTATTTGGTTATTTTGGGATAAACTGGTTATTTCAAGGGTACTGACGTGAGCTTTTTTCTTTTTCAAAAGGGTTCCTATGAAATATTTTGAAGAAAAGAATTCAGCGTCAGGAAGGGGCAAGAGAGAAACCAGGCTGCATGTACCAGGTATGTGCTCTTCAAGACTGTTCACATGGGTAAGCAGCTAGTCCTTTATATCCCTGCTCCAGGGGCATGAGGTCCCCAAAACTGGAGTCCATTGCAGCTTTGTACTGTACATGCCTTGGGCCAGCCCGGCACATAGGCAACAGTTTGAAGGCATATGTAACCCAGATAAAGACCCACACTAGTACTAGTCGCCTGGTAGCAGATGGACCATACGGAGGTTTAGGAGTCTGCTACTGCATCCACGCTAACAGCACTGGCCTATTAATTTAGGTGGTAGAGGCTTCATGCTTTTAGATTCAAAAGCCCTGGGGTCAAATCATGCAGATAAACCACTCAAGGAATCATGTCACTGATACTGGATACTGTCTCATATCCAAAATATCTCAGCTTCTTTGGTCTGGCGTGTAAAATGCAAGCCCAGTAATCTCATGAGGACAGGCTCTCTCGATTTCTTCCCTGAATTCCTTCTGGCTTTGTTCAGGCCAGGTAACCTGGGAGGAAAGTCTCCCATTGTATCCTGCCAGTTTCACTAAACGAGGGGAAAAAAGCAGAGTGAGGAGTGGGTGCTATCTAAACTTTAAAAAAAGCTTCACATGAATTTAGGATCCAATTTGATGTTTGGGCAATGGTTCAGGTCAGTACCTATTTTAGGTTCAGCCAGTACGCCCAGGCCTGCCACTATACATGGAAATTCCGGATTAAATGAGACGTTGCTAAGCATGGGTCACCCTGTAGGCTTGAATGGGGAAAAATAATCTAATATTTCCCAGGGATCCTCAGAATATGGTATCATAAAAGCAAATGTTTCTATTATTTTTCACAAGAACGGTATGGTTGTTTGAAGAGGCAGTAAAGGATCAAAAAGATACAGCAAGCTGAGCTGATGCATAAATAGTTAGGCTAGCAATGGATGAAGATGAAAGGTAGACACTAGTAACTGGGACAGCTCTAGCCAAAAGAAAGAGGGCCTGTGGTAAAAGCCAGTTTCAGAATGTGGCAAGTAGTAGCCAAGCAAGCATGCTTCTCCATTTACCAAGGCCTAGGGACACTGGGGAGCCATTGTTCAAAAAAACAAAACGCTGTGGGTTTCATATTTTTTTAGCATATAGCATGTCTATTTCATGACTCAGCATTGCTGATGGCAATAATTTACAACAGTAAAAGTGAGGAAGTTAATCCTGTGCAGGATGGAGGTAAATTGGGGTCTAAATTGAAAATGGCCCTTTGACTTGAGGACAATTCAGGAGTAGCCCTGTAGCTTATACTGTGCAGAAAGCGAAAAAGGAAGACTTGGACTGCGACAGGAAAAACCATGAGACAAGAGTCACACCCAACCTCAGCTCTATATCTCAGAAATATTCAGGTATTTAGGACCAAACCTCAATTCCAAGTTTTCATAAAATTCTGAAGTGGAAGCGCAGCTCTCAGAAGTATTTGAATTACATTTACATCCCGGGGACTTCTTCCATCAGAAAATGCCTTCAGAATGGTCTGTACGGTGCATTGGTCAACAACAGGAAGCAGACAAGGTTTTCTTTCACATGGGAGCAATTTATTTCACTTCTTGAACTCAGGTGAAATGAGCCTGTTGGCAACATTTCAAGTCTTCTTCCAGGACATCAGAAAGAGTTGATGTAACACTAGCAGATTGTGATGGAATATGAAATTAAAGCTCTCTCCTTAACTGTCATCAAAAAACCCAGAGTCACTTTCTATCAGTAAATAGGTTTAAAAATTACAACTACTGTGAAGTTAATCAGGTAATTGAAGCATCTATTTGTCATTCCTCATTATAATTCTAGGGTGAGAAAGTGTTCGTTGAAGTCAAAACTTTGCCCATATTGAATTTCCAAGAACCCGTCTGCTTCAGTCTGTTAGATTTGATATCGATTTGGCAGAATAACCTTTTTCTCTATCAAAAAATAGCATGTACAGTCCCTTTACAACTCTGAAACAATGCATAAAGGATATCAAAGAAGAAAACCTCTTTTTTGCCTCCAGTTTGTGGAAATAACGTGGGATCCAAAACCTGCTGCATACTAACTCACCCCAGGGAAGAAAAAATCATCCCTACAAAAAGAACGTAAAACAACATGAAAAACGGGAACTAAGTCCAGATATGAAGAATCACAAATATCACAGATCAGAAAAGAAAAAATACAACACAGATGCAGAATTCTTCAAGAAATAACGAGGGATACAAAGGGGCCTAAAACACAGATCTCAGTGAGGTTAGAGACTATTAAAGAGCAGCTGCCCTTGGGGAATGAGTGATTTAGCTTTAAGAACAGAGATCCTCGACCGAGATTAAAAAAAAGTGCTTTTGTGGTTCCCATTAGCATTCACTGAGTGTTGCTTCCAGAGTACAATGCTTGGAGAAGTTCAGTGAGCAGCAGCTTATCTCCCCAAATAGTACAGTGGAGCTTTCCATTACACTATGTAAACTTCACTTTAAAACTCTCTCCAAAAGTTGCGTGGGGAAAAAAACCCAGCCATTTAATTTTCAAATACATCTTCCTTGTCTTTGACAAAGGACCAGTGCCCTTTTGATGAGCAAACAGGCTCTCCGCTTCCCCAGGAAATGCAATTTTGGAGAATCCTGACAGTCTCAATGCAGATGGGGTATATTAAAAGGGAATCCTAGCTACTCCTTCTTATATTGACCTCCTGGACCCGCCACTACCCCACACAATCCCATTCTTTAGTGGTTGACTTAGAGAGCATACAACAGCATCTGCTCGGAAACCAATTCTGCCACCCTTGTTGGATGTGAAAGTGCTATTAAAAGAAAGCAACAACCAATCTGTATTGTCCACTAGAGATGGGACAATTAACGCCATTTACCCATGTTGCTGGAGCTTTGGGAAAAAATGTGAATCCAGATCTAAAAACTTTTCTTGTGGGGGTTCAACCACCATTTTAAAATAATTTCTTACATGAATGCTGGGCAATAAATAAATGAATTAAATTGACTGAGTTTATTTCCTTTCTGTTCAGATTGCAATCTTTTTTCAGACAATTTTCTCAAATTGTTGTTCAATGATTTTTTTTCTTCCAAATTCATTTACAATGGCTTGCTCTTCCCAATCCAAACTGTGCAGCTCAGTTATATGCAGTGTTGTAGGAGTTGCACTGCTCCCAGGATATTAGAGACACAGGTGAGGTAATATCTTTTATTGGACCGACTTCTGTGGGTGAGGGAGACCCCCAACAGAAGATGGCCTGATAAAAAAATATTACCGCACTCATCTTGTAACTCAGTTATGGTTGACGTGTAAGTCACTCATGGTATTGTTTTTATTCCCCAATTGGATGAACATAACTTATCATCAGGTTGCTAGATAGAAGGCTCCAAAAAGCAAATTTAATGTTTGATTTCCATGAGTGTTTGAGCATGCCAGCTTCAAGGTTCCTTTCTGGACCTGGTCCAAAGCCTGTTGAAGTAAATGGGAAAATCACCCACTGATTTCAATGGGCTTCGGAGCAGGCCTTCTATCAGTATTCAGACTCGTAAAACTCAGCTGCATAAGCAC
Source organism: Lepidochelys kempii (assembly GCF_965140285.1). NCBI lineage: Eukaryota > Metazoa > Chordata > Testudines > Cheloniidae > Lepidochelys > Lepidochelys kempii. Next base: position 35,248,900 of record NC_136391.1, on the reverse strand, counting down.
CAGAGGAAAGTGCTAGATGACCTCTCAAGGTCCCTTCCAGTCCCATGAGTCTATGAAAGTGAAAAGGGGTAGAAGCATAGTTGAAGCAGAATCCACTTTCCAGTACAAATACCCACAGATCTTTTTTTCTAGATTTCACCCAGTTCTACTATACTTCTATACATGTGTATAGATGGCAGGCAAGACAGGTGATTGAACAGAGACAGGTAATACATAATATTCTTCTACCTACAAGCAATTCCTGCTTCAGACACTTCAGGCTTCCAAGCTAAATATCAAACAAAGTACCCTCCACAGGTTCAATGAAACATTTATGCAGTGGTTTCTTCTTCTTCTTGTTTCTAAATACAGCTTCTCTGTTGAGTTCTCACTAGCAAAATCTTAGGCTGGAGGCCTCTGCTTTATCTATGGGGATGCCAATGGCGCTGCAAGTTCACCTACAGAACAAATAGATGCACTGGGCTGCCACAATTCACCTACTCAGATCAAGTCCGCTCATTTTTAATTATTCAAGATTAGGGTAGCGGTGGCACCTTGCAGCCTCAGTCATGGACCCGGACCCCCTCGTGCTAAGTGCTGTGCTACAGGGGACCATAAATCAGTTTTCCTTGTTCTCCAGAGAAACAATGAGCCAGTCCTGGTCAGCACACTAGGCAGTGATCTCACACACCAGCTGCCTCACCATTGTCAAATGTAGTTGTCACAGACCAAGGGCTAGTGATGCAGCTGCACCGCTATCGCACATCTGGTGAAGACGCTCTATGCCAACGGGAGAGAGCTCTCCCATTGACTTAGCTCCACCTCTGCAAGAGGAAGTAGCTATGCTGGCAGGAGAAGCTTTCCCGCCAACATAGCGCTGTCCACAGCAGCGAGTAGGTCGGTGTAACTTACGTTGCTCAGGAGAATAGCTGAGTGACATAAGTTATCCCAACGTAAGCAGTAGTGTAGACCAAGCCAAAGACTTATCCAGGAGAATGAATCCACATTCTCCCAAAGCCATTTAAAGTAAGTGCAAAGAATCTGCTGTTCCGTTATGTTTAATGCTGAAGGAAAATGGAAGTAACTCCCCACCATCCCTCATTAATTCAAGCTATAGTGAAATATTTACAGTAAATTATTTAGCGGAGGAGCCTACAGATATATTTCAGTTTAACAGGACAGGGCAGAGAGAGAGAGGAAACCATCCCAGACATCTACACATCCCCATACACTTTTTGTTGGAAAGGTTTCTCAGGTCCAGGATAGAACTTCTGGTCAAAACAGTGGAGAGGGAGGGAGAAGGGGAAGAGGAGGAGAAAAGAACCACCCAAAATACCCCTGTGGTTATTAGGGCATTCACTTCAGAAGAGGGAGACCCAGGTTCAGGATCTGCTTGATTCAGAGCAGAGACCTGAACATGGGTCTCCCTCATCCCAGGTGAGCCCCCTAACGATCAGGCAATAGAGTCAGTCTTGCTGTCTCTGGCCCAATGGATATTTAATTAAGTTACAGAAAATGAAACAGCTTCAACAGGCCAGATGAAGAGGGAGCGATTAACTCCATAACCTGGCAGTTAGAGCACTCATCTGGAATGTAGGAGACCCACGTTCAAGGCCCTCTTCCGGATAAGGCAGAGCCTGAACCTGGATCTTCTACATCCCCAGGGAGTGCCTTCATCCCCGTGTTATTGGCTATTTTGGGACTGGGGTCCATTTAATTCCAATGGGGAATGAAAAACAAATGTCACAACTGCGATATGGAATTCTTGTTTTTCGGCCGGCTCTACTTATATATAGCATTTCTTCTAATACCAGCTAATTATACACACACACACACACACATTTTTTAACATTACAAAGCAAAATTCCATAAGTGTAGGATGCAGTACCCTGTATTACCATTATATAAACACCTAGGGCCAAATGCCTGATGCTCTTACACAGGTTTTACTCATCCCATCGAATTCAATATGGTAGAACCCTACTGAAGACTTTAGGATTTGGACTGAAATATGCACAATACTATTTTCTTTATATAGAGTCCTTAAGTCTGCCCCAAAGCCCATCAAAGCAAATGGGAGCCTCTCCATTCACTTCAAAGGGCTTTGTGTCAGGCCCTCTAGCCCAAAATGCTTTACAAAGTTAAAAATAACAAATGTAAACGGATGAGAAAGGTGCAGGCAATGAAAGAGTGCAAGTTTTGGTTGAGTTTGGAAATAGATCAATGGCACTCTATAGGACCATGTCCTTCTAGTGTTGGATATTAGTTAATGCACAAAGAAAGTGTTTACCAGTAAACACTATAATTTTAAAAGGCTAGTACAATAAATACTAACCCAACGGTGAACGCGGATATTTATGAGGAATTGATTTGTGACATGAAAGCATGCTTTGATTGTTTCTGGGCATTGCATTGGGAAAACTATTCATTTTCAAAAGGTAACCGCAGCAATTTGCTGGAAAGAAGAGGATCTTAGTTTGCTTCAGTAGAAAAAGGAGAAAGGAATAGAACTTTCCAAAGAAAGTGGTTTGAAAATAGTTTTCATGACTAAACATTGCAAACTTACCACTACTATTCATAGGTTCAGATAATCTGTTAGCAAATATTTGGATGGGCACTGGTTTGTCCGAAATATTCATGAATCCTGGAAATTGCACAAGTGACATTTCATCTGAAAATTCATACCAGAAGTGCATTCTTCAGCATTTGTTTATCTTCTCTGTAAAGTTTCAAAGTCACTCAGTCAGAAAACAGAAGCAATGCCTTGTGACAATTCACAGAATAAATCAGACACGCCCAAGGCAAATAGCTTGCCAGCAGTGCAGAGTCTGGAATTTATTTGCAAAAGCTATTGAACACGTATTTACAGATCTGTCTACATATAGAAAAGTACACAAAAGATTTGCAAGCAACAGGGGCTAAATTCACGATCAAGACTTATCAATAAAGTCAGCCTGATGTTGTCTGCTGCAGGCCTGCTCCAGAGTCTGCTCTAGGTCACACTGTACAAGCTGTGGCATCCCTCCTTACAGCATACGCCTATAGCGTACTTCTCTTCCTTCCACAGTACAGCGTCCTTTGCAGATCCTCTATCAAAATTCTACTTAAGGCATTTCTGTCTAAGACTCCCACTGAATAAAGAACAATGGAATGCTTTTGAGGGTTTGGAACAAGATTAAAGGGATAAGCCATGGAGTTAAAACCAGCATGAACTGAAGTCAGTATGATCAGATTGCTCACAGAAAACGAAAATATGATTTTAAAGAGAGCAAATAAAAGCTTGTTTTTTTCGAAGAACAAAGCAGCACTAGGAATCATCTAAACACACCAGATATAGGCATGGGCAAATATTTGAGCACCTGAGCTATTTCACTTGTAGATACAGTGCTCCATTAGTCCAATATGTGTTAATTTTGCTGGTCATTAATGCAGCTGGAGCAAATAGTGGCAAAAACTGCCTACAGATATTCATGAAAATTTGGAAAAGGTTCTGTTCATCAGTATTCACAAGAGTTTCGTGTTAGTTTTTCATGAACATTTAAGCTTTACTAATGCAAATCGACATCAAATGTGATTTTTAGCACAAGACTAAATATTTGCTAAAAGCAAATTTAGAATTGCACATTCAGTTGCAAAATTCACAACTCATGCTGTGGGAGTAATTAATGCAGAAGACACGTCCCATGAATATTTGTTTGCATCTAAGTATTAATTTGCTTCGCAGCATTTGTGTCATTTTCACATTTGTACAAGAGTCCATGAAATGAGTTCAAGTTTCATGAGCATGAAAGAGACCAAGTTTTCCATTGACCATTTGCTGAAGGAGCCTGAGGCAGAACAGAATCCAGGAGCAGAGGAATTTTTCAGCAAAACTGTTTTTTCGTCAGAAAATGCAGATTTGTCAAAACAGTACCCTTTTTGCAGGAATGTACCAGTTCCAATGAAATCTTCATTGGGAAGGTTTCTGAAGTTCAAGATAGATTTCTGGTCAAAACCAAAGGGTCAGACCCAGCCCAGAATAGCTAATAGCCCAGACAGCTGTTCTGGGATGGCAGTCTCTGTTTTTTCCACATTTTTTTTTTTTTAAGAAAAACTCTAGGTTTCATTCTGATGCAGAATAGGGACAAAATTAAAATCTAATCTAATCTAATCTATCTTTTTACAGGTCAGAAAAACTATTTCCTGCTTAGCTCTATCCATCTATCTATATTCCTATAGCTGCACTGGCTCTGCTATGCTGACAAGGTCCAAGTGAGTACAGGTGTCCCAGAATTGGCAAGAGAATCTAGGAATAAATCATTTTTCTTTATAGGTTTGTACTGAAAGCCAGGACTAAGTTCCCCATGGCACTACTTCTCCTAGCTATAGAAGTTCATTCTGGCAAAATTTTTGACAGTTACTTCCAGTTCTCTCTTTTCACACCTGCCCATAACATGCAACTGAAAATAGCAGCTCAGGGACCCCTGCAGGTTCTCATATAAAATTCTAGCATTAAGGAATGAGACTTTCACCTGGGCATCCAGAATCCCCACCAACAGAATGCCTGAGGTTTTAAAGTTTGTTGTCCAGCTGCACATTCAGCATATTACAGGACATTTCTTTCCAGTAGAAAAATGGCAAACAGCAGCTTTTCACCTTTTAATACGTATGGCAGTGCTACCTTCAGCTGGCCAGAGACATCAAAGTACAGCATCAGGAAAAGCAAAGCCATTTAACTTTACAAATGGTAGAGAGAAAAGCTAGATATGGTTAGAATTATGTAGATGTTTCTATCCTCTTAAATAAAAACATCTGGGTTAGCGCCAGTAACCAGTGTCAAGGAATATTTCATCTGGGATAAGTAGGGCAAAATAGAGGAGCACACTTCCCTTGCAAATTTACTGGGATTTGGGTTAAAAAATATGGAGCAAGTCTGGTCTGGATGTCTGTGAACACAATTCTGCTGGAGCAGCATACAAGTGGGAACCAGCATCTTGCCTCTAGTCTCCAATATGGTAGACCCACAACTCATCCACTTAATCATATTCTATTTCAGAATGCATGTACTTTGTTGTGCTGACTTTGACCATGTGACCACACACTCCTCCAAAGCCAGGAATAGAACCCCAATTTGCAATTCCCAACTGCTGTTGAGAAAACAGTTGTATAAGTTATTGGCAAAATGTGTGCCATGCCCCATCTAATGGTAAGGCCATATCGAGGATAACAGCCTACTGCTATCCATCACTCTATGTAAAGGTCCTAGGATATATTCTCTCTGATGACCCAAAGAGCAGACAATAAGGTTCCACAGGATGGAATTTCTGCTCTTTCAGATTTTTTTTTTTTAAGCAAACTTGGGAATCACATACAAAAACATTCTGAAAGTATGTTGCTATTGCAAAGTCAAGTATGCAAAAGTTACAAAATACCAGAATTAAGTGTGCCTAATCTTTCCCTTTGATCATATGCATTATGATATGGTCTTTAATTATATGATTATGTACTCTGTTGTACAGGAGCCCCGACTCATCAGCAAATAGGATAGACAATGAAAGTGGCAGAGTATTGCAAGTAAGAAAAGGATGTTCTTTTATGTTGTAGGCACTGGACTGGGACCCAGTAGAGCTGGATTTGATTTCTAGTTCTTTGAGAGACTTCATCTGTCTTCACGGGCAACACCATCACAATGCATCTGTACAAGGGGGCTGAATTAAGATTGCATAGGCTCACGGCCGACCAGAGGAGGGAAGGGGGGACAATTATATTATGCTTAAGAAGCCCCCAAAGTGTCTGTAATATCTGTGTAAAGAAAGTTAAATGGGAGGGGATAGGGTCCCCGCAAACATGATGTCCTGGGGCCCGAAATTTATCTAGACAGTCATGCATGGGCTACATTAATTCTGGCACATAGTAACATCTGAGCTCTTGATCCTCAATGTTCTTTTAATACAATTTTTTTGTATGCAGCTACAATAGGGTTTGGATTATACTGAAGAATCAACCAAATGTGAGTCTATGTGGTCTCTCAAGAGTTTCTTTTCAAAACTGTTAGGCCAGTTCATGAAAGTCAGGAAGAGTAAAGTGGGGTGGAACATCATTAGGAAAACAGAATAGGAAACTGGGACCTTGGTAAAAGATTCTATAGTAAGGATGCCAGCAGCTACCCCAGAGTTTTTGCTCAAGCAACATTGAGTTTTTCAAAGAGGAAAGTCACTGACTGCCCAAAGAGAAGTCATAAATCTTGTAACCATTTTATCTGCAAATACAGATAAGCAAGAGATTAATCTAATATTGGGAGACAAGTATTCACTTTATCTTAATTGTGTTCTACACCTTGGTAATTACTTTAACTCCACTAGAGGATTATACAATATTCCATTTCTTCCTGTGTCTATTACTGTCAGAAATGTACAGATGCATGTACAGATGAAGCTATTGTACATTGATTTAAACCTCACCTGTGCAGACAAATAGAGTTGCCATAAATTAATTTATTTCAGAATCATGATTAGGAAGAAAAGGTCAAAGTGGAAAGGTTTGAAGAATGCAGGTTGTATCCAGATTTTATTTTTGTCAAGCTGTCATTAAATGTGGAGAGGAAATTGGATGTTTGTCTTCTTTGGCTCTTTACAACATATAAAGGCCTTTAAGTCCCCCCAACCCCACAAATATTCTGCTTTGTCCCACCCCCATCAGGAATTCAGGGCTTTTAATTCTGCTTTTTTCCTGGAAGTCTCTGGACCCCTGGAGAATATTTAGATATAGTCATTCCACTACCATGACAGTGACCCTGTGCTTAGATGAGACCAGCTTAAGGGTGACAAACATCTGAGTGAAGCTGAACCCTAGAAAGACAGAGGTGATGTTCGTGGGTAGAGGAAAGCGTCTTGGAGATTTTGCTGTCATGGTGCCATCTCCTTTGGTTGAAAGCACACACCCACAATTGGTCCACTCAGTCTGTAGATTAGGATAGCTCCTGAATTTCCCCAGGTTTCAGAGTAGCAGCATGTTAGTCTGTATCCACAAAAAGAAAAGGAGGACTTGTGGCACCTTAGAGACTAACCAATTTATTTGAGCTTAAGCTTTCGTGAGCTACAGACGAAGTGAGCTGCAGCTCATGAAAGCTTATGCTCACATAAATTGGTTAGTCTCTAAGGTGCCACGAGTCCTCCTTTTCTTTTTTTGAATTTCCCCATTAAGCTCTCACATAGCAGCATCTATGAGTAGCGCTTTCTATCTTCTCCAGTTGACTAGGAGATGCTAACCCTGACAGATGATGGCCTGGCCTCAGTTATTTATGCCTTTGTCAACTCTCAGCTGGACTACAGCCACATGACATACCTGGGCATGAAGCTAGTACAGAATGCCACAGAGCATCATCTCAGCAACACAGGCTGCCGTGAGCTGATCAGACCCGTCCTTCACTCCCTACACTGGCTTCCATAGGCGCTGATTCTGTAGGTGGTCCAGGGCTGTAGCACCCACAGGGGAAAAAATGGTGGGTGCTTTGCCCCCACCAGCAGCCCCCCATCAATGCCTCTCCCTCCCTTCAGTGCCTCCTACCCACCGGCAGGTCCCGCCAATCAGCACTTCCCCCTCCCTTCCAGCACCTACTGCCTGCCCTGGATCAGCTGTTTCGTGGTGTCAGTAGGTGCTGGGGGGAGGAGGAGGGAGCGAGGGTGCAGCGCACTGGGGGAGGGGGCAGAACTGGGTGGGGAAAAGGCGGGGTGGGAAGAGGTGGGATGGGAAGATGCAGGGCGGGGCTTTCGGGGAAGGAATAGAGTGGGGGCGGGGCCTGGGCGGAGCACTCCCCCCCCCCCCCGGCAAATTAGAAACTCAGCACCTATGCTGTCTTCCCGAAGAATTTCAAATCAAGTTCACTCTCTCGGTCCTTATTTTATAGCGCTCCATGGCCTGGACGAGAGACTGCTGAATTGGAATTCATTTGCAAACTGGATACAATTAACTTAGGCTTGAATAAAGAATAAAGAGTGGATGTATCATTACACAAAAGTAAAACTATTTCCCCATGTTTATTCCCCCCCACACCTCCCGCAACTCACACGTTCTTGTCAATGGCCCACCTTGATTATCACTACAAAAGGTTTCCCCCTCCGCCCCCACTCTCCTGCTGGTAATAGCTCCCCTTACCTGATCACTCTGGTTACAGTGTGTATGGTAACACCCATTGTTTCATGTTCTCTGTGTATATAAAATCTCCCCACTGTATTTTCCACTGCATGCATCCGATGAAGTGAGCTGTAGCTCACAAAAGCTTATGCTCAAATAAATTTGTTAGTCTCTAGGGTGCCACAAGTACTCCTTTTCTTTTTAAAAAGAACCTAAGTTGACAATGGAACTCTACAATAAGGGTAAAGCTCATCTTTGCAGGATCCCAAACTTTCCTCAGGGGCTGCTCTGAGACTGGAATGGAGACCCCCCCCAGAAGCTAAGGACCATCACAAACTTCACCACTTTCTGCATCAAGTGCAAGACATATTTCATTGACTTTGATTTCACTAACAAATACATAGCAACATTAAAAAAAAAACCTGACAAAACAAGACATTCCACTGCACAAGCATCTCCCCACTTGGGAGAGGATGGGAAAACAAACACCACGTGACAGGTGTTGGTCACATTGTTTAATGCTACTGAAAGGTGCTCAGACACTAGGGTAATGAATGAGATATAAAAACCTAAACAGAACATGTATATCACCACAGGCACCTAGGAAGTGACAACTGATTAATTGAAGGACAGTAATTTGGGCTGGGGTGGGTCATTTATGTTCTATCTTAGATAAGATAGAGATGGGCACTATAAAAATACTAAGTGCAGACTTTAGTACAGTATCTAGTGCTGTGTTAAATAGGTGTTAACTCTAATGTCTATTGAATTGCTGGAAAAATATTTATCACCCTTGCCTCTTCACTTAACCTTTCATCCCTATCTACATCTTCTTTCTTGAGAAAACTACCCTTTCAGGTCTTCTTTTGACTTCATAGAGAAGCAACAAAAGGACACAAACCCATGAGTCTGCAGCTGAGAGGACCTTGATAATCCTTCCCCAGATCATAGAGCAAGACTCATTGATTAGAAGAGGTAGAATATTTGACCAAATCCATTTCCTGCCATTGCAAAGTGTGGGGAGACATTGCTGTTCCAGACCATCCTTCTAGATGTGCAAGAAGAACATTCACAAAAATATTTTTGTGGATGTCCACATACTAAACAACAATATTTCTATGGACAGTCTGGCATGGTCTACTGTAGATACAAGAATTCTGATTCTACACATGTAGACAAGTTAAGACTAAATACAGTTCCCTTCCCACCAATGCAACTATCATGCAGATTAGAGCTGATCAGAAGTTTTCCAATGAAAGACTTGAGTCAGAAAATGGCAATGTGTCAAACCACAGTGTTTTGGGGAAATGCTTGGGATTTGATGACTTTTTGCTGCACCGTAACTGCCAGAGTTCCAGCTGAAACCAGCCTGCCTGGTCCCCTGACAGATTTCCTAGCAGGGTACAGGGGACTCCAAGGGTTCCTGGGTGCATGGCCCCAGAGCAGCCCCACCATGCTGTCTATCCCAAGGTCTGAGAGACTCCAGGGCTTCCAGTCTCCCTGCAGTACCGTGGGAACCTGGAAGTACTGGGAGATTTGACCCTAGGTGGGACTTGGCTCCAGGCTCTGCAGAAGGGAGCCTTAAAATCCAAGGGACTCCTGGCTCCTAGCTTGACTGTAGCTTCCAGGCTCCCTGCTGCCAGAGTTGGAATTATGGCAGCCCCAGAAGCCCCACCTCAAGCCTGGGTTCTCGGGGTCTAGGATCCCAGCGCTGCAGTAGGGAACCTGGAAACCCTGAGAACCCCAGATCATGCAAGAACAACCCCTGAAAGCCAAGTCTCTGAGGGCTTCCAGGCTCCCTGTCACTAAGCCAGACTCAGTGGGAGTCAGGCAGCCCAGGAGCCAGTTAGGCTGGGAGTTGGGAAGTCCACATGTCTGGACTGCCCAGGGGAACCTTGACAGCTGCTGGTATGATTCATGTCAGTTTCCTTGCAGTTCACTACCAAATAGCAGCATGAATCATGTCAATTTCAGTGAGCAACTGTCCAGGATCCCGGGAGCTTATTTTGTTATAGAAACACCAGGTTTCAGGATTTCCAGAATAAATGTTTTTGGACTCTCCAGTTGACAGTAAATTTCAAACGAAGTTGGTTTCAGTCTAAATTGGACCAAACACAAAATTTTGAAAGGATTAAATTTCCCACAAACCAGATATTCTGAATTTCAGCCAGCTCTAATGGAGATACACAGCAAGTGTTTCTGTAACAACGTAGTCCAAATGGTTTTGTTGCACTCATCAGCACTAACTAAGCAATTTCTCACTGGATTCTCGCAACATTTCAGCATGGTTATGTCTCTGAAATGTTTCTAATGTAGGCCATGTCCACACTACAAACTTTTGCTGATGCAGGTTACATTAGCATAGAGCTGCCTCAGTTCGTATATCACTTGTGCACATGCATACTTGGCTCCTTCCATTGACCGTGCATGTACTCACTAGGAGTGCTTGTGTCTATGCACAGTGCAGTGCACCATGGGTATGTATCCCAGTATGCAATTCACCCCATCATCCAGCACAGTTTTTTGGGAAGTTTTGGCAATGCATGGTAGGTCAGAAATGAGTTACGCAGGGGTGACTGGGAGCAAGGGTCAACTTCCCAGCATGCAACTTTCATCATCCCCATAATATCATCTACATCCCATAATTTTCACAATTAAAAAAAAAATCACACAAACCTGTGCAGTCTCCTTGCTGTCTGCCATCTCTGACAGAAGCATGGAGCTTGCACCCCTCTGCACTGTTGTCATGAGCATTGCAAGCACAGGACACACAATCTTCTGATATTTGCAGAGCCACAAAAGAAACCAAATCAGCTGGGAACTTTATAATTTCATGGAGGACAGACTGACGTGGAACATCGCATGAACCAATTCAAGGTTGTTGATGGCATTCACGGAGCAGCTGGAGATGGTGAAGCACCGCTTCTGGGCCTGAGAAATGAGCACTGACCAGCGGCATCACAGCTTGGGATGATGAGCAGTGGCTGCAGAACTTTCCGACATGCAAGGCCACACTCCTGGATCTGTGCGCCAAGCTCGCCCCAGCCCTCGAGCACAGGGACACCACAATGAAAGCTGTGCTGACGCTGGATGAGTGAGTGGGATAGCACTGTGGAAACTTGCAATGCCAATTTGCCACCAGTCAATGGGAAATCAGTTTAGAATGATCATGCAAGTATACAGGGCCATTAATCGTCTCCTGCTACACATGACTGTGACTCTGGGCAATGTGGATGGATTTGTGGAAATGGGGTTCCTGTACTGCAATGGAACAATAGACAGCATACATATTCCTGTTTTGTCACCAGTCCACTTTGCCATAATGTACATCAGAAACGGCTACTTTTCGACATTAGTGGAAGAGTTGCTGGTTCATCAGGGACTCCCACTGATATTTTGGGGAAATGCTTGGGATTTGATGACTTTTTGCTGCACCCTAACTGCCAGAGTTCCAGCTGAAACCAGCCTGCCTGGTCCCCTGACAGATTTCCTAGCAAGGTACCGGGGTCCAAGGGTTCCTGGGTGCATGGCCCCAGAGCAGCCCCACCATGCTGTCTATCCCAAGGTCTGAGAGACTCCAGGGCTTCCAGTCTTCCTGCAGTAGCGTGGGAACCTGGAAATACTGGGAGAACACTGATTGGGGAACATACTTGACGCTTGCATCTTTAAGAACACATGACTGTTCAGAAAGCTACAATTAGGGACTCCCACCCCAACTGATGGATTACCGTTGACGATGCTGAAATGGCAGTAGTGATCTTGAGGGAACCAGGGTACCCCTTACTCTCCTAGTTCATAACCTGTACACCAGCCACCTTGACAGCACCCAGAAAAGATTCAAGTACCAGCTCAGCAGGAGCAGAATGATAGGTGAATGGACTTTTGGTAGATTCAAGGGACACTGGCATTGTTTAATCACAAGATTGGATCTCAGTGAAAAAGACACCCCAATGTTTATAGCTGCCTGCTGTGTCCTGCATAATGTCGATGAAGCAAGGAGGAAAAGTTGGCTCCGGGGTGAAGGGCAGAAGTGGAATGGCTGTCTGCCGAGTTTGAACAGCGAAACACGGGCTATTTGAAGAGCTCAGTGTGGAGCTATATGGCTCAGGGAGGCTTTGAAAGAGCACTTTAAACAGTGAGTCACAATAATGCGTTGTGGTGTACTGTGCTTTACCTACCCCTGCTGTTTTGGGGCCTGTTAGAAATTGTGTGGTGCTTGGTGTACATTTATGAATAGAACACTGCCAATGCACCTATTAATTTCGTGGTGCTTGCTGTACATTTATGATTATTACACTGTGTTTGTCACTGATCCTGTGAGTTGTGTCACACTGTACAATAACAAATGGGTGCTTTCAGTACCGCTAGGCACGCTGCAGCATATGCAGTGAACTAATAAAGATGAATTATTTTCCAAACAGAATTTTATTGAGTAACAAAAAACACTGAAAAAACCCCCCCACCTCTGTGCAACTTAAAAGCAAATACATTAAAAATGAGATAAGTTTATGGAACAGAACTTAGGGGAAAGAACATTCAGGTACATTTTATTTACACATACAGCAACCGTGGCTCTTACAGGTCAGTGTATTTGAAGCTGTGGTTGTCCTTTATGTCCCCCCGGGATGGAACGGGGGGGGTAAGGATGTGGCCCCTCATACCACATGGAATGTTTGGGAGGGGGTAGGTATAAAGAGATGTTATAATGGACTTCTCCACAGACTGCAAAGGGAGTCGAGCCCACGATTGTTGAGCTTGTAGGTCCACAAGAGTCTGCAGCATCTGTGTTTTCTGCCAGAGAAGCCCCATTATGTCCTGGTGTATCTCCCTCTCCTTTTCCTGCTGGAACTTTCTGCTGTCCACTCTTTCCTTTTCCATACAATCTGCAATGTTCGTCCTCCAAACCCTCTGCATGTGGTCTGATGCAGCACTGGCCTGAAGGATCTAGCTGAACAGGTCATCCCAAGCCCTCTTCTTTCTCCTCTTTGTCAGGTTCAGGTGTTCTGCAAGTGTGGAGGGGGACCCCCTCAAGGCCACAGCAGCTACAGCTAAATCACAGAGGGACCATTGTCAGTAGAGTCACAATGGAAAGCGGAGTTCTGAATCTTAACTTTCTTTTCCCCCTGAAGTTTTAAACAGGACATACTTACTGACACTTCTGCTTCACAGTGCTTGTGCATGACAGCACTCAAACACCAGCCATGGTCAGTATGGCCTGCCAAGGGTGAGGGAAAAGAAGAGGGAATTGCTCAGTTCCATTAAACAATGAGTACATGGTGATGGCACTGACTATTGGCACCATTTGCCACAAGCGCTGGTGATTTTAGCGGATGCCTCACTCCTGAGGGCGACAAAGGCACAGAGCATATCGTTGCTGCAGGTGTCCCAGAGCTACCCAGGCTTGTAGGCCATTAGCCTGTTTACTTCAATAGTGCCCGCAGAAGTTCTTGCCGACGAGCATGGGAAAACATGGAAGCGGAGGAAGAAATAAAGCTGCCATCCCTAGAAACCTTCAGGACAGGATAACAGGAGTACCTCCATGAAAGTTGTATTAAAATTTCTTGAAGGGATTCTAGGGACATCCCTCCACTTAGCTGTACAGGGGGATGAAAAGCAGATATTAACCCTACTGCTATTTGTTGTACTGTTATTTCTTCTAGTACAAGTAAATTAATTAAAAGTTGATAGATGTGTGCCTCACTGTAAAGGGAAATACATTTATACACTTGCCTGATATACACTGCTCAGCCATACTCAACTGCCAAACCTGTTTGGCCTGTGGAGGAGTCTCAAACAGGCCCTGGCTCACAGCATAGGTGGATCCCTTGGCTACATGTCCCCAATCCTCTTCCTCGCTGTTCACAGGATGGGTCTCTGACTCAGGCTCTTCAGGGGTATTAAAGGTCTGCAGAGTGGTGTTGGGGTCTCAATCAAGCATGGCATGCAGTTCTTTGTAAAAGCAGCAGGTCTGTGGCTTGGAACTGAATCAACAGTTGGCCTCCCTGGCCTTCTGATATGCCTGCTACAGTTCCTTTGCCGTCACACGGCACTGCTACTGGTCCCAGTCGTACACCTTCTCCTGCATCCCCAATGCAATCTGCTCATAGCTGTCCACATCTCTATGGCTGGTCCATAGCTGTGCCTGCACAGCTTCTTCTCCCCACAGGCCCAGGAGATCCAACACCTCCTGTTTACTTTAGGCAGGAGCGTGTCCGGAGCTGAAGACAGCGTTGCCAGCTGAGCAATTGCACTCAATAATGGAGAACTGCTAGGTGCGCTCAACAAGCTGAACTGGAAAAAGCATTTAAAAATTGCAGTTTTAAAAGTGGGGAGGCTTCTGGTCTCCATGACCTCTGGGCAATGGAGTTCACAACTCTGACCAGAGCAGTCAGTGCCAGGCACTATTGGACAGCTGCTGAAAGACTGTGAGGGTTGACATCGGTAATGCAGTATCTACACTCATTCTGCATCAACCTCAGTGCATTGACCATGGCTCAATGCCACTCAGGGAGGTGGCGTTATTGCATCACAGTAATGGGACGCTTACATTGGTGGGAGACAAAGTTATGTGTAGACACATGCACAACTAGGTCAGCGTAAGAAGGGTTACATCAACTTAACTTTGTAGAGTAGACCTGGCTTTATTCTCTAAACAAACATAACACCATGAGAAGTAAGCATAAATGTAACAGTTCTATAATAGTGACAGTATAATTTGAATAAACAGTGACGTTAATGAAAAGCCACTTCACATAAGAGATCCACCATCTCCCTCTGTTCACAGAGTAATGAAGAGCCAGGACCAAGAGTTTCTCAGGCTCAGTCTTTTGATTTTCCTCCTTGTAGTGAGGCGGTGTGGCCCCTCTCAAAGGCAGACGCGGAGGGAGCACTGCAAGCCACTAGTGGGTGAGCCAGGAGGACCACGCCCCACATGCCGGAAGCAGAGGGTTGAGAGAGGAAGGGAAAATATAAAAGGCCAGTCCAGTAGCTCAGTTGGCAGGGAGCGGCTAGAGGAGACAGATGCTTCTTCCCCGCTGTTGGAGAGGAGCATCAAGGGAAACTGCTGCTGCCCCAGGGACCCACTTGTGCTTCCAGGGAGCACTGACATTCTTGACGTGGAGGAACTGCTACCACTACCCTGGCAGTCTATCATGGGGAGACTGACGATGACCCCTGGACACAGGTATGCCGGAGGGGAGAGAAGGAAGCAACCCCGGGGAACCAGGCAATAGTCTGGCGGAGAGTGAGCCTGAAATCAGGTCAGCATGTTGCGGGTGGATCCCTGCTGACCAAGTGGTGGACTACTCCGCCACTGATAAGGCCCTGCATTGGGACGCGGTGGAGTTGGGCAGGCCTGCATCCCCCCTGCCACCCCAACCGTGGGGTAGCAGTACTCTCCCCCCATAGGCCAGAAGGCCTGTGTTCCTCATCTCACCCCAAACCAGAGCCCCATAGACTGTGTGTGGCGCTCACTGTAAACCGGAACCCCACAGACCATGTGGCACTCACCCCAAACCGGAGCCCCATACACTGGGCTGATATGACTGTTCTGCCTGATTGCAGGCCAGAGCCTTAACTGCTGACTGCCCCACCCTGCTTAAAGGCCAGGGGAATAGACTATGATCACTCTGCCTGATTGCAGGCCAGAGTTTAACTGGTACCACCCCCACCGTGCTTGAAGACCCAGGGAATAGACTGCCGCAGCTCAGCCTAACTGCAGGGTTGGGTGAGTAGGCCATTGCAACTCTCCCTGGTCACAAACCAGAGCCCAAACTGTATAAGGCCCACCTCACTTGAAGGCCGGGCCCTTTTGTAAATCACTCATTCCCCCACTCTTTCTGCTCAGAGAAGGCTTCAGTAGATACAGACTTCAAGATGGCACGCCCCCCCCGCGACCCTCCCCCCGAAACGGAGGGCCAGCATGCTCGCCTACACTCCTGAATACCAGCTATTAAAAGCTACATATTTTATTGCTATCAGCTTCACAACCCTGAGCTATCAACCCAAGAGAAGTGGATGCACACAAGTTATACTGTTTACCAATAAACTAAAAATCAGGAGAGTGGAAGCAAATGCTCACCGGTCCAAATTATGGAGTTAGTACAAAGACTGCAAAAATATTTTAGAATGAGCCATCATTTTACTGCAAAAAAAACCCCAAAAAAAACCAAACAAAAAACCCCTATTGAGACAGATATTTTTGACCAGTGCCAGTGGTGTCTTACAAAAAAGTAAAAAAAGACAATAGGGTGAACTACATGCAAAATAAAGCTAGATATATCTATATTTCTTCTTATAAACTGTCATAAATATAAAGGGAAGGGTAAACCCCTTTGAAATCCCTCCTGGCCAGGGGAAAGCTCCTCGCACCTGTAAAGGGTTAAGAAGCTAAAGGTAACCTCGCTGGCACCTGACCAAAATGACCAATGAGGAGACAAGATACTTTCAAAAGCTGGGAGGAGGGAGAGAAACAAAGGGTCTGTGTGTCTGTCTATATGCTGGTTTTCTGCTGGGGATAGACCAGGAATGGAGTCTTAGAACTTTTAGTAAGTAATCTAGCTAGGTATGTGTTAGATTATGATTTCTTTAAATGGCTGAGAAAAGAATTGTGCTGAATAGAATAACTATTTCTGTCTGTATCTTTTTTGTAACTTAAGGTTTTGCCTAGAGGGGTTCTCTATGTTTTTGAATCTAATTACCCTGTGAGATATCTACCATCCTGATTTTACAGGGGAGATTTTTTTATTTCTATTTACTTCTATTTTTATTAAAAGTCTTCTTGTAAGAAAACTGAATGCTTTTTGATTGTTCTCAGATCCAAGGGTTTGGGTCTGTGGTCACCTATGCAAATTGGTGAGGCTTTTTATCCAACATTTCCCAGGAAAGGGGGGGTGCAAGTGTTGGGAGGATTGTTCATTGCCCTTAAGATCCAAGGGTCTGGGTCTGTAGTCACCTAGGCAAATTGGTGAGGCTTTTTACCAAACCTTGTCCAGGAAGTGGGGTGCAAGGTTTTGGGAAGTATTTTGGGGGGAAGGACGCATCTAAACAGCTCTTCCCCAGTAACCAGTATTAGTTTGGTGGTGGTAGCGGCCAGTTCAAGGACAACGGGTGGAATATTTTGTACCTTGGGGAAGTTTTGACCTAAGCTGGTAAAGATAAGCTTAGGAGGTTTTTCATGCAGGTCCCCACATCTGTACCCTAGAGTTCAGAGTGGGGGAGGAACCTTGACATAAACAGACATTTACTTTAAACTTCACTTGCACATTTCCTTTGATATTACTATCCTTAGTCACCCAATCTTTCCACTTGTTGATCCTTTCATATCTCCAACAATGACAAATCCATTGGTTCCTGTGGTAGCTTGTTCCAATTCTGGACATTTCCTATCAGTCAATTTTTTTTCATAACAGTTAAGCTAAGTGGCATCTTCAGCTCATTAGCTTGTGCTCTCTCCAAATTGACTAGTGACACTAATGAATCACTGTCCTTGTTATAATGTGGGTTTTATAGACACTTGTGTTTCCCTTCAGACTTTTTTTCATTAGTCTGAATGTTTGGCCTTTCCTCATTAAGCTGTCATGTCACATAATTGCACACCAATAAGCGGAAAACTTAGGTTAGCCACAAGATATTTTGTTACTATCTCAGCAAATACTTTACATATGAGCTACGGGTCAGACCGTTGGACAGGAAAAAAAAAAACAACCTTAAAGCTGGTTTACCCAGCAACTTGAATAATCCCCCTACATCCTGATCCAAGGCCCACAGAAGTCAATGGAAAGGCTTTCCTTGACTTAAATAGGCTTTGCATCACATCCCCAACACACTGAGGGACTTGCCTGCCACCTAGCAAGCTGAGAATCAGTGAAGGTCCTTAATGTGCCTCTTATCTTGAGCTGTAAGAAGCATATCTTAGCCATAGCTCAGGATCTGGCTCTATTTATTTGGCTTGTTGAACCCAAACGGTTTGTGGAGTTGACCCAATGTTTACACTTCAGTTTGTCTTGGCCTTGGATAGGACAGTATCCTTAGGAAATAGGACAGGATACAATATTAAGAGGAACAACAACAGGTTGCCATTAACAAAATATCAAAGGAGTTTCAGTTATTGTACCTCCAGGAGTTGGTTTGGGACCATAGTTGGGTTTAAAAAAATTCTGTAGTGGAACACTGTAGAATTCTACCCTTACCCTGTTGCCTTTACAGAATTTGGTCACATGGTCTTAGGTTGTGATTTGAAAAAATGTTATGCTACCTCAAGTTATACAAAGCTATTTAAACCCGCAGAGATAATTAGATGTGATGAAATATGAAATTTAAACCCTGCTTTTCACTCGTTTGGCATCTTTCTTCTCCAAGATGAATCTGAAAACAGGTAAGTGTATTCAACCAGAATTTTCTTTTATAAGTGCATAATCATGATTGTCAATTACAGAACAGATTCTATTGTCAACAAAAGGCAGCTGACATGTCTTAAATGGTAGTTTGCATATATTTACTTAGAGTGCTTAAGGATCGGAGAGTAGATTCTCTCACTGTGATGCATTACTGTTAAAATGGAACGTATAATTTAACAGGTATTTACCATCTCCTCTGCAGGTGCTGCTTCACTTTCAGGGCTGAAGCAGTCTCTCCTTGCTTAGCTTTCTTTTTCACTCCTTTAGTTGTCTGTGTTTCCTGCTCTATTTCCTTAGAGTTCAGCAGGGGGAACCCCCCCTCCTACCCTCATACACACAGCAACAGTCAGAATTAGAGAGTTTTATTATGTTGTCTGAAGTAGATGTCCCACAGAAAAGCTTACATTCAGAGCTGACAAATATACCTTTACTTAGTGAACTAACATTGAACAGTGACCAGGAAAACTAACATACTTCCCATTTTGGGTCCTTTGTTATAACATTCTCTCTTTAAGGCCCTGATTCAGCAAAGCATTTAAGCATGTTTAACAACTAAACTATCAACTCAACTTTCAGACATTAAGTGCCTAGCAAGGACTATCAATTGTCATATCAGAACTAGGTATACTCAACAGGTGCAGATCACTCTTTAAAAAAAACAAAAGAAAGTGAGTTTCATTGAACATTTAAGTCAAAAAGCCTTTCCACAAATTCCTCTAACAAATGAAGTATTAAACACAGAAAGAGACACTTATAATTAACTAAAAAAAAAAAAGTACTTGTGGCACCTTAGAGATTAACAAATTTATTTGAGCATAAGCTTTTGTGGGCTAGAGCCCACTTCATCGGATGCATAAAATGGGACATATAGTAAGAGAGATATATATACACACACACACACACGAAAAGGTGGAGTAAGAGGCTAATTAAGATGAGTTATCAGCAGGAGAAAAAAAAAACTTTTGTAGTGATAATCAAGATGGTCTAAATGGGCCATCTTGATTATCGCTACAAAAGTTTTTTTTTTCTCCTGCTGATAACTCATCTTAATTAGCCTCTTACTCCACCTTTTCGTGTGTGTGTGTTTGTTTATCTTCTTACTATATGTTCCGTTCTATGCATCCGATGAAGTGAGCTGTAGCCCATGAAACCTTATGCGCAAATAAATTTTTTAGACTTTAAGGTGCCACAAGTCCTCCTGTTCTTTTTGCAGACATGGACCAACACAGCTGCTACTCTGAAACTTATTAACTGAAATTATAATAATGGAAGGAGGAAAGAAAGGTGGCTTTGGATTTGCTGACTTGTACTACTGTAATGCAATGTACAAACATCTCTGGTCACAACTCGTTAACCATACCAGCATCTGCATATGCAACTATGAAAAAGCATAGAAATATTAGCAAGAATAACCTTAAAACTTTTTTGATGTTGCAGATGAATTTTATATTCCTTAAGTTAAAGGAATAAATGTAAACAAACTTAAAGGGCCAAATCCTCAGTGGATGCAAATCTGGCCAGGTTTTCTTGGTCTATGATATTACCAAGTTCTCTTGAATTAATTTCTTTTGATGAAGGATTTTAATGGATTTATTTAAAATTGATCTTTTAAAATTTTTTAAAAACTATTTGGGATCTAAAGCTGTTACTTCAACACTTCAGGACTTAATTATAGTGTAATAATTCAGCTGCTATTGTCTTATTGTTTAATAGTTCTGCAGTTAGTCAAGAGCAACTTAATTGAGCAATAGTGTTTTATTGGCAGGGGTTTACAAACTAATTAATGACTCCTTCTGTGCTGATTAAATGCAGAGGGCACTGGGCCTAAGAAATGTAATCAGCAGCATGGGAATGGTTTATTTCTTCATAAATTTTAGCCAGCTGATCATGGACACCATGACATCACAAGTGATAATTGGTTTCACCATTAAAACGTGTGGTGTAACTTTACTTCTTCAGTGGCGTCCTTTGCTAAAGAGGCATATGAGATTATTATATTACACAGGCAGAATGAAGTGTCATGTGGCATGATTTGATTAACTTCCTAAGGGAACAGAGGCAACACCCTGCTATCCATACTCAAGATCCAATTAGTGAAGACAAGGTTGTACAGAGTGAACATTTTTGCCTCCCCTTGGAGGTACTTTCATGGTTTTGTTTTGGCACAAATATTCAGCCATGTTTTTGCCCAACTTAAATCCTGTGCAACCCACCTGACAAACAGGGTTGCATAGGGTGTTAATTAAGCAGAATTTTAGCTCGTTTTGTATATGTTCTGATTTAAGACTTGGCTTCGACAAACACTCATGCATGGGAACAATTTCTGTCCGGTCACAAATCAGGTTACTCACATGCACGTTGGCAGAATCAGGTTCATAGCCAATTCTACACAAATAACTACAATTTAGAGTACTTTGCCTTTTAGAGTCCGCTATAGGAAAGTCAGGATTTTATTTCTTCAAACTTTAACAAAATTGACTCTCTGCTGGCAAGAGAAATAAGTCATTCTATAATGATTGCAAAGATGGTTATTCTTTTTACTCTCTTCAAAATGAAATAGATGAGGAATTTGTCTATGGTGTATTTTTAGAATACTTCTTCCTAGAGTTCACAAAAGCATAAAAGAATACATGACTCTTGTATTTCCCAGCTGTTTTGAAGCAAGCCTGAAAAAGGACATGGGAAAAGGTAGGTAGGTTGTTTATTACCCATCTTTTTCTTCAAATGTTTTTCCTGTATGGTTTTTCTATAGGAATTGTTTTCCACTTCATAATCAAGAGCAATAGTGGATTATTTCATATTCATTTCCCAGCTTAGTGCTTCTATCCCTTATATCCCTTTTTGTTGTTAGAACATTATTTTCTGTTGGAAATAACTCTTGGTCTGAGACGAAAATGCTTTGGTGTAAATTGAGTACAGGTGGCTTTTGCATTGGATATGGCGTTGACTGAAAATTAACAATCAAGAGGAAAAGCTTTTATAACTCACTTGGCTTCACTTCCCCAGCTCTCTGGAGAATATTTTTTTTTTTAGTTTAATTCTCTGTACTTCATGATCAGAAAGGCAACTGCTCTGCAAAACTCTCCTTGGATAAAAACTCTTGCCCATTTCAGATGATGCTACTGTGACATATTGGGGTGCAATCCAGACCCATGAAGGGCTATGTCACCCTGCGCTGCAACCTTGGCTGCCTTACAAAGTCTTGCTGTAGTAGCTCCCACCTGGCCCCTCACAAACAGCCTTCTGTCATGCAAGTCACACCCAGAGTGTCTGTGTGTAACTGCAATCTGCCAACCACATCTGGGTTACACGCTGGCTTTTATCAGCCTTGGTTACTTCCACAGGGTGACCCCAACACACTACCAAGTTCCAAAATCCCCTTCCTCACCCCCAAAAGTATATCTTGTATTACCCAGCCCGCTCCTGGACAGTCCCTTTAGGGGAATAATATACACATAACTCACTACCTTAAATGGAGTTACCCAGACACTTTAATTTAAACACGCTAGATTAGATAAAACAAGTTTATGAACTACAAAGAGATTTTAAGTGAGAATAAGCATAGATAATACTGTCAGAAATGGTTACAAGAAAAATAAAGAAATGCTTTCTAATGCTAAACTTAAAACTAATATTAGATTCAAGTATAGTTTCTTACCATGTGCTTCCAACAGTATTACTGATCAAACTTTCAGGTCAGGACCGTCTTCCAGAGTCTAACCGCTTCTTCCTTAGCCTTTTCATGTGCAAAGAGTGAGAGGGACAGGGAGAGAGATGGAGGGCCTTTTGGGGTGTTTGCCCCTCCTTTTTATAGTTTCAGCCCCTCTTTGAAAAGCATTTCCAGATGAGAACCAAAAGACATGGGGTTCTGATGGAGGAAGCAGACCTTAGGCTGCTTCTTTGCAGAGATGCAGAGCTCTTTGTCCCTGACCCCTTTTCTCGCCAAAGAATGGCCACCTGATAAGTGATGGACCATAAGCTTTGCAGATATCTGGCTGGGGCATCAGCTTGCTCTTTGTCTTTGAGCAACTGGTTTAGCCACTCCCCAGACTTATCTGGAAAACACACTTCAGTCATGATCTCAGCTTATGTTGCACATACTACACACACATAATATGGCTACTTGAATTTTACCATGATATTACTGATCAGCAAGTTATGAGTTTTCAGATGATACCTCACAAGGCATACTTTGTGAAAAGATTACTACAATAGTATGTAGGGTGTGACTAGAGGGGTGCATTCCATTACACATTTCAGATGGTGCTATGACAAGGATATGCTATTTTCCCAGTCAGAACTCTCAGAAGAAACTTAATAGCATCTGAATTCCAAACATCATTCTGGCATCTTTGGAAGTATGCCAGCCTGGTGTAACTTAAAATGGCCTTTTCATTCCAGATTTATTATTCATTAAAGCTAGTTTGACCCAAGAAAATTATGTTGCACTTTTTCTAGGAGCAACTGTCTAAGTTCCACTTGGAAAACCTTAGGGCTTAATAATGGTTCCACATTACTCATCCAATTCATTCACTTCATACATCGGAATGAGTTCATAGCTGGTATCCTAGTAGATTTAAGCCATCACCTATTGTGGCTTCATCATTTTCTGATGGTTTAAGTGTTCAGAATTTTGCAAGCTGCTAATTTCTAAGCAGTCTTGAAGATAGGAAAGAGCAGGTTCTTAGTGGCTCTGTTACAAAAAAGTCAGCTGACCTTTATGAACATACTACCTTCTTGCACCCAAATTATATTTAGTGTGTAATGAAGAGGTCAACGACCTTAATTTCTATATGGAAACATCAGGAGAAACATTTTTGAGCGAAAGGACAATGAAGCTGCTGGAGTTCAAAGACTGACTCAAATCAGAACATTTTAGACGTTTGGATGAATTGGTATAAATGTTAACACTGAGGAAAAAATTAGGAAAGAAGTTCCCAACTACTGTCATTTGAATTTGAAGCAAATTATGATGATTTGACAGTGCTCTTGTCCCTTACATGTTCAGGTTCATTTGAATGCTTAAGGTTTACCAGCACAAATTCTTGCAAAAAGTGAATTTCTAGCTCAAATTCTGGAATAATCACAAGTGAATTTCAAATTGCATAGTTTATTATAAAGGTAGCAGACTGCGTTTGTTGGTTACATTCAGATGCGTAACCTTCCGTTTGGGATTCTCCTATCTTTTACCATGCCTTTAACATACATCTTTCTGCCACAGAATTCAGCTTGATTTGGTTAGTCATGCTCAATACAACAGCACCTGAGTAGTCCATACATTTCAGTGGACTACTTGCAGACTAAAGTCACTCTGAGCAAGGATTTACCCCATATGAGGAAAAAATAAAAACCATCATTGTATAACAAAACCTATTCTAATAATTCAATCTGGACCTGATCCAAAGCCCACTGAAGTCAATAAGAGTCTTTCAGTTAATTTTAAACCACCTAACTTAAACCACCATCAACATTCAGTGGAAAGGAAGAATTCCTGGCTTCTAGAATAGAGGTACACTTATTTTTGCTTTTCTTTGGAAAGTTTTGTCCCTGTATGATTTTGTTTAATTCACTCCTTACCTTTAAAGCTTGTACCTTTCACCAACAGAAGATGGTCCAAAATATTACCCCCTCACCTACCTTGTTTCTTTAAACTGAATGACAGTCAAACCTACAACACTTTGAAAAAGTTCTCTTTTTGCTAATGAAGTCAATGGGGAATCAGTCAGCAGTAAGTTTACTTTAAATTGATTGCTGGGGGAAGTACACATTTTTTGCCCACAGAGTTTGTCCTATAAGCCAGAAGATTGTATTTTCCAACCTTTTGAAGCAGACAGTCGCTATTCACTTCATCATTCTGGTTTTTCTTTTGACATTTCCTCCTGTTCCTTTCCTGTCTTTAGATTCTCTCTCCCTCTGAAAAAAGGCATATGAAACAATTGACAAAATGTAAAGAGCTGCAGAAGAAGAGCAGGTATTCATTCGCTTTATATATTAAAAAAAAGGTAACAACCACCTGCATTTTTTAATGTTATTTGGATTTAACACAATGTTAGAAACCCTGATCTGGAGATATCTTATTGGTGTAGCGGACTAGTGCATTTTCCCCTCCAGAATCTGGGGCCTAAACTCAGGAGATTCACCAGGAACCTGTATTGATTGATGCCACCCTAGTTCCTAGCAAACATCTAACCACAACACAAAACCAACACAACTTGGCACCAATAAAACACAAATGGCAGGGCTGCTGTAAGTGCAGGGCTGAGAAATCTTGGGAGAGTTGCATGGAGAAGGGACAGAGGAAAAACTCCGTGCATAATTTCACATTGCTTGGCTCTCAGCCAGTGCCCTTATTTTCCCATTTTCATATGCACTTAACTCACATCAACCATACTAAAATAAAAAGTTCAGTTGGATTTATGTTGGCAAAACTGGCAACCTATGTTTAAAGCTTTAATGTGTGACATAGCAAGATCTGACCCTTTAATAGATAAAGAGCAAGAAATTTTGAAGAGACTTGAAACCAAAAGTTATAGTTTAATCTAATCATCATGTTTGGTGCTTGATGGCATTACACACTTTTAATTCATTCATAAAATTCTAATGTTGATGTGGGAATCAAGGAAAGAAAAAATAAAAACAACCCTGGAGGGGAGCCACCTGGACACAAAAGCCGGAAGAATGTTTAAGCAGGGGCCTTTGAATATTGGTGTTGTCCTCAGATAGTTCTCTAAATATTCTTTACCTTGTGCCAACTTGTTCCAGCCACCTATTCCTTCCTCCCTACCTCCCACTTTCTTTGCTTCAGCCTTGCTCCAGTTGCCTTCCATGGCCTTCTTTATTCTTTCTGTGGCCACATACCCTCCTAGCATGCCCCCTTTTGGCATGGTTCTGTGTGGTAGGAGCTCTGTCTATTTGCCACTGTGCCTTCAGCAGATCCATCCATCCTCCAAGCACTTTCCACGCTGAGGTAACTTAGCCCCCTGGCTAGATCACACAACAGTTCTACCCCTCCCAGGGTACCCAAAGTCCAAATTAAACACAATGATATGTAAAACTCATCCCTTCCTTCAGGGAGGCCTGGATAGGCAGCAGTCTTTCCCTGTTTCTGACCCCAGCCAGACTTCTCTCCCACTTGAGAGCACAAAGACTTCTCTTCCACCTAGCCAGGCAGCAGTTAGGCAGGGCTTCACCTTTTTTTAGCTCCTCCCTCTAGCCCCCAGCTGCCCATAAACCTTTTCCTGACTTGTGTGGGGTTTGTACATTGCATCACACCCCTGCTTGCCTCTGCCTTCCTTTGTTTTTCCTTTTACCTAATCCTCTGTCTACCCTTTTCTCCCAACTACTCTAGAATACATTTAATACACAGAATAAAAAGTGTCAAACAGAATCCCACCCAAAAGGTACTTGTGTGTACACACACACACTGGAACTTATATCACGCTTGCAAGCTATTCATTCATCTTGTATGTTGAATCTACAGCTTGTCAAAACTCAAACCACCCTTGGTTCTGTAAACTCAAAATAATCTTTGTTTTCTTATATGGAGAATAATAATCAATAGATCGTGGACTGCATTCTGCTATGTATTGATATGACTGCCTCCTTGCAATGCATACTGAAGAAAGAAAATGTCTTTGAAGTAAGAGCAGGCTCCATTTCTAGGAAGAGAAGATTCAGACTGACAGAGCTTTGAATCTTAATATCTGTACAAAATAAGAAGCTTTTGTACAAAGTTGCAGCTGAGGAACTTTCTGAAGAATATAAATTTATTGGAAAAATCCTTCTTGCTGTGACAGGCATAAGGTTCTGTAAAAATGTTTTCTATTCATTAAACGCTGGCATTTGGGTGTACAGAGAATACTGTAGCACATTGCAGACAATGTAATATTTATGTGGTGTGATAAAGCTTTTTTTCCCCATTGACTTTTGAGATACTGATGGTCTAAAAACAGCAAAATGTGTTTGTTGTAATGGTGATCCACAATAATCTGGCTAGCTCTAGCTCTCTGGTTAGATGGTAATATAATCCTAGTATCTTTTTGCCACTGCAGAAGGATAATTAATTGCTAATTGAATGTGCTCTCTCTTTTCATAAGCAGTCCATACACCCCCCAAATTGAACATTTTAAACTATGGCTACATCTCCATTATATAGTGATAATCTCTTTAATTCCAACTTTTTTTTTTAATCTAAACCTTGGCAATGTTCTCCGCATGGATCACTTTTCCAGTAGCTCAGCTGATTATCATATATCATGCATGGTTTACTCTTTGAGCAAAGAACTGAAAAGCAAGAATTGTATAATCCAGGTCTCAACAATGATTCTGTCTGTGGCCTTGCAAGTGTTATTCAACTTCTTCTTGCGTAAAATGGGGATTATACTCTCCTACCTCACAGGAATGTAGTCAGAAGCAATGTTTGTCAAGTAGCTGGAAATGAAAGCTAATGCATTGGGAATGAGAATAAACTCCCTGTAAGGGTGTTCCTAGATGCACAGCAAGTTATACATTTTGGGGTACGGTTGTTCCTGCTTTTTGTTACTAATTTAGTTCAGGATTTTGTGCATGAGTGTGTGAGAGAGAGATTGATTCAGTAGCTTCCCTACCCCAAAAGCCTAAAGATGCAAAAAAAGCACCAAGGCCAAGATCCTCAAAGATGTTTAAGCATACAACTCCCAGTAATTTCCATGGAAATTAGAAGCCAAATACCTTTAAGGTTTTGGGCCCAAATTGTGTACTACACACTATTACCAAAATGAAATTTATATTATCTACCCCCACCCTATTTACTCCTTCTCCAGGAAGGCCTTCCTAGAAGGAGAGAAGGAAGAAGAGCTGAAGACTGCACAAAGCTATTTGCATTACCTATGTTGCTTGTCTAATCTAATTAACCTGGCTCACATTTGGATACTTCCATGTTGTGTACCACAACCTTTGGAGAGACTAGTGCATAGGTGCTAGAACTAGGAGTGTGGGGGATGCTGCCACACCCCCTGGCTTGAAGTGGTTCCCATTCTATACAGAGTTTACAGTTTGGTTCTGTGGCTCCCAGCACCTGCACTATAAAAATTGTTCCAGCACTCCTGGACTGGTGTGGATTTTATGCCTGGCTTGGACCAATCTCATGGAGGCCTTTGAATATCAGAGCCCTGATGGAGCTAGAATTGGACCATGCCCAGTGGGAATGCAGCATATGGTAAGCTGTGTTGCTAAAGCAGAAGGGTTGCCTCGTTTGGTACCAACTTGAACATTTTCAGCATAAGTGGCTTCATTTGGTTGTGCTGGGTCAGTGCATTGCTGATGTGGTAAGTCATTTACAATGCAACAGAGAAATGTGACAGCAGTATGGGCCAGAATCTGTATGTAGTTCTCATTCCTCTATTTTTTGGCATTCCACTATTTGGTTACCCCCACCCCCTTTTGCATTTCCAGCTGCCATTCATCCATGTCTGTACATCAGGTGCTTTTATATAGCTGCCTTATTACATGCCATAGAGATTTTCTTTCATCTGCCATACTGAATGAACCATCCAACTTCATTCTCCTGCCTTACTCTCCAGTGCATATGGTTTTCAGAGTAACTCATACAACCACTTCGTCCATCCTTGGCCTCTTATCTTTTCCTTGGCTCTTGGTGGACAGGCATGAAATCAGAGTATTCTGGTTCTTTGATTGGTTTTTGAACTGAAATGGACTTTCAAGTTTTGACAGAGAAAAAGATATCCTTTGATCTTTATAAAGTACTGCAATATTAATACTCTTCCTAAAACTCCTTCCTAAAAAGGAGAGGAATACCATAGGAATGATTGGAAGCAATGAACATTTCGGTCATGCACCTTATAGACTCACTTTCCTTTTTTAATGTCTTTGATCCTGTCTTGTTCTATTACTTAAGTACAAATGACAGATTATATTAGATACAGAAATACAGATTTCCTTTCTGTCACCACTAAATTATCATGCAAACTAAATTTCCAGCTGTTATTGATGTCCCCTGATTTAAGTATCTTTTTTAGCTTCTTTTCCTTATTTCTTTCCTGTCCTCCTTGGCTGTACAGAAGGGCTCTTAGTCTGCCTCTGGGAAGGTCGCCATCATTTTGCTGGAAAAGGAACACAATGAAGAGTGACAAACAGGCACACACCAGACACACAATACCTGATTTGTAAATGCAAAAAGGATGTCTCACCCCAAACCAGTAGTTGATGTATTTCAGTAACATAGGCTACATTTAAAAAAGGTTTAAGTTTGTCAGGTATTACATAGCAGCCCTCGATGTAAAGAATGGTTTCAGTGCTAGTTCTCTTATTCAGTCTTCATGGTTTAGAAAACCTTCCTGCCCACATCAAGTACTTCTAATCCAGGAAGAGCTATGAGACAGCTTTCCACAAGGCTGGTTAACCCTAAACAATTCTTTAAATTTCCTTTGGTGTCCTGTTCCCCTAACTCTTTTGTTTTGTTTTTAAACCTCCATCTAAAGTGAGTGGTTCAGCCAGAACTGAAATTGCTAAATTGTACCACAATAAGTACAGCTGTAACGCAAAACCCCGTTAACCTCAGCACAGTCAGACTCAATCTAGGTTGCTCCTTTCTGAGATGTGAACTCTCAATCCAAGGTCACTGACCAGGTGTCTATTATCAATTCCCAGTCTTTCCAGCAATGTTTCCCCCCCCTTAAGTGTGACACTCTAATTTAAACAGAAATTCTCAGTGTCTTTAAAACAGAAGCAAAAATGGCACACATTTGGGAAAGTCTATTCTGTCACTATCACTGCCCAATTAATTGATATGTAGCTAGTCCCCAAGTGCTCTTTTTAATTCTGCTTAACTGGATTGAGACAGACTCCCATGTGAAGGTATATGCAATGCCAGATGTGCTGTAATAAACTGCACAGCGAAGTCCAGCTATTTGCAACAACACATTGTTCAGAAACTTGTTATTCTTCTGCACTGCATATTCTAAGGTTCTCTTTTCAAATCCTCAAGTCTCCACCCCTTTAATTAGATTGTTGTAGTGGAATCCCCAGGAAATTGTTGGCATTATCAAGCTTTGCTGATCCAATTACACTTGCAAACTAATAGGTTTTCTATACACACACACACACAGAGATAATCAAATACCAGTCTGAGAAAGAGGAATAGTTTCTCCTGGGGTTCACACTAGGCGTAGTCTGAAATATCCCAGCTACAGCAATTCAAGTAATTGGCAAACAACACTATGGACACTTGCTTCCCCCCCCCGTCACTTTGAGCAGTAATACATTTATTCTTTCAGTGATGGATCACGCTACATTGCGTATAGTGTGATGTGCAAGATATCTTTATAATAATGCACTTTGATATTTAGATTGGACTTTAGCCGAGGCTGCACCTTAAAATTCAGAAGTTGAAACTAGTTCAAGATGTGGCATCCCCAAATTCCATCAGGAGTATGTGACTCTGATGTCTCATGGACTTCGTTGGCTGCTGGTTGGCCAGTTGATTTCCAGGCAAAGTTTAAAAGAGGTTTAGACAGAGTCCAAAATGGTTCCAGCCCTGTCTACCCAGAACCACTTCTCCTCATATGCTAGAACAGTAGCTGCACAAGGGCTCCTGAACTCTGGACTTCCCTTCTTACCTTGATTTCCTAAAATTCAGGTTTGATTACTTTTAGGACCAGAGAGATGCACCTGTTCTCTAAGACTTTCTCTTGGGTGGGTGGGAAAGAGGAATTGGCCAGGTGGGCTGAGGTTGGGAGGTTGCCATGGAGACTCCTAAGAACGTTCAAATAAATGTGGCAAAAAAATATTCTACACCTCAGGAATTTCTCTAGGAATGTTGTTTTTTTTTAAA
Source organism: Lepidochelys kempii (assembly GCF_965140285.1). Classification (NCBI taxonomy): domain Eukaryota; kingdom Metazoa; phylum Chordata; order Testudines; family Cheloniidae; genus Lepidochelys; species Lepidochelys kempii. The sequence continues at coordinate 35,218,582 of NC_136391.1, read as the reverse complement.
AGATTTGCTTGAGATGTATTCATTGCATAGTGTTAGCATTTGATTTTTTTAAAAATAATTGGTCTTGGAGAGTGAGACACAATAAAAGTTTAAATTAATAAAATAGCGTGAGAGTTTCTTGTTGAGGCAATGTCACAGATTAAGGATCTAAGAATTCTGAAGCAACATGATGTTTGGTGTGCTCCCTTGCATGGCAATAACCCACAGACTTTTAGCATTCCATCTTTTTCATACCATCACCAGTGTATGAACTTTGAACTACCAATAGGGTTGGGCATGTTTATGGCAGCACTAAAAATTGCAGGCAAAACAGTAGTAATGCAACTGGTAATGTGGACTTCCACCCCGTCTTTAAACCCCAGACCTTTCTGTGTACTTTACAGCATAAATCAAAAAACCCAACAGACCACAGGAGCCTCAGAAGGAAATCATCATAAGCATTTTTTACTCCTGGGGGAAAGAATCTCATTCTTGGAAAAAATGTATTCCTCCAGGGGTTTCTTGTAGAGTTAGTCAAATTTTATTTAAAACATTCACTGGCAGAAGCATAAATTAAATTGGACACAAAGACCCAACTAAACTTGTAAGAAACTGGGATTGCTAAAGGGCTAAAATGGGAGGAGGAGGTATGGAAAGAAAATTCTGTTTAAAAAAAATCCTAAGAAATTTACAGTGACTGACCATACAAATCAGTAGCAGAAGCCTATAAAGTATAAAAAGCAAAGCATATATATTAAGAGTATGAAAATATCTTATAGTCCACTTTTCTGCACACCCTACTTATATCTGTACAATTCAATTTATAACCATACAAGTAAGCTTTGAAATTCTGGCCCTAAAAGGTTCATTTTAAGCACTGGCGTGATAAAAAGAGCTAAAACAGAAGCCAAGAAAATGCAGGAAACAAGGATGAAAAACTGTAGGAAGACAGTAATACACAGAATCCAGTGACATAACTATGCAAAATTTAGACCCATTTGTACACATTTGGGTCAGAAAAAGAGCTGTGTTTGAAATATCAAATTGTGGAGCAGACTATTAGGATTGCCAATTTTCTAATTCCGGAAAAATGGACACCCTTGCCCTGCCCACTGCCCACCCTGTCCCACCACTTCCCAAGGCCCCGACTCGCTCACTATGTCCCCCCCTACCGCCGTCACTTGCTTTCCCCCCCATCCTCTCGCACGTGCTCATTTTCACTGCAAGGCCCAAACAGGCATATTTATTGTTTTGACAGATGTATTATGCAAAGTTCAGGTTTTATTTGTTACACGATGCTAGAGCTGGCAACAAAACAGTCAAAAAGGATAATTAAATAAAAAGAAATTTCACAAAGGTTTTCATGATTCTTTCCCTCCCCTCTTCCCCTTTTTTGTAACCAGCTCCATGTTTTTTTGTTCTCTAAAGTTATTGTAATGTTAGTGTAGAATTAGGACCACACAATTATCATAGCAGCAACAGATCCATTAAAGGCCCACTCCTGAAGCCCAAATACAAATCGATAGAGCACAACCACAGAAATGCACCTGTCCAGATACCTGTATAAATAAATCTGTAGAAACCGACTCCCACCCCTACTTGCAGATATACAGGTGTATTCATGTGTACACATCCAGCATGCATTAACACATGTACTTCCACATTTAATATTACAATTGTTGTTTAGTGCCTAGAGTCCCCAACTAAGATCGGGCTCCAGGTTGGTAAGTGCTGGACATACACATGACGAGAGAGTCTGCAACAAAGTTTATAATGTTGCTAGACAAAGGTGGGGAGAAATGTATAATACATTTGGCTCTTCTACAATTACTAGCCAACAACATTCACTTTTTAATAATACATTTCTTTTAGAGTTCTTCTCTTTTAAGAACTTGTTATGAAATGAACACATTTTATGTCAATTTTTTGGTGCGCAAGCCAACAAAAGGAATAAAAAAAATCAAAGTTAAGCAGCAAATTTTATTCACACAGATACACACATGCTGCAATACACACACCTCCCTACACAAAGATACAGTCTTACACACATACAATGCATGCATGCACACACTTGCCTACATAGAGACACTTTCATACACTTTTCCAGGGGTTGCCTAAATCACCCAGCCAGGAAGGGAGGAGGGTGGGCTGGAGGAGAGGGGATGGGGAGGGAAAGAGGCCAAGGACGATAGTAGGGTGGGGGTGAGAGGGGGCAATGAAGGAGAGAGGAGGAGGTGTGGGGGGGGAAGGGGGGTGGATGGTAATGCAGGGGGAGGCAGAAGGCTACAGGTGCATGAGGTTGTGGGGAACATAATGGGAGTGCAGCAGTGTATGGAGGTGAATGGGGTGCCGGTCTGTGGGAGGTGAGGGACATGGGGGTGGCAGCTCTGGGAGATGGAGAGGATGGGTGGGAGAGCGCTGTAGGGGATACAGAGCTGGGATGGGTAGGAGTGGGGGGCAGAACAGGATGGGATGGGAGAGGGATGCAGTGAGGGGGGGGATTGGGGTGCAGCCACATTCCCAGCATTTGGAGACGGAGATACACATACTTTGAACTCCTGGATGTTGGCAATGGGGTGACAGACTGTGGTTCGCAGCAGGGCGTGCGCTCCAGCTCGAGCCCGGCCACAGGAGGGCGGCCGTGCAGCAGTGGAAGTGGCGAGTGCCATGCGACCCCTCAACAGCCGCCTGCTGAGCACTCACGCTAGTTCCACCCCTGCCCTGACCCAGCCAATGGGAGCTGCGCCCGTGGGCTGGGGCAGCACGCGGGTCCCCCTGGCCGCCCCTAAGGCTAGGAGCCGGACATGACAGCTGCTTCCCGACCCAGGAGCACTGCAGCGTGGCGGCAGCACCAACCGGACAGTCAACAGCCTGGTCAGCAGTGCTGACCAGAGCCGCCAGGATCCCTTTTTGACCGGGTGGTCCAGTCCAAAAGCCAGACACCTGCTCACCCTAAATCACATCCATTTTCATTCCATTCATGTATAGACTCTTCCTTTCCAACAGCATTACGTTTTCCCCATTTGTTCCAACTGGGTTGAAAGGAGGGCAAGAAGGTCAAAAAGTGTGCTTGAAATTCCCGAAGAAGCAAGTGGCTCAGAGCATATTAGAATTAAACACTCCTCTAGACTAGAGTGATAAAAAACCCCTCACTGGTTTTAATTTACTGAGATTCACATGAAACTTTTTCCCCCACTTTTAACTCTAAGGAAGCATGGTTTAGTGAGTTGAGCTCAGAGAAGAGAGACAGCAACTTGTATGTTCAAACCCTGGCTCGGTCAGAAGCTTGCTGTATGACCATGGGCAAATGCCTGAATGCCTCTTCCTTCAGTAATGACGGGTTTCAGAGTAGCAGCCATGTTAGTCTGTATCAGCAAAAAGAAAAGGAGTACTTGCGGCACCTTAGAGACTAACCAATTTATTTGAGCATAAGCTTTCGTGAGCTATAGCTCACTTCATCGGATGCATGCAGTGGAAAATACAGTGGGGAGATTGTTTCATGTTCTGTGTATATAAAATCTCCCCACTGTATTTTCCACTGCATGCATCTGATGAAGTGAGCTATAGCTCATGAAAGCTTATGCTCAAATAAATTGGTTAGTCTAAGGTGCCACAAGTACTCCTTTTCTCTTTTCCTTCAGCTTTGCTATTTGCAAGATGAGGATGATTAATGCCTTCACAGTGGTAGAGTGAACTGATGTTCATACAGTGCTGTGAAGCACTGCGTAATACAAAATGAAAAGGAGTTATCTTGGGGAAGTTCATTTTCATGAAGGAAACAAAAATTAAACTCAAGCCAATGTGTGAGTGTCTCTGGTTTGGGACAGAAGCTACCAATTCCACATGATTTCAAATGAAACAATACCTCAACCTCACTTGAAACTCAGTTCATTTTTGCTGAAGAGTTCAGGATCAGCAGCAAACCTTTAGCTGGTCCTAACTCAAGTATTGAAGCCCTAACCCAAGTTCCACCCCATTTTGAAATTCATTAGGAAAGTGCCACACACCCTGCTCCTGACTTAGCTCTTTTCTACAACCTCCATAACACACAAACACTGATCAGACAACCCCACTTTGATAGCACCTGAAATGCTAGTGAACCACTAATATCTGCTGTTCACAATAGTTCAGAAGCTGGTCACACAAAATCAAAGCAACATACTTTTTCCTTCTTCAGTGTGGCTAGACAACAGCTTTGCAAATAGTGGAGATGCGTGCTGTCAGCATTAATGCTCTCTATGCAGCCAGTAACCAAATGCATGTACATTTTCAAGAATATTTGCACACATTGTAGACACAAAGTTATATTCCATGGTGATTCCAATTTTAAACAAACTGTCATTTTTTGACGCCATAGTTGTCTAAAGACAGCTCCTCTGTTGGCTCCTCATTAGATCTGGATTTAGTTTTCATTACTTTCTTAATAGTGTTGGCTTTATTCTCTGCTCCCATCACAGTGAAGACACAGATGAAAATGACACTTTTCCATGACACTCCTGACACACTCTGCTCATAAAAGATATCAGCCAGCTTATCAAAAAACTTATTTCCTCTGCCGAAATTAAGATACAGTATTAGCTTGACCAATAGCAGGCTAATTATTAAGTGTCAATAACATGCTCAGCCCTGCGCAAGGTAATCCCTGCCCCAAGGAACTTTCAATCCAAGGGCTTTATCCTGCAAATGCTTACTAATGGGTGTAGTGTTTGCTACCAGTATTAGGTGTTTGCAGGATTAAACATTTTCCCAACTCGAATCATCATAGGAAGTTTCTGGTTTGCTTGGTTTTATTTGTTTAAATGAACTTGCTGGCTCAGGTCTATTATTTTAGGATCAAGATACATTTTCTGTAAATGTAATATGCTTAAGGCTTATCTATGGCTTAGATCAATGTTAGGAGGCACCTGCAACTGCAGAGACTGCTGACCAGAGATTTCATTTCCAATAACCAAGGTACTGTCTCTCTCCCCTCCTCCCGTCCCGCAAACAAATACCACCACCCTCCCTTCACTTCACAGGCACACATGGGATTCATTTTATTTTGCTTTTGTTTTAATATATGCCACACACAGTACAGCAATGGTGCATCCGTCACAGGATCCTGCTAGACAGGCAGTCTGGGGATACAGGAGAATTTGCCGAAAGATTTACTAGAAACAATCAAATTAACAAGAACCTCAGTCTATGGGTTCAGTCGCCTAAAATAATAACGATTGAACTTTGCACCAAGGATCTTAAATTTGCCGCAGCGGTGATGCTTCTGGGCATGAATACAAGAGCCTCCAGAGACAACTTGGAGGCAGAAGCTGCATATTTTAAAGTGAGAAGTGTCATTTCTAAACATCAATGACCTTAATGAAATCCTTATTTTTTTGAGGACTGAATCAACACCGAGATGTAGGTAGCCTCCCATTCCTGTTAAAAATTCTCCTGCATCCCAACATCCTAACAAAGAACAAGACAGCCTCTCAAGAAAAAAAGAAAAGGAGGACTAGTGGCACCTTAGAGACTAACCAATTTATTTGAGCATAAGCTTTTGTGAGCTACAGCTCACTTCATCGGATGCGTTCAGTGGAAAATACAGTGAGGAGATTTATATATTCACAGAACATGAAAAAATGGGTGTTATCATACACACTGTAAGGAGAGTGATCACTTAAGATGACAGGTTTCAGAGTAACAGCCGTGTTAGTCTGTATTCGCAAAAAGAAAAGGAGTACTTGTGGCACAAGTACTCCTTTTCTTTTCACTTAAGATGAGCTATTACCAGCAGGAGAGTGGGGGGGAGGGGGCAGGGGGGAACCTTTTGTAGTGATAATCAAGGTGGGCCATTTCCAGCAGTTAACAGGAATGTCTGAGGAGCAGTGGGGGGTGGGGTGGGGAATAAACATGGGGAAATAGTTTTTGTGTAATGACACATCCACTCCCAGTCTCTATTCAAGCCTAAGTTAATTGTATCCAGTTTGCAAATTAATTCCAATTCAGCAGTCTCTTGTTGGAGTCTGTTTTTGAAGTCTTTTTTGTTCTAATATTGCGACCTTTAGGTCTGAAATCGAATGACCAGAGAGACTGAAGTATTCTCTGACTGGTTTATGAATGTTATAATTCTTGACATCTGATTTGTGTCCATTCTTTTTGCAAATACAGACTAACACGGCTGCTACTCTGAAACCTTTCAAGAGTGTCTGAGTGAACGACTCAGCTGAACACAGAATCAGAGGGGGAAATGGAATATTTTGAATGAGCAGTAAAGAACTTTAATAAAAACTCCTTGAGGCTAGAGAACTGGTTAAAGATACATAGTTAATTTACCAGGTTTAAAAAAAAAGAAAAAACAAACCACACCTCACAGTCCTTATTAAGTTTGCTGTTTCCTATACAAAAATCTACCATTAATTCTCCATATCCAAGGAAGGCAAGAGAAAAGGAAGACCTGTATGGTTGAATGGCAAAGCTCAAGAGGTCATTCATTCCAAAGAGATACTTCAGATGATTGAAATCCAATGCTAGTGAAACCAATAGAAGGGCTCTTAAAGTATGGCAATTAAAATATAAAAAGGAAATTAGAAATACTAAAATGGATCTTCAAAAGTAGATATTCAAAGACTTGAAATGAATTCTTTAAGCATAACAGAAGCAGGAAGTCCCTTAGAAAACTGGTGGGTGTGCTGAACTATCAGGGAGTGAAAGGAACAGAGACAACATTGCTGAGAAGCTAAGTTACCGGTGAGACATCTACCCTGGACCTATTGTCTGCAGGTAATAAAGATGAAGCACTTTCAGATATTGGGGTGTCAGAATAGATATTACTGGAATAAATCAATCAGATATATATTAAAGAATTCTGAAAAACTTTAAAGTGATTGAACTGCTAACAAAAATACACACACATTAAAACCAATAACCATACCAGAAGGCCAGAAGACAGCAAAGGTGTACAGACCTCTAAAAAATGATGGTGCTGGGGTTGAACTTGAGAATTGCAAACCTATGGAGGTTTTTTTTTTTTTTTTAATTAGCAGGTAAATGGAAAGAAAAGATAATACGAAATAGAATTCTAAAACATGCTGATGAATAGGATACAAAACTAGTATGGAGGACTTGTGGCACCTTAGAGACTAAGAAATTTGAGCATAAGCTTTCGCGAGCTACAGCTCACTTCATCAAATGCATTCAGTGGAAAATACAGTGGGGAGATTTATATACACAGAGAACATGAAACAATGGGTGTTACCATACACACTGTAACCAGAGTGATCACTTAAGGTGCGCTATTACCAGTGGGGGGAGAGGGGGGGGAAGCCTTTTGTAGTGATGATCAAGGTGGGCCATTTCCAGCTGTTGACAAGAACGTCTGAGGAACAGTGGGTGGGTGCCGGGGGGGGGGGGGGGGAGGGAGTAAAACTATTTCCCCTTTTTATTCCCCCCCCCCCGCACCCACCCACTGTTCCTCAGACGTTCTTGATCAAGGTGGGGCATTTCCAGCAGTTGACAAGAACGTCTGAGGAACAGTGGGTGGGTGCGGGGGGGGGGGGGGGGAATAAAAAGGGGAAATAGTTTTACTCCCTCCCCCCCCCCCCCCCCCCGGCACCCACCCACTGTTCCTCAGACGTTCTTGTCAACTGCTGGAAATGCCCCACCTTGATCATCACTACAAAAGGCTTCCCCTCACCCACTGGTAATAGCTCACCTTAAGTGATCACTCTGGTTACAGTGTGTATGGTAACACCCATTGTTTCATGTTCTCTGTGTATATAAATCTCCCCACTGTATTTTCCACTGCATGCATCCGATGAAGTGAGCTGTAGCTCATGAAAGCTTATGCTCAAATAAATTTTAGTCTAAGGTGCCACAAGTACTCCTTTTCTTTTTGCGAATACAGACTAACATGGCTGCTACTCTGAAAACTAGTATGGTTTCTGTAGAATTGGTCTTGTTTTTTTAGATTGTAAGATCTTCAAGGCTGGGACTGTCTCATTACATGGATATACAGTGCCTAGCACAATGGGGTCCTTGTTTTAGTTGAGCTTCAAGGCACTTAGTATAATGCCAATAGTAAACATGATATTTACTGTTTATCCCATACATTCCTACAAGCTCTTGATACATTCAAATTACAGAGCATAGGCAATAAAAAGAAAACATCTTTTCCTCACCCTTCACACCCAGCCTCAGTGGCCTTATCAGATACATGACCCACATACATTCCAGTTCTAGAGGAATGTTTCATTCCAAGCAAAGTTTATAGTAGCCTGGCTATCCCCCAGTACAGAGATCTGTCTGCCTGCAGCCCAATGCTGGTTAGCCATAGAGATTAGGAAAAGCTTGTTGTTTCAGAAGTAAATTTCTTTTTCTTCCTTACTAAAACAAAATGATCCGTCACTGGCTGAAGGGCATTGCACTGAAACATATCAAAATGTATTCCATCAGCCTGATGAGTTATGTGACATACGTACACACCAAAAAGAGCATTAAAAATCATTCAAGCATAAACTGAAGAGGTGTGGGTGTCAAAGAAAACTGGATCATGGTCTCACTGATGCCTGCAGTTAGTGAAGTGCAGAATTGTGCTCAGAAATACACTGTCCAATGCATAACCAATGAATATATTTGTATGTTCTTCTAGTGATAGATCATTAGAAACCACCGTAATTAGAGTATCAGCATCACCAACTCCACCATAGTGTCCTGCCCCTCAGTCATGACTGGTTTTCAAAACCTGAACAAGGCCCCCCATATTGTGTACCACACTGTGCATATTGCTAGCATTCAGCAAACAAGTGAATGGTTAGTCGCTGCTGAAAGCCTCCACAAGCTACATTAGAGCCTCTGGGGCTGCCAGCAAGTTTACTTTTGCTTATTGTTTGCTGCCCATGTGCTCAGTGCTGTTCAAATCAGAGGCTTATGGGCCACTCACCTAGGATGGCCCAGATCCTGCAAATACCAAGTCCATGGGACAACTCATATATCTAAAGATAAGCAAGTAGAAGTGTTTGCAGTATTGAAGCCTACGTTAGGCAATACAGTGCTAGGACAATGCACTGGGTAAAATAGTCTCCTAAATGGTGCCAATTTCTCTTTAAAGTTTACATACTTCCATTCTGGGGGTGGCGGGTATTGTTGATCAGATTAATTAAAAAGTGTGTTTTAAGGAAAGATTTGATTAAAGAAAGAAAGTGATTAACTGGTTCCCAAGGGCAACATGATAGAAGAACAAGAGTCAGGGGACAATAGAAAAAGGATGCTAAAGAAAAACAACGACAGGGTTTTGCTGAGTTTTTACTTAAAATCATAAGTCTGCCCAGCTTTGCTCAAAACTCTGCCCATAGGTTTGCAAACATCTGAAAACCTGACCTGAGTTTTGGATCAGTAAAGTAATTAAATCCCATGACCTGGTTTCAAGACATTTTTGGAAAAAAACATCATGTTGCTCCAATTACAAATAATGAACTATGAAAGCAGGTGAAAAATACAATTTCTAGAATTCAGAAAATAAAGGCTTTAAATTAAATTGAAGTGACACTCCAGCCCCTAAACATGAAGAACATTTAAATAGAAAATAACTAGGTTATATGGGCATGGGTTAAATCAGGGATCAGCAACCTTTGGCACGTGGGGCAGGCCGAGGGATGTGCTGGCCGCTGCTTCCCACGGCCCCCATTGGCCTGGAGTGGCAAACCGCGGCCAGTGGGAGCTGCGATCAGCTGAACCTCCGGATGCGGCAGGTAAACAAACCGGCCCAGCCTGCCAGGGGGCTTACCCTGGTGGGCTGTGTGCCAAAGGTTGCCGATTCCTGGCTTAAATAAAAGTTATTTAACAACACAAGTACCATGGGTAGAAAGGAGATAAATTAATCCCCAGGGCAGGGGAAATTCCTCAGGAAATAAAAGTGAAAACAAGTGACTACACATCTGAAAAAAACACTTTTAGAAGCACCAAAGCTAACCCCAGAGATGAAGTTGGGAAACATAATGGAAAGGTAGCATGGTCTAATGGACAGGGCTTTGGAAGGACAGTGAGGAGACCCAAATTCTGTTACTGCACAACATTGGACAAGCTACATCTCCTACCACCCTTTGTCTATTTAGAATAAGCTCCGCAGGACAAGGACTGTCTTAGTATATTTTTGTACAGTGCCTAGCTCAATGACACTGATTTTGGTTGGGGTCTCTAGAGGCTATCAAAATGCAAATAAAATTGATGCCCAACAATTATCCTCCAATTATAAGATATCAGTGGATAGTGTTGTCTTTCTGATAAAAAGATCTTCATACAGACTGGGTTTCTGCTTAGGTTACTTATGTTCTTCTGATACATATTTAACCTTTTAGTTGGCAGTTCTCAATACTTAATGTCCTCTTATCCTATGTTAGAGTGCCAATTGTAGTCATATCATCAAGGTCCACCACAAACAAACGCTGTTTTCATATCAGTAATTGTCATCCTGTTCTGCTTTCGGTTCTTCCATGTGCATTTTTGGCAAATAGAATTCCAGCAGAAAGGGGATGGGGAGCGTGTGCTCTTGTGAGACCTGGATACTAGATAAATCACCAAAACTCTGCAATGTTTTTCACAAGACAGAAAGATTTTCCTTTGAGTCCTGCTATTTTGCCAACACCCAGCACAGACAGTTTTCACCTTTCTTAGTGCTGCTCAGGCAATATACTTGGAAGGATAATACTGTGGAAATGTGTCAGATCCCAAGACAGAATATATGGAAATCAATTACAGGATGAGACACAAATAGCATGCCTAAGTAAACACTGATAATAGCCAACTTGAACCTCTCAACTTATAATTGGGAATCTTCGCAATGAGACACTGTAGAGTGGATAAAGAAATGACACTTCTGGCAAATGATTGCGCTGCAGACACCGAGTTAGAAACTTTGCTTGGAAAAACACATTTCTCAATGCTCATTTACCTAGATCAAGACAGAGAAGAGCTGACAAGGAGTGGGCCAGGCTTAACCTGTATTTGCGTCTTTTTGTTTAAGTCTGTTTAAATGTAAAAATGGAGACCTCCTTTATTATATATGCAACAAATGACCAGACATTTACTTTTATTGTGTCCAATTAAGTAGTTCTAAGAACAAGGGATCAAGTGAATGGCAGGTACATTCAGAACAAATAACATGGAAGTTCTTCACATGCACCAGGAAGTCATCTCATAGAATTCACTATTGCAGAATGCTAAAGAGCAATGCACTGTACAGTACAGGATTTTAAGTGTGGTGGATGATATTATGATCCATAATGATATTTCTTCTTCATAAAGCAAATGGGCCATTCTCTCCTTATTAATCCCAGGTCTCAAGATCCCAAAACTAGGCTGGTGGCAATCTCAGGTTCTGATCCTGCATTCCACTCATGCAATCACAGGGAACAACCAATATGCAATTACAGAATTGAAACCTTGGTCTACGCTAGCATCATCTGCTTACAGCTTTATTGTACATTGAATGAATTAGCTAGTGTTTACAAAACACTGAAGATTTTGGTACAAAACTCATTGCTGGTGTAAATGGGCTCAATTCTGCTAAAAAAGTTAGTGGAAGAATCTGCTTATACCAGAGCGGTGAATTTGGCTCCTAATGGGCTGCATAAACTAGGTATTAATTTCACTGAGAGCTATTAATTTTCTATTAAAGGAAGTTTCAAATGTCTGTAGTAAAAATGCTGAAGGGAATGGTGGTTTTCATTAGTGTCTGGAAATATTTAACACACATTAAATTCAGAAGTGAAAGACATTTTAGAGAGCAGAGAGCTATCCTTTAACTTCACAGTCCACGGTCATGAACTAACTCCTAAACATCCCAGAAGATTTCAAAAGACCAAAACTCGTATTTCTGACATAGTACATATATAATGGCTGTTATAGTGGCCCTTCATTGCATGCCTCATAAAATACTGAGTACATAACAAATAATTTATAGCTCACAGACGCATGCATTGACCCAGAGTGCAACACACAAACCTATGGCAGTCAAAGTTAGCTTGCTAAAAACTCAGCAAGTGCTAAAAAGAGTTAGAAAAAAACTCCAAACATGAATCCTTTTCATATGACTGACTTGGCAAGTATTATACAAAGAATTCCTATAAAGCAAGCTCAAATAACTGGAAAATAAAGGAGAGTACGATTTTGTCCTTCGATTATTCTTCTGAAGTGTAGTTGGGTTCTGAAAAAAATAATGCTGTATGTATCAGTTACTACGATACTCCCATTTTTATATTAATATATTTAAGGATACCAAGTAGTAGAAAAAGAATTCAGTGTGTTTATGGATTGTTCCTTTTTTAGTAGGGTATCCAGACACTCTTTGCACATTTCAGCTTCGACCATTTTATATCTCAAGCACAGCTTTCCTTGAGGGCGCTGTCTGCAGTAGCCATCATAAGCATCAGAGGAAATTAAGTATCGTAGTCCTACATTCTCCATGTGAAACAAATACTTCAGTTGTTCCCATGATCGGATTCATAGCTGCTACAATGAACGTAAACAGTATTAAAATATTTGAAACCCTAAATTTATGTTGGCTTGCTATAGGGCACACCAAAGCATTTGGCTTGATTGAACATTCCACTTAGATGTGGTATGCAGGTTCTTCCCATGAGTGGCAGGCCAGATTTTCATAATTGGTTACCCTGCTGATTACAATTGTGATCCCTGATGAGGCTATTGTACTAAAAACTTAGAAACGCAACCAGGGAAGGAAAACAGAAGGTCTTATTTTTTAAAGGAATCTTCAGCCAAAGGGGTCAACAAACATCCTTTAAAAAGTGACATGAAAAACTTCTTGCTTTTGTTTATTTCACTTGAAATTAGTGAGGACCAACAAAGTCTCACCTGAATTCAACTGCTTCCAAAGCTGACAAGTTGTATACTATATTCTTTGGGAATCTCAAATAATGTGTTGCACAGAGTTTAGAGAACACTACTTGGGAACCAGAGCTCCTGAGTTCCATTTTCAGGCTTGCTAATGAGTAGCTGTGCAGTCCTGAACAAATTCCATTTGTGTCTCTCTTGCTACCTCTCTGTAAGGTAGACAATTGTGTGTAAAACACTTCAAAGATGTAAAATGGCACATTAGTATTAATTATAAAATACTTATCTAATACACTGGTATTTTACAACTGAATTATCTATTAAGTGCTTTAAGATTCAGGATGTAAGGTGCAATACAAAGCACTATATCTCAAACTGCTCAATTTTTAAACTCCCAGGCTAGTCTTCGTTAATCCACACAAATGCAATTGAAAGAACATCTGGAAATAAAAAGTCTTTGATTTTAAAATCAAGTGGTACTGCAAACAATGTGTAAAAGAAGATTATTTAATTGCTTCAGCTTCGCATGCCACTATCATTAGTCTGTGTTTGTAATAATGAATTATTGCATTAAAATGTGCACAAACAAAGCTACATTTTCAAATTTAGGTGTATGCAATTGCACACACAAAATTGTAGATACCTAAATTACATATGCCTATACTAGATATGTTCACCTGACTACTGGGAACCTAACACGCCATGTGCACACCATGTAGATGTGTGCAGTTATATGCATGCATCTGTGCACAACAAAACTTGAAAATCTGCTCCATAACTGCAATGTGAAACTTGTGGCTGAACCATAATTGCTCTATTCTCTATCATTTCTAACAGACAATCCAGAAATTCAGCACATCCTCTCTACAACACTCAGCTTCAAGTACAGAGATGAACAGTGGTGTATCCAGAGACCCAAAACAGCATTTTCCTCCCATGGGGAGCATTCCCCATGAATCCCTACAATTTACAATCTCTTTTGTGCTATAAATTGATCTTGTATCCATGTCTCTGTAATTTGCCTACACATTTTTAAATTTTATCAAACTCCAGTGCAGTATTTGCAAGAACCAACAGTAGCTATAAGAAAGGCCTCAAAGGATTCTTCTCCTTCTGAATAACTAGATTTACTGCCACATTAACTGAAGTAAATCTCTTCACCACCCACATTTAGTCTTTCATGCTCCAGTCTGCTGGTAATTTTTTCATTGTCAGTAATCAATGAAAATTTAAATGAGAACTATGTACTGGGCTAGAGTTGCATTTACATTTTTAAGTAATGACATAACCTAACACCTGCACACTTTCGTGCAAAACTTCAAAAGTTTTTTCCTTCTTAAATTGGATTCAAACATTTACGTTGCAATTTCTGCCTGCAGACCTCACGGGCATACACTAGTCACATCAACTGTTTATAGTTCTGTTGAAAAAAAAAAATAGACCCTGGAATAAACATAGCACCACAGCTGAAATTTCATTCTGGAAAAGCTTGTTAAAATAAGTATGTATTACATTTTATCCCTAGAGCCTTGAATCCATTGACATAGTAGCTTGTGGTTTGCACAGTTATTTCAAGGCCAGTGCAACACCGAGTTTAAATTGAAATCTGTGTGCCTGTAAATGTAAGGTACATGCATTGACCCACAGGTAATGCCGGTACTTTGTTAACCAATGACTTAACCACCCTCATGATGGTTTAGACAGATTTTCAAATCCCCTTCCTTGACACACGCATGCCTCATGCATCCTTCAGTTACATTGGGTTGCCTAAAGCAAAGGTGACGTCTGCAACCAGACATTGCCCCCAGGAAAGCAAAAGCATAACTCATTTCAGATGGAAGTGGTTTTCTAAGAGTTGTGAAAAAGAAAGGAGGATTCTAGAGAGGAGGCATTTATACTTGCCTCTTCTGAGCTATTATAATAGAGAGCTAAAGTACATTTTATTCCACAAATTTAGCAGCTATTCTTTCAAATAGGCATCTTGCTAATTTCATAAATGCATATGTTATATCCCTCCCCATCTTGGGCCAGGGACTGTACCTTACTTTACACTCATGCCCTGCCTATCACAATGCAGCCTTGATCTTGATTGGAGTCTCTAGGCACTACTACAGTACAACAGTAAAATGAATGTCTACCCACTAATGAATGAGGCATAAATGCTCAGTGGTTCCTAAACAAGTCATCCTCACAGCAGTTACATTAAGCAAATAATGTCTTTCCACTCATACAGCACCTTTCATCTGAGAAAACCAAAGCAATTTATAAGCATCAAATACAGTGAAACCTAATGACTATGGCCACTAGAGGGATTTCTGTTTTTCTGGTCAATGATGGGTAGTCATGCAACGGTGGGATTGCTGTGGAGAAACCTTCATGAGAACAAAGATCTTACTGGCCATTAGAGCGGGTGACAGATTAATGTTGCACAGCTTTCACTGTAATTAAGCCTCAACATCCTTGTGAGTAGAATATTATCCTAATTTTTTCATAGGAGGAAAGTGAGTTCCAGCAAGGTGAAGGCCCCAAACATGTAAACACTTAAGAACAAGCTTATCTTTACACATATGAGCAATGTGTAAAACTACTCATATGCTTACATGTTGCCAGGATCAGGATCAAAGTCAGTGGTTAGAAGCCAGGAATGCCAATTCTTAGTCCTCTGCCCTAATTCCTCGAAAAATTCCATAGTCAGGCCTTATTCAAAATTGTTTTTCTTCCAATACGCCCATTAATATAGAACACATCATCTGAAGATACTCAAAAGCCATTATTCTGGTGTAAAAAAACCCCAAAGCATCCAACCACATTACTTCCAAAACATTGCACTGTGTGCTGCAAAGAACAATTAATGAAATTAGAAGATACTTTTTAATTTCTCTTATTCTGCTTCATTTAATTCTACAGAGTATTTTTGGATACATGAAAAACTCTATACAAAATAAAGTTGTACTGGACTGTAACCAATAATTTACATTCACCTCTTAGGTCCAAACAGTAATTGTCAGAGAAATAATATTTATGGAGTAAACAGAAGCCTACAGTACATCATAAAACTGCTCCTCATAAAATTTGCTAAACTCTACGCTCTTGAACATGTCTGCTCAGCCAAGGCTAGGGCTGAATCATGGAAACTAAATCACCCTAATCTCAAGGAGGCAGAGAAAGAGATTGGTCCTCCCAGGGTCAATGTTGAGGTCATTGGTGGACAATGTATCAGCTTGAACTGAAACCGATTACACCCAGCAGCCCTCTGCTTTAATAAAGGACTTTGATTTCCAGGGCTGCAGGCCATTTATCCTCTAAGTGCTACAATATACTCAAACTGAATTTTGTCTAGTTTGTATTGAACTGTTAATCTAACTGCTCCTCTATTATGTTGAGAGAGAGAAAAGTGAAGAGGACTGCAAGGAATTCATGCAAGATTCTAAAATGTGCTTTGTTTCAGCAGGGATGAATTTGGTCCAATATCTATAACCAGTTCATAGACCAGGGGTGGCCAACCTGTGGCTCTGGAGCCACATGCAGCTCTTCAGAAGTTAACGTGCAGCTCCTTATATAGGCACCCACTCCGGGGCTGGAGCTACAGGTGCTAACTTTCCAATGTGCCGGGGGGTGCTCACTGCTCAACCCCTGGCTCTGCCCCCCACTCCACCCCTTCCTGCCCCCTCCCCTGAGCCTGCCGTGCCTTTGCTCCTCTCCCCTTCCCCCAGAGCCTCCTGCACGCCATGAAAAAGCTGATCAGGAGGTGCTGATCGGCAGAGCTGCTGGTGGGCGGGAGGCGCTGGGAACGGAGGCTGCTGACGTATTACTGTGGCTCTTTGGCAATGTACATTGGTAAATTCTGGCTCCCTCTCAGGCTCAGGTTGGCCACCCCTGTCATAGACACTGGGATGAGGAGGAGAGTGAAAGGGCAGTTATCTGATTGGACAGGTCATTAAGAGGAGAGCTTTCATTAAAGAAGCCAAATGGCGTCAGTGATGAACTACGTGAAAAGGCTAGAATGTAAATTCTCTTCCATATTCAGTTTTTATGCAGAGCTTTTATTGCACTTCCCTCTGCCCCCCATTTTTATAATCCAGGTTATGGTCTGGAACAAAGTGAAGGTAGTCTACCACTACAATAGTCAATCTGGTTACTGCAGGCTAGCATTCAATCACATTAAGAATTGCTGCTTGGAAACAAAAACTCATGCAATTGTAAAAGAGCTAGCTCAGTCAAGGTAAAAAATGTAACAAGTGGATACAAAAACAAACAAGTGCAAGGTGAAAATTGCTGTTGTCCTGTAACATATGTACACGAACATTAAGTATTTTACACAGTGGAATAGCTTTAACAAGAGACTGAAAAAAAAAAAAGCGCATACATTTTTAATGGTGAAAGTAACTAACCATTGGAACAATTTACCAAGGGTCATGGTGGATTCTCCATCACTGAAATTTTAGATCAAGGTTGGATGCTTTTTTTCTAAAAATATGTTATAGGAAATATTTTGTGGAAGTTTTCTATGGCCTATGTTATACAGGAGGTCAGACTAGATCATCATAATGGCTCCTTCTGGCCTTAAAATCTGACTGTGGAAGGCCTGTCCCAGAATACTTCAGTCGTTAAGAGCTGTTTCCTGAGAGGCAGACCTAAATTCAGATTCTTGCTCTACATCAGGCAGAGGGAAGATTTGATCCCACAGCCTGTTCTAACCGGTGGGCTTCAGGTTATAAGGGTAGAGCAGCAGTAACACTGCAACCACTTTTCTTGAAAGAATGCTGATTTGGCTTATGCACCTAACTCCAGAAGAGGGTTCACAGTTGTGAATGCCGAGTGGAAACAGGCATCTCCCTCTGGCCCAGACTTAGGTAGCTAACTTCTTAGGAGGGGCAGGATTTATGCCCCACCCTTCTTCCCAGCATTTCCTTTTGGCTAGTTTAGGTGGCTCCCTGCTTAGTATGCTGACTTTTGTGAATGCCATTCTTAGGCACTTAACTCTCCCATGCATTGTATAAGGAGCCTGGCCACCTTAATTTAGGATTGTGAATTCTATTAGGCAGCAGGGCACTTTAAAATTAAGCGGTGTTGCAGCATCTAAGTCTCCCTTGTGAATCTCACCCACAATATTAAACTTTGCAGCACTTGCCAACACACTCAAAACATAATAGCTTTATCTTTGATTTGTCATTAATAAAATGGTGATTTTACTGACCTTCAGATTTTTATTTTTTAAATAAAGCTGCAGTTTTCAAAATAGAGGAAAAAATTATTTTGTACAAAATAACTGCATGTGCATGTTATTGAGCCCCTTCTTGTGGGACTACTCAAGATAGTAAAGTTAAGCATATGTATAAGCATTTGCAGGATTGGGGCCATACAGCTGAATTCTGCAATCCTTAAAAACAAAATTCTATTTGAAGGTAATGGAAGCTTTGGGATTCGAGTTTAGCCTAATGTTATGAAGAAGTAGAGTTGTATTTACAGCTAAATCATTCTACTGACATTACTGTACATATCTAAAATTAAGTCTAAAATTAAGCATTAGTTGCAGTTACGAGTACAACTTTGTCATTTAATTTTAGTAAACAACAAAAAGCTTTTGGATTTGTAACTAAACAGCCCTTAATCCTGTCAGATTTAACAACCCTAACTGAAGGGTTTAAATAATTGAAGGCCCATTGCTACATCTGAAAAAGTTCTGCTTTCTACAAAATAACTAGTGTCAGTTTGTTTTCAATAATGCAGTATGAGATTTATGAAATCTTCAAAACCAAATCCTCTTTAAAATTATCCTAAAGGCTCTCCCAAAAATCCATCAACAAATGTGCTTAAAACAACTTACTGCTGTGCTGTGAACCTGAAACTATTGCTTCCACCTGTAATTTACTAAGCACTAAAAGGGAAACCTTTTACCACCTCTTATCCTTGCTACTCATTCTAAAATGAAAAAGGCTGTTCTAAATTAAATACACCATTAGGCCTTTTTAATACATTCTATCAGTTCAACATTTATTTCAGCATTTTTAGTCTGAAAGCAATGGAAAGCGCCTGTATGCTTCAATTCTTGATGTATAACAATATTTTAAAATCATCGTGCCCTTCTTGCAGGTGTGGAATAATATCTCCCCACAGAGCACCTCCGAGACAGCACTATACACCTGCGCTGAATGGCTTTTCTCCTAGTAAGACATTATGTTGGGTACTTTGGGTTTAGTCTTGCTCCCATTGAAATTAATTGAAGTTTTGCCATTGTCTTCAATGGCACCATGGTCCAGGCCTCATTTAAGCCCCTTTCCTACAAAAACTTATGCAAATACTTGGTAGTTACACTTATGTGTAACTACCATTCCATTCAAATGGATCATGTCTTTGGATATGTGCTGCAACTCTCATGCGCAAAGTTCAAGTGAAACTTGTTTCTTTTTTATCTTGTGATTTATCCAAAATCTCCTGCTGGTAATAGCTTATCCAAAGTGACCACTCTCCTCAGTGGTCACTTTGGATAAGCTATTACCAGCAGGAGAGTGAGTTTGTGTGTGTGGTTTTTGGAGGGGGGTGAGAAAACCTGGATTTGTGCTGGAAATGGCCCACCTTGATTATCATACACATTGTGAAGAGAGTGGTCACTTTGGATGGGCTATTACCAGCAGGAGAGTGAGTTTGTGTGTGTGGTTTCTGGAGGGGGGTGAGAAAACCTGGATTTGTGCTGGAAATGGCCCAACTTGATGATCACTTTAGATAAGCTATTACCAGCAGGACAGTGGGGTGGGAGGAGGTATTGTTTCATGGTCTCTGTGTGTATATAATGTCTTCTGCAGTTTCCACGGTATGCATCCGATGAAGTGAGCTGTAGCTCACGAAAGCTTATGCTCAAATAAATTGGTTAGTTTCTAAGGTGCCACAAGTTTTGACTAAAAATTTTAAAAAGGCTGCTGATAAAATGAAACTTAGAACCAGAATCTCAGCTGGTGTAAATCAGCTTCATTTACTTGACTTCAACAGAGCTAAGCAAATTTCTAGTTGTTGAGAATCTGGACTACAATTTTTTCCTGTTACTTTACATCTAAAATGACATATTAAAATTAAGAATGAGAATAATTTAGGCAGGATTGGGGCCTTTATCTCTATTTAGGACCTAATCCTGAAAATGCTTATGTATGTGCTTTACATTATTACCATGAATAGTCTCACTAGTCAATGGGACTACTCACAGTAGCAAAGGCAAGCATGTGCATAAGTGTTTGCAGGATCAGGGATCTTAATGATAAACTTTTTATATTTAAGTTTAGAGGTATCTATTGAAAATGGGAATTAAGTGAGTGAGATAGTGAAATAGATTTCACTAGTATTAGAACTGTATATTGACAACTTGCAGATGGAAGAGGCTTAGACAAGATAAAAATAAAAACCTCCAATACGTTTCCTTTAAGCATTTCAGTCCGGAGTGAACTTGAACTGCGATGCATGTTTTTATTTACAACACTAGATACTCCATAATGTCAGAAATGATTTTCATATGTAAATGGATTGTTGTGTCAAATAAACGGTTTCATGATTGAATTTACTCTTAAAATGATAGTATCGTTCAGTAGACATTGTAATAAAATTTAGCAAATGTGCACTTAGCAAGGAGCTCAGTCCCAGGCAGTTATTTTGTACAAAACAATATTTTTCCCTTTGTCTATTTTGAAAACTGTGCGGCTTCATTTAAAAAATAAAAATCTGAAGGTGGGTAGAAATCACCTGAGCAATTGAATGATCTGCCTGACTTTTCACCAGTTATACTGGTAGCTTGCTTTTTGCTGGGATTGTGAAACTTTACTGGTTCAAATTACAGTTCCTAAAGTGTAATTACATTCTATTTCACTTTCTGGTTTACAGAAACTAGCACAATAGTACTGTGTTCAGGTTTTTCAATGAAGCCAGGGAATTTTTTGCATGTTTAAATGTCATGAAAACATTTTTGTTCATGCTGGGTTTTATAAAATCTGATTTCAAGGAAAATACATTTTTGGACCCGAACTACTTGCTTACCTACCTTTTGGATATAAACTCAAGTTTCCCTCTGAAGAAACATTTCCATTTTTAAAACCAACAAAACACTGATGCAAGTACTTGTTTTTCCTGAAAAAATGAATCTACTTAATAATAAGTCTAACTTTTAATAAAAAGTTCTCTCTTACTTCATGATGGCACTTGTGGGTGAGCAATGCATGTAGGCACATTTTTAAATGGCTTATAGTTTATGTAGAAACAAATTGTGAGAATAAGGAAAAGGGCCAATCTAGAAAGTTATCAGAGTGAGGGGAGGAAAAGCACTTTATACTTATGTAATTAAGGTTTAAATATTGGGCCTGATTCTATGAGGTATTGAGACCCAGATCCTCAAAGGTATTCAGGTGCTTATTTCCCATTGAAATTAGAGGGAGGTAAGTCCCTACATACCTCTGAGGATCTGAGCCTACATGCTGTCAATTCCCTCTGCTGCCTTCAGTGGGAGTGGGAGGGCAAGGAGTAGTGTTCACGTCACACTATCCATCGGTACCTGACCCAAATTGGGGAAACTAATAATCCAACCAGGGGACCAAATATGGTAATGAATCCTGGCCATGTGCCACCTGAGGCAAACACTAAGAAGTGGAAGTGGAGCTTACTAAGGGGTTGATCCTATACTTTTGAAGTCAGAGAGAATTTTCCCATTGAATAGTAGGGATGCAGGACCAGAACCAAAGGTGTCAATCCCGAAGACACTTGTGCATCTGCTTAACTTTACTACCATGAGTAAATCCATTGATTTCAGTGGGATTACTCATGCTAGTTAAATTAAACATATGCTTAAATGTTTGCAGGATCAGGCCCTCAGTGGTTTGCTGGACACACTCGTTACCTAGCATAGTCACACCTCTCATGACAACTGTTTTTTAAACTAATTGAGCTAGATAATTTGGGGGGGAAAATGTTTAAAAAAAGCTCCATCGTTTTGGTTTCATTTTGTCCACTCTTTTTTTTAACGAATGTTGCTGTTTGATACTCTTGTCTTTCGTTCAGACTTAAGTGATTTTTAAAAAAAAAAAGATCTTGTGAAAGGTGCCAGTTTATTTGACTCCATTTAAAGCTGCAGTACCTCTGTCAACTGAGCAGATACAAATATAGGCATGTTGTACGTGCCAGTGATGAAGCAGAAAAACCAAATATAAGGGTGAGAGGGTAGCACCTTCTCCATGATCATTCATTTCTGAGCCTGCGGATAGCTCCAACAGAAATACCAATTGTGGAGGATGTTAAAAATTAACAAGCTCCAAATCTGACCCATTGACAATGGAAAATGACTGCAGCAAGGACCCTCAGACTTGGTTCTGTAGTAGAATACTTTTTAAAAAAAGAAATTAAATAAGTCAATAGTATCTTAACAGCTCTTCCTATGTTTTTTTGGTATTGCATCCTCACAAGGTAAGTACTTAGCAATTTGGGATTTTGCCCCCATATTTACAATTAAATTAAATTTGAAGACAGACATTGATTTTGATTAACACTGTGCATTTGGGGGGG
The DNA here is from genome assembly GCF_965140285.1 of Lepidochelys kempii. Classification (NCBI taxonomy): domain Eukaryota; kingdom Metazoa; phylum Chordata; order Testudines; family Cheloniidae; genus Lepidochelys; species Lepidochelys kempii. The sequence goes on along the minus strand of NC_136391.1, from coordinate 35,196,244 downwards.
AAAATTGATTAAAATTAGATGTGACAGTATCACACAAAGTTGTCAAGTATTTAAGAGCTGTGACAGTGACACTAAAATAAATTGAATAAAACATTCCTCCTGTGCACGTTTTACTGCAATTTTAAATAAATAATTTATCTGAATGGATCAATATTACCTTATTCATTAAATTGAAAATCCACAATCATATTACAGAGAAGGGGGGAAAGGAATAATAATGCAACAGTGCAGTCTTTCAAAAATTTGATATTTGTTCTAATATTAAGTCTAAGGCCTTGCAATGAGCTCCATCTAGATGGAGCCTCTATCCCCATGTGGAGCCACACTGAAGTTAATGAGACACCTTGTGGGCATAGAGCAGGGCATCACTTCAGAAAACTTCTGGGGATGGCAAAAATAGATGAATAATGAATGCTTGCTGGCATAGCAAGAGTTAAGATCAAAGTTGGGGGCAGGAAGTGGAAGCCATAATGGAGCATAGTGACCTATAAAAAGCTGGGGGGTGGGTAAATGGATCTCTGGTCCCATAGCAAATGATGCGCCTGGCACATAGGTTCCCATGGAAGTCATTGCAGTATCAGAATCTAATCATTTAGGGCCCAATCATGTGCTCACTTAAATCTATTCTGAAACTCAAATCTGAGCCAAATACTTTAACGATGCCACTATATGTGCTTTTAAAATAAACTCATGTGGTCTAATGGAAACTGTGTCATGGAGGAATAAATGTATTTCTATATAATCATAGAGCCAGATGCCAGGTTCTGATTTTCATCTCATGACAGGGTAAATCAGGAGTAACTTTATGGAAGTCACACACCAGTGTAACACCATGAGATCTAAACCAAGCTTTGGCTGGGTACAAATGGGTAATCCCATTTTTGCTGTTCACCTTAAGTTTTTATTAAGGTGATAATATTAGCTAATTGCCTGGAATTTAGTGAGAACACGGTTCATGTGCTATAAAGCTTGCCCCAGCTTTGAAAGAGTCAGTCTGGCCTGGGAAGGTTGGGGTTAGACAGAAACCTGCTCCAGGTTTGGGAAATACAGCTAGCCTACAACTAAATTTAGCATGTGAACCTTACTCACGGAGGCTTGCTCTTGTTTGGAAAGGCTGATGCCTAGTCTACACTAGAAAATTAAGTTGGCTTAACTACATCACTCAGGGATGTGAAAAAATCCACCCCGAGCAGTGTAGTTAAACCGATTGAACCTCCAGTGTAGACAGTGCTACGTTGACTGAAGGGGAGGTGGATTACCTATGCTGATGGGAGAACCCTTCCCATCAGTGTAGATAGCGTCTACACTGAAGCACAACAGCAGTGCAACTGTAGCATTTCAAGAGTAGTTGAGCCCTGAGTTTAGTCTGAGGGTCTGACAGAGGGACTCAGCAGCCTGAAAAGATTTGTTTAGCCCAGATAAAAGCTTGTTGCAACTCCAGGGGCTTTTACTTTAGCGGGTGCTATACTGTTCTGAGGTTGCTGTGGGAATTTCTGTAATTTGATTCAGTTAACTTTAGATTCTGTCCTCACACACTTTAATAGATATTTATTTTCCATATTTTAATGCTCCTGAGTCTTGTTGCCTTCCCCCCTTCAATTATCTGAGTCTATGACCTACATGACCTATGACCTACACTGCACAAATGTGAGACTGCTGTGACAATCTTGTTTTCTGTTCTGCCTCTGTGACCCTAGTGTGTTGTTTTAGAAACATTTAATTACATTTCATAATATAACTAACAATAGTTTGCTCTTGTGTATTGCTTTTCACTAGCATAGATGGCTTGATCTTGCATGGGGACAAGTATCCTCAGCTTCCAGTGAAGTACAAGGGAGTCAAGGACACTCAGTGCCTCTCAGGATCAGATCTATGGGGCCCAATACTGCTCCCAGTTATGTTAATAGCCAATTTACACTGAATTAAAATTGGGCCCATAGACACTGCAAACAATAAGCAGTGTCTATAGGCCCAATATAAGTGCCAGGCACTAGGAAAGCAAACATACTGCGCTATCTGGGTTTGAGGGAAAAGAGAGACATAGAACTGTGTGTGTCATGTACATCTTGATAGATCTACAGCCCAGTTTGTTTTATTATTTTCTTCAGCATGACAAACAGGAAGGGCAATCAAAATCAGCTTGGCAGAATGTGCATGAGAACTGTCTCTGGAGAGATAAGCAATTGATCAAAATCACATTCTCTGATCTCTTGGGGCCAAATCCTGTTCCCATTAAAATCAAAAGGAGTTTTGCTATTGAGTTCAATGGGAACAGGTTTTGACATTTGGAGAGGAAAGAAAAAACCACTCAAGCAAGGTGTGCTTATGCTGCAAATACCGAAGGTTGCTGACTCATGTGAGAAAGTCAGATATCTGATCTTGTCTATTGCAAGGGAGAAATCAGCAATCAATGAGGTTAGAACAGTCTCTGTACCATATCCAACTCAGAAATCTATCTGCAAAGGATCAAGGAAATATGAAGGCTCCAGATTACATTAAAGTCCTCAGTCTCTTGGTTAGAATGCTCCCATTAGTATATGTTCATAGTCCAGAGGCTGGAGCAGGAAAGAGGCAAAATGGAGATGTTTCAAGGCCAGGGCCTTTTAGCTTCTGCCAAGAGCCAAGTAAAGGGAAATCTGTTCTCACTGTGAAAGATGGTGTTTGGAGTCACATGAGCAAGTTACATGTTTATCAGCCCAGCCCATATTCTAGTTAGAACATTCACAAAGAGTCCATTAAATGTAGACAGGCGTTTTCTAGGGTCCACTGTGAGCTAACTGTTCCTCAATGGGCCATTCAACTTGACTTGTCTCTTCATGTGCTGGCTAAATACTTTGTGGGCATTACCACAGCAGCAAGCAAACATATCTAATATTCATAACTTCAGATACCAAGATGAATATACATGCATAGAAAGAGAATAATCATAAGTACCAGCTATTTAATGTACATTACAATTGCCAAAAGAGAGTCTGAAAAATCACAGCATGTACCTGCGACCCTCTGTGCCAGCAACATGCCCCACTGTACTTTTGTTATTGGTTATGTAACAGAGATGGAGCCAGTGACATGACACTGTTTAGTCTACAAGGGCAAGGTTAATTTTTAGGTGTTGTGACAAAGCTCTGTCCTTGCCTCCATGGGTCCCACATTTCCTGGCAGATTTAGCAAGCCTCTAAGGCTCGCTGTGACTCTCCACGGAACCCTTCTCTCTCTCTAGGGAGAAGGGTCACAGTCTACAGAGCCATTTCATCATAAGCCAGCTAGGGAAGTGAGGAGAAGCTATCCTTCCTTGCACAGTCTCTGTTGTCTCCCAGTCTCAGTGATTAATTGGGGGCAAAGGGCAGGGAGCCCAGGTCCACCCTCTACTCCAGGCTCCAGCCCAGGGACCCTAATAGTATCAGCTATGGTAGCTGACCTTTTAGAAACATGACATGTACAATTCCCTGGGCTACTTCCCCCACAGCAGCCCTTACTTCCTCAAGCTCCACTTCACCCTTACCTCAGGGCCTCCTTCCTTGTACCTGATATGGTGTGTACTACTCAGTCTCTCCAACAGCACAACTTCCTCCCACAGCTCCTGACATGCACCCCAACCTGACTAACTGGGAGGCTTTTAACTAGTTTCAGCTGGCCCTTGATTGGCTTCAGGTGTCCCAATCAACCTAGCATTCTCCCTGCCTTCTGGAAAGTTCTTAGTTGGCCCCAGGTGTCTTAACTGACCTGGAGCAGCTGCTATTTCACTTATCCTGGTGCCAGGGATTTGTTTAGCCTGGAGCTAATATATCTATCTCCTGCTACTTTTCTATAGCCATCTGGCCTTGCCCCATCACACTGTTAACTTTTTAATGTTCATCGGCCTTGTATGTGCTGAGGTGGTTTAGCATAACACATGTTTTTAGGTTTGCAAATCTGTGAATCTCTGCCTCTTTGAGATTTTATTATTAATTATTATTATTTTGCTGGTCATAATGTGGGAGGGTATCCTCTCTGCCCTTTGCTCATGAGGTTATGTATGTGTCTTGTAGCACTCGTCTGAACACCAGTTGGAAGGAATTTTTTTTTCAGTAAGCATGGACTGATTCTTTTCTCTTAGAAGGCATGCATTTTTTTCAGGTACGCACTGATTGATTAACACAGAAAACAACTAGGGCTGTTAAACTTTCTTCAAATTCAACAGAAAATTAAATTCAGCTATATTTTCCAGTACAGTGATGAAATGGGTGTTTGTATATACAAACATCAACATGCTTAACTACTCACTTTCCCCCCAAATATGTAGTATTTCAGTCTGTTTATATGGAATATTGGAGTTGTGTGAGGAGCCATTTCAGCATATGTTTGACTTACTAAAAGTCAAATGTTAAGTAGAACTGTATCCTAAACGCATTATGGTATTACATCCAAATATTGCATTTCAATGGGAGATTCAACTTCCTTTATAGGAACAGAACAGACTCCAGAAACTCTTACCACAAAAGTGGTTCATAGTCATGCAAATAGTCCTATTGTCTTCAATGGAATTGATCAAACGATTAAGGGTTTACAGAATTAGGTTCCAAGGTTGTAAACTGAAATTGTTCTGGATGAAACTTGTTTTTTCCTACCCCTGCCCCCCCACCGCAGACGTTCTTGTTAAACCCTGGATTTGTGCTGGAAATGGCCCACCTTGATTATCATACACATTTAAGGAGAGTGGTCACTTTAGATAAGCTATTACCAACAGGAGAGTGGGGTTGGGGCAGGGGGAGAGAAAACCTGGATTTGTGCTGGAAATGGCCCAACGTGATTATCATACTCATTGTAAGGAGAGGTTTCAGAGTAACAGCCCTGTTAGTCTGTATTCACAAAAAGGAGTACTTGTGGCACCTTAGAGACTAACCAATGTATTTGAGCATGAGCTTTCGTGAGATGAAGTGAGTTGTAGCTCACGAAAGCTCATGCTCAAATAAATTGGTTAGTCTCTAAGGTGCCACAAGTACTCCTTTTCTTATTGTAAGGAGAGTGATCACTTTAGATAAGCTATTACCAGCAGGACAGTGGGGTGGGGCGAGATATTTTTTCATGCTTTGTGTGTATAAAAAGATCTTCTACACTTTCCACAGTATGCATCCGATGAATTGAGCTGTAGCTCACGAAAGCTTATGCTCAAATAAACTGGTTAGTCTCTAAGGTGCCACAAGTACCCCTTTTCTTTTTGCGAATACAGACTAACACGGCTGCTCCTCTGAAAAATGCCTGAGCTGACAGATCAGAAGGAGCTTCATTCGAATAAAGGTGGGCAGATGTGTGATAACTACCAAGCTAGGAATTAAGATGAGTAACTTTCAGCAAAGTTCTTGGCAGATTCCCGAGGCAGCTAGTTTAAGGCCGTCAGTGTCCGGCATTATAATCTTCACTTATAGTTTTCTCACCCACAAAGCTGGAAAATGAGGCATTTGTTTTCTTTGTTTTGCTGCTCCAGTTCCAGTTAACAAAATGCAAGTTAGACTATTTTGGCTGAAAAGAAGAATTCTATGTACACTGGGGACAACACTTGATTCCTGTCAGCCTGGGCTGACATCAGAATCCAAACATCCTCTAGTCAGTGCAAGCAGAGGCATTCCTCTAATGATTTGGACTTGATGTGATGCAGTATGAACGTCATGGATAATTCAGACCAATGGGGAAAAACAGAATCAAAAACAATGTTTAAACACCTTCCATCCTCCTCACCCCGCCCCTCTTGAAGACTCCTGACCAACTTAACAGCACAATGCATATGCTAACAAATTTAAACAAAGCTTTTGTTAGCATATGTATTATGCTGTTAAAGCCATATAAAGAATGAATGCCCTCACTAGCCACGTTCTGCTCCTTTAAGAGAAGGGGGCTAGCCCCAACTCTTTCCGCTACCCCAGACCTGCTAAAAATCTCTTGCTGGTACTGCGTACTGGAGGGTGCCGCCCGACTTGCCCTGCTGCCTGGATTCCCTGCAGCGCTGCACCTGGCTGAGGTTCAGGGGTGGCGCCAGTCACTTCCACCCGAGGCCCTGCCCCTGGCTAGGCCAGAAGCCAGAGCTGGGAAGTAGTAAGAGCTGCCCAGGGAACCCAGGCCGCTGTGGGCAACCTCGGAGTCCTAGACTCTCCATCTGCCCTGGGTGGCACGTCCCAGGGAGTGGGAACACCAGCCCGGGGCTACTCTTGAGCGCCCCCGATGCTCTGCAGCGCTGGTCACCGCCTGCCTCTGGCACCCAGCTTGGCCAGGGGGCGGGGCCTTGGGGGAAGAGGAGGAGCCAGGGGCGGGGCCCCAGAGAGGGGTGGGGCTCTGGCATATGTCCTGGTTTTTCATTTTGAAAACGGGGTCCCCCTCGAAGGAAGGCGAGGAGGGAGTAGCAGGCATGAGTGGAACGTGCGTGACGGAGGGGGAAGCAGGAGGACAAAATGGCGGCCCATGCTACCTGAGGGAAAGCACACAGCGGGAGAAGAGGAAAGCGGGTGGCTACAGGGGAAGGAGGCAACAGGGCAGAGCCCTGAGGGGAGAGACTCGTAAATGGGGGCGGAAGGCCAGGTCTAGGGGAGAGGAGAGGAGAGGCGGAGCGCGGCCGTTGCTTCCCCACCCTGGAGGAAGAGTCACGTCCTACCGCTCCTTTAGCTTTCCAGGCCACACTCAAGATGGCGGCCAGACACAGTTAGGACGCACGCTAACGCCCCGCCCACTCCCTCTCTGATTGGCTGTCGCCGCCAGCAATCTGCAACACCACCCAATCAGCCTTTTTGTTTGGCTGGTCGCCGAAAACGTGCGGCCTAGCAGTGCTACGGCGTAGAGAGGAGCCCGGCGCCGCTGGCCCGGGGGGTCCCGGCCGGGTGCGGGTTGGCCAGCATGAGCCGGCTGGGCCCTTTCCTGGTTGCGCCGCGCCTGCTCCGCCGGCCCTGGGTCCTGCCGAGGCGGCCTAGCGGCGTCTCCATAGTGACGGGACCCTGCGCGGGCCTAGCGGGGTCAGGCGCCGCCGCCTCCCTGTGCTCGGGCCCAGCGGCTCCGAGCCTGGCCATGGAGGAGCTGCTGAGCCGCTCCGTGCCCCCGCTGCCCCCCTACGAGACGAGGGAGAAGGCGCCGCCGCCGGCCGAGCTCCGCAGCGCGGAGTTCATGCGCTCCTACAGGGCCCTGGAGGCCGGCCCCCCGCGGGCGGAGCTGCTGGCCCGCCTGGCCCGGGACTTCGGCGTGGACCACGGACGGGTGGCCGAGTTCAGCGCCAAGGTGCTGCAGGCTCGGGAGCAGCAGAGGGAGCCGGGCGCCCTGCTCCAGGCCGAGGACCGGCTCCGTTACTACCTCAGCCCCCGCTACCGGGGCCTCTTCCAGCACCTGGGCCGGCTGGAGGGCGGGCTCCGCTTCCTGATGGAGCTCAGGGGCGACCTGGTGGAGGCGCTGGCGGCGCGGCATGCGGAGGGGCCGCACGTCAGGGTGAGGGGAGGGCGGTCGCGGGTCGCGGGGGGCAGTGGGGCTCCTAGGTGCCGGGCTGATGAGAGGGGGGCCCAGAGTTCGTCAGCCCTTCCCCCCAACGTTTGTGTCAATGAAGTGAAATGAGAGGAGGTGGGACCCAGCGAACAGGATGTACCTTGGGCCCCAGATTTCTCCCGAGGAGCCCGTCACGGCAATACAGATAATGATGGTGTGAAGGGTGGGAAATCCAGCACGCTGTGGAGGAAATGGTGCACTGATGGACATGATATGGCATGGCACCAGGAAGACCAGCTGCCCGTGGTGTAGGCTGCAGGTGGGAGCTGTTGTGTCTCTGCCAGCGGTTAGATGAGCCAGGAGGAAGGGAGCCATTGGCACGAGGCAACACGCTTGTGGAAAATAATAACAGGACGTAGCAGGGCGTCCTGCAACTTGTGTGAGAATTTCCATTTTGGCAAGTGGAATAATTGGCTTGGTATGAGATAACTGGTGAGGTGAATGTACTCTGATTCCAAGGATGTGCTTTAGCTACATTGGTACAACACACAGGGTGTGTCTACACAGCATTTTGTAGAAAGCCTGCCAGCTCGGGTTGACACACTCAGGGTAGTTGGAGCTCAAACGGGTGCTTTAAAAATAGCTGTACAGACGGAGTCTTGTAGCTGTTGCTTGGGCTCTGAAGCCTAGAGGGTGGTGTGGGCTTCAGATCTGGAGCCGCAACTTCAAAGAGTGCTGTCTAGAGAGCAATTTGTAGAGTACTAGGATGAATACCATTAGCCTGAGTATGTCTCGAAGGCTCACTTCAAAATGCTGTGTAGAGGTGTAGTATAATGTTAATGAAGCAAAATGTTAGGAGGTGTCATCCTGAGGTGTCTTGGCGGTGGCAAGCCAGCCCAAATGTCTGGGTCTCACTGCTTGGCAGCAACATGGACAGTGCTATTTTTAGCGTGCTCTCTCAAGTGGTGCTAGAATGTGTCTGTTACCAAGGGTGGGAGGCATGCTCCCAGTGTAAACACACCCTAAGAAGCTACTACAGGAGAACCTCAGAATTACAAACTGACCAATTAACCACACACCTCATTTAGAACTGGAAGTACACAACCAGGCAGCAGCAGACACCTCTTCTTCCCCTCTCCCCCCCACAAAAAAACCCCAAGTACAGTACTTTGTTAAACATAAACTACTAAAACAATAAAGGGAAAAAGGGAAAGCAGCATTTTTCATTTGCATAGTAAGGTTTCAGAGCTGCATTAAGTCAATGTTCAGTTGTAAACTTTTGAAAGAACAACCATAATGTTTTATTCAGAGTTATGAACAACCTCCATTCCCAACGTGTTCGTAACTGAAGTTCTACTATATAAGTGTTAGCTCTGTCTCTCATCTGAGGCTTTAGTTTAGTCTATTCTCACTTGTTTACTACAGGAAACTAGATCTGAATTCTGTTTTTTTTTCTTTTACATAAGATGCACCTGTTAAATGTCAAGGAAATCCAAGGATTGCATATATCTCCAGAGTTGCCTCTCTATAAACTTCTTAATAGAAAAGAAAAAGAATAGAGGGAGGGCAATAGCTGAGTTTTAGTGTCTAGAGTTGTTAGTTCTAACTATAGCGCAGTATTTTTTAAAAAATTATCTTATTGTTTTTTGACTGCTCTCAACTAGTGAAGTCATGAGCTGGGCAAGGCTTGTGAATTTGAGCAATAAATGAGGGAAATATATCCAATTCTGGGACATGTGTACGCTTGCCTGGGATGTTTGTGAGGAATTTGTTTGAAATACTCTAAAATATATACATATTTTAGCATGTTTGGATAGTGTTGCAATTTTAAAACAACCACTTTAATGTTTTTGCTCATTTGTTTCTGAGACTTGTGGATAGAGCCTTGCACGGGTGCAAAATTTATATCCACGGATGCAGATAATCCATAGATATAAAGTGGTTATCCGGGGAGTTGCAGGGCTCTACCAGGAACTGCAATGGCAAAACCGCAGGAGATACAGACCACTGGATGGAAGGGACTCCTGTCCGGGAGCATATGAGCTGCTTGCACACACTAGCGTGACCAGGGACAGCTGCTGGTGAACCTGGTGGGGGGTCGTACAGTCACTTCATAGGAACTGCCCAGGATGGGCGCTGGCTCTTGCGAGCGACTGCCTGACATGCTGCTGCTTTCGCTACTACATTTCCTGGTAGAGCCCTGCAGCTCACCAGATATCCACTTTATATCCATGGATATCCGCATCTGCAGATATAAATTTTGTATCTGTGTAGGGCTCTTCTTGTGAATACATGTCAGTGTATCCTCATCAACCAATCAGACTGCTCCCTTAGTTCATTCTTTTAAAGATTGTTTTAATGATTGAAATTTTAAAGATAGTGTGGTAACTGCTGGTTTTTGTTTACAGTTCTGCAACTCCTGTTTGCTCAATATGAAACTAATGAAACCTTTTTTCAGAGTAACAGCCGTGTTAGTCTGTCTTCGCAAAAAGAAAAGGAGTACTTGTGGCACCTTAGAGACTAACCAATTTATTTGAGGATGAGCTTTTGTGAGCTACAACTCACTTCATCGGATTAATGAATAAATTGGTTAGTCTCTAAGGTGCCACAAGTACTCCTTTTCTTTTTAATGAAACCTTCTGATGCATATTTCCTTCATTCCCTGCAGGATGGGTAAACTCCATCCTCTAGTGAATTTTATGCAGTCTTTATAAAAGCATTTTTTTCCTGCCGTTCATGGCTCTGCTTTTTCCAGTTGGGGCCTTATGTCCAAACAGCTGGCCCATTGATTAATGAAATCTTATTTCATGTGCCAGCATTGTAATTCTTATTTTTTCAATTGCTCCCCCCCAACCCCCCCCCACACCTTGGTTGATGATGTCTCTGATTAGTGATCTGATATAGCTGAACTCATTAAGTTAACAGGAGAACAGTGGATGTCTCGATGTGATTTGTTTGTTTGTTTTAAATGGGTGGGGCACATCCCTCCTATTTTTTCTAGGTTATTATTGGCAGCCTTTCTTCAGGAAAATTATTTTGGCGCCATTGTATTATGCATTGGTTCCTTCAGTTCAGTAGAGAGGATTCATACAATGGGGTTTCGTAACTCAGCCCATGATATCTCCGTTTAAAGCTGAAATTATCTTGACTTGATTTTGATCACAAATCTTGTTGAAAAAAACAGAGTTCTCTTGGAAATGTTTATTCTCAGTATTGGTTATGACACTGGGATGGTTCAGTAACCACTGATCCTAGTCCGGCAGATGATTAAAAAACAACTGTACTGCCCCCTATTGTCTTCCTCTGAGCTGAAGGAGGAGTGCTAGACTATAGAAAAGGGCACAGAACAGTCTTCTCAGAACTTATGGTAAGGCTGGTAGCTGGATTCTGCAATACTAGAACTAAATATGTGACCATTTCTCCATCAAAATCTTTACAGGTATTGTTTAAATGGAAGGATGGCAGACCATTTAGTGATTATTTCTCTACCACAGGTGCATTGCTATTGAATCATTACTGTAGTAGATGGTGAAATGGATGCAACATTTATCATTCTGTAGTTATACCTGAGTATTTATATCTTCAGTGTAATGGATAAATAGACTTAGTTGGTCCAGTTTTTAAACCAGCCTATTGATGGTAAAAACTTAAATAAGTGTTTGCATGAATTATACTGCTTTTTCCAATGTTGAGATAAAAATCGTTAGGATGCAGAGAGGTAAGTCTCCTTCTGTGTTCACCTCATTTGATTCAGTTCCATAATGACACAGTGCCCAGGTATTGTGTGCCTGGCTGTATCCCACTCTTAAATGTGGTTGGTAAATGGATGATGATAGGCGCCATGCGCTGATGTGACTGAACTCCTTCTTTTTATGCATAATTCAGTGGTGATCTTGATTTTTTTTTTTTTTGTAAGTGGCATAGCTGTCATGAGCCTTATCAAGGTAGGTTTAGTTCAAAAGACTATTTTATTTGTAGCAAACAAAATCTAAGAAACTGAGTAGAATAGTCCCAATTTTCAGTTCAGGAAGACCAAAGAATCTGAACATAAACATTGAACAAGGCATTGTATACACACTGAATAGAAAAAGGAGTACTTGTTGCACCTTAGAGACTAGCAGATTTATTTGAGCATAAGCTTTTGTGAGCTACAGTTCACTTCATCGGATGCATGTGCTCAAATAAATTTGTTAGTCTCTAAGGTGCCACAAGTATTCCTTTCTTTTTGCGAATACAGACCAACACGGCTGCTACTCTGAACACTGAATAGAGGGTAGTATAAAGAAAAGAACACCCTGCAAATACGGAGGAATTTGTATTCAGGGTTAGTATTCTAAGGTAAAACAGCAGAATCATGACTAACGGCCCAGAGAAAATGACTAGACTCTTCATAGACTAGTTGCTAAGAAACAGTAAATGACTTCCTGGTAGACTCATAGAAGATGATAGATACTTCTGACCCAGCTGCAGAACTGTTTAGACATACCTAGCAACAAAAGTTCAGATGTGGACTATGTTGGTGGTAACTATATAGTTCTTCCCCTGTGGGTATGCAAAAATGCTTTTTGGTGTTCTGAGTCTGCTGTCTGACAGGATGCGTACTCCCTTTTCCTTCAGCTAATGCAGCCATGGAAGGGCAACCCCACCTATATAGGTGGCCCCAAGGAAGTATTGTGTGCCTAAAATGGACTGCTATCTTTGCCTTAAACTCTTATATAAGACCTGCAGATCAGCGCAAAGTGCACTGCAAAATAAACAGTTTGCTGTTACTGATTTAGACCCAAGTGACTACTAGTATTGAGGGTCTGATTAAAAATAGCCATGAATGCCTATAACCTTTGTGCACTTTGAAATGTCTTTAGTAGGGCTGTTGATTAATCATAGTTAATTTTGAGTTTATTGCATGAGTTAATTGCCATTAAAAAACTGCAGTTTTAATCACATTGTTTAACAATAAACTACCGATTGAAAAATATTGAATATTTTTGGATGTTTTCTCTACATTTTTAAATATATTATTTCAGTTTGAACACAGACTACAAAGTGCACGCTACTAACTTTACATTTTTTGATTTATAATTTTTACAGTGGAAATATTTGTAATCAAAACAGTATTTTTCAGTTCACCTCATACAATAATGCAATCTCTTTATTGTGAAAGTGCAACTTACAAATGTGGAATTCTTTTTACATAGCTGCACTCAAAACCAAAACAATATAAATTTAGAGCCTACAAGTCCACTCAGTCCGACTTCTTATTCAGCCGATCGCTAAGACAAACACGTTTGTTTACATTTACGGGAGATAATGCTGCCGGCTTCTTATTTACAGTGTCACCTGAAAGTGAACAGGCATTTGCATGGCACTTTTGTAGCCAGCATTGCAAGGTGTTTACATGCCAGATATGCTGAACATGCATATACCCCTTCATGTTTTGGCTACCATTCCAGAGGACTTGCTTCCATGCTGATGATGCTCATTAGGGAAAAAAAAAAAAGCATTAATTAAATTTTGACTGAACTTCTTGGGGGAGAATAGTATAGAATAGTCTCCTGCTCTGTTTTACATGCATTATGCCATGTATTTCATATTATAGCAGTCTCAAATGATGACCCAGTACATGTTGTTTGTTTTAAGAACACTTTCACTGAAGATTTGACAAAACACAAAGGTACCAATGTGGGATTTCTAAAGATCGCTACAGCACTCAACTCAAGGTTTAAGAATCTGAAGTGCCATCCTGAAAGGGACGAGGTGTGGAGAATGCTTTCAGAAGTCTTAAAAGAGCAACTCTCCAATGCAGAAACTACAGAACCCAAACCATCAAAACAGAAAAAAATCAACCTTCTGTTGGTGTCATCTGACTCAGATGATGAAAGTGAACATGGGTCTGTCTGCACTGCTTTGGATTGTTATTGAGCAGAACCTGTCAGCACGGACACGTCCTCTGGAATGGTGGTTGAAGATGAAGGGGCATATGAATACACCAAGAAAATCTTTCCTGTGTAGACAAACCCTTAGAGGGAGTGAGGATTTGGTTAAGTCGTCCAGCAAGGAAGCCTTAGGAGCAGGTAGCCTTGATAGAAAGAGCTTTGGCTGACACGTTTTGGTATCCTTTGATTTGCCAGTAAAGCAAACCTCAGGAAAGGAGTAAATGTGGACTCCTTACAGTGTGCATAGACTGTTCAAAACAAGGTGGAAAAACCTCTTGCTTACAATGGAAAACAGTACCAAGTTACTTGCTTAATCTGCTGCAGTCTTTTCTTTGCATGACACTACAGTAGCATACATGAGGCAGAAAACTGCTGGAGATGGGCCTGGGAGCCTACTCTCAGTACAGGGGTCTTACCCCTGGCATTGAAGCTGGTAAGAGCTTTATAGCATGTTCCTACAACTTGTCCTCTGTCATGGGTGAGGCCAGAGTCCCCATAGCCAATAGAGGGATCTAGGAAACTACCATATTTATTAGAGCCTCCCTGACTAATTTACGCTGTGGGCTGTGTAGAATATGCCCCAGATATATAGCGCACAAATGTGACTTAAAGCCACCTATGCCCCCTTCTATTTCCTAGCCCCATTCCTGTGGTTAGCACAAATGGAAAAACAGAGAATCTGGGCAACTGTGGTGTAATTTGGAACAAATACGATCTTCCTTCAAGTACACTGATTTTCAGTAGATACAATTAAATAGTGTGTTTCATAAATATTTCTGTACCAGTAATGTGTAAACAGAAAGTTAATGGAAAATATATTAATTACTTAGAACAGTTTTCAGTAGAGGAAATTATATAAAAATTTCACCAAAGAGAGAGAAGAACAGTTTGGAGTTGTGCCCGTATACAGGAAACTTTAATATTTTGCTGTGTCCTGAATTTTTAAACAAGCTCCATCTTGTTAAACTGAGAGCTGAAGTTCAGATTTTGATAGCCAGAAGTTACTCTGACAGTTTTTTAATGATCTTTTTCTAAATCTATAAGTATCAGTGTTATCTATGGAATGGTTTCATTGGGAGTAGTTGAGGTTTGGGGGTTTTGTTTGAAATATGTAGAGTATAAGAGCTGTGTGGGGAGGCTTGCAAAATACCATATTGTGCTTGAGTTAAACTAGTACTCTTGGTCCCTAAGGTGTGTGTTTTTTTTTTTTTGTTTTTTGTTTTTTCTTGCAGTGTCGCATCTGGGGTTCACAGCCTGGGACAGTTGATTCGGGCTGCGGGGCTAAAAATAGCAGTGTAGACTTTAGGATCTCAGGCTGGAACAAGGGCTGTGAAACCCAGTGAGCAGGGAGGGTCTGGGAGCCCAAGCGCCAGCCTGAGCATATTCACTGCTATTTTTAGTTCTGCTGAGCCCTGCAGGTGCTCTGAGACTTGGTACGGTGGGTTTGACTTTGCAGTATAGACATAACTTTTATGAGATTAAACTCTTATTTTTCTTTTTGTGTGCACGCGCACGTGTCTTTTGTTTCATTTTTTACTGAGGAACTTTGGAGGGCTCTGATTATATTCAGAGCTTCCAATATGTGAAGTGTCCTTTTGTTCACCTTCCCTCCCATGTCACTCTATCCCTTTTCTATTGAAGATGAGACAGATGTAGTGGGGCAGTACACACCCCTACTCCTCAGCCTCCTCAGTAAAACCTGGTATTCATAAATACCAGTGAATAGTAAAGTCCTTTGTTTGTATTTAAACTACATTTAAATTAATGAAATGGCTAAACATCAGAAAACATTACGTAAGGTTCTGTTGTTGCAGTGCTTATCTTTTAAAGGCAGGCTGAAGAGTATAAACAAAAACACCACAAACTATGATGCGCTTACAACTTAACAGATCCTTTATCATTGATTTCCCCCCGCCCCTTATTCCTCTGCAACAAAAATAGAAAAAAACATTTTTCTTTTCATGACAAAGTAACTTGTTCAGTTATGAAAGTCTGGGTGCCAAATTTAATTTTCTGTATGTTTTCTTATTCCATTTATGCAACTTGCTTGAATAGCTGAATTCTCTTGCAGTTTGGGACCCTATGAGAGTTAATTCTATTTCCCCTTTATGGCCTCTCTCTCATTTTTTCACTTAGATACACACACACACTATGCCTATCTGCCTAATGACTGATAAAGGAACAGAATTGCCTATTAATTTTTTGTCACTTATTACATTACTTGCTGGTTGTATGGAAATGATATTTATTTGAAGTCTCATCTGTGGCCGATATTTAATAGAACCCTTAATAGCCTCTGCTCTAGAATCCCACACTCTGTAGACAATAGCATTCGTGGTTCTCTGGAAGTCTGTGTCCCTGCTTCCCACCAAATGGCAGGAATTCAGTAGTTCAGCTGTAGTGACTAGTGGGAGAGTGTGCTTCTCTAAGGAATGTGCTTAAGAACATAAATATGTGCTTTGAGATAAACTTCATGTACATAATTTCTGTTGTGTTGTGCATTTGTTTCTCAGTCATATTAGGTTTTTATTAACATAATGCTTATGAACATAATTTTGTACAGTCCTGCTAATTAGGGCATAGATCAGATGGAAATGCAGCCAAAAGAAAACTACCTGCTGTCATACATTGCTGGAAAATGACACCTGATATTAAATCTGAGAGAATTTCATCTAGGAAGGAAGGCCAACAAAGTCTGGCTGGCTTCAAATTTTTGACTCCTAGATGAAGATTCACATTTGACTTCTTTCTTCTCTATGTGGCGAAGGATATGTGACCTTTTTAGATCTACAGTAGGGCTTAGGTAGTATTGTAAAATATGTGCCTCAAAAAATCCCAAACAACTTTCCATTTCGGCACATATATGCCACTAAAGCCCTAATACTTTGGGGTGTGTGATGGGGGTTGAGACTCACCACCGCAGCACCTTCTGTTGGTACCTCCGGGAATTAGCTCAGTCCATGTGGAGCGCCCTTTGCCAATGGTGTCCCGTCAGTCTCTCACCCTCTGTTGGCATCTGGACCCGTGTTGTTCCTTTCTCACAGAGTCCTCTTCAGAACACTGCCCAACAGCAGTGCCCCCTAGTCCATGCTCACCCCCTTCTGGGGGGGGCATTTAATAGCAGTCTTTCCGCTTCAGTCCAGCCACAGTGGCCAACCACCCCTACTAAAGTCTAACCCCTTCTGTCAGGGGTCGTGTGCAGTCTGCTATGGCCACTTCTAATAGCTGGGTGTAATACAATGGGGAAGGGAGGGGAGGGAGACCCAGGCCCAGGGACCCTCTGGCAGCAGCCTCCCTGCCCTCCTTCGCTCCCCTTGTCCGCCTCTCCATCCTGGGTCACTTCCCCTTTGGCCCCTTTGCACCTTGTGGGCCCTTGTATCAGGGCCTGCAGCTTGACAGGTACCAGGCTAAAGTTCCGAATTGCCTTCTATGATGAGATAACTGGTTCTGTGGATGAAGGGAAAGCAGTGGACGTGTTATTCCTTGACTTTAGCAAAGCTTTTGACACGGTCTCCCACAGTATTCTTGTCAGCAAATTAAAAAAGTATGGGCTGGATGGATGCACTACAAGGTGGGTAGAAAGTTGGCTAGATTGTTGGGCTCAACGGGTAGTGATCAATGGCTCCATGTCTAGTTGGCAGCCGGTATCTAGCGGAGTGCCCCAAGGGTTGGTCTTGGGGCCGGTTTTGTTCAATATCTTCATTAATGATCTGGAGGATGGTGTGGATTGCACCCTCAGCAAGTTTGCGGATGACAGTAAACTGGGAGGAGTGGTAGATACGCTGGAGGGTAGGGATAAGATACAGAGGGACCTAGACAAATTGGAGGATTGGGCCAAAAGAAATCTGATGAGGTTCAACAAGGACAAGTGCAGAGTCCTACACTTAGGATGGAAGAATCCCATGCACCGCTATAGACTAGGGACCGAATGGCTAGGCAGCAGTTCTGCAGAGAAGGACCTAGGGGTGACAGTGGACGAGAAGCTGGATATGAGTCAACAGTATGCCGTTGTTGCCAAGAAGGCCAATGGCATTTTGGGATGTATAATTAGGGGCATTGCCAGCAGATCGAGGGACGTGATCGTTCCCCTCTATTCGACATTGGTGAGGCCTCATCTGGAGTACTGTGTCCAGTTTTGGGCCCCACACTACAAGAAGGATGTGGAAAAATTGGAAAGAGTCCAGCGGAGGGCAACAAAAATGATTAGGGGACTGGAACACATGAGTTATGAGGAGAGGCTGAGGGAACTGGGATTGTTTAGTCTACGGAAGAGAAGAATGAGGGGGGATTTGATAGCTGCTTTTAACTACCTGAAAGGTGGATCTAAAGAGGATGGATCTAGACTATTCTCCGTGATAGCAGATGACAGGACAAGGAGTAATGGTCTCAAGTTGCAGTGGGGAAGATTTAGGTTGGATATTAGGAAAAACTTTTTCATTAGGAGGGTGGTGAAACACTGGAATGCGTTACCTAGGGAGGTGGTGGAATCCCTTTCCTTAGAAGTTTTTAAGGTCAGGCTTGACAAAGCCCTGGCTGGGATGATTTAGTTGGGGATTGGCCCTGCTCTGGGCAGAGGGTTGGACTAGATGACCTCCAGAGGACCCTTCCAACTATGATATTCTATGATTCCCTTCTGCTCCCCTGAGCCTGCCTAGTGCTGAACTGTCCCAGGTGCTGGTCTCCTCACTCAGGAGGCAGACCTTCCCCTTGAAGATCTAGGAGAGACTGCCTGCTTCTCACCTGGGCAGCCTTTATATAGGGCCTAGCCTGGCCCTGATTGGCTGCCTCTTGCTCAGCCCTGATGGCTCTCTAACAGGCCTTCCGTGATTGGCTGCCGCCTTGTGCGGCTGCTCTGGCCTGCTGTACCCCGATCTGGCATGGGAGTGGGGCAGCTGCCCCATTACAGGGTGAAAGACTGCTTTGTTCTAGGGTCCTTGAACAGTCTCTACTGTGTCTGCTTTATCACTGGATCATGGCAGCCTGAGAAGTTTATGCATTGTCTAACATAGTAAAGGCTAAACTTGTGGGTGGGAAGAAAATGAGAGGGAGATTTTTGAATATGCAGATTTTTTTTATGTGAAGGAAAATGTGGCTAACTTGATTGAGTCTGCAAATGAGGTCTGGGAAAAAAGCGAAGATTTGGGAATTTACCTTGCAAACTCCATTACTGTGATCATTATCAACAACTTTGCTTTAGGAGTTTTTCTAGGAAGAACTAATTTAATTATAACTTTAGGTGGATTAGTGTAGATTGGTTGCAAGAAGAGTCTGGAATTGCAAAAGCAGAGTTTTACTAGCATGGTGTTTTAAGGGATAAAACATGGTTTTTGTGATAAAAGCTATCTTCATTTTGGATTGTTTATAGCAATTACCTTGGCCAACAGCGTTTTCCTTTGATGTATGCCTTTTAAAAACATTTCTACTTTTATCTTTGTTAGGACATTATAGGAAATGTTCACACACTTTCAGAAACTGTTTCAAGAAATGCTGGGGGGAGGAATAGCTCAGTGGTTTGAGCATTGGCCTGCTAAACCCAGGGTTGTGAGTTCAATCTTTGAGGGGGCCATTTAGGGATCTGGGGCAAAAATTGGGGATTGGTCCTGCTTAGGGGGTTGGACTAGTTGACGACCTGAGGTCCCTTCCAACCCTAACCTTCTATGATTCTATGAAATAGTTGTTTATAAAAATCTTCTAGAGAACTAGGGTGCAACGGAGAATTTTTTTTATCTGAGTGTTGTACGTAAGTTAAATAGACCAGTTAATTATCCTAAAAGTCTGTGGCTCAACTGTTCTTAATTGTAAAAAATGCCCTGTTTATGATAGTCTCTGTTCAGGCAGCTAGTAGTTTGATGCTTTTTAAATATGAGTACAGTGTAATATAAACTACTGTAAAAAAAAAAAAATTAGCCACAGAACATCACTGCAGGAGATCCATACTTTGGTTAAGGTTAAGAATTACCATTTCAGTCTGGAAAGTAATTCTGCATCTGCAGCAATCTTCTGTAACATAGATAGATGAAAGCAAATGAAGAAGATAAAATTCATTGCTTTTTGAAATTATTCAACAGTGCACTTCTGTGTGTATTGTTTACTGTGTGCGTATTCTGTGTGTATTAACCCCTTTGCTGAATTTTATATTCATATGCTGCTGCTTCACTCTTTCGTTCTCAAAAAAAATTTCACATTTACATGGGATTTAGGCAGATGACTTCTATTAACCTCTGCATGTGGTCACATCCTATTTAAAGGTTTAAATCTTCTATCCTGAGGTCTGGAGATCTAGTAATGGGATATGATGCATATTGTGGAAAAGTTTGCTATGGGGATTTTGAGCTACAGCAGCCTTAAAATTGTATTTCTTTTGGTTTAGTCTACAGAAAAGTGAAAAGAAAAGGAGTACTTATGGCACCTTAGAGACTAACCAATTTATTTGAGCATGAGCTTTCGTGAGCTACAGCTCACTTCATCGGATGCATACCGTGGAAACTGCAGCAGACTTTATATACACAACTCTGTATATAAAGTATATATATATGTGTATATATGTATATATATATATGTATATATACATAACTCTGTATATAAACTCTGTGTGTATATAAAGTCTGCTGCAGTTTCCACGGTATGCATCCGATGAAGTGAGCTGTAGCTCACGAAAGCTCATGCTCAAATAAATTGGTTAGTCTCTAAGGTGCCACAAGTACTCCTTTTCTTTTTGCGAATACAGACTAACACAGCTGTTACTCTGAAACCTGTCATTAGAGAAAAGTGATAAACTTTCAGGTTACGTTTTTAAGTTAACTATATTTTGTTTGCTGGTAAAAACTATTGCTGAAAACCAGGTTTAAGACTAAACGCAATGAAGGATCTATTGTATTTAGCTCAGTGTTCTCTTAGAACTGTTTTTTTGGAAGGGCTAAGTTATAGAAGTGAAATATGAAGTCCATAACTTACACTAAGTGAATTTTTTAGCAGGAAAAAGATCTCAGAAAAAAAGTGCTCACATTTCTTTGAAAAGTCTTTATTCTCCTTGTTGATGTTGAGCAGATTCTCTTTTAAGGATCACATACATTTTACCAGTCATAATAAATGCTGTTACATTATATAATGAATGATTGAAGTTACAAGGCTAGAATTAATAAAATGGTGCTCTTAGCATGCTATAAATTTGTCAATAGCTTTACATTATTTGCTAGCTCACTATTAACTAACAAAACTAAAGATAACTAGCTATGTTCATTTGTATATGGGGATACATTTCATTTTTTAGTTATTTTACTGGTATTGGCCCTAATGTTGCAAACAGTATAATTGCTTAGACCCACATTGAAATCAGCGGAGAAAGATAACAGGCCAAAATGTTTCCTCTGCAAAATCTTAAAAAAAAATAGCATTCATGGCTCCCAAAGGTAGAGTTTTTAAAATGTGACCCTCATTAGATTTTTTCCCCCGCCTCATCTTCAACAGTTGCTGTCCATCTCCTTTTCTCTGGCTGTTCCTCCAGTTTTTTTGTTTCCTTTTTCTTCCTTCCCCTTAACCTGTTGTTCCCAATTTTATTTTACTCTTGAGCATTTCAGCTTTTTCTCTGAAGCAAGATGTTCAGTCATGTCAGGCATGTCTTGTATTAAAGTGCTTTGTTAAATGGAAGATAAGGAATTAAAATCTGATGCTCCAGAAAAAACTTTTCTTCTGCCTGAGTATCTGGTGTAATGATAAGAACTGAAAGTAGAACACTTTACAAATTGTTATTGTACTACTAGCTAGATAGTTGTGCTTCCTGTGATTGGTCACAATTGAATCCACCTAAAACTCAAAAGAACAGGAGGACTTGTGGCACCTTAAAGACTAACCAATTTATTTGAGCATGAGCTTTTGTGAGCTACAGCTCAAAGCAAAAGGGAAAAATATGAGGCATATTCAAGCAAACAAAACCCCAAGGACCCATCTTCTATGTTCATAGGGGGGACAAAGGTCATGCTCAAATATTATTAAAACCAGAGTTTTAAACATTGTGCTAAAGTAATGTCTTTATGTTCTGAATTGCACATGCTCTGATTTACAGCAACGCAGAGTGTTGCTGCTTATTTTTCCTGGTGGTTCCAGTACAGCCACTTTGGGGTCTACCAGAGTAAAGACAAGTAAATATTTATTGAATCCACATGTCTAATGCTGTAGTTCTGTACCCTGTAAAACATTTAATAGTGTGGAGTAAGGTTTTTGAGCCATGTCTGTTCCTACTATTGGTAACTTTTCTATTGCTGCCCAAATGCATATATATCTAAATTGCAAACAATAAAAACAAAGATACCAGGGAAGAAAAGCATTACATGAGTTAGTGACTTGGATCTTTCAAATTGGATCATCTGAGGTGAAAGAGAATGATCAGGGGCAGTTGAACAGTTGAATTGCATGTGAACTACAAATAGTTTTGAAATTCTTCAAGTAGACCCCTGTGCGTTCCCGATAATGGGAGATGTGCTGGTGGTGTAGCAGGCTTTATGGAAACCTCTAAAATCTCCACCTGTTGGAGGACCCATGCACCCTCCCTTAGGGCCCCAAATGTTCTGCAGGCAAGGATATAAAAAGAGAGCCCCAAGAGCCTCGGTTTCATCAGACTGTGTGGTATTGCGCAGGCCAGGAACACTGGCTGAGTGTCGGATCTAGCTCTCTGGAAACAGTTTCCGAGTGCCTGCCTTTAGATAAATTAATTATTAGGTCATAGTTGGTAGATAGTAGTAGAAAATTTGGGGGCTATTAGGCGCAGACATGCTGGCAGTTGTTCTCAGATCTGTGATGGGAGATACTAAAGCTAAGAGACAGGAGTTCAAGAGATGTACTTTATGTTCAGTTTGTAATCCCCTCCCTGAACTGATCTATAAAATTGCTAGCCTCTCTTTCATATCACTTTCCAAGATCTGTTTTGCCCTGGTGCCCATATGAAACTTGCCAACAATTTATTGCTAGACTCAGAGGCCATCTTGCAGGTGACTGATGGGTAGTTAGGGAAAGCTAATATTATGGAATAAATTATGTAATAAAAATAAATTAATATTTATATAAAATGAGATTTGTCTCCTCAACCCACACCCTTCATAAGATGATTCCCATTTTAAAATGCAAGTAATTTGGGTCAGGAACCATGCCAATTACTGTGTTTAGAAAATGTTTTGCACAGTAAAGTCCCGATTAAAATCTCTTGACACAACCATAATATGCATATTTAATAACTAAATAATTAGACATTGGTAACATACACTGGGTGAGTATAAATATATAATCAAAATATAAAAAATGAGATGCAAATATCCTACACATGCCAGCTTTATTAACTGGTATTTCTAAAATTATTTTTTGAGTTTTAAGTAGTTTTGGGATCTTTTTGAAGGAGACTGTGGGGCAAATTCATCCATGGTGTAAGTCCCTTGAAGTAACTGGAGCTATACCAGAAATGAATTTGCTTCCATAATTGTGGCAATGAAACTTTGCATGGAATAGTCAATGTACATAATTATATCTGCCCCTCAACAATGTGCTCGTATGTGGTGCAATATATAGCTGTCTTAAATTTATCCTTCTTGAGATACAGGTCACTTGAATCCTGATTGTTCATTGGAAGTCTTTGCAGACCTTACGCAGCCAGGGAATGAGTACCTTTGTTGTTTGAATAAATCAAACCTACCCATTTATTTTTTTTCTTAATGAGATTTATTCTTTATGCGGCAGAATCTTCTCTTTTGATAATTTATTTTTATCATGTTCAGCTTCTAACAGGGGGAATACAGAGGGACGGTAATCCGTAGCACATTACAACTAAAGATCTTGAAACTTGGCATGCCAAGTTATTTGTGTTCTTTAATGCGTGTCATCGTGACATGAAGCTGGTGAGCACCTCTTGTATTTAAGTGATTTCTGATGATTAAGTATCTGTTTGCTAGTGATCTAGAAAATGGTGCGTGATGGTTCATTTTATATTCATTTTAAAAAAAAGTGTTACTTTAGGCACGATAGAGCAGCACTGGAGAATGAATGAAAAATTGGGGGGATTCTATGGAAACCTGGTTACTGACTACAATACAGAATACTCTGAAGGTCAGACAGAGTATGGCAATAAATTGGAACAAACTCAAGTGTTGCAACATCAGAGAGTTTTACTTTGTTTTCCTAGAGGTCAGTGTGCTGATATACTACAACATTTCAAGGATTGCTATCCCAACTAGTTTATCTGTGAACACCATTTCCCTACCATTTCTTCTGTACAGTATGTAGAACTCAGTGTAAAATTTACATTTCTTTGAGGGGCATCTGTCTAAAGCAGAAGCATGCATATGTGAGTTGTGCTAACTGCCAGTGTAGAGAAGTGGGTTGCCAAGGTTTACAAGCAGACTCAGCTAAGCTTTTTTCACCTGACCTAGTAATCTTGGTTCTGGAGGTAACAATACAGAAAAGGTCCTTCCTGCGTTGTCAGTGCTATAGGTAGCCCTGGAATAGATAATACTTACCCACTTTATTCTTTGTGCATCCAGCAGTGAAGAGGTGGTTAAAACAGTTCCAAAAACAGTAGTGAACAAAGAGTAATATAGAAGTGACATTACGCAAAGTAAAACTATTTCCCCATGTTTATTCCCCCTCCCCTCCTAGCGCGCCCTCCCCCCCCCCCCCCCCCCCGGTTCCTCTCACGTTCTTGTCAACTGCTGGAAATGGCCTAACTTGATTATCGCTACAAAAAGTCCCCCCCATTTCCCCCCCGCTCTCCTGTTGGTAATAGCTCACCTTACCTGATCAGTCTTGTTACAGTGTGTATGGTAACACCCATTGTTTTATGTTCTTTGTGTATATAAAATCTCCCCACTGTATTTTCCACTGCATGCATCCGATGAAGTGAGCTATAGCTTACGCTCAAATAATTTTGTTAGTCTCTTAGGTGCCACAAGTACTCCTTTTTTTTTTTTTTTTTTTTTTTTTTTTTAGAAGTGACTTAAAAATTCTTCAGTGATTTTCTTGCTTCTTAGAATATCTTACCACTTGTCCACCAGGTTTAAAAAGAGTATGTATGAATGCTGACCGTAATACTGATGTAATGATGTTAACTTCCTAATATGTGAGCTGCTTAGTATTCAGCAGAGATCAAGACAGAATATTACATGAGACATTCAATCTGAAAGCCTTCTCCTTGATTTGTTTTTGGCATCCAAATTGATGCATCTGAGCAAACACATGATTTGAGATTCAGTTCTTGTCAGTGTTAGAGACCACTCAGATGCTGTTCTGGTGTGTCCTTTTCAACTTAACTGTTTTGGGTTCTAATCTTCAGTGCACTGTGGAGAATGTCTGCATAGTATCTTGTAAACATTTTCATCATTTTAGACCTAGATGAAAAGGATTTCTATTTATTCAAGCTTCAGATGATTTGCAATCAGCTTTCTCAAATGGACCCAAGAACTTGCTTAAAATTTTCAGTGTGGTAATGGTAAAAAATAAACAAAAAATCATTAATGAAATAGATGGCCTTGTCCCAGATTGTTATCTTGCACCCAGTTTATTCAAAGTAATGAGTCAGTTTTTCTCTTCCTGTTTCCAGGAAATGAATGGCATGCTAAAGAGCATGCTTTCAGAATGGTTTTCTACCGGATTCCTAAACCTGGAACGAGTCACCTGGCAGTCACCTTGTGAAGTGCTTCAAAAGATTAGTGAGTAAGTGCCAAGAATTTCCAATGTTTTCAGTGTTTGTTGAAGTAGTTTGAACAACGCATTGGCTCTTCTGCAGACACTTGTGCAGGTCCCAACTCAAGAAATTGCATTCCTATGCTCTACTGCAAAGTACGATTAAAGAATTGCAACCTTACACATACTGTTTAGCACATACTTTGATTTTAACAGAATTATGTAGATCATAAACAATATCCTTGGGGCGTGAGATGATTCATTCTTATGGTCTTATTCAACATAAATTAGAGCTGCAGGCTCTGGGAGAGTATGCTTAGAGCCAAGAAGAATCTTTCTTGTGATGGCCATAAAAGACACACAAGTCTATTTTGCTGCTGGTGAACTCTACATAGTAAGAAGTCAGTATAGTGTACCAAGACGATACATCTAATCAAATATTATTGTAATTCTTCAGCAGTCATGTACAGTATGCAGAACTCAGTGTAAAATTTACAGTTAAAGCTTTGTTATCCAGCATGTTCAGGGAATGGGTAAGTCAAAAATTCCAGTTAACTCACAGGGAGGAAGTTTGGATGCAGGAGGAAGCTGGAGGTTGAGAGGCAGGAGTGGGTGGAGGTGGGAGGAGGCTCGGGGCAGAGGGTTGTGGTTTGAGCTGCCGGATCCGGGCAGTGCTCCCCTCAGGCAGCTCCTCGCAAGCGGTGACCTGTCCAGAGGGGCGCAGCCAGGCAGCTCTGCACGCAGCCTTCGCCTGCAGGCACTGCCCCTGCAGCTCCCATTGGCGCGGTCCCCGGCCACTGGGAGCTGCGGAGCCAGTGCTCGGGGTGAAGTGGGGGCAGTGCACGGAGCCCCCTGCCTGTACCTCTGTCTAGGAGCATTGACTGTGGTCAATGGGAGCTGCGGGGGCGGTGCCTGTGGGCAGAGGCAGCACGCGAAGCTGACTGGCTGCGCCCCTCCGGACACGTCGCTGCTTGTGGGGAGTTGCCCAAGGTGAGTGCCGCTCGGATCCGGCAGCCCGCACTACAGTCCCCTGCCCCGGATCCGGCACCCCAAAACTCCTCCCAGATCCCAACCCCCTGCCCTGAGCCCCTTCCCCCATCCAAACTCCTTCCCAGACCCTGTACCCCCTCCTGAAATGCTGGTTTATAGAGCTTTCTGGTTTGTAAAGTGCCGGATAACACAGCTTTTCTTGTAAATTGAGGTCAAGTTTATACAAGTGCCTTGACAATCAACAATATTTATTTGTATCTTCCTGTCTTGTATTCAGAATTGCATTGATTCCATTGGAAATGTATGAATCAAAGTTTTATTGTGCTGAATTTTTTTTGCCATACTTTGAACTCTAAGAAAAGCTTTAGGAAAACAACATCTCTAAAGAAAGAGTTGTGAGGGCAGGCAACTTCATCTGTTCTTTGTAACACAAAGAAAGTAAAATGGTGATACAAGCTAGGTCTGCAAAACAAAAATAAGTGATAGAAATCCAAGTCTTCCAAACTAGAGACTGGAGCATAAGAATTTTAAGACTAAAGTTTGTTCAATGAGTATTTAAAAAGATGACTGAGGGAATTTGTGTTCTACAGAAACTTCTTAATAAAAGTTATTTAGTTTAATTCTATATGTGATTAATCTGTGGATATTGATAAATTAAAGGATTTGAATAGAGTACTAAAACTGGTTGAGGAGAGACTTCACGTTCTTGTTTCAGTGTTTTACATGAACCCTTTTGAAATATTAATTTATAAAACCTTTCACTAATATCTAGATTCCTTTTTATAAAAAATGACACTATTCTGTGTGCATGCAACAAAAGTATTAGCAATAGGATGGGATGAGGAGGTTGGATTTTTAAATTGTATTTGAAAATAGCATTCCATCAGGATAGACGGTAATACTGTGAGGAACCATTTTGCGCTTAATGTGTAGTGCTTTTCATCCAAAGCTTTCAAAGTTCTTTACAAGGGCAATCAAATATTTTCTCTATTGTACTGTTGGGGAAACTGATGTCTGAGGGGATGTGATATACCCAAGGTCATTCAGTGAATCAGTGGCATAGTGATCTAATCTGATCTCCTATGTAAAATACAAACTGCAAGCTGGAATTTATGTTCCAGAGAAGGCTGTAGACAGACAGAGAGTGTGTGGTAAGTGAGATATATTTTACAAAATCTATTATGTTACAGTTAGAGGGTGAATTTCATTTATAGCCTGATCCTGCCCTATTGATGTCAATAAGAGCTTTGCTATTGACATTAATGGGAGCAGCATTGGGTTGATACAGTGGGTTGAGTGAAGTCTGTCTTTTTAGATGAAAATCTTAATTTTTTTAACCTCCTATTCAGTTCTGAAGCAGTGCATCCTGTCAGAAACTGGATTGATATGAAGCGTCGAGTTGGGTCATATAGAAGGTGCTACTTTTTTGCCCACTGTGCAATCCCTGGGGAACCATTGATAGTCTTGCATGTAGCACTAACCAATGAAATCTCCAGCAGCATCCAGGTACAGTCAGCATATTCTATACCTACTCCAATGTTTAAATTGCTAAATAGGCTTGTTTAAAAAAGGTTGGTTCAGAATGGATCAGAAGTCTGTGTTAAACTCTCATTTTGAAAATCCAAGTTAAGTTCTTGGTGCTACTAATGGCACTTCTTATTTTTTCAAGAATAACTCAGTGAGTTAATGATTTAGGTGATGTATGTGAATTGTAATACAGTCTTTAGAATAAGTGGCAGGAATCTTTGTTCACTGAAGAAAGGTCTATTTTGGTGGTTGTGTTAATGATACCTGCCAGTAATGGGTGGTTGGTCTCCCCCCCCCCCCCCTCCATAGTAATGGTTAGAGAGCTAGCTTTCAAAGTACAGTGAAAGCTGTGTTGTCTGGCACTTCACCAACCGGCAAGCTCTATAAACCGGCTATAAATGTCTGGTCTTCGTTGAAAGTCTGGTTGGCGCAGGCTCTCTACCTGGCTCCGGGTGGCTCCCTGGAAGTGGCAACATGTCCCTGCTGCTCTAGGCACAGGAATGGCCATGGGGGATTTGGAGTGCGGGATGTAGTGATTGGAATATCTTTTATACTGTGCTAGAGTTTGACTTTGTCTCAATAGATTGAATACAGTAAGAGAATGGAAAAAACTGTCAACGTTTTTAATAAATTAAAAAGTAGTAAAATGAAATAAGTCTTGTGGTGATGGTGACTCTTACTAATTTTTTTTCACAGGCCATAGTGAAAGAGGTTCCCCCTCTAGAAACAGAAGATATGAACAAAATTACTACAGCCATTTTCTATTCAATCAGTTTGACGCAGCAGGGACTTCAGGGTGTAGAACTGGGGACTCACCTCATCAAACGAGTTGTTAAAGAATTACAGGTAGGTGTGGTAAATTACACTTCGGGGTATTATTCTGCCAGAGTCCTTTTTTTCGGTAGTCACTGTGCCTCATTGCTCAAGATGTAGAGCTGCCATGGATTCCCATTAAGCCTTTGACCTTCCGAGGGCTGAAAAATCTTTTTCCCATCTGTATTTAGTAAATCGGCACTAAACCTTAATATTGACTTTTTGATTTTCTGTTTTTTAAAAAATATGGGACTTGTTTGGTAGCTTTCTTTAGCAAAATACCTCTTAGCTGACCTAGTTAGAAGGGATTTTTCTTATCTGAATGCAGATTTTTTTCTCAGTGCATTATAGTATGTTTTGTCATTGATATTATATATATAGAGAGAGAGACACACACACACCTCTTCTTTGTTTTTGGAAACTAATAAGTTAGATGTTTGAGGCTCAGATTTTAAAAATAATGAGGTTAGAAAGGCTTAGGAGCTGATATAGAAGGTGTAATATAAGACCTCTTGTGGTCCAAGTTCAGGGTACAACTCCTTTTCCTCCTCTTCTTCCTAAAAATGTCTTTTATTTACTGATTGTTTTAAACTGTTGAAGTTGAACTCTTAGTACAGATAATTTAACTTCTACATTGGTGCAGAATGTAGTATTTTGGTATAGTACAGAGAACTGTGGAATGGAATATTGCAGATAAGTCTAGGTCCATATTAAAGTAATTGCAACTATTTATCTATCATTGGCAATTTCTTTGCATTGTTACTAACATTTCACTGCAAGGTGAACAACTAACTGATCAACATGTCTCCTATTCTAATTAGAGCTGATCAAAAAATGGAGTGAGTGTGAGTATGTGAGTGTGTGTGTGTGTGTGCGCAGAAATCTTCCCTTTTTAAAATTTCCCAACCACCTCTAATTATAATAAGAGAATAGCACTCTGTTGTGCACCCAAATAATTGATGTGGAGTATGGATTGTATAAGAATTTAGAAATAGTATGTGAAAACACTACTGCATTTGGGCTATCAGTTGCGTTGTAATTGTAAATAAAATGTCTGTGTGTGTCTGCTATTTTACCTATTGTAACAAACACATCCACCATTCTAGACTCTTGGAGAAGAGTTTATTTTTCTTGTAGCTGTTAGGAATAACTGTTGGAGGATCTGTTCTTCCAATTAAGCTGAATTAACATTTTCAGTTTAGTGAGATAGGGTATTGGAGCATATACACACAGATACATAAGTCCTGACATAAATTGGGGCTATCAGAAATGCATATATTCTGACTGTCCTGTTTTAATCAGAAACATATACATCATGAAGTAGTTGAACTTCAATGTGTCAGTTAGTTTTGTAAAGAATTTAAAGAAAAGAATAATGCATTAATCCTTAGTATTGCACTAAACAATTGCTTTGAACTATAAGCAAGGTAGATAAAATATAGTGAAAGCATTAATAGTATAAGAAATGTTTAGTATGAAACAATACTCTTACTGAGAGAGGCATTAGAAAATCCTGACTTCTCATTTTATTAAGTTAATATTTAAGCAATCTTGACATGGGCTCAGGCACTTATGTTCCCAGGGATTGCCCAGAATCTGTTGTTGTGAGTTCTGGAAAAATTTGGTTTTCTGTTACAGGATTAACTTCTGTATGAGCTTGGTGTTAGGTCAGACACTTAGGTTGTCAACTTCTTAAAAAGTAACATTTTAGTCAACAAAATAAAATATTAAAAATGCAGTCACGTTTGCTTTTTCCAAGATGGTACTGAAAAGTCAGTGCAAATCTATCAATTTAAATGTAGGGCCCTATCTTACTCGCACTTGTTGAAAACAGAAGTAGGCTGTTTAATGCCTGAGAGAGGCAAATAGGCCTCTTTTTCACTGTAATGATCTTTTTGTAGATGTAGAGACTAAAGAACTTAATCACAAGAGTATCTGGAAAAGATGGGGAGTGAAATTTACATACAGTGTTATAACCGAGTCATGCAAAGTGGTGTTCTCGCTTGATTTTAATGACAGCTGAAGATTCTCAGCAACTTTGAGAATTAGACCCTACAAAGTTAGAAATCCTTTAGTGTCCTAAATTGGGATTCATAGTGTTGTTACATAGTGAAATTCAAAATCCAAGCATTCTGGGCATTAAACATTTTAATTTTGGCTTTAGACAGGCATTTAGGAAGTTGTCTCATTAAAAGTTTAGCTTGCTCATGTTAAGTGCCAAACTAAATTACTGTGTTTTGCTCTACTTGCTGGGTGTCATTCCCATAGATAGTTAGGCAGTAATATTATTCTCATGCCTTGATTTTAAAAAATAATCCTTGGGGAGAATAAACAAAGAGAGTATAATGACAATATGAGAAAATATGTACTATTATTTGTTTGTTTACACTCCACTATATTTGATTAATTCCAAATCACTTAATTTCAAGCCTTTTGACTCATTAAAGTAAAGAATATATAGGTCCTTATCCAATAATGTTGGAAAAACAAAAATGATCAATCCACTTGTCCGTTCTCTTTTCTGTGGTGCCAAAAGTGCATTCATACCAGTCATGGTTTCCTTCTTCTCTCAGCTGCAGAAACAAAATATACTAGCTTCCTAAAGGAAATTAAAGCTGCAGGTGAAGGAATAATAAATATTTAAAATGTCATAGTAATGACATTTCTAGGTGCATATTGTCTTTGCTGGGATGAATACACGCTTTAAATCAATAAACTAGCAACTTAATGATCACAGTTTACTAGCGATTATATTTTATGAATGTTTCTCTCATATAGCACACTATATCCTGAAAAGATTTAATTTTCAGTATGAAATATGGTAATTTGCCACAGGGATGGGGGGAAGGGAGAGAAAGGGGCTTACTCAGCAGGATACCAGTAGCATTTATATTAAAAAAATAATTTTTTTTGAATCATAGCAATCAAAATAAGGTGGTATCATAAATCCGGTTTTTGTTCTGAAACTCGGTCTGAATGAATGGCACCCCACTAATCAGTCTGTGATTTCTAACCAACTTCAAACAGGCTAATTCCAACCAGTTCTTGTAAATTAAGATCACTTGTTTTTAAACAGATGTATTGCGTCTCCAGTCTTACAAAATCAGAGGCTCAGCCTGTTACATTGGCTATATTCAATGAAAATAATGGAGGGGACTCAGGACAAGAAAAAGCTTTTGATTACTGAATTTTCAGCAACATTTCTTGTTTAAGATCAAAGCATAGCTTCGTTTACTTTAGTGGATAAAGATATGCTGACAACATAAACACCCAGGTGCACAAAGGATCAGTATGTCTACTGAAAGGATAAGAAAAAATATAACATTTCAGAAAATCTTTCTGTAAGCATATAGACATTATTTAATTGAACATCGTTGTTTCAGCTTCAGAACATTTTTGGTAAGAAAAACTCCTTTGTGTGCGGTAGGATTTTTTTATGTCAACCGCATGTCAGCTAGGACTGCTGAAGACCCCTTGCATGTAGATACCTAACAAAGACCCTGATTTTCCTAATTTAACTCTGCAAGATATTGAGGGGAAGGATGATGTTTAATCAAAGGCCCTTTAAGCAGCGTTAATAAGAGACAAACTGTTGCTAACATGTCTGCATAACTAATAGGTGGAGAAGGGCGCAGCGCTGGAATTTGTGGAACTTGACAGCATTTAAAATGAAGGGCTACGCTCTCATTTTATTTTACTTTTTGTATGATGAGTTCTGTGGCCCCTCTTCTCCACTCACATCATTTCTCCCCTTTCTGTTATGTGATTTGGGTAGGTTGGTGGCAAGAAGGAGATGGGGCATAGAAGGTTATTAGAGCCAGTGTTGTTTGTCTCTGAGAAGAGGTATCTCTCTTAGGTTCTCTGCTGTCCTTCCTTTGTCTTGTAATGTCTCTTACTCTCTTCCTTCTCCCTCTTTCTGGCTGTTTCTTCTTCCTTCTGCCTCTTGCCACTTGTTCCTTCCTTCCATTGCTCACAGTTTTTTCTCATACCTTTCTACCTGTTGTCCTTGTTAAACTCCACCTTGCCATACTTCCCACACGTGCTCCCCAGCAGCGCTCTTCTCCATTATTAGTGATTGTGGTGCCTATAAACTACAAGAATTTATGGCCCCATGCTGCCTGGGAGGATGCAATTTGTGTCCAATTGGATTGGGATTATATGATCGGGCACAATCCTGCCTAATTAAATGTACGTGGGCCAGGATTGAGAGCTGTGTCAAAATTTAGTACGTTGAGACTGTGTGAGCCACTCTTATTGCTGTAATAATTTAGCATAACGTTAACATTGCTTCTGCATTCTTAGGGGAGAAATTGACATGTTTTAGTATTTAGTATTTGTTTTAGGTACTCCAGTGTGATATCTAACCTTTATGAATCTGTAGTTTTGTTGGGAAGTGGTTGAGGTTTATATATGAAGGGGGAAACAGACTTCTCCTGTAGGTGTGGAAAATTGATGGCTTGCCTGCAAGGTTTTGAAATGCTGGCTTGATGCTGGCATAATTTAATGTCAGGATAAGTCTTATGTTATATCTTTGGAAGTGATTTTTGTGTAAATTGTGATAATTAGCCACTTGGCTCTCAGTTAAAGCAGGTATGGAAATTACCCTTTTCAGTGCTGATTACAGGCGGTTGTGTTGACACCAAATAAGTAGCAAAGTATACTTAGTTTAACATGAGAGACTTAGTTTTTTAATGAGAGAATGTTATTTCTTGAAACTCTGAAATATCAAATATAGCACTGTTTACAGTCTTTGTACAGCCACCTGGAAATGGGTTAGATTTTGGACAAAGATTCTTAGATTGTTAAATGGGATTATTTATTTATTTTATGTGAGGGGAGAACTGATTTTTTTTTTTTTTTCCACGTGGAGAACTTCCTGTCTCAAATTCTGCAACACCAGACAGGCTCTGTTTTGAACCACCATTAGATATTTTACATCCTTTAAATACTATACACAATCCTGTAAATGAAAAACAGTTAATGTGATTACATGATTACCCTCTCAGTAATTTCAGTCTCTGACTGAACCAGGGGCAGGTGACTTCAGCCAAATTGACTTAGACAATTTGAAGGGGAAGAGCCCTTTCTTCCTCTTTCCGTCTTAAGTTCTTATACTGTGTTTATCATTATGTTGTCTAAGTGATACTACTCCGTGATTCTTTGGTGAACTTGAATACGTGTTTAAGGTTTACCTTGCTCATGACCTCAGTATGACTCCCACAACAGTAGGTTTTATTCCCCTCCTCCCCCCAAACTGAGCTACATGCACCAGTTGAGAGGAATCTAATGCATTACAGCCTGAAAGCACTTGTCTTATGGAACCTCTTCTGCAGAGCTGTGGCAGCGAGGGCAAAAGAGGAACATATAATCATCAATATTATTGGCAGCCTAATTTTGGCAGAAGGGCTCAGCTTTCTGATAATACTCCTTCATTGCATTTGTTTGCTCTGTATTTTGGGTCAGCTAAAAGTGAAGGACTTTCCAAGGCTGCCTGAGTTCAGTGCAGACATTTGTTTGGAGCACCGTTCTATCCACAGTGACTTTAAAGGGGCCAACAATATAATTACAGTGCTGAGTCAGCTGTGAATTGGTGGCAGCATCTTAAGACGTGTAGCACAGCAAGAATTTTGTTGATGTTAAGATAGCTTACGCTGATGGCATGCAGTAAGTTATTTATGTGAAAAATAGGTAGATTTGGGAGTAATGTACAGAGAAGGAAAACTTGTGTACAAACTTTGTTATATAATAAACACACAGATCTTTTCAACCACTATGTGCTAAAAGATGCAGTTTAGGAATGGTGAAAAAGTCTTTTAATTTTGCTGCCAGTAATATATTAGGGGGAAGAGGGAATATTATGAAAGAACTGAGTAAACTTTTTAGCAATATTTTATCTATTTTTTCCCTTACAGTTTAAACACTTAATGTTTAATACATTTCTGTAACCCTTCACATGTTTTGAGTTAACCTTTGTGGACATCTGCTTGAGCAGCAGAAGGTTATTCAATTCATGATTTCCCAAGGCATTGCAATTTTTTAAAACTTGTTTTCATCCTCCAGTAAAACTCTTTTTTTTTTTCTGACTTTGCCTTAACTTAACCCACTGTGACACATCTGCTTGTAAATGCCAGTATAACTTCAAAAATGGAACCCCTGTTGCCATTTTTCATAAGGGAAGCTGCAAAACATTCTGTCATGAAGTTATATCATTAAATCAGAAAAGACACAGCCACTGAGTTAGAAATATGTTTATAACCACTCTTTGCATTTAGTTCTTTATTTAGAAGGACTTTTGAATTTATAGGAATATGGGAATTGATTTGTGTAGTCCAGTATCCTGTCTCCAACAGTGGCTTGTACCAGACAATTCAGAGGAAGTTGCAAAGTAACCCTCAAAGTGAGCAATTAGGTAATAACCTGCCCATATGGTAAACTTCCTCCTAATTTTCTTGATTAGAGGTTGACAAAGACCATGTCTACATTACAGACTTCTGTTGGCATAGCTATTGCAGTCAGGGGTATGAAGAGGTGTGATATCTGTCTGACCACTGTGTCAACAAAAGCCCCTAGTATAGACACATTTATGACCTCAAAACTGCACTTTTACTAGTATGGCTTATTTCAGTCAGGGATGGAAGCTGGCTGGATTAAGCTATATCAGCAAAAGCACAGTTTTGCTCGTATAAGTTGTTTCCACAATAGGAACACTTAGGCAGTACAGTATATTGATATAGCTATACCAGCAAAACATTCCTAATATAGACATGGCTTTTTTACTAAAGTGTGAGGACATATAGGACCAGGTCTCTATCCAGTTTGCCGGTGCAAACAACTGCACACACACTTTTTAAAGTATATGCCCCCATAAGGATGTTTTTCTAAATATGGATTTTCACTACTATTTGTATTATTGCAGCCCAAGAAGCCCCAGTTAGGTCTGTGAGCCACCCACCCACCCTCCCCACCTTCACCAAGCACTGTGTAATCACATAGCAAGACACATCCCCTGCCCAAAAGAGTTAGTCTAATTTAGAACAAATAGAGGAGATTATGAAGTTGATGGCAAGGCAAACAGTGATAGCATGTGTGAATACATGTTCCTAACTGAGCAATTAACAGTTCGAATGATCTTTAAATATTAGTTGTCCTTACTAGCAACCTACCTAACCATTATCAGCTGGCATTTTACCATAGGCATCAAGATAGAGATGGTTTCTGAGGTATTTATAGGAGATCAGAACAGTGGCTTTAGAGATTGGTTTGTTCCACGCACAAAGGGAGTCATGGGAGAAAGTATGCTGCACTAAACATTCCAGTCTCAATATTTATCTCAGTTCATAGAATGAACCTTACTCAATGTATTAGATTCACATGTAAATTAGAATAGAGTCATTAAAGATAAATTAAGGCAGTGTCTGCTAAAATACTCCCTACCCAGTCAAACTCACTCTAGACAAATAAGCTTTCAAGATATGTCTATGCAGGGATTAAAAACACTGGTCCACGTCTGCTGAGTTTGGCTCACAGGGCTATGGTTGAAAAATTGTGTGTAGATATGTTTGGGTTCAGGCTGGAGCCCAAGCTCTGGGATCCTGCAAGGGTGTGTCCTGAAGATCCACAGATTTGGACCCTGAGCCAAGGAGGCAAACTATTTCAGAATCGGGGCTTGTTGGAAGGCAGATGAGATCCACTCCCCTTTAGCTTTAACAGTTCCTGGTAGCCTTTATTTTGTACATTTTAAGACAGTGCTGTTAGCACCTATAAATTACATATACAAGCAAAAACAGCTAAGGCAAGAGAAGTTACCTCTCCTGGGGACACGGCAGCTATTTTCAAATCTGTGGTATCTGCTGTGTTCTTCCCCTGTGTCTTTTCCATGCCTGTTGTCAATCATTGTCTTTTATACCCTGTTCCATAACTTTGCCTCATACCTATCCATTCTAAACCCCAAGTAAACATTTGTATGCATAAATCACAATAATTAACCTAATACATCTAAATGAATACATTTTTGCTCACCTTACTAAAACTAACTTTTGTGATCTATTCTTTGCTGTCAACCCCACTGGTACCTTCAAATTCTTTTTGATCTTAATGGTCTGCTTTTGTGGCCTTGGGTTTTTGCATGTTAACTTGTTTTGCAGGGAGACTTGAAGTTAACAATTCTCTTGTGAGATGGTTTCACCTGCTGTTTACCTAGACCAAGGTTTTACGGAGGAAGGCACACAAACCAGTTGTCATGGCTTACACAACCATTTTTCAGCTAAATTCTGAAATTCTGCATCAGACATGTACAACAAAAAAAAAATCCTTTGTGTCTTCCTATAATGTAGACAATAATTTCTCTAACATTGTTTAGTATATTAATGGGTTGGGTTATATGTATGACTAGCACAATTCAGTACACAGTTTTCCAACAGCCTCTCCATTGACAGTACTCTAGCACCAGTTTCCTGATGCACAAATCTAGGAACTGTTAACTCGAGCATTTTGTCTAGTTTCAGCTTCCAGGTATAACCAAGGGTGAGTAGTCTCTGGGAACAAGTGATACAAATCCATGTAGGGCTTAAGTTAAAACTTGTGTTGCACCTAGAAATGAAAACCAATGTAATTTACAGAGCACTGGTGAAAAATGTCTTGAGATAGGTAAGCATATGGACAGATGCATTTCTCGCTAGCTGAAGTTTTCAAATATTCTTCACAGAATATGCATTGTGGTAATTCCGTCTGCAGGTGACAAAGACATGGATAACCACGACAAGGTGTGCATTTGAGAGAACTGGTAAAAAGCTGATACAGTGACATATTTATACCTGCAAACTGAGACTAGACAGGATGCCCAGGTTAACAGTTTCTAAAATACATAACAGTTGGGAGCAGATTTTGACTTTCTGGTTGGGTTGTTGATAATTACTACTTTAATTTGTTCAAGGTGACCTGGTAAGAACTTATTTTCCTACACAAGCTTTGCTTTCATTGGCGAAAAATGTGACCTTGGACTGTTGCTTTCATTGTTCAGCTAGTGTGGAATGCAGCGGTTTCAGATGAGTCACGAATAATAGGATGGGATCTGCAGTATTCTGAAAAAAACAAACAAAAACAACACCACCAGCAGCTTCTTGATGGTGTGAGTATTTCTGACAAGAAAATAAACATGAACAGAGTCATCAGTAGCCCAAGAAACTAGCAGCCCCATACTACTATATGTAAACATATTTTTCTTATATGCGTTGTCTTAATGCTGGAGCTCAGGACATTGGAATGACTTGTTGGAGCAGATGCAGATATTGGCAGACTGTGTTTGCAGATACACATTTTGTATCTCCGCAGGGGCTCTAGCTATGGGCAGCTGGGTATAGGGCTGCTCTAACTTACACAAGAGGTAGGCCTGTCAGCCCCAGAATCAGAGACTCATTGAGGTTCTCCCTGAGCTCCGGTGCTAAGCACAGATCAGCTGTGGGTGATCATTTTCAATAGCTTCCTCGGAAATGCATCCTGTTTACTTGTATGTAGATGCCCAAAGCCTAAAACACATAAGTCAGTAGCTCTTGTGTAAACCTCTATCAATATCTACACTAAATATTACACATTTAGATTGCCTAGATTCTTCCATGAGTTTTCTCTCTCTCTAAAGTTCAGTGCTTATTTGCAAGGTAAATATTACCTGAAGAATTTTCTGTAAAATGTTATCTTTTCATAAATCACTAACTGGTTATTGTTAGTGGATATTACTTGTGTAAATGTTTTGAATAATTGAGCTCCTTTGAGTAACACACATTTGAATCCTGCCAAATGCAAGGTCATACGTCTGGTCACCAAGATCATAGGTCATACTTACATGAAGGGTGGGCAACATCCTACATAACAGTGACTCTGAAAAGAATTTGGGGTGGGTCTTTGTCTAACCCATTGAAAATGACCACCCAATGTGAGGGTGTGGCTAAGACAGCTGGTGTATACTTGTAGGTATTAGTGGGAGAAATGTCAATGAGAAGTGGAGACATGCTGTTTCCTCTAGTTGACGTTAGTGAGACTGTTACTGAAATGCAGCATCCATTCCTAGTTTCCATATTTCAAAAAGGGTGCTGACAAAGTGGAAAGGGTTTTGAAAAGAGCTACAAAAATTATTTGAGGTCCTGAAAACATGCCTTATAGCAAGACACTGTCTACTTACTTTTAGTCAAAAGAAGGTAAAAAGGTGACTTGATCAGTTTAAGTACCTACATAAAGAGAAACTTCTATTAATGCTCTTTTACCAGACAAGGATATAACAAGGTTCAACAGCTGGCATCTGAAGCTAAATACATTCATACTAGACAGAAGGTGCAAATTCTTAACAGTGAGGGTAATTAACCATTGAAACAGCTTACCCAGGAATGAAATGGCTATTAGCCAGAATGGGCAGGGATGGTGTCTCTAGCCTCTGTTTGCCAGAAGCTGGGAATGGGCAACAGGGAATGGATCACTTGATGATTCCTTGTTCTGTTCATTCCCTCTGAAGCACCTGGCATTGGCCACTGTCGGAAGACAGGATCCTGAGCTAGGTGGACCATTGGTCTGACCCAGTATGGCTGTTCTTATGAGCTGAATGTTACTTTCATTAATGCTACTTTTTCATTAATGCTAATGTGGTAGACACTTGTCTTTAGGCTACATGTATAGCTTCTTTTTAATTCCTTTACCCAACTTGCAATTGAATTTTTCATGCTTATTAACTTGTAGGATAAGAAGTGGTGTTAAGATATTGAGCATCAACTAATTTTATCCCCCAAATTACTAAAATCTGTAGTCTCAATAAACAAGAAATGGTAGGCCAAATCAAATTGCTTCTCTTAATATCCATTCAGGGATGTGACTCCCATTATCTGAGTCACCTGGGGTTGTTTGCCATGGCTTACGGAACACCACGATTAAAAATAAAAAAATAATCACTATTATTATTTATGACTGTATTAAAGAAAGAAAAATTTAAAAACAGAACAAAAAATATATATACAGTGGTTACTGCAGTTACAATCTCTTGTATATGTTTCTCTGTGGCAATTTTTTAACCAAGATTATACCTTTGAGAGTGGGCCTGCCCCCGGTGGGGCACTTTTATCGAGATAAGTTAAGACCAAAGTACACGTTCAACACTAGTAGTGAGTTGTGTTTTATAGATGGGGAAATAAATTTTTGTTTATGGGTAGGTGAGTGCTTTTTTAGTTTATTAAAGATGACGTAAAGAGTTTATAAATGGGCAAAACTGAGTGATCTTAACTAAGTCTTGTGAAAGCAAAGAAGGTGTTTAAATTAGATTACTTGAGAGAAGTCATTCAAGGAGCTCTCTTGAGACAGGCATATTAAGAATTCTAATATTCATATTAAATCCAATGCTTCTTTCTGTTTATCCAGGTTAGCATATGTCTCCCCTCTGGAAATATATAATCTAAACCAATTTGGTGTTTTAACAGGAGAATCCATTACTATCATAAAGTAGAATAGCATTTCAATATCCCATTTAAAATCATTACAAGAAAACATTAAATCTAGTGCATTGGCAATCTTTCACCCTTGATGTTGAAATCTTAGTGATCTCATTGTGTTCCAGAAGCAGTGCTGTACTGGAAGGTTGTTCCTTCCTAATGCTGTATGGGGTTGTCTTTGTTCTTTGTTGTCATTCTGCTGTTTGTGTGCTCTAAAGAGATGATATTAACAGGATGAGAGGAGATGAGTGTGATTTGCCATTGAAGTCAACAGATGGGAGCAAAATTCATGTTACTTGCTTAATTCAGAAAAAATGTATTCTTTCATAGTTTGACTAGAGGTTCAAGACACACCTCTTTTAGGGCGTTCTTCAAATTGAATATTCACTGCTGTCACCCATTCTGTGATTGAAGACATTAGTGAGGTGGTCCTGGTATCATCTTTAGAACATGAATATGCAATCTGTAATAACTGTCTTTGTTCTTGTGGAGGGAGCTGTCAGAACATCTTAGGTTAGAGTTTTAACTCTTGTATTTAGCCCATTTTCTGAGCTATTCTTGTAGTTTTATTAGGGTTTAGTAGGACTTGAAATTCTATTTCAAATAAGTACAAATGTATTTGTACAAAAAGTCAAGTTCTCAAAATTGCCTTTTTAAAACTTACATGATTCTTAAAGAGCCTTTTTAGCTTAAATAGTCTACACAGAAGATTCTGTTCCTTCTTGAAAATCTTTGGAGAGGG
The DNA here is from genome assembly GCF_965140285.1 of Lepidochelys kempii. Lineage (NCBI taxonomy): Eukaryota > Metazoa > Chordata > Testudines > Cheloniidae > Lepidochelys > Lepidochelys kempii. The sequence continues at coordinate 35,155,679 of NC_136391.1, read as the reverse complement.
TACTTGTATTTCTGAGTTTGATAGGGAAATTGCCAGATAATTAATTGCCCAATTAAAAACATACATATATAAGTTGAGGCTTACTGCCTACAAACTTCCCTGATCTTGTTAATCTTTTTTTTTTTATCTGATGTTCTTTGTGTACCCTTAACCAGAGAGGTATCCTGAAGGGTCACTGGTTTCATCAGTAAACAGTAATAGCAAGGTTATTTGATGCTATATGTGTCCATAAGACATCTTACTATTTATATGGCAGTAGTATTAAGCAGGTAGTATTCCAAAGAAGCTTATGCTATTTGTAAGCATTTAAAGAAATTTAATAAAACAAGAAGGAAAAACTAAATACATACACTATTATTCTCCAATATCATATGTATAAAAGTATTTGTAAGAAATTCTTCAAATTTAATAAAGGCACAAGCAAGTTTGTAACAACCTAACATTTCAGAATATATTAAAATAACTTAATTTTTGCATCAAAGTTGAGGCTCACCGCCTACACACTTCTGTGATTTTTTTTTTTAATCTTTTTGTATATGATGTTCTTTGTGTACCCTTAACCAGAGATGTGTCCCTAGACTTTATCCTGAAGGGTCACTGGTTTCTATAACTTGATCACTGCTCACTGTCCATTCTGCTTTTGTTGAGATTCTTCACAGCCCCCATGTTTTCAAGTTCTTAGAATCTGTGAAACAGTTTGCTAGCTCCCAGGCACCTGGAGAATATAGCAAAGATTTTGAAAGGAATTTAGGCTCCCATTTTCCATTGATTTTCCATTCCTTTTGGGCTCCTTTGACAGTCCAAGCTAAAATTTATACCATATCTAAATTAAAATTGTGTGTACATAGTGATGCTGCTCAGTGCTCCACAGCCTTCATTCTACCAGTGCTGTATTGTATTGTCTATGTGACTTGAGTTCTTTGGCAATCTCATTCTTGCTTTAAATTGAATTGTGTGGGATTTGATAGGAAGAGAGAGATGATTCTAGGAGTGTCAGTCATGGGAGATCAGTTTATGGTATGAATCTTTACTGTAGCAATTAGTAAACAATATAATTAGTAAACAATGTAAGTCATGTATTTTAGTAAATTGTACCGTAGAATTATATTTTTCACCAATGTTTTTAAACTTGTTGCTATAGCTACAAGAAGAAGTGTTGTTCAGTGTTCAGATGTATACAGGTTTTCAATTGTTTTCTATATTTCTGTAACTTGGCTAAATTTCTAGAATACACTAACTCTTTATCTGCAGCATTAAGCAGTCCTGCAGTGCTTTTAGTGGAAAGCTGAATTAGAATTACAGGGATGGTATTGGTATCCCTGATTTATTTTTCATTGTAGAGCTGCCAGTACGGTGACTTTTTTGAGGCATTGGTTTGGTGGCACTGCTGCAATACCATTAAAAAAGTAGGAGGCAAATAATTACTTCTGTTGGCTAACAAATATTTGGCGTTTTTCTCAAACTTTTGCAGAGTGAACATTTGTGTTTCTCACTAATAGGCTCTTTCTCTAACAGATAGTATTAAATAATGACTGGTCAGGACATTCTAACATTATGAATAGCATGCTTTATGTTTCCCGCTGACTAATAAATATACTACCTCAGTTGCTGGATTGCAATGTTTGGCAGAGGATATCTGTCGCATTAGGCCGAAGTGTGAGTTTTGTTTTGTTTAAGACTTTTTTTTAGCAGGAGACAAGCTTCTAAATGTTTGGTGCGGGGGAATCTATTTTGAGTTACATTCAAATTCAGTTTGTAGTATGTACAGATGCGTATATGTGATGAGGTTTGTGGACCCCATGGTGGCCTGGTGACAAAGGAGTTAATGCAGTAACCACCTGTCAGTGCCAATTAGCAACTTCACAGCAGCTGGGAGAATAAGAGCTGAGAAGCAGAGGGGGCAGGACAGTTTCCCCGGAGAAAGAAAACTGGAGAAGGAAGGTACTGCCAGCAAGCTGGTGGGAAGCCACCTAGAGACAACCCCAGCAAAGGGATAACCAGATCTACAGGCTGGGGAAGTCTATGGAACCAAGGGAGGTAGGAAAGAACTCAAGGCACAGCAAAATGAGTTGTTGAGTCTTGATATCGCCTCTCTAGTTTAAGGGCCCTGAGCTGCAACCCAGTGGCATGGGTACACCTGGGTTTCCCTCTCCATCCCTCAGAGTCTTAAGACCCCAAGGGGTTTCTAGACACCCTGACAACCAGGACTAGCTAACCCCTGCAGGTGTAATGGGAAATCCGAACACCCCAATAGGACTGAGACTAACATACTTTATAGCCCAAGAATGGGGCTACGATAAGGACTCGGGCAGGAGCAGCTGACTGACTGCCCTGCCAGACCAAGCTCCCTGAGGGGGTGCTGTCATGTCATTTTGCATGCATATTTGGTATTGGCTTGCACAAATAGCCACTTACACATTTGACTTGAAAGCTCTTTGCACAAATGCTGACTATTGTATGTATTTAAAGTAATTGACAAACGGATTAGGTGTGGGTAATTTTTGAAAATCAGACTCCATATTATATTGGGTATCAAGTATGGTTTTTTAACAGGACTAGTGGATATAGAACTGTATTTTGATCTTGATCTCTTGCTGACCAGCATAATATTTTAACCAAACACTAGATTCCTTTATTCTTGCAGAATTTGTATTGTTTTTAAGAATATTAAATTGTGTAGACATACATTTTGGGGGTTTGTGTGTGTGTTTCATATTTCAGGTTTCTTAGACTCTAGTCCTGAAAGCTGTTTTATATGGCTGGATCCCATCAGAGCCTTTTTCACTTCTTTGGGCATCCACAGAGGATTGAGTCCTACATTTGGAAATCCAGGAGTTTAAAAGGGTTCTTCTTCCAATGTTTGTGTCTGACACTTGATAGGGCACTGTTGTATTTTAGAATTTACAGGATAAATTTGCTGTGCAGTGTCTTAGCAGCATGATTGCCGTTAGCATTTGTCAGTTTAAGATAGCATCTGAATGAAGATGATTTTTTAATGATGATCTAGAAAATACTCAAAATAGAAAAATGTATTGTGAAGGCAATTTTATGTTGACGTTAAGATGTTATTGTAAAGTCTATAAATGTCTGAAACCTCCTCCCCCTCAGTGTGAAAAGTAATTTTAAAAAGCACTCTGCGTTGTTGTACTTTGGCTTCTTCCTCCCTCCTTCACCCATCAGGTTTGATATCCAAGTTAATTCCTGATGTGTTAAATCCAAATGACTGTGAATTTGGTGGTTCCAGCTAGTGCTGATATCAGTGCACCTCAATACCAGCATTCATTTTTGACATAATTACCAAAGGGAATGGTTTCTGTTCATGTGTCTGTTAGTACCTAAGAGATACTTCAGCTGATTCTATAAATGTTGATTGATGGGATCAACTGTGTTATTCTCAACATAAAATTTTATCTTAGAGTTTGCAGTTCACATGGATAGTACGAAAAGTAGCTTCCAATGGTACATAATCTCTTCTCAGACTTCAGTAAACGCTGGATTCAGAAAAATCCTTGCGTAAGTGGCACTAGTTCATCTAAAAGGGCTACTGACGTCAAGACTAAAAACCTAAACAAGACACACTGCCTTTTGTATCTAATCGGAAGAAGCCTCCTGAGTTTATTATAGAAATTTAGCCTAAGCCTCATTCCCTCCCTCCCTCCCTAATTACCCATACATTTCTTCACATCAAAAGAGGGGAAAATTATAATAAAAATGCAGGAAAGTCATAAAATGGCCAAATCCTTTCACCTTACTCCTCTGGGTAGGATTGTTAATGGGCACAGTACTATGTTGATGGGCACAACACACATACCTATAGACCTAGATGAGGTTTACTGTGTAGATTATAATTATCAGTTGTAAAGGAAAAATATTAACAGAATGGCAAACACTTACCTGAAACTAATCTGTTATTGACAGAGGTGATTTTATATGGTATTTGCACACACCAGTAGCTAGTGTAGTAAATCATACTTTTGGCTAAAGAAAATAATCTTTTCTCAAAACCATTTGTCCCTACTGACAGTAAATTGTCCTGAACAGTTGTTGGTGAGAGTTCTTATTGAGTCAGAGTTCTCATTTATTTAAAAAAGCAATTATTGTGCTTGATTTTTTTATTTTTTTTTCTTTTGGTCTACAGGGGGAATTTCCTCAGATCAAAGTGTTTTCTAGTCTGTCACCTATCCCAGGATTCACCAAGTGGCTCATTGGACTTCTGTCCTCACAAACAAAGGAACAGGGGAGAAATGAACTATTTACAGATGCAGAATGCAAAGAAATCTCTGAGATCACAGGTGACCCTGCTGCTGAAAAGCTAAAGAGGCTCTTAACTAACAACGAATGGGTGAGATCAGAAAAATTGGTCAAAGCATTGCATTCACCATTTATGAGGCTCTGTGCTTGGTACCTGTATGGAGAGAAACACCGTGGATATGCCCTTAATCCAGTAGCAAACTTTCATCTTCAGAATGGTGCTGTGCTGTGGCGGATAAACTGGATGGCAGACACAAGCCCCCGTGGGATCACTGCTTCATGTGGCATGATGGTAAACTATCGGTATTTCTTAGAGGACACAGCCAGTATCAGTGCAGGATACCTTGGGACAAAGCACATCAAAGCTTCAGAACAGGTTCTTTCCTTGGTGTCTCAATTTCAACAAAATAGCAAACTTTAAATATACAGCAAGATTTTAAGAGCAAACATTTCTCATTTGAATGAAGGGGTATGATATTTTGGGGTGTCCTTATTGAAAAGGGAATGTTTGTAATAAAAAAGTGAGCTCTGTTGTTAGTCACAGCAGGATGAAAAATTACATAGTCTGCCAAAATCACTATAACTTTCTTTACTTGCATTGCCAGATACTCAAAGCCTGGTTGAATTATTGCCATACTTTATGTTCAGATGAGCTGGAAGTGTGTATTAAAGGCTGTGTAAACTCATCTCAGTAAGGTTACAAGCCAGTGGTAACTTGTGTGGACTGTTCTCTGCCCCTGTTGTCGTTCTCAGGATCAGTATAGTTGTTTTAAGGTACATCTTTAAAAGCACAGAGGAACTCCTCAGTATGCTAATATATTAAATAGATTAATATCCAAATAACTAGATAAAAGCAATGGGCGAAGACAACTTTTTGTTCAAATTTGTATAAGCAGAAGAGCAATCTGCAGCATTTCTTCACTAAGGTCGTCTTCATCTTTATTCCTGACATTTTTTGGTAAAACCTCTTGATTTGGCCATTCTTTTGCTCTTTCAAAGTACAGTACAAAGTGCCAACACTGAATCATTGCTCTGATCGAGCAACAAGATACCTTGTATTTCCGTGGCTTTTTCTCAAGGCTGTAGGTATGTGTAACAGTGTATCTGCAGATTGCTATAGCTCAAATTTACAGTTTAATAAGTAAAATCAGTGGTTCTGAATAAGAGAAGAGAGTCTGTTGCTTATAGGACTTAATTATGAAGCTTTTGGATATATATTAAATCTCCATAAATTATATTGGGCATTTTAGAAATTGGTAAGAAGCTTTTTTAATAGTAAACAGCCAGGTTTGGTCTGTAAAGCAATAAATTAAAATAAAATAAATCTTGCCCTATAAACGTTACATGATATCTCTCTTAAAATGTACCATATTCAGGTTACAGTCACACTTGATGTTAGTGTCTCCAGTGAAATAAGATAACTGCCTTCTATGGATCAGATATCAGCAGATTTGGAGTGCAGAATTCTTGACTTCTTCAATGTATGGTGAAATCCTGACCAGATTCCTGAGAGAATTACACAAACATTTCTATTTCCCTATGCAAGTAAAGGTGAAGGGATCCCTAAGTGTCCAGATGTACCATTTCATTCCAGGAGAAAGGGCAATCAAATGAATTATTTGTATTCACTAAACAAAAAACTTCCCACCTACTGAGTGGCCTGTTTTAAATATCTGCTAAAGAGATTAAATGGCTTCAATAGTTCCCTGGCTTCAGCTGATGGCAGATTTCTGAGTGTGATGATGCAGAGAGGCTGGATTCACTACACACTGTTCCCTTCAGAACAAAGTCATTTTTACATAGCAGCTGGTCTTCACATTAGCAATGGCAACTAGCCTATGCCATGCTGCTTTCATTATGTTTTTAAGAATGGTTCCAAAAGCCATCACATCTAGTCAGCAGGTATCTCTTATGTCAACAAATTAAGGCAAACCCATGGATTTTGATCAGATACCAGTTAAAAAAAATGACTACCAGTTTCTTGCGGGGGAGCAATATTGTATTGCCAAAATTTTTAAGGAAAATTAAGCAACTCTTTGCTCAATTTGAATTGTAGTTTTTGTGAAAATGCCAGAGAGCAATACAGTACTTGCCAAAATATAGCTTTTTCACTGGCTCTGACTAACCTGATTCGTTGCACATGAGCCAGAAAAACACTGTAAAGTTTTTGAGAAGAATCAGGAAATTCTTCAGTTTGCCTCTGCATTTCCCACTTATGGAATTAAGTACTCAAACTTCTGGAATCTTCTGGTGTGAGTAGTGTCCACTGGACACTGTCCGGTGTTTAGTCAGTGGTGGGAAAGCAGCTCAGTCTAATCAATCAGTCAGTGGCCTAGAGTAAAGGTAACTGCTAACAGGACAAGGAAACAGTTATTTTAATTTTAAAACTAGCGTTTCACTGATGGGGTGAGGACTGGGGTGCTGTGTTTTTTTCCTGATAATACCTGAGAGTAGACTGACCCCACTGTGTACCAACTCAACTAGTGAGAGTAAATGGTGGGCTTGTGTACACATGAAGGTTTAATGTGGAATAAGGTTGGGTGTGAATTTAAAGTGGATTACCTATCCCTGCTTTACTCCATATATGGAAACTTTTATTCCATAATAACAGTGCCTTATTCCAAATTAGCTTAATCTACTTTAAACTAATTTGGAATAAGATGCTCTTCTTCTGGATTAAGAGGGTCCACACACACAGTTGATCAGGAAGAGCTATTCTGGAATAACTCCCCATGTGGACAAGCCATTTGTGGTGTTTGGGACTGTACTTGCCTTTATGCCCTCAGGCGAGGGATCACAGGCATGCAGGGAACATGTCGTGGCCCCAATGGACACTGCCAGCTAAAAGGTTCCAAACACGCATAAATGAGGCATGTACATACCATGAGAGGGATCCATATGGAAAAAGCATCTGAAACCAGAGTTACTGTTAGGAGTAACCTGCTGTTCCCTAGGGTTTTCAGACCTGCTCAGCACCCATTAAGATCAGTGGGAGCTGCTGGGTGCTCAGCATGTCTGAAAAACCTAGTTATTTATATGGCTAAAAAAAAGCAGTTGGGGACTGAGCTCTTTTGAAAATTTGATCCTCCCCTCCCCCCACTGAAATCAGTGGGAGTTGAGAGGCTTCCGCACCACACACCGATAGGCATTATAAACAGTGGCTTAATCCTGTTGCTATTGAAGGCCATGACAAACCTTTCATGGATGCCAAAGGTGTAGGGTTGGGACTTCACAGGATAAACGTCGTCCCTATGGAGACCATTAATATCAGGTATGAATGACAACACGTGTACTTCTTGATGCATTTTCCCAGTGCAGAGTGTACCCCGTCCTTTCCAGTCAGTCATCGCTTCAGCTTGTTCAAAATTGCCTGTCGATGGCTCTTGGAGTAAATTTCAGCATTTGCTATATATAAAATGTCAGTTTTGCCTAAAGGGAGGATATTATCCATGTTTAAAGACTCTCAAGGACTTAAGAGTTTAAAAACCTGCTAAATGAAGTCAGCCAGACCTTGCACTGGAGTGGTACCCATTAGTGTTGCCATAGTGAATAGTCAGTTGCTCCTTCTGTGTAAATACCCCAGTTTTCTAGGGGTTCTAGCAGGACCGTTTTGAACTTTCATCCTTCTGAAACTTGGTGTGCAAGTTCTTCTTTTTTTTTATTTCAAAAAAACCTAATTTTTGGACTTAGAGCAAAAAATGGGGGTTTAAATATTTTCTCTAAGGAAAAACAGCTTAAATTTAAGAACCTGAAATTTTTCAAGCATGTATTCCCAAGAGGCACTTACTCATCTGAAGTTACACTGGCTAAGATAAGAATTATGAGTGGTTATAAAGGATAGTGTTAGGGAAAAAGATGATCACTTACTGGGATGAGGAAAAAATCTCCCTTTCTGAGTAGGTGTGCTGTAGAAGTTTTATGAAAGGTCCCCTTGATTCGACAATAGTTTGATACCAGACTAGATGGATGAATGATCTGACCTGGTATGACCCCCTGCTCCAATGCTATGTGTAGACTGGTGCCTTTTAAAATTAAAGACAAAACAAACAAAAACCTGTCATTTTCTGTTTCTCTATAACAACATGAAGAAAAAGACCCGTTTTAAAATAAGGATCTGATTTTAAATGGGGTTTTAACCCACCCTGTGCTTTCCTAACCCATGCACCTGCAGTTGCAACTGATATGATAAAATACCGTTGCAGGTACAGGCATTAATATCTATAATACCTGCCCACATGGCCAATAGTGGTAGGAAAGTGCCCTTGAAAGTACTTGCAAGCTCACGGTTGCCCGCCAGGATCTAAATATCAGGCCTAAAGTTGTAGCATAAAATTGTGACCAGAGCAAGGAAAAGATGAGCAAAGAGTACCTTCCCATTTCTGTGCTTTCCCTATTATTTCTAGAACTCTGCAGCCTGTTTTGTCTGTAACATCATTAAATATTATCTTTACATGGAGCCCTGAGGGGGAACATGTGTAGATAACTGTTGTGTGGGTGCTGAACTTTCAATGGCTGCTGTCAAAAGAGTGCTTAGTCTGATACCCTGACAGCCAGACAGTCAGTCACTTAGGAAAATCTCATTTTTAGCGAACACATTACTGCAGGACATGACACTTTTGTTTTCAACAGAGATCAGAAGCCAGGTGTATTTATTTTTCCCTTCTCCAAGGTTTAGAAAGTACAATTTAATCTGTATACTCCTGGTTTTAAGATGAAATTCAGTTTTATATATGAATAAATACAGCTGTTTGTGAAGGAAAAACCCTATATTTGTTCTCTAAAATGCCTCCGGTTTGAGGAATTCAAATAAGAGACTTCTATTAAAGACAACAGAGATTTTGAGTGATGCAACAGGCTAATCTAAACCAGGCTCATAAACTGTGGATTCTCACACCTAGACAGAGTTGAAATGCCTCCATGGTGTGTTTGTTGGGAGATTATAAGAAAAGATTTTTAGCATCACATTGGAGATGCATTGTATGGATGTATTTTCTATATGACATCTGTTCTCCATGAGCCCTCACGCACCTGCAAAAGTATTTCACTTCATGCTCGCTTTTTGGTTCACTTCATCTGTTACACCAGTAACCTAACAAATTAGGCTAAATATTCTATCATTTAATTGTGCATCAGAAATTTAGTTCAATTTTAAAAGAACTTTTGTGAAAGGATTGTTGAGGGTGAAGTCTTTGCTCATTACTACCACTAGCTTTTTATTCCCACTTGTTTTCTTTCATTGGTTGTTGGCCTTGAAATGACCATCATTTCTTAGACTGTCCAGCATGCCCTTAAAGGTTGCTTTAAAATGAACAATGCTGAAAATGGAAAGGAAATGCTCACCGTATGTTCTATTTAATGGGGCAATGGGCATGTCATTGGAGAGGTTTTAGTCTATTCTTTTGAAATGCAGCTTCATTGCTCAAAATGCAGGGATAACACCTCCCCCCTCCCAGTTTGTGGAACCTATTCTGAAGAGCACACAACAAAGAGGCTGTGATAAAAGCGTAGAACAGTAAAACTTGGGTCTCCTTCCAGTGTTTGTCTGACACTTGGCAGGGCACAGTTCTATCTTAGAATGTAAAAGGTAAATTTGCAGTACAGCGCCTCAGCAGCATGACTCCCGTTTGCTTTTGTCAGTTTCAGCTAGCTGCTGAACGATGATGCTTTTTTAATGATGATCTAGAAAATATTCAAAATAGAAACATGTATTGTGTAGCCATCGTAAAGACAATTTTCTGTTGACATTAAAATGCGATTGTAAAATCTCCAAATGACAGAGACCTCCTCCCCCTCAATATGAAAAGTAATGTTTAAAAAAAACAACACTCTGGCTTCTTTCTCCTTCTTTGGTCCCAAGCTGAGGAGTTTTCATGTGCTGTCCTTTTCTGATAGCCTTTTATGATGCTAAAACTCTCATTGGGCTGAAGATTTAAACACATGCTGAATGATGCACTCCTGCAGTAGTCATGTGCTTTTGTGTCCCAAGCATTTAACCTGTACAAATTAAATAAATATGTTCACCGCAGAACCCTCTGATGCAACACAATCGAGAGAATAATTGTTAGTTGTCAGTCTGTTCTCTACACACTCAATCCATGGCTTCCCCATGAAGGGGTCAGGTCCTGTAGTCTAGTCAGGGCCAGAGAAAGATGTATGTGGGTAGAGGGAGGGCAGCAAGGCAGCAAAGTGGCATTAGTCTTTGTATTTCCTCAAATTCTGGCACCAGGCTATTCCTAAATGGAAATCAGAGCAGACTTCAACTAATGCCTAGCTGCCTATGTCCTGGCCCAAAGGTCCATTGTTGCAGAACAGCATTCTGGCCCTGTCCTTTATACCACGCGCCATTGAAGGATTCCCTGAAAGGGGGGAAGTCACAGTAAGTTCGCTAAAGTACCTTTACAGCTGCTCTGGCACAAAGCAGACAAAATGTGGGTTGTCTGGTGCAAGGGAGCTAATGAATAGTGATTGTATTAATGGGGTATTTTGTGCATGTGCTCTAAACAGCTGCCCATGCTATACTGGATGGAGTCTACAGACTCATTTCAGCGAGAGCTATGGGCTGGGTAATGACTTTTAGTCACTATCATAATGAACTGGGTGGAAACCATTAACTCAGAGAGGGTTAATGCTTCTCTAAGGCTTTCCATTGCAAACTCAATTTGTAAACCATAGCTGGTTGTTTCAGAGAATATATTGCTAAATCTGGGCCTTTTACAGGTCCTCTATCAGCCCAAATACAGATTTATTTTAAGGGGGTGGGGCAGGGCGTAAATTGATTTTTGACATGTATTAGTCACAAATTTGCAAAAAATATTTTTATACACAGTTTCAGATGCTCAATTAAAAATAAACATACTGAGAAAATGGCTTGAATTTTACCTAACGCTTTATAGACACACACTCCTTAATGTGGACTGCTTCTTTTTGTTACTATCATTACCATAGTAATAAACAAACTGGTCTTGATGGAAGAACGCAAAGAACAGCTATCAAGCAAAGTTTGTCATATTTTTATGAATGGAAAATGTTTGAAAACGAGTAGATTTGTGTGTGTTTTGTAAAGTGCCTAGAACCAAATGGTCTGCAGGGAGACATGTTTTGTAGGTTGCTGTTGTAGACAAATATAAGAAACTACCTACACCACGGAAAAGGCAGCAACTTTATTCAGTTTCAAGAAACACTTATGGCGTTCTTTATAAAGGCTTTTGTGATGGCTCAGTATGTGCAACTTGTGTCTTCAGTGTCCTGTCTTACATTATTTGCACCTTATAAATAGTACATTGGAGTGATGTATGGACTGCCACCTATTGGGGACCCACATAAGAACACACAAGCTCCCTAAGTGATTCAACTCTCATGGAGGGAGTTGGACTTCATTTCAGTGGTGAGAAAAAGAGTGATGGAAGTGGATCAGAAAATGGTCCTAAGCGGCAAAGTAATGTAACTTGCCTTGATTTGGTCTCAGTAGTGGGGTGTAGCTGTGAAACTATGATGCCTTTGTTTTAGGTACAGCACAGTAGCTCAGCCAGCCAATGAACCGTTTCCTTGGCACACAGAAGGGGTGGAGGCCCTGAGAGAGGCCACCTGGACAATTTAGTGAGAGCAGAGGTCCAGGGAGGTGAAGCCAAGCTGCCTGGAAAATTCAACAATAAAACTCATGTTAAGAAATAATGGGTATTTCCCAGTATGAGACCCAGCTAGGTGTGTTTGCATGGGTAATAGGGTATTTCATGGCAGTAGAATAAGTTAATGTTGCCACACTGTCTAGTGTGTGGTGCTTTGGAATGTGGGTGCTTTGTTCCCTACTTGCTCCAGCAGACGTGAGATGCTGCACACATGCAAAAGGGTCCAAAGAGGAGGACGGTGTGGCAAGACAGTGAATGAGGTGGAAGAAAGCCACTGCCCCTCCATTAATTTATGGTTACATCGTTCCCATTATTTTTCTGAGGGACCAAGTAACTCCTGGCATGAAAGTTCAGCTCCTATGGACAGCAATGGATGTTGCACTCATTTTAACAGGTGGGTTTGGTTCCAGGAGAAATGCCAGATTGAGGCAAGTTACCCCAACATATACCAACTTCTGGGCTAACTTACAACTCATTTTGGCCAAGAGCTGTATGTCATACATGAGACTATTACGTTGAGCAAACCAAAGAAAAGTTTGTGCCAACTTGCCTTGTGCATCACCGGCTTGGTTAGGATGTCAAAAATAGAGATGACATGATGGCTGTGCTCGTTATGTTCCTCCAGTAAATAAGTGAAACGAAGCACTATTTTGATGATTATGCTGTCCGGATAGTGGCACTATACACTGCTGTGCAAAAAGTCACTGATAAAAAAGGAGTTATCGGCTCAGATCCTTGGGAGGTATAAATCAGTGTATTTCCATTGACTACAATGGAGTTACACCACCTTACACCATCTCATGATCCGGCCAGTAGTCTCCAAGGCCCAGATCCTCAAAGGTATACAGGCTCCTCGCTTCCCTTGAAATCTGTGGAATTTAGGAGCCTAAATAGTGTTGAGGATCAGGGCCAAAGGGCTTGTCAATACCAAAACTTGCACTGGTGTAGTGTAAACTCATGTTGACCATTATTTTGGATTAATTTAAACCTGTTCCAAATTGGCTTAAAAAAACATAAAAAGCCACTCAGACTAGAATAAGAGTGTGAAAACAGGAGTTTACACTGATGTAACTATATCTGGTGCTTAATTTGCACCAGGGGGCTTGGCAGTCCATAGCCACGGCACCTCTTAGCTTGCTGCATCAGTTATGAATGTAAAAAAAAATTGTGTCCTGGCACCTCTTTCATTACAAATGAAGCACTGACTGTATCTGTCTAAATTCACACCTTAGGTTATACTAGTACAACTTCCCTGTGTAGACAAGGGCTCAATCGTGTTAAGCACAAGAAAGAAGCCCACCAAGGCAAGGAAATACAGAGCAGAGAGCCTTTGCAATTGGGGACTGAGGCCTATGGATACAGTACTGCAGGGAGTGTGCGCTGGTAGCACCATACCTGTTCTGTGCATAAAGAGGTGTTTGGCACCTGATCGTGTGAGATGCTAATCAGGGCACATGCTTACAAGTAGTTCAGGAAAATTCTCTGGGACACTTCCATTGATGCAGGGATACTGAAACCTCATTGCTGATTTAAAAAAAAAAAAAAAAACAGTATGGAGACTAGCTACTGAATATGCTCTGTCATAGTTTTTCAAAGATAAATGTCTTCTAGACGTGTTGGTCTCCTCCCACCAAAATACCATAAGACCGCATGGCTCAATATACCTCACTGCATTTTAATTGGTGGTGGTATTATTATTATTTATTATTTATGATTTATTATGAACCACGTTAATTACAGCAGTGTCTAAGGGCCAGCCAAGAATGAGGCCACAGTGTGCTGGGTGCTATAGTGGGTAGTCCCTGCCCCAGAGAGCTTGCAATCTAAACAGGCAAGAAAGACTGGGTAAGAGAAGGGGTATAACATGCAAGCAGAGTGAAAATGTGATGGCAGCAAAAGGCATGTTAGTCCATGGTTTTTAAATTTTAATTTAATTTTATTTATTTGATGGTTTTACTTAGGAGGAGATAAGCTAAATGAACAAAAAAGGAACAAGAAGAGGGTAAGCGGGGCAGATGTGGAGTGAAACCAAAGTGAAGGAGGAGGAAGGTTGGAGCAAGGAGCCAATCAATGCACAGCGGAGAAAGTCCAGTCAAAACTAGAAAGCTCTCTGAATATCTCTGCTTTGGCTGCATCTGCCCCTACTGGCTGGAGTCTCTGGCTGGCTTCTCTATGCAGTTTTCTCCCAAGGCCACATGATGTGTGGGTAGGATGTGTGCACCACCATGTAATGCCCCCAGAGTGTGGGAGGTCTGTTTTAGATCAAGGAGGGTGCTGAGGGAAGGAGTGGCTGGGCCCCATTTTATCCCCTCCCCCATAGTGCAACGGTCCTTGATGGCCCTGTCTCAATGTGACATGGTTCAGAATTGTATTGACAATCAATACAAACCATTCCATGCTTCCAGCTTTCATCAGACTCTTCCCTCCTATGATGAAGATTTGAGGGCTGAAATGCTGCCTTACAATTTTTCTTGGTAAATCTACAATAATTATGGTCTGACTTCTGTGGGTTGTATTCAAACATATGACCATGGTAGTCGATGGGAGTTTTACTGAATTAAGGACCCCAAGATTTGGTCTGATACTGATTGTTTTGTAAATTGCAATCTGAATGTTTGGCGTTCAGATAAACATGGAGAGTTGAGCCACAGGCTGACAGGCCTATAACTGATATAAACAAATACCGATTTTCTTGTGTCTAAATACTTCTGGAGAGTCAATGGCTTGTGTACTGGAAAGTAACAAAGGTGTGCCTTTCATTTATATTACAATAGCATGTAGGAACCTCCATCATGACCCCTTTGTGCTGGACGCTGTACAGACGTAGCAAAGACATTCTTTGCCCAAAGGAACTAACAGCCGAGGGGTCCGAATCGACACAAGGTGTGGATGAAATAGACAAAAAGTGCTGCAGCTGTGTCGGCAGGATGAAATCAGAATAAGCCAAGTAGCCATTAGCAGAAGTGTCACATTACCACTTGCCTAGCCAATGCCAATTGATGCGATGAAATAAAAAAATTCAAAGAGAGCTCCTTCCATTTTCAAAAATGTCTGAATTGATAGATTCATTTTCAGCTACAGCTGTTCTATCTAATGAAAAAAAATTGCTGAAACCATTGCAAATATAAGGGGAAATGAGGGTAACTAATTTGCTGAAACAGGTACACCAAATTCCAACTTAGCGTGACTTTAAACCAGAGGACTCCTGAACCCCTGATTATTGGGATTACACTAGGAACACTAACCGAATCTTAATTAGAGCTGGAATTTGGAAAGAGAGAGAGAATCAAAATGACTTATCTTGTTTCTGCTTAATTTAGAGAAAAAGGAAATGATGTAGAAACTTTAAATAGTGGGGAAAAAAAAATCATTAGGCTCCTACAATCTGTATCTAAGATTATACTTAAGTGGAATTTTTGTTCTAGTAAAGTCTTTAAAATGTAATTAAAATATCAATGATATGTTTGCTTTTTTTTAATCAACTATTTTTTTCAAAGAAGCCTTTTTTTTCATGAAAATATCTTTTAAGTTTGAAAAAGGTTACACTGCGTTCTTGGAGGGTATTTTCCTCTATGGATGAGAGTTTGGTGGGAAAGGATGTAGTTATAAATATACTTCTGAGTATACTTCTAAATATGTTGAAAGTATACATTACACATTAGGCCCTTGCTTATTTTAAACTCATTAGCCAGCACCCTGTTTTATGAAATGCGGTCATTTCTTCTTCTTACGTTGGAGTTTTAACACATTTTAAATAAAATCTGTCATTTGGAAAAAGTACGTGAAATACTGAACATCCAGCTTGGTACTAGGATGTTCATGCTTGAATGTACATGCTTTTCTCATAAACTGGGGACTTCTGTATTACCACCTGCAACTTTATACATCTCAAAACCAATAGGATTATTTAACTGAAATGTTGATGTTCTCAGATGCAGGCAAATACGCGTTAACCCCACTCCCCCAAACATACAGAAAACAACATTAAAAGAATGTTAATATTGTAAGGTAAAGCACTCAAAAGTTAGGAAATGCCAGAATTAAGGTTGCCTATGTAACCTTAATTTGGGCCCTTGTGCATATGCATTTTGATACCGTCTTTAACTGCATGATCATAGACTATATTTTCAGCAGAACCTCATTCAGTGCACAGGATGTGAGTACTCAGCACTTATGCAAATCATAGGCTAGCTGTCTCAAGTTGGGCATGCAGAAATGAGGAACATAGTGTTAATAGCATTTGTAAAAAGTTTGGTTGAAGTGAGTTGCCCAGCATCATATAGGAACTCTGTGGCAGAGGCAGGGATAGACTCCAGGTCTATAGGATGGCATTCAATCTCCAACCCTGCTCTCAGAGGAGAGCAGGGTTGGAGATTGAATGCCATCCTATAGACCTGATTAGCTGAACATCCCAGTCTCCCCCTTTTCATCCCCCAGGCCTTGCTCCTGATTCCCCTATATTCCAGTCAAGCTGATTCATTTCTTCACCCTGCGACCTGGACACCAGGAGCACTGAGAGCACAGGGGCGGTAGTTCATGTGCCTTAGCTCCAAGAGAAGCAATGCAGCCCTTGGATGGAGCATGCTCCGTACAGATGGACTCTTCAGAGAATTTCGCTGCCAAACTCTTACGTCTCTACTGAGGCTATAATTTAGCCAAATTTGGGAAGAGTTTCATGGGAACAGCAAAAAGCACTTCGCTGTCACGGAGTGAGGTCCTTGCTCCAAAACCTGGAGGCATCAAAGCTGATCAATGAATCAGAAACTTCCCCCTAACCTTGTGCTGAGAAACAGCTGAACCGTTTTTGCTATAATTAAAAAAAAATATATTGTAAACCAGAGGCAGACGTCTGGCATAGAAAATTTCAGCCTGAGCAGTTATGTCTGTTAAAATTATTAGCCTTTTTTAATGGCTTATAATGAAAAGTGATGGCAACCCTTATCTACAGACTTCACTTTTGTATGTCACCTACATTGACCTGGCTCGCAATGTGAGATCTGTAAGCACAGCTGTAATTTATGACAAGTGATTATTTTGTGTCAGAGCAGCACGAGTTTATTTCCGTGTGTGTTTCTGTATGTATCTGATCAAGTAAGAGAGTTGTTAAGAAAACAGTTGAAATGGCTTCTGTAGCTGCAGACTGATCAGAGGACAGATGTTAAGATGGGAAAAGCATTAAAAAGAATGAATGATGAGAGAGTGGAGGTGTTTAAAATAGAACAATGGTGGGCTCACTTTTGAACAGATTTATCATTGCTTTTCTGGAAGGAAATGACACAGAGGGATTTGTGGATATTCAGGCTGAAACAAGTTGCTGTGTTAGGAGTATTGAAATTATAGGTATGCAGCGTAAAATGTGTTGAAATAAGACATAATGTGAGCACTTTGGGCTTCGCTGAAGTGCATATTTCAACACTTCTTATGTCATTGTTAAAATGATAGGATTCATCAAGAGGAATTGTATCCACTCTGGTGTGTGTGTGTGTGTGTGTGTGTGTGTGTATGTATAATATGAACACATACAGACTATCAACATGTGTTTTATAGGTTTTGATGTATATATAAATAGAGAATTGAAGGGAGAGAAAGCACTTGTGTATTATCTTGTTTGCAGAAAAGTCCTTAATAGGAACACCCTGAAATATTAACCTGTGATGAGTAAATGTGTGGTGGTATTGCTCATAGAAACCAAATAATTTTACTTCTGATTTACAAGGGATTTGTATGTAAATGACCCTTACTGAACTCTAAGCTTAATACAGTTTTGTGTAAGAAAAGAGATGTGTGCACAGGGACTGAGCCAAGTCTTGATTTAGCATGTTGCACTTTTTTTAATTCTCTCTGCTAAGTCCTGCCAAGCCTGCAGACTTTATTTACTAGCACTCCATTGAAGTCAATGTCAAAGCTCCCATTGATTTTGACAGCATCAGGATTTCAACCTATAGGTCCTGCAGCAGATAATGGTTTGTCTGTCATCTTCATCATTTGCTGTGGCTATCTTAGTCTGTCTCAGTTTTGCCATCCCTTCATGTGTTTATTGTTCTTAATGCAGTGCTCAGTGAAGCCCATTTAGGCATGTGATCTCCTCTGTTAGCTCTGTGGAGAGCTGGCTGTTGTACCCATGAATTTGTTCTCAGATAGATGTCTGTTGTATTTGAGCCTCAGTCTGGGAGGGAGTAATGGCTTAACACAGTGCCACGATGGCAAAACAGCTGTTTTCATGCAGTACTGGTGAATAGCATGAATCCCTACACACCGAACATGGGATATTGTTCAAAATGGGGACACAATAGACAGAGACGTGCTCAGCTCTGTGAAAATAATTTAGGAGGCTGACAAACTTTTTTTGCTGGTTTACAAACACTGCTGTTAGCTGAATCTTCCCATCGCATCTATCTGAGTCCATTATTTCTGATCAGGTGCTTTGTATGAGAATAAAATAGCTTTAGGGTTCATTCCAGTGCTCTTTTACCCTGCCAGTCTTAATCTCTCACAACCATTGCTTATTCCTCTTTACTTTAAAAGAAAGGTGAAACACATGCCTATTGACAGCTGAAAATCCCTGTTCACAGAGAACTAACCTCTGGTAGTAAAGCCAAAAGGACACCCAGATTTGTGTCATTTGCATTTGTAATGGAGAAAATAATCTTGTGGCTCAAGAAGTGAAGCCTGTCTTCTGCTCCATCAATGGCAAAGCAGACAGTTGTAGATAGCCAGAGACTGATCACACACATTGTAAATCCATTAGGTGAAAACCTGGCTTTACTGAAGTCAATGGGAGCTTTGACTTTGATTTTAATGGGGCTGGATTTCACTCACTGACTTCAATGGAATAACTCCCGTCTTACCTCATGATAACTGTGATCCGAATCAGACCCAGTGCATCTAGGGTATGATTGCAATGAAAATGATACTTTCTGTGTAGCCCATACAACCCCTACCCCCATATTAGAAGAACATTAGAGCTGCAAAGTAAAAAGCACAAGTCAGGAGACAGTATTTTAGGCTGGAATTTTCAAAGGCTCTCAAGGCATTAGTACTCTAATCTTACTGAAACAGTGGGAGCTGGGCATCTGCCTCCCTTAGGCTCCCAGTATAAGACCTAGATCCTACATCAAACACCCCACAATGGGCCTCCACCTCCATGCAGAGTCTTATTGACTTCAACAGAGCACCTTGCAGGAGCCGGGGTCCACTTGTATGGAGTCGATTACAGGAACGGAGTCTGAGGTTGACTTGCCTTAACTCTTTCCCCCGTGTGCACCTGCATTATGATACGGGCCCTGATTCTTAGCTAAGCTCTACCTGCTTTGCACCTCTCCATGGGTACAAAATGACCAAGGATTTCACCTACATAGGGAGATCTATTGTTGGTGGCACAGACCTGCTGTGGCTAGCATGGCTTTGGCTCCCCTGAGTTCTACAAGTACCTAGCTTCCTTTTGTCAATGGGGCTGATTAAAGCCCCTCAGGATAGTGGAAAGATGCTCTTAGCAGGCAGGAAAGAGTCCAGCTTGATTTTCAGATCCCGAGTTGAGTTTACAGGGGGGCATCTTTTTTCTGGTAAGCTGAGCCAATGGGATATGCACGTGCCATTGTTAGGTTATCACTTACTGTTCATCGTCATGCTACGTTTCATTGTAAAGGCCACACCTATTGAACTGGCTACGTAATTCCAGCAAGGGGACTTGTCAGGGGATCCCATTCCCCACAAGACAGAAATGCTACTGATAGCTTGGCTGAGCAGACACTTCAGATGTGTTGCCATCCCAGTGGAGTACCATGAGGAGTGCTTGAATGTGAAAAGGAATAAGCATGTAACTGTAAAGACATAATGAATGAGTAATGCCTATTTGTTGCTGTGCTAAGCTTGACTGAAACCCTAAGTGATAGCTCCCTGTTAAATAGTGTAATAAATTAGTCACAAATTGGTTATGACTCAGGGAGATCAAACTTTTTGCTACATACTGTCAGACAGTTTCATTTACAGGATATGCCAAAAGTGGTGAATTTTTTGTCAAAGACAATTTAGCCAGCTCCTACCTGCACTTGTATAAAAGCACATCTCAGTGACGAAGGGGTGTCAGGAACCAGGGTCTGCATCTGGGTCAGTCTGGAAGCAGGCCCTACAGAGCAAATCTCTGGGCCACCTAACGGGCACAAACAGTAGTGGACTGTTTGATTGGCAACACAGCCTGATTGGTCGGACGAATCAGCCGACTGGCTCGTAAGCCCAGCAGCAGATGTAGTTTGGTAGCTGCTCAAAGCACTCGCCCATGGCTGTGATAACTTCTGCATCTGCTTGTTCCCAGTCCTGCCCCTACCATGGACCCAGCCCCTCTCCTGCCTTACCTCACTCCAGGAAATCTGGTCCTGACCCTCAGCTCAAATTCCAGACTTTGGACTGCAGCTGTGACCTTTGGCTCTGGCACCTGGCCCCCAACTCAAGCTCTGACCCTAGGCACTGATTCCTGGCTACTGACGCCTGCTCTAAACACTAGACATGACTGCCTGTGTCCCAGTCGCTGCCATGGGAAGACTCTCACTTTCTCACATGCTGTTACAAGTGTCAGTCACGTGAATGACATTTTTTATTATAATCTCTGAGAGTATCAATGCCCTTAACATCAAGCCAAGACATATTATTGCAAACTTCCAAGGAATTGCCCTTTAAAAAACAAAGAAGCCTATGGTTACCTTCTTTCACTAGGGAATGCTTCCACATAGTGAGCAGTTCTCATACACTTGTTCTGTGTATGACACATACCCTATGGTGACAATAGCCATATAAGCAGGCTTGGAAAGTTTACAGTTTTACTGGTGAATGTAGGTAAATGTCAATTTCATCATCCACACACAAATCAACGGGAAAATATGCCCATTAATAATCTAAATTTAGATAGGAAAAGTAAGAAAAACTTTTTGCTTGAGAACTCACTAGAGTTTGACTTAAGGATATTTTTACAGCCTTGCACAGATACAAATTTATATCTGCAGATAATAAATTGGAATCTGTGGAACCACAGGGGTCTCCCGGGAACCGCAATGGCGAAAGGAGCAGAATGTGGGGCTGCTGCTCCCAGTGCAGCTGAACCGCCCCTAGCCTGCCCCGGTCCCTTCCACACAACTGTCTGTGTCTCCTGTTTTGGGGGCAGTGCAGCCATGCCAGAGGAGCTGCTGGCATGGGGCGCTGGCTTTCTGCTCCTTTCGTTGCTGCCGTTCCCAGGAGAGCCCTGCGGTTCCACGGATACTGACTTATATCTGCAGATATCCGCATCCATGGATATAAATTTGTATCCATGCAGGATTCTAGATATTTACTGTATTTTGACAATTTATGTCTGAACAGTTACAAAGCTTTAACTTTTTGAATCTCCGTGTCCATTGTCATTAATTAATTCTTGTCTGGCCCCCTCCCTCAGAATTTCCTGCAGCTGTGGAAAATTTAAATCAATAATGTTTGGGAAAGAAAATGCTTAAAACCCATAATTCTGTGCAACTGTAAACTTTAGATAGATAAAAAATGGGAAAAAATGCTTAAAAATAAAGATATTCTCTGTCAAAACTATAAAAAAAAAAATTGAATTCTGCCAAGCCTACAAGGCAGCATTTTGAGGGTTGTCATAAATATAAAGGGAAGGGTAAACACCTTTAAAATCCCTCCTGGCCAGAGGAAAAGCCTTTTCACCTGTAAAGGGTTAAGAAGCTAGGATAACCTCGCTGGCACCTCACCAATATGAGGAGACAAGATACTTTCAAAGCTGGAGGTGGGGGGGAGAAACAAAGGCTCTCTCTGCCTGTGTGATGCTTTTGCCAGGAACAGAACAGGAATGGAGTCTTAGAACTTAGTAAGTAATCAAGCTAGAGATGCGTTAGATTCTGTTTGTTTAAATGGCTGATAAAATAGTTGTGCTGAATGGAATGGATATTCCTGTTTTTGTGTCTCTTTGTAACTTAAGGTTTTGCCTAGAGGGATTCTCTATGTTTTGAATCTGATTACCCTGTAAGGTATTTACCATCCTGATTTTACAGAGGTGATTCTTTTACTTTTTCTTCTATTAAAATTCTTCTTTTAAGAGCCTGATTGCTTTTTCATTGTTCTTAAGATCCAAGGGTTTGGGTCTGTGTTCACCTATGCAAATTGGGGTGAGGATTTTTATCAAACCTTCTCCAGGAAAGGGGGTGTAGGGTTTGGGAGGATTTTGGTGGGAAAGACATTTCCAAGTGGGCTCTTTCCCGGTTATATATCTGTTAGACGCTTGGTTGTGGCAGCAATAAAGTCCAGGGGAAAAAGGAAAATAGTTTGTACCTTGGGGAAGTTTTAACCTAATCTGGTAAAAATAAGCTTAGGAGGTTTTCATGCAGGTTCCCTCATCTGTACCCTAGAGTTCAGAGTGGGGAAGGAACCTTGACAAGAGTGCTGGGGGGAGATTAATTAGAATTTATTTTGCCAAAGTGGCTTAGAAAAATAATTACACAGAACCTCTTCAAAATCCATTCAGGCAAACAATGAAAACGTTGCTGTGTTCTGGGGTACCACATTCAACAATACAATAAAAGTCTGAATCCAGCCTATGCAAGCTCCAGCCTAAATTGTAAGCAAGCTATTTTTATTCATCAGATGTCCATGTGCTGTATCCAAACGGCTGGTTTTGAGATGAGGCAAAGTTTCACTGCAGAAAGATCATGGTTTTAATATGGAAGCAGGGGCCACCTTGTAACACTTTATTAAAAGATCTCAGCAGATGTGATCATATGGGTACAGATTGTTAAAGAGCCCCACAGTCTCTATGGTAGCCCTTCATCTTCCTTAATACCTGCAATTTTCTGCTGTGCACAGTAAAGTATTAAATTGCTACTGTTTCTACCCAGATTTAGATAATTGTTTTATATAGTACTTTACATATTAAATTCTTTCAGTATAATGGTACAAAATGTCATTTTCTGGGAAATTAGCTACTCTATTTAATCAGCCTCTGGGGACAGCTACACGCTCATAAATAAGGAAATCATGGTTCATATTTTTAGTGATGTCTGTCTTTTTCTCCTCTGATTTAATCTCTATTTCTTGAGCATTTGTTCGGCCAAGTGCAAATGGCGGAAGTCTCAAGAAATAGCAAAAAGGCCTTAGAAACATTTGCCATTCAAAGTAAGAGAAAAAGTAACAGTGGAGAGGAACAGCAAATAGTGCTGGCTGAAGGGGACTGGTTTATTAGTAAAGGGATGACTTGTTTCACTTCGGCTGGACACTCCCAGTTTTACATATAATGTGCAAGGAGCTTCTTTGAGGACACCTAAAACGTCCCATTTTTTTCGTGTAAACAAAGCATTTGTTTCAACTACAAATTATTTGATTTAGATGTATTGCTACCACGAGTAGAATTTGCTCTGCATTTACCAGGAACACACAGGTCACTGGAATGAGCGATCAGTGTCATCAACGGTGTTTGGAGTGGAAAGTCAAATGGTTATAGTCCCTGTTGAAGCTGTCCTTTGCATTTGTTAACAATATACATTTGCTGTTTCACAAGAGACTCATCCATAGCACGTTCACTAAGGGGACTTAAGCATTGCAACATTTAACTCCTAGCCAAACTGCTGCCCAGCCCTGAGTTAAGTGTCCAGGCTCCCGTTGCATTATATGGGGAAATTAGGTGCCTAAGAAAGGGATTCTCAGAAGCCAGCAAGCTGAGTCGGGAGCCCCCTAAGCTAGCTAGATGGGACATGCAGAGGAAAGGGCAGTACTTAGGATCCAGATCCACAAAGGTACTTTAGGCGCCTAACTTTCACTGTGCTGTTATCTTTCGTAGAACTGTTTGATGACCCTATAATCTGCCACCACAGAAGTGTTCTGGTTTTTATTTTGAAAATACTTATGACAAAAGGCTAAAAATTTAATATGTACAATTTGTCAAAATGTTAGCTATTGGATGGAGGACCATGATGGGCCAGATTCTCAATGCAAATTGGTGTAATGCCATTGACTTCAACAGAGCTCTGCCAGTTTATACCCACTGAGGATCTATCCTGATAATTAACCAAACATGTTGACCTATTGGAGGACACTGGATTGTTATTCTTGCAATGCTTAACTAAATTGTTGCTATTTTGGGGGGAAATGAAGGTATCTTAAATGCTTCAAAGGGACCATGAGCAACCAGACACCAAAGTTGCCAAGCAAGAAAACATAAAAGAAACCTTCAACATTCAAATCCTTCTCTCTCTCTAATCGCCAGTTTTCCTCTCTCACATTCACTGTAATCCAAGTATGTCCCCTTTCTTTTTCTTTCTCCACTGTGGTGGAGTTATGTTTGTATCCATACATAGATAAATGTGTACACCACATGTTCATGTTTGTTTCTCAGTAGAGAAAGCAAATTCTTTTAAATCTATTTAAGAGATTTAACCAGCATATTAACATGAGCCAGAAGGGATAATGATATTATTCAATCATGGAATCCTTTAATATAAGGTAATAGGGTATACTTTATACCTCACCTTTGCTATATTTTATTATTTCCCTCTCTCGCTTGTTTCTTTGCTTCCACTGTGGAAGGCTAGCCCCAGTCTGTCTGTCTCTCTCTTCCCACATAGGATCACTAATTACACATAGGATGATAATATCCAGTATAATCCTGTTCCCTCAAACAGAAGGATAGATGGAACTAAAAACTCCATCATGGGACCCTGAGTTCTTAGGACTATAGGCTACAATACAGCAAGGTACTTGAATGTGTGTCTAACTCTACTCTCATGCTTAAAGGTAGACACATGCTTCAGTACCTTGGTAAATTGAGGCCTTAATTGGAGAGGGCAGGAGATGAAGCTGGAGTCAGCTTCCTTGGATAGCTGCCTCTCCATGCAGCTCAGCTAGTTCTCCTTTCCCCAGGCATTGCCACTCCATCATGAACCCCAGGTCAAGAACCCGTGTCCTACATAAGACTTGGGCCTGTCCACGCTGCTGACACTGGAGTTCTGAACTCGGCTGATGATGTGCTGTTGTAATTCTATGAGGAAACAGTTAAAACAAGGATGCACAGGTGTAAATCAGAGATTTGAAGGGAAAAAGGAGAGCTTCAGTATCCTGGCTACTCTCACATGTGTACACATCCTAATGGCCAAGCCTGGGTCAGAGCAAATCATTAGTACTGCAGAGCTGCCCCGTCTCCACAACGTATGTACAGCTGTACTCTGAATATCCATTCATCACCTTGTAAAGCTCTTTGAAATATGCGGAGTGTGAAACCAGAGGAAATATGCTGTATTCATGCCAATGTCTCTGAAAAATATTACCCATTATCCCTTGTGGCACTGGGCACACACCCACACACCCACACACACACACACAAAAGCTGGCCCTACCTGTACTTATCCCACCAGCTCCCAAGACAAAATGGCAACCTTATTTTTGGCTGACTCTTCCTTACCACCTCTTAGAGATTCTGCCCCATGTGTAGCTTATGCACCTTGTGTGTTCTTATTTCTCTTTCCGACGACGTTTCCTCCACTTACTAACCTTGCACATTTCCAGCCGACTACGCTGTATGAGCCCAGTTATGAAATGCATCCTTTCATTTAGTTTTACCTTTGATTGCTCCGCCCCACACACTTTTTCCCCCTTACCTTCTCTGTTACATTTCTGAATTATTTAAGAAGAGTTCTGTACAAGCTCAAAACCTTGTCTGTCTCTCATCAAGAGAAGTTGGTCCAGTAAAAGACATTGCCTCACTCCCTTTGTCTCGCTAACCTGTAATGCAACCTTTTCCTGTTGGACTTTTTCCTTTCCCATTCACACTTCTAAAATTCCCTCTGGTCTTAGTATAGCTGCACCTCTTCATCATTCTCTGATATCCACCCACTTTAATGCATGTACTCTTTTTTCCCACAGACCTCTGCGTTCCATATTCATGTTTATCTGGATAATATACGATAGGCATTGAGAGTTTGTATGGTATTATCCCTCTGCAGAGCAATAGCAGATGTGGAGAGCCTTGCAGTTCAGTTTTCTATTGGAAGAGAAATCAGTGACATTGTGTCTGGGTATGTTCTTAGGGTAAAGGGAGGGATAGCTCAGTGGTTTGACCATTGGCCTGCTAAACCCAGGGTTGTGAGTTCAATCCTTGAGGGGGCTATTTAGGGATCTGGGGCAAAAATTGGGGATTGTTCCTGCTTTGAGCAGGGGGTTGGACTAGATGACTTCCTGAGGTCCCTTCCAACCCTGATATTCTATGATTCTAAATTGTTTTATTTACACCAATCCTGGAACAGAGGTTGTCAAAAACAGCACACAGGCAATCCCCCACGCAATACTCAGCCCAGTGCCCATTTCCAAGTCATTGTACCCCAAGAATTGACTCCAGAGAGAGACTTTAAAGCAGAAAGCAAACTCTCTTACTGTTGCCACAGCTTCCCGCAAAGGAAACCACATCACAAAACTCAAAAATTTTTCAAAGTTTTTCTTCAAAGATCGAACACGGCTCACCCGGCTCCATGTGCTTCGGGGCCCGAGCTGCTACTTCAAAGCACGGTCTGTAAAGCTATTTTTAGCGTGCCAGCGTGAGCCCTGGTAACCCGAGTCTGTCGACCCGAGGTGGGAGGCTCTCTCTTGCTCGGCCCCAAATACTGTGTAGATGTACCCTGTGTCTCTCTCAATAAACATATAAAGTTAGATCATCTTTGCTTTCTACCTTTCTTTCCCCTGGCTGCATTTTTTCCCCTTTATGGCTCATCCCTGGAGAAGGATTCATGAGTGAAAAATCATTGCTAACTTCATTTTCTGCCTTCAGTGTGCATTTCTTTCCCAGTGCAATAATAAGGAGTAATAGGTAACACTATTTTGCAGAGCCCATAGTATGTAACAAATTGTCGATTGTTGTTTTTAGTTATTGTTGCCATATTTAACTTATTTGAAGTGTATTACTTTTTCTCTTTGTCTTACCAAGTTGTGCTTACGCTTACTGGTCCTTTCAACCCTTTTGGTAATATTAGGAGCCAGAATTTCCCTAATGATAAGAGCTGGGAAATGGGATTTGGGTCTTGAGTTTCTCCCACTGTCTTGCTATGTGAACTTAAAGTAGTTCTGAGGTTTCAAAAGTGGCTACTGGTTTGAGATTTTGGATGTCCATCTTGAAACACTGGTTGCTGGAGCTATCGGTGCAACTTCAACTGCAGGTTCTTAGCACCTCTAAAAACCAAGCTCATTGTCTCACAAGCTGAACCCCCCAAATCAGTGGCCATTTTTGAAAATCTTGTCCTTAACCCTTCTGTGCCTCTTGTCAGAACTCCCTCCCTCCCTTCCTGTAGTGCCCAGTGAGGTCTCCAATCATCACCTGTCTCTGGACAGGATCCTTTGTCCACTCCTTTCTGACTTGGGATTTTATAGCTACACAGCTCCCTACACTGTGATATACCCAGCAAACCCGTCTGCCTAACAGCCAGCATCTGTACTTTGCTCTCTCTCTCTCTCTGAGTGCTATGAAGAGTGCGTTTCCAGCAGTTAAAAGTTACCACACACAACTCTTTCTGAGGGCTACCAGGGTAAGTCAACCTAAGTTATGCTAGTTCAGCTACATGAATAATGTAGCTAGAGTCAATGTAATTTAGGTCGACTTTACCCTGGTGTCTTCACTGTGCTGCATGGATGGGAGATGCTCTCTGGTCGACTTGCAGTGGGGGAGGTTTAGATTGGATATTAGGAAAAACTTTTTCACTAAGAGGGTGGTGAAACACTGGAATGCGTTACCTAGGGAGGTGGTAGAATCTCCTTCCTTAGAGGTTTTTAAGGTCAGGCTTGACAAAGCCCTGGCTGGGATGATTTAACTGGGAATTGGTCCTGCTTTGAGCAGGGGGTTGGACTAGATGACCTTCTGGGGTCCCTTCCAACCCTGATATTCTATGATTCTATGATTCTATGACTTACCTTACTCTTTTTTGTTCTGGTGGAGTACCAGAGTCGACCTGAGAGCTCTCTGCTGTCGATTTAGCTTGTCTTCACTAGACCCACTAAATCAACCCCTGCTGCATTCTTTGCAGCAGCATTGATCTCCCTGTAGTGAAGACAAGCTGTAAGCAAGCACATTTATTCATAAAGTAACAGCATTACAGAGAAAACATACAAACCAATACAAATTTCTATTTGCATGCTAAAAGCTTACCAGAGGTCACTTGGAATTATTACTAATGTATTAATATTATTATTACAGGACACCACCACAACACCAATTTAACCAGACATGCCTTTTGTTAAATTCAAAGGCCAAATGGTATTTATACAGCTGCTCCAAACATGCTGTAAATGCCAAAATAACCACACCCATTTAATAACAAGCAGTTATAAGTATGGATCAGGTGCTTACAAGAGGACTAGATCTGGGGTTCTCAGACCCATGTTGTCTGGCTCCAACTTGGTCAGGCAGCTACTAGTAACAAACCCTTCAGGAGTTCACCCTTTTATACCTTACCTATTGGTCTCTACGTGACTGAGAATTTCTTTCTTTGCTTAAACCAGTTGGAACAACCCTTGGAAATTGAGGCCTCTTCTTCAAGGCCTTTTCCTCCTATCTTACAGTTACCTTCCAGGTCCAGTTTTTCCAGTGAAGCCACATTCTTTCCAGCAACTGCTAACAAGGCCTGCAGATTACACAAACTGCAAAGCATATATTTTCTTTAGTCAACCTAATTTTATCCTTTACATACCTATCTAATCCTACAGTTACCCATCAGTCTTATGGGGTCCTAGGAAACCAAATTCTTTCCAAACCTTCCCTCAAGAGTTGTGGATCCCTTAGACAGAAGGCCCTGTCCATTTGTCAGATCAGAAAGAAGGCCCAAAGTCAGTTTAAACACAGCCTTTTTATGCCAAAAGCCCTTTCTTTGCCTATTGGTCTCTGGAAAACCCATGTGTTCTTCATCATGAAAGTGTAGTTCTCCTCTCAAAAGGGACTCCATAAATAGGGCAGCATGGAGGTTCTATTATGGTGTGTGACAAAGTGTGAGCAGCCTAAGGCTGACCCTCCACTTTGTGCACTTGGCAAGTGTCTTCACATGGGCCAAACTGAGAAGACAAGTAGTTAAGGACTGCATGATTTACCAGTTAACAAGATGATTTAGCTAGTCAGTGGAGGACAGTTAAAAGAGAGATAGGAAGAGAGGGCAGACCTAGTGTTTTCTCCCAGTGCATGTGGATGAATTTCTTAGGCCTTGTCTACACTACGGGGGGAGATCGAGCTAAGTTACACAACTTCAGCTATGTGAATAACGTAGCTGATTATACTGCAATGTCTTGATTATACTGCAAATAATTGAAGACCTTCCCCGCCACCCCCGTGATGTCCGTGCAGGTTCGCTTTTATATCTAGAAAGCAGAATAGCGGCTTGTGTGGCTCATCCAACAAAGTGGCATTTCCAGGGCTGTACGGCTGTGGGAGGCAGTAGATTCTCAGAGAAAGGGAGAGTCAAGGACAGTTGAATTCAATCATCTAATGGCCAGAGCTGGAAGGAGGTGCTGTGTATTCTGGATTCTATTTCTGCTGTGACATACTGAGATCTGGAAATGAAGGATGCTACATAAGTGCAAAACACTCTTACAATTATTATCTTAAAACTACAAAGGGACAAACATAATGAAGGGTGGGTCCAGGTTTGGAAGTGGATTTCTCAAAAAATCAAAGGATTTTGGAGGGGAGTATTCCAGACTGGATTGTTCACTTCTCAAAACCCTACTGTATTGTACTTGAAATTTAGAACACTTTTGTACTTCATCCAGCAATGCCCAACAAAATGGTGCCATTCCTTGGACACCAGGGTTTGAGGGCTTCAGTTGGGCGACAGTATTTGATAAGGCTAGTCAATTGTATTTCTTGCATAGTTCCCATGCGTAGCTGAAAATATCATCTTTCCCTCCACCCCCAGTCAGTTCACGCAGTGTAGACTTTGACAGCAGTGCATTATAATGCAAATATAATATATAGCATTGACCTTGTATGAACTCACTATTATATTTTATAATCCTCTCCATTTCTACGTTTCTTTCCATAGCTGTGGAGCAATTTTCTTTCTTTTCTTTGTGAGTATTAAACATGCATTTTACTGTATTGATATTAAAAGCCACTTGTTTCATTGGCAATGTAAACAAAGAATGGTTGCTTTAAAAAGTATGTCATTTGCCGTTGGTTTCCCTGGTTTTCAGCTACCAGTAATCTCTCTTCTAAACTGCAAAAATATTCATAATTATCTTCTAAAAAGTTACACATGTCACCAATGTACATTTCTAAATATGATCTACATTTCTGCTGTTGCCGTGCTGATGGTTTGGCACACGTAATCATTTTAGAACTTATAAAACCATATGTCTCAAGCCAACAAGCACACAGCTGTTTAAAGCAGGTTTTAAATTATGTTCCTGGCCTGTAGCTAACATCATCCTTACAATATATAACAGTAACAGTAAATAAAAGGCAAATCACGAACTGGGAAATATAATCAAGAAACAAGAAAATAATCTCCCTTAATAAAAAGGAGATTGCATTGCATAGTCATGACAGCAAGTGCCATTAAGATATCAGCACTCCATTATCTACAGTACCCTGACTATTTAATTTGCTGCTCTGAGCGATCTTTAATATACAGAACAACAGGGCTCATGCAAAAGTAATTTAAATGTATTCCAAATCCTCAACTTTTAGTTTATTTATATTTTCTCATTTGTGATCACTCTAGTTTGGAATGTATTTTTCAACTGCCAGATTCTTCATTTATTTATTGTGTTCTTTCAACTACTGGTTCCCCTACTTCCCCTCTCTCTGTGAGACTACACCAAACTCATTACTTGCAAGTTGCCGCTAAAGGGGGGATTGCTGCCTTGTAAACAAAACTATTGTGAAGTCAGGAACTCAATCACGATACCACAAAATGTAAAATCTGGAAATTCAAATCAATAACAAAATATCCTAGCATGTATATTGAGAGCATGATTTTCTTCAAAGGCTCACTCTGGCAAACTCCTGGCTTGCATGTATATTGGGGGTTGCACATATAGAAGTGAACCCCTGAAATTCCAGCATATAATACTAAAAATAGAGTAAATGGGAAAATATTAGGGCTGTCGATTAATCAGAATTAACTCACGCTATTAACTCAAAAAAACTAATAGCTATTAACTCAAAAAAACTAATAGCTATTAAAAAAATTAATCACACTTTTAATCGCACTGTTAAACAATAGAATACCAATTGAAATTTATTAAATATTTGTGGATGTTTTTCTACAAACAAACAAAAAAATCCACATTTGTAAGTTGCACTTTCATGATAAAGAGATTGCTCCTCAGTACTTCTATTAGGTGACTTGAAAAATACTATTACTGTAACACTTCTCTATCTCTACTGGAAATACCTCTCCTGACCAGTCCCTGAGGAACTCCACTAGTAACCTCCCCGCAGCCTGACCGTTCATCTTTCAGTATGATCCATTGTAGTCTCCCCTTTAACCAGTTCCTTACCCGAATTTGGTTCTTGTACTAAACCCTATCTTCTCCAATTTAACTAACGATTTCCCAAGTGGAACTGTATCAAATGCCTTACTGAAATCCATGTAGTTTAGATCTACTGCGTTTCCTTTGTCTAGAAAATCCATTGTCTTCTCAAGGAAAGAGATCAGGTTGGTTTGATATGATCTACCTTTTGTAAAATCATGTGGCATTTTATCCCAGTTACTGTTTACCTCTATGTCATTAAATACTTTCTCTTTCCAAATTTATTCTAAGACTTTGCATACAACTGAGGTCAAACTAACAGGCCTGTAGTTTCCCAGATCACTTCTTTTCCTTTCTTAAATATAGGTACTATAATTCTCCAGTTGTTGTGTACAACACCTGAGTTTACTGATTAATTAAAAATCTTTGTTTTGGGGGCTTGCAATTTTGTGTGCTGGTTCCTTTAATATTCTTGGATAGAGAGTATCCAGGCCCCTGATTTAGTCCCATTAAACTGAGTTTGACTTCCACATTGGATGTGGTAATTTTGACTTCCATATCCTTGCTCCCATTAGCCACGCTGCCACTGTCCCGAAACTCCTCATGACTCCTTGTCAAGGTTCCTCCCCCACTCTGAACTCTAGGGTACAGATGTGGGGACCTGCATGAAAAAACCTCCTAAGCTTATCTTTACCAGCTTAGGTCAAAACTTCCCCAAGGTACAAAATATTCCCCCCGTTGTCCTTGGACTGGCCGCTACCACCACCAAACTAATACTGGTTACTGGGGAAGAGCTGTTTGGACGCGTCTTTCCCCAAAAAATACTTCCCAAAACCCTGCACCCCACTTCCTGGACAAGGTTTGGTAAAAAGCCTCACCAATTTGCCTAGGTGACTACAGACCCAGACCCTTGGATCTTAAGAACAATGAACAATCCTCTCAACACTTGCACCCCCCCCCTTTCCTGGGAAATGTTGGATAAAAATCCTCACCAATTTGCATAGGTGACCACAGACCCAAACCCTTGGATCTGAGAACAATGAAAAAGCATTCAGTTCTTTACAAGAAGACTTTTAATAAAAAATAGAAGTAAATAGAAATAAAGAAATCCCCCCTGTAAAATCAGGATGGTAGATATCTTACAGGGTAATTAGATTCAAAAACATAGAGAACCCCTCTAGGCAAAACCTTAAGTTACAAAAAAGATACACAGACAGAAATAGTTATTCTATTCAGCACAATTCTTTTCTCAGCCATTTAAAGAAATCATAATCTAACATATATCTAGCTAGATTACTTACTAAAAGTTCTAAGACTCCATTCCTGGTCTATCCCCGGCCAAGACGACTACAGACAGACACAGACCCTTTGTTTCTCTCCCTCCTCCCAGCTTTTGAAAGTAACTTGTCTCCTCATTGGTCATTTTGGTCAGGTGCCAGCGAGGTTACCTTTAGCTTCTTAACCCTTTACAGGTGAGAGGAGCTTTCCCCTGGCCAGGAGGGATTTCAAAGGGGTTTACCCTTCCCTTTATATTTATGACACTCCTATTAAAAAGTGAGGCAAAGTATTCATTTAGGTGGTGGCTATGCCTAGATTGCCTTTAATCTCCAAATCTTAAATGATGAGAGAGCAAATAATAAAGGAGTTCAGATACTTTACTTGTGCGGGTGTTACGAGGCTTGACAGAGGCCGCCGCGTATGAAATGTTGCAACTTCCACACACGACGATTTACATATGGACTTAACTTCAAACACTGTGACTAGTGCCACTAACTGCACCCATGACCCAATGCTAATTATTAATCAATTAGTATTTCCATAGCACCTGGATCCCTCGTCATGGACAAGGACCCCTTGTGCTAGGCACTGTACAAACTCAGAACCAAAAGATGCTCCCTGCCCCAGAGAGCTTACAGTTTAACTATAGGACAAGAGAAAACAGGTGGATACAGACAGACGGGAAAGCACAAAGAAACAATGAGACAACACCGCTCAGCATGATAAGCAGTGGTCTCTGGCAGCCTCTTGTCAATAATTTTGTAGATTTCACAGCACAGGAGAGTTTTAAGAGGGTTTTGAAAAAGAATCATGATGAGCTCCAGTCCTCCCAACTGAGGGGCAGCATGGGAGAAAGCATGAAGATGCTTGTTCGAAGTGAGAAATGAAGGATGAAAGTTAAGCAGCCATGTACTTTTTTGCAGGATCAGAGCCTTAATGCATAGGGCGATTTTGCTTGTATTTCTAATTATTTCTTTGACTTGTACCGGGCCAACTCTTATGTACTCAGCACAGTTTAAATAAAATTACAGATCAAAAAAATGTTTTCAAAAATCCTAATCCTGAAAAGGCAGAGTTTTTAAACTTGGGCAAGTGCTTAGCAAGCACACACAGGAGCAATGTTTGAAGAATTTCATGAAGATTTGTTCTGCTCAAAGGAAACTGTAGCTTTTGCTGCTTATAACCCATCTCCCCACCTTCTATCTATGCAGTGTCTTTGATTTTAAAAACATTTCCTGGTATTTTCTTGGTTTTTTTTGTTTTTTTTCCCTCTCCCAGTCATTCTCTCTGAGGCACAGTTGAGGAATTGCTACCATTAATATTTCATAACCCCTGGAGTATGTGCTAAAAACATGGAAATTTAGACACAAATCACATATTGGTGTTAATGTCATGTTTTGGTGTGTGACTTTCAGGTCTCTGAGAAGGAAATTTAGATGCTGTCTCTCTCGCGCACGCTCAAAAAAAAGAAAAAAAACTATCAGTAAAAATATATCTGACAAAAACACACTGAGAGTTTTCCAATGGTTTAAACAATTTTATCACATCCTGGAGTGACTTATTAGAAGTGTCTTCAACCTTTATATTTTCCAATAACAACCTGATGTCTTCACCATATCTTATGGAACTATAATTGGCTGAATCCAGATACCGGTGCCTGGAGGGCATACAGTCTTACAGACTTTAATGGCTCATTAGGTATTTATTCACTTTACCTTAAACAGCTCAGCCATTTGTGGAAAATGAGCCTTTAAAATAGAATTAAGGCTTTTTTCCTAAGCGTAGTGTGTTACCTGAACTGTCGCTGAATTTAAATTTCCAAATCTGCCGGTTTAATTTGGCTTTCCTGTCTTTCTTTTTCAACAGGAGTTATAGCTTTATAATAACCTCTTCAGCTTTAAGCTTAATGTCAACTAAATCTGCTTGTATGACATAGAATTGTTTCTTTGTTGTAAAAAAACCCACATTTTTGGTCCGTATTTTGACATGTATGTGTCGTTCATTTCTCTGCTGCTGACCTACACAGGTCATGGCTGAACTCTTTAATCATCCGAGAAATAAGGAAGGCAGGATTGAGACTGATGGGAGCTTAAGCAATGTGAATTTTTGCCATGGTGCTGGGTGGTTTTGCATCACCATGTAGAAGAATGGCTCAAACCTCTATGCACATGGTGCATTTTAAATTGGTTCCAGCAACATATGTTTATTTAAACAATTGCTTGTGAGTGAGGGAGACAGACAGAGCAATGAGGATGGGGGAGGCTGGGGCAAATATGAGCTGAATTGAATAGTGCCAGTTAAACTGTGCACTCTTCAGCAGGACCAATTAGAACACAATGAGGCAAATCCAGTTTCCTCTGCCTCTCACAGGCACAGAGGACCAGAGACAAAGCAGAAGTTGTATGTCTGATTCCTGGCTTCACGCCCCAGCCCAGTGAGCCCTGGTCTACACTAGGACTTTAGGTCGAATTTAGCAGTGTTAAATCGATGTAAACCTGCACCCGTCCACACAATGAAGCCCTTTATTTTGACTTAAAGAGCTCTTAAAATCGATTTCCTTACTCCACCCCTGACAAGTGGATTAGCGCTTAAATCGACATTGCTGGCTCGAATTTGGGGTACTGTGGACACAATTCGATGGTATTGGCCTCCGGGAGCTATCCCAGAATGCTCCATTGTGACCGCTCTGGACAGCACTCTCAACTCAGATGCACTGGCCAGGTAGACAGGAAGAGAACCGCGAACTTTTGAATCTCATTTCCTGTTTGGCCAGTGTGGCAAGCTGCAGGTGACCATGCAGAGCTCATCAGCACAGGTGACCATGATGGAGTCCCAGAATCGCAAAAGAGCTCCAGCATGGACCGAACGGGAGGTACGGGATCTGATCGCTGTTTGGGGAGAGGAATCCGTGCTATCAGAACTCCGTTCCAGTTTTCAAAATGCCAAAACCTCTGTCAAAATCTCCCAGGGCATGAAGGACAGAGGCCATAACAGGGACCCGAAGCAGTGCCGTGTGAAACTGAAGGAGCTGAGGCAAGCCTACCAGAAAACCAGAGAGGCGAACGGCCACTCCGGGTCAGAGACCCAAACATGCTGCTTCTATGATGAGCTGCATGCTATTTTAGGGGGTCCAGCCACCACTACCCCAGCCATGTTGTTTGACTCCTTCAATGGAGATGGAGGCAATATGGAAGCAGGTTTTGGGGACGAAGAAGAAGATGATGATGATGATGATGAGGTTGTAGATAGCTCACAGCAAGCAAGCGGAGAAACCGGTTTTCCCGACAGCCAGGAACTGTTTCTCACCCTGGACCTGGAGCCAGTACCCCCCGAACCCACCCAAGGCTGCCTCCTGGACCCAGCAGGCGGAGAAGGGACCTCTGGTGAGTGTACCTTTTAAAATACTATACATGGTTTAAAAGCAAGCATGTGAAAGGATTACTTTGCCCTGGCATTCGCGGTTCTCCTAGATGTACTCCTAAAGCCTTTGCAAAAGGTTTCTGGGGAGGGCAGCCTTATTGTGTCCTTCATGGTAGGACACTTTACCACTCCAGGCCAGTAACACGTACTCGGGAATCATTGTAGAACAAAGCATTGCAGTGTATGTTTGCTGGCATTCAAACAACATCCGTTCTTTATCTCTCTGTGTTATCCTCAGGAGAGTGAGATATAATTCATGGTTGAAATAGAGTGCTTTTCTTCAGGGGGCACTCAGAGGAGCCCATTCCTGCTGGGCTGTTTGCCTGTGGCTAAACAGAAATGTTCCCCACTGTTAGCCACAGGGAGGGGGGAAGGTTGAGGGGGTAGCCACGCGGTGGGGGGAAGCAAAATGCAACCTTGTAATGAAAGCACATGTGCTATGTATGTAATGTTAACAGCAAGGATTACCCTGAAAGAGTGTAGCCACTGTTTTATAAAATGTGTCTTTTTAAATACCGCTGTCCCTTTTTTTTTCTCCACCAGCTGCATGTGTTTCAATGATCACAGGATCTTCTCCTTCCCAGAGGCTAGTGAAGCTTAGAAAGAAAAAAAAACGCACTCACGATGAAATGTTCTCTGAGCTCATGCTGTCCTCCCCCACTGACAGAGCACAGACAAATGCGTGGAGGCAAATAATGTCAGATTGCAGGAAAGCACAAAATGACCGGGAGGAGAGGTGGCGGGCTGAAGAGAGTAAGTGGCGGGCTGAAGACAGGGCTGAAGCTCAAACGTGGCGGCAGCGTGATGAGAGGAGGCAGGATTCACTGCTGAGGCTGCTTGAGGATCAAACCAGTATGCTCCAGTGTATGGTTGAGCTGCAGCAAAGGCCTCCTCGCCCGGTATCGCTTTGCCAGGTTCCGGTGCTGCATATACTGCTGGATAATGTGTGTGGTGTTTAATGTGCTCCTAAGTGAGCTGAGCGGCCTCCATGCTTGCCTTGGTATGGCGTCCGCACAGAAAAAAGGCGCGGAACGATTGTCTGCCGTTGCTCTGACGGAGGGAGGGGCGACCGACAACACGGCTTACAGGGTTGGCTTCAGGGAGCTAAAATCAACAAAGGGGGTGTCTTTACATCTGCCTGCCTGGTAGAAGATGGTACAGTACGACTGCTAGCAATCCGTATCGCCTGCCTGCTCACCATAAGACGGTTATGCCAGGAGCACCTCGGACACAACGAGGACGACTACCAGTCATACTGCACCGTCTGCTGCCAGAAGGCAATGGGTTGCTGCTACTGTGTAGCAAAGCCGTACCGCGTCTGCCAGCACCCAGGAGACATAGGGTGACGGTTACCTGAGCGGGCTCCATGCTTGCCGTGGTATGGCATCTGCACAGGTAACTCAGGAAAAAAGGCGCGAAACGATTGTCTGCCCTTGCTTTCACGGAGGCAGGGAGGGAACGGGGGCCTGACGATACGTACCCGGAACCACCCGCGACAATGTTTTAGCCCCATCAGGCATTGGGATCTCAACCCAGAATTCCAATGGGCAGCGGAGACTGCGGGAACTGTGGGATAGCTACCCACAGTGCAACGCTCCGGAAGTCGACTCTAGCCTCGGTACTGTGGAAGCGCTCCGCCGAGTTAATGCACTTAATGCACTTAGAGCATTTTCTGTGGGGACGCACACACTCGAATATATAAAACCGATTTCTAAAAAACCGACTTCTATAAATTCGACCTTATTCCGTAGTGTAGACATACCCTCAGTCATGGATTAAAGCTAGAGCTGGGTGAGAAATGTTTTTCCCATTCAGCAAATATTTTCATGATTTCAAAACTTGTTTTCATTCTCCATCGAGACGAAACTGAGATCTGTCCATTTATTTTTGTGTAAAAAACCCGAACTTGCCTCTGTGATGTGGAAGACATGGGAAATTGATCCCACTAACCACTCTCTTTCTCTGGCCAGAAATAACCTCCTGGACCTTTTCAATGAAACTATCAGCTAAACCGCTCCTTTCCCGCAAAAACCATTGCTTAAATGGTTCCAAACTCCTCTAATTATACTCCACGGGGTCCATATGACTTAGCACTGGCAGGGACACAATTATGAAGATGCATCTGTTAAACCACATACCCCCTACCCCTGTTATAGGGAAACTGGGATATACTGACTGGGGGACTATTTTCAGAGTAGCAGCCGTGTTAGTCTGTATCCATAAAAAGAAAAGGAGGACTTGTGGCACCTTAGAGACTAACAAATTTATTAGAGCATAAGCTTTCGCGAAAGCTTATGCGCTAATCAATTTGTTAGTCTAAGTGAGCTGTAGCTCACGAAAGCTTATGCTCTAATAAATTTGTTAGTCTCTAAGGTGCCACAAGTCCTCCTTTTTTGGGCGGGGGGGGGGGGCGCGGGGACGGGACTATTGTGTCCCTGTGACTGAAACTGAGACTGTAGAGGAGTTCTTCTGCCACTTGGTGGCTTGGAGGAGTATCGACTCTGTTGCAGCCTCAACCTCTCTCCTCTCCTGCATTTGCAGACCTCCTCCATGAACAGCCAAAGCTACTAAGGCTGAGAGTTGGCCCTAATGTATCAACATAATGTACGTGTATGTTTGGGCGCATGGTAGCAAAAGTACATTTGCTTTCTGCTGTTTACTTGTGTGATGTGTAACTATGGAGACAATATTTGTATAAATACAATAAAGTTCGGTAGTTTCTTGAATCGCTGTTTGTTTGTTTGTTTGTTCGTTTGGAAATTCAGCTTATAGTTCAGTAAAATTGTAATGTATCCATGTCTTAATAATAGTATTTATTTGCAACAATTACTAATGCCTGTGAAAGCATGCATGCTTTGGGGACTCAAAGGAAGTTCATTTCTGTGATGTGGTTAGGTAACGTGGTAAGGTTGTTGTAATAATAATCAGTGGTCATTCCCTCACCCTCACCGTTGTTGCAAACACTTTACTACCCACATTGCCATACCAACGACAGTGTCTATATGGACATACACCGTGTAAAGGGAAGGTGTCAAATGAAGGTGAAAAGAGGTATTACTTGTAGTGTTTTTCTAGTTTTAAGTTTCCCTATTGATAACTTTTTCAAAAATGTACCTGACTTTATTGACACATCGCATCTTGCTCAACACCAAAATGGCTTGGTCTAGAAACTTTGTTTCTTTTGTTCTGCTAGCCTTGTTGAGGAAACATGCCATTTAGTAGGGTTTTGTTGGTTGTTCGGCTTTTGGGTTTTTTGCAGGACTTAGAGGAGAAATTGAAGAGATGTATCAAATACAAACTGCTTATGATGGGGTGTATAAGGCAGGCTGGGAAGAGATTAAAGGGAGTCATTTGAGCAGTGATAGAAAGAGGAGGCAGTGGAAGCTCAGGAAAAGGAAGTAGAAATGCTTGCCCTGCCCTGCATTTAGGAGGCAAGGAGGAACTGGGATACTCAAGGACTCTACTGCTTATAAGATAAACTGTAAAGGTAAGTTACTCATGTTCACTTACATGTAAAGTGGTAAATTAAGTATTGATTGTTCCTGATCCTCCCCTACCAGCTGAAGCAAACCATTTTCCTCTCTTCTCCTCCTTTTTCCCCCCGAGACAGGTTGAAGGAAACTTTGCCCTCACTCCACTTAGACTAGATGAGGGACGAAAATGCTCTGGCAGAGATGTATGTTACTTCCAGTGGCACGATGCAGTATTTTATCTTTCCCTCTCTTTCCTGTTATCTGTATGTGTATATAGAGCAATTTTTAAGTGTTTATAAATAATAAATTGACCAGCTACTGATTCCAGGCATGAGCAGATGTCAGGACCTGATGGCTAACACCACTGCTCTTAGGAAAAAGTGCCATGAGATATTTAATTACCACAAGCAGTTGGGAAGGACCTCAGGTTTTTTATCTCAGTTGAAAGATAGCATATCCAGTGCCAAATTAGGATATTGATTCCTTAATGAGTCAGGGAAGATTGCTACCTGCTGAACTGACAACATTACTTCTTACTGCACCTAGGTTTTCCTTGGAGGTCTTCAATCCAGGCCCAACACTGCTTAATTTGAGCTAACTGTGTTGACATAACATACGTAGACTTCTGCAATGCATTTAACTTCGTACTGCACAACATTCCGATAAAAAAAAATTATCACTGTACAATATAAATATAGGACATATTAAATGCATTCAAAACTGCCTAAGTGATTGCTCTCCATAGGTAACTGTAAATGGCGAATCATCATCCAAAAGGGGAGCGTCTAGTCCCACAGGGATCTGTTCTTGTCCCAATGCTAGTCAATAGGTTTATTAAAGCTTTGCTGATTAAAATTTGCAAATGACACTAAATTGGTGGAGCGGAAAATAATGAAAAGTTCATGTCATTTCTACAGAGCAATCTGGATGTCTCAGTAAGCTGGGCTCATTTGAACAACACGTGTTGTAATGTAGAAAACAACAAGGTCATACATCTGGGGGGGAAAAGAATGTAGGTTACATTTAGAGGATCGGGGATTATATTCTGAAAGCAGTCACGCTGAAAAGGATTTAGGGGTCCTGGTGGATATCCAATTTAACGTGAACTCCCAGAGCAATGCTATAGCAAAGGGGGCTAATGTTTGGCTGTTTATGCAGGGGAATATCAAGTGGGAGTAGGGAGGTGTTGTTACCTCTGTAATTTGTGAAACCAATACTGGAAAATACTTTGTCTAGTTTTAGGGTTTCCACTTCAAAAATAATGTTGACAAACTGGAATGGGTTCAGAAAAGAGCAAAAAAGACTGGTTCAGTGTCTGGAAAACCTGCCTTGCAGTGAGACTAAAGAAGCACAATCTATTTAGCTCACGAAGAAGAAGGTTAAGAGGTGACTTGATTGCAGCCTACAAGTACGTACATGGGGAGAAGATTTCTAATAGAGGGCTCCTTAATCTAGCAGATAAAAGCAGAACAAGATCCAAAGGCTGAAAGCTGAAGCCAGATAAAGCTGAAGCCAGGTTAGATATAAGGCACTAATTTTTAACAGTCAGATTCAAGGTAATGAATCATTGGAACAACTTCCCACAGATCTGGTGGATTTTCTATCACTTTAAGTCTTTAAATCAAGAGTGGATGTCTTTCCAGAAAAAAAAAAGTTTTATCTCAACCTAGGGCAGCCTCCATTATTAAACCAGACAGTCCTCTTTTTGAGAGGTTTGTCCTCCATCTGGTACTGGGACAAAACTGCACATGGTTTTGTCTGGTATCGGATGGGGATGCCACTCTGCCCCTTAAAATGATGCCTCCCCGTGTGATGTGACCACACACACACTGTCACACCAAAACGTCCTTATCTCAACCACAAGTTATGGGCTTGACACAGGAATTACGAGGTGCCATTTTCTGGCCTTTGTTATACAAGAGGTCAGACTTCATGATCATAATGATCCCTTCTGGAATAAAAATCTATGCGATGAGATCACAGCCCAAGATGTTATGGCTGACTGTTTCCCATGCATCACAAATGATTGAAAGCTGAACTATTATATGGGAACTTTCATGTGAGAGAACCATATTTTATGACTTATTCAAATCCCATGATAGTGGAAGAAACTGAATGTGAACTATGAGTCAGAGCAGGCTAGGAACCTGCTTTTGGAGTGTCTTTCTGTGACACTGATTTGACTATAAGGCATTCTTTAAATACTTATACAGGTAACAATTTTCTTGCCAGTATGATCACCTGGAAACTGCACAGAACATTTTACCAAGGTGAACATTTAGCTGAGGCCAGAGCAGACTGATGGCCTAAATGTCACCATGAAATGTGCCCTTTTTGTAATGTTAATGAGGGTGGTAATGACTGATGATGAGTACAGGATGGCTGTTGTTTGACCAGGTTGCTGATCTCAAACTGCAGGTGTTCACATGGAAGTTAGCAGTAAGCTTCAGCAGGCAGATCAAGCAATAGAATACTCACTCATTAAAGAGTGGGTGGGTGAGGTAATATCTTTTATTGGACTAACTTCTGTGGGAGAGAGACACAGAGCTCTTCTACTGGTCTGGGAAACTAACTCAGATTTTCCCAGATGTGAAGAAGGGTTTTGTGTAAGCTTGAAAACTTGTTTCTCTAAGAAATAGAAGTTTGTCCAATAACAGATATTACTTCACTCACCTTATCTCTCTAATCTCCTGGGGCACAACACTTACGCCTTAAAAACATTCTCACCTTCTCACTATCCAGATCAGTATTGAAGACCGAGGTGGGATAGGCCAAGGACTAAATTGACCTTGTCTTGTACCTGTGATGTGGTGACAAGAGCAACCATTAACTTTCTATTGTTGTCAATTTAATTTTTTAATGGGTACTAAATTCACTTTAAAATGAGTTTCTTGTTATTGTGTAGCTTCGGTCAAATTAACCCATGAATATCACATCTTCAAAGGTTGTCATGTTCTAATTAATGTAGCGATATAATGTCTTCAATGGATGCGTGATTTGCCCCAGGGTGCATAAAGAGCTAGCCAAGCAGTATTTCCAGATGTTTGATTACCATGTTGTTACTTAATGGGCTGCATGTGATCTCCATTAATTAGACCACGCTCAAATCTTGATAAAATGTGTGTTCTTATAGAATAGCATAATGGCTTCAGAAATTCCCTACAAACAATGATTAATTACAAGCTCGTCATGATTTTGGAATTCAAGAGAGAAGATTAGACACTTTTTTATGGCTATAAAATGGTTCTGAAAAAGAATCTTCCGTGAAGTGAAAGTGGGGATGGTGGTTTGGAGATGAAATGATTTGGCAGAAAAAAACAATTTCTTTATAGCTCTATTCAATGAACTTCAAAAACATTTGTAATGGCACAAAAACTCCATCACATTTATTCACATTACAGGGCCCAATCATGTAAATGGGGCCCTGTTTCCACTTCATAGAATCATAGAATATCAGGGTTGGAAGGGACCTCAGGAGGTCATCTAGTCCAACCCCCTGCTTAAAGCAGGGCCAATCCCCAATTTTTGCCCCAGATATGTAAATGGCCCCCTCAAGGATTGAACTCACAACCCTGGGTTTTCTGCAATTTGCATTTCCCACTAGTCATTGTTGGCTTTAATCCCTTTCAGTTCTAAGCTCTCCTCTGGATAAATGTTGTTCATGGTTATTTTTGATGGTGTGGCAATACTGTGTACAATCTTCAGGCAGAGGACCACACCTGTTCACTATGCAGATATAAGCTACTTGTCTACAGACACTAAAAGGGGCAACATCAAGATTAAAATAGAATATTAAAGAAAATTATTCAGCAATTGTGCATGTGAACATACCTGATAGTTATTTGTGTATGTGCAACTTAGATGCATAAGTGGGTGCTTAAAGCTTCTGACAACCTGTAACAGAAAATCGAACTTTTTACCACTAATGAAGTTTATTTGCTTTATTTTGCTCTCCCCTCCACTTGAACTGTGAAACTGATTGATCAGTCATAGTCCCCTCTGAATTTCTCTTTCTGTGCCTTAGTGCAAAGCTGTTGTGTTTGGTGCAGGATGCTGCAGGGGAATGTTCAAATGGGATAATAAATGATTTTATTTGACTAGTTACAAAAAAATCCCATCCCTTTCCCATGCATATTGGGCCAAACGCTCAAGTACTTAGCCCTAATTTAGGCAAAATTCCCATTACATTCCATAGGGTGGTGGTGACATGGTATTTAAGTTAAAGTATTTTCCTCAGTAATACATTGTCCACAGTCAATCCGCAGTGTTAAATTATCCCAGATTTATACCTGAGCAACACAGCACCGTGTCCCCCTGCCACAGAATGATGGATTATTGCACCAAGAGACCAACACAGCAGTCATCTTAACATTAAAATATAACATCAAAGCAAATCTGAGAGGATTTTGTTCATTTGTTGTCTATCCAAGTGATTTTTACAGTACTTGAAAGGCAAACTGCTTCATTTCAGGAGTGCGATTTCACTTACAAAACATTTTGATTAAGATATGTAGCAAGATTTGTATTTGCACATATCTTTAAAATAGTGGCTGATCATAACCATTTTACTCTAATATCTGATCTACAATTACCAAGGGGAAATGTAATGGTTGGTGGATAATCAGCAGAAAACTACATCCCCAAAAGAAGGTATGCTTCAGTAGGCTATGGAAACGGTAAGATTCTTTTTAACTCAACAGGAGTTGAGGGAACACGATATTTCTTGTAAGACAGCAACGAGAATCGTATTCAGCTTCCTTGAATCAAAACATCTTAACATAAATGTCAGTGTCTTGTAAAAATAAACAAGAGAAACTTTCCCTTTCTCTATAGAAACCAGCAAAAGTGAGGCAACACAACAGATTTCAGATTATTTTTAACATATTGGAATGTGGCCAGTTGATGGACATAGACCTAACTACACCATCTGCCTACAAAAGACAAGGAATGTTTAGTATTAATGTAAACCAAGCATGCGACAGGGAATTATCTTCTGTTTCCCATATTACAGGAAATACACGACAGCTAACAATAATATGAGAAACAGAGTGTGCCTGCAACTAGATGCATGAAGGCCGACAACTAATATGAATAAGAAGGAAACATTGAAGAGGATGGGGTGGGGGGAGGAGGAAGGAGTTAAATTTGGGAGGTCTTTATGTGCGGGGTAAA
Organism: Lepidochelys kempii; assembly: GCF_965140285.1. Classification (NCBI taxonomy): domain Eukaryota; kingdom Metazoa; phylum Chordata; order Testudines; family Cheloniidae; genus Lepidochelys; species Lepidochelys kempii. Next base: position 35,110,990 of record NC_136391.1, on the reverse strand, counting down.
GTTCTGTACCAAAACAAGCAAAAGGAGCTGCATTTCCCCCCTTCCCCCGCCACTTGGCCAGTAGATGTCTCTGTTATACACATAGATACTCCTTCAGCTGTAACTTCCTTCCCCAGTTAAATCACATTTTGTCTCAAGTGAATCTTTCAGCATAAAATGTATGCACTATGCCTCTTTATTTTGGGGAGTAGTGTCAAACTTTTTCTCTTTTTTCCCCAGCCACCACATATAATTAGGAAATTACCATGACAATATAGGAAACTTTCACATTTGAGTTAGTACCTCCTAGCATATGGGATAAAGCAGCATTCGATAAGCTAATAAACCAGGTAATGCTTGACAGATTGATGCAGAGAGTTCTGCTCAGTTATCAGTGTCAAATATCTATATCTAATTTATATCTATCTCAGAAGGCCAGTCAAAGCCTTATGTTGAATGTACCATAGATGGTATATTTCTGCTAACAGAACAATATGGTATTGATGGATCTTGTCATTTTTGCCTATAAAGAGAGGTTTTAAATGCTCACAAATGCCTGCCAAGTACAGCAATTCTGTTCTACACCAAAGACCTAGATTAGTTTTGTTCGAGTTATAAAATGCATTAATTTAAGATTATATCCCTGTATGCCGGGGAACATATGTAGGTACAGCACATAACTGACAATTTGTCAGGCCTCTTTCCAAGCCTTTTACGTGAAGAATGGGATCCAATCTGGATCAGTTACAACTGAATAAACATAATCAACTCAAAACTATGCCTCTGTTGCTTAACAGTGCAAATTATTTTTCTGCAGTTCTCTTGCCCTGTGCCAGTGAGCCGAGTGTGAGTTCTAACTCCATCTGGCCCTGATCCACGGCCACTCCACATGTGGCTCTCAGGATCCTAATCTTTCCTTTCTGGGGATCGAGGCCAGTTTTTATCCTTCAACATCTTAAGTCTCCCCTATGCAAACACAAACATGGTTCAGGTTGTCAGTGGCCTTCTGCAAAGTCCAATGCTGTTACCATTTCATCTGTCATACAACAAAGGGTATTTGTTTCATGAGAGGCTATATTCCTTTCCCAAGCATGTAAGATCCAAATCTATGTCTTCTACAGCTTGCTGCATGGTCATACTTCAGCAGGTCAAGTTGTTGTTTTGGATCTATAAAACCATTTATAGTCTGAGGCCTGTGAACTCTGTATAGGTTCTTATAATGTGGTCATCCCTGTGGTATCTTAGCACCTTCCAGTAGTGCATTAACCAATGTTTCCAACATCTGTCAAGAAGTATTTATTCTCCCATCCTCCCCCAGGAGGAGAAATGTGTGCAGGGGAGTGTATTGTTTTCACTGGGGGTGGGTGCGTGTGTACACATGTTCTGTATATATTTGATAGAGAAGGCAGGTCAAAGAAAGGCACCTGGCACATGGAGCAGAAGGTGGTGAGATTGGTGATTAGTTCCTGTGTGAGTTTTGTGACAGACATGGCAATTTCCTGCAATGTCCTTGAAAGACCTTAGGGTATTAAGTGTATGTAGTGTTGTGGGCTGGGATTGTATGTCATTTCATCATAGGAGGCATGTGACAAATATTGCAACACCATCTTTGGGTCCGTTGGTTTAAATGAATGGTTTATGTAAGATTGGGTTTTACTCCATGGGGAAGGAACTCCTCCAGGAACAAAAAACATTGGCTGGTGATTAAGACCAATCAGCTAGATTGTAACGCCCTGGAGAGGTACACGTATACTAGTTTATACTAGATTCTCTGGAAACCAACAGACAAAGAAGGATTTTTGGATAAATAGGTTAAGTTTAAATCTACTCAGTGCATCCTTTCTGATCCACTAGGCGGTCAGGACCTTCTGTCCAAGAGGAGGTCCCAGTCCTTCCTGAGAAGGGTTGGAAGGCCTTTGGGCTACTGAGGCCTTATAAGACTGATGGGTGACCTCTGGTAAGATTTTAGCATGCAGTTAGAATGCTTATTGTTTTTCTCTGCAATGCTTTCACCTTAAGAATAAATGTATTTGCTTTTAAAAGTCTTTGTCATAACTTATTATTGTTGGCAATTACAGCTGTTCATAGTCTTCAAAGAGAAAGCAAAGCATGGCTTGTTGGAGAATTCACAGTGCAAGCAGGGAACTGTGCTGCCTGAAAGTAACCCCAGTAAGGCAGGAGAGCGATGTTAATATCTACCCAAGAGAGTGATGGCTGAGGAGACTGGACTTTAGAGTGGGTGCCCTCGAGGGACAACAGAGGAAGAATACAGGTGCAGTTGTACTGAACTGTGACAAGTTCATTTCACAGTCTCAGACCAGCCCTGGGAAAGCTCTGTCTCCTGCACAGCTTTATCCTTATGGTAGAAAGTTCATTGTGCCAGAGGAGAGAAGCTGTTGACCAAGGTCTTCATTCTGGATTTTTAGGTATCATGCACCCAGGCCATTGAGCACACTGAAGATACGGACTGAGACCTTGAGCATTGCTCTCTATGGCAAGCTTGTGTAGAGACCGGCGGACATGTTTGATGTGCAGCATTCTCTACTAGTTGGAATTTCCTAATGGTTCAAAGTGTCATGCCCAGGTATTAGAGATTAACTGTCTCAGGACTCTGGACCAGATGGAAAGCTCAATTTGACGGACCTTAGATTTAATCAACTGGGGGCACAAGGTCAGGCAGGAGAGAGATATTTGTGGAAGAGCCGTGACCTGGAAGCTCACTCTCCACTCTTTTCCATTGGCGTATGCTGCTTTTCCCAAGGGAGATGGCTCAAGAACAGAGAAGTTTGTGGTAGGAGCGGAAGTTCTTTGTTATTAATGAACTTACTGTATTGTTTTTGTCTGTAGAGGTCACGATAGATGTAATCTTATTTAGCAAAGGACCAGGGATAGATGCTACCTTCATATTGCTTCATCCTATCAAAATCTAGGGGTATATGACTATGTACTGTCCTTCCTCAGGAATAACTTGGAAAAGCTGCTCTACGGGCTACATAATATAAACAATTGCTAAAATATGTAAATCAGGAAAACTAATGATGTGTAATACCCCCCTGTTTTAAATGTCTTAATTTAGTTTGTAGACTAGCCCTCAAAAAGTCTCTTAAGGAGAAAAGCATCAATAACATGAACTCTGTGTTAGCTGAGTAATTACTTCTCAGAGCTGGATTCTTAAATATTAATTTGCTATATGCTATTCATCATGTGGAAAACTGCATCTGTAAAGGCAAAGCAAAACTGAGGCTCCAACTCTGAAGGTAATGGAGGAGAATGTTTTTTTGCGGCTAAGTTAGTGCTTGCTACGTGCATCTTTTCAACTTACCAATAGGTGCGTATGTGACACGTTTGCCTGTTGCCTTTTGCATGGCAAGTAGAAATGTTGCATTAGCAATGACAGATGCTATTCTACAAGCATTGCTGTAGTTAGTCACCCAGGCCGATCTGACTGCTGCAGGAAAAAGATGCTCTTTCCAGGCGTCTGACATGGCCTTGAATTATTGCAACGCAGTTTTGGTTCCCAAATAACCTGGCCAAAGAAATGCCATATGTGCTATTTTGCCCTCAGCCAAGTGAGTGCAGCTCCAACTAACTTCAGTCACAGAGCTCAGTGAATGGCTTCAAGGAACAGCACCAACATAAGTCAGGATTAGAGCTCACTTGCCCCTTTAGATCCTGGGCCAAACATAGAGGTGAATCTAAATTACTGTAATTCACACCTTCTTCCAGTACTCGCAGTCTGTAAATTACACCCGTTTAGACTTGGTTAGACTGCCTTAGTCGCTCCTGAACCAATTAGGAGAGGTTGGCTGAGTGTAAGGGTGTTAAACTGAGTGCAGTGTGGTGTAATTTACATGTTGTTAGGGGTTGGTAGTAGAGATAAATTGTGCCAATGTGGAGAACTTGGTGCAGGCTACTATCTGTTTACTGGAGTGGCTATATTTTGCTTCACTTTTACACTGTGTTGCTATGTTTATGCAGCTGTTGCTAGTTACAGTGGCTACTAATCTAACTGATTTTTGGGATGCACTGTGGCAAGCATCTGCCCAGTGGAACTCTCTAGTACCAAGGTCAAGGACATCACTGCAAGGAAAGTGTTGCCTAGTGCTTAGCCGGTGGGGGGTGGCGGGGAGAGATTTAATTCCTACTTTTGCGACACAGTGTGTGATTTTGGGCAAGTGATTTAACAACTCTGAACCTTCATTTCACCATCTGTACACTAGGGATAATAGCACATACCTCACGGGTATACTGTGAAGTTGCATTAGTAATCCTAACATATTTTGCAATCCCTGCAAAGTGTGATACTGAGCTTGTAAATGGAACTGTAAATCCATGTACCTATATTTGCAGCTGCCCCAAGAGGCTTTATGCAGCAGTGCTAGATTACGGTTCAGTGCCCCCGGTGGAAACTGTAGATATTTTTTATCCTCTGGGAGTTCAAGGCTATGTGTAAAATCCATGCAGAAGAAATGACTCAGCTCTTGGGTTCACTTTAACACCTTGTTGTTTTTCAGTCAAGACCCAGAACATGTCCACCTCCCCTACCCAGACATCCCTTCCTATCCCATGTCAGCAAGAATACTCCTGGAACATGTACATGCTAGGAATACACTCCTGCTTACTGAGGAGGAGATAGTTGACAAGCATGTATGTTCTCTCTCATCATCTCTGCAAAGAGCAGAGTCCCCCTGGAGGCTAGCCTGAGAGCCCTGCAGCATATTGAGGTATGGACTTCCCACCAGCTGGATAAAAGCAGATATGTTATTCTTACTGATAAGTATTAATGTGGCAACTAGGAGCCCGAGGCCTGGCTCAGGACCCCATGGTGTTAAAGTGCTGTACAAATATACGGGGTGGTCCTCCAGCCATTTCTTCTCTTCCCATTTTAGGAATTGGTTAGCTTTTAAAGTGAAATTTTAAATCAGACTTAATCGCAACAAAGAGCTTTCCTTTCCTCAAACAAATTATATATTTACACACAATTCTCTAATTGCTTACAGTATGTTGCCTTCCAAATGTAACACCTGCTTGGGGATGCTGTTAATTTAGATATAATAAGATAAATGCAAAAATTCTATATTGTACAAGGCAGGAGAGATGTAATGTCTTAAAAGTAAGTCATTGACATTACAAATGAATAGGAATCAAAAGAATTTTTTTTTCATTCACAGCAACCTTTACATCAATGGATTTCGGAGCACTTCACATTCACTTAATTCATTGTTGACTGGGGGGACTGTTTTAGCAGCCTAGCAACACTGCATGATGGTTTGGGCCAAGAAGTGAAGAAGAATCATGTACCGTATTTAAAAGGCATGGGGATTTGCAAGAGACCGAGGGTCTTGTTTTAAACATGAGTACATGCCCCACAAAAGTGAACATACATGGTTCATGTAAACAAACCCATGAAGGTGTGCCGGATTCTGGTAACAGTGCATGCAAGTTTGCTCCATGCATTTTGGCTGTGTGCAATTCCACATTTGCATCTTTGAAAACTCAGGGGAGATGGCGTTCTCTGCCTCCAGGAAGCATAGCTCAGGGCTTTCAGCCCAGGGGGAGTGGAGGGTATGGTGACTTTCTACCACCATTGTGCTTTCCTGCTCCTGGGCAGTTCTGGGGACTGGCAGAACCCAGCATCTGCACTAAACCTCTTTCCATTGACTACAAAGAGTTTTGGATCAGGCCCTAATTCCCTTTTAAAAAGATACTTCATTTAAATTGCAACAGAGACCAGAATCTCTATATCACTCTCAACTCTGCCCCTAACGCCTATCGCACAATGTCCTGCGTTGTCTTCAGCACCGATTTTTTTTATTTATTTATTTTTTGCGTATTTTTTTTTTCTCCTGCCCCGAGACATTTTTACTGTATTATTTTCTTGGGATCTTCAGCATAGCTATGGAATTCAGCTCTGACAGCTGGGGTCAGAGATTTCCTTCTCGTTTAGTACTTGTTTTGAAAATGGTGAAAGGCGACAATAGAACAAGCCGTCGCTTTTTGTTTGTGGCTTTTGAGCCAAATATTAAAGAGCAAATGAAGATCGAATGTGGAAGCCACTCGAGAGAAGAACTACTCCAGCTTGAATTCTGATCCAAGTGAGCCTAAGAGGATTGGAGAGTATAGACTGTGCGACAGTAAAGAAGCAGGCAGAACAAGAAAGCCAGGCTGAAAGCAAGGGAGGAAAAAAACCAACAGCAATACAAACCAAAGCAGATGGGCAGGCAGAAAACACCCAGCAAGGCAGTCAAGTTAAAAAGGGCTTAAAACAATCATATTATCACTAGGTTGGAAACCCCATCAATATATTTGGCAGGAGAGACTTATCTAGATATAACTTCAGAAATTCTCACAAAGACCCAGTTTGACATGCAAACGCCTAACATTGTCTATGAATACCCAGGTGGCTTTTGGATGCAACATGCTGTATAACAGAGGCCGTGGTGAGGGTCTCAGAAGCCACTGTCTGTACATTCATTTTGAGCCAAGTGCTCTGACAATGCGGAAGATTTGGGAAAGGCTGCTTGGCTAATGCTCGTTTTGTGAAACAAGATGTTAGAACAAAAAATCTGGATTTTTTTCATTGGTTATTAGAGCATCTCTTCAGTAGCATTCTGTCTACTGTTCTTAATCCCATAAATTACTTAATATAATTGTGGAAATTGAACCATTGCAAAATAGCCCTTGTTCATATTTGTATATATATTGACACCAGTGTCCAATTTGGTCTTTGGTGCAAGTTTCATTAGCGCAAAATGCATCAACAAGTCTCAAACAGCAAACAATTCTTCACTAATATGCCTTGAAGTGCTGTTCCACATTTCCATAAACGATTAAAAATCCTGCTCTGCTTATGCATCCAGACTTGGTGCAGTGCAGATAAAAGTGCTCCACATATGGTGTTTGCTAGCATTGTCTTTGGCATTATGGACTTCAGAGATAGGGTTCAGAGAACCATGCTAAAGTACAGCCATAGAATGAGTGTGCTTTGCAGAGAATACTTCCATGAAATGCCAGAACACTAGTCAAGAAAATAAATAATTTTCTCTTGTTTTAAGGAAGACAATAGCCAAGAAAGCATAAGCAAGTGGAGAAAAGGTTGCTTCATTTCTGGACATTGTTGTGTTTAGTTATTTGCAGGGATTCTGTGGCAAGAAAGGTGTTGGTGCTATTTCAGTGATCTACAGTTTGAAGATGTAGAGAAGGAAAGTTGAGGCTCTGTCACAAGTGAAGGACTGTAATGCATGTCTTCATCGAAATTCCACTGGCTCTGGCTCATTGAGCGTCCTCCTCTGAATTCCAGGGACTTAAAAATTAATGGTTGTATTGACATAGATATGAGTAATAGTGTTTATATTAGTTACTGTGGGTGTGTGGATGGTGGTGTAGATGCTGTGGTGATGGGGGTCCCAGAGTTAGGTAGTCTGATAGACTAGATAGGCCTTCAAGATAGTCAAGGTGAATATGGCTCTGGAACTCCAGGGGCCTGATCCAAAGCCCATTGAAGTCTTTCTATCTATATCAGTCAGCTTTAGCTCAGACCACAAAAGTAAGGAATTTATCCATCTATTTATACAGTCCCAATCACCATAATGCCAAGCACCTTTGCAGCATTTAAAAATACGTAGAGATGTCTATTGCTATTTTTCTTCCTCTCCGACCTATAGAAGAAATAGTTGGTTCATTTATACAGTGTTTGTTTTGCTTGTTGATATTGTTTTGTCTTCTTCCATTGCATCATTCTGCTGCAATCAAAACAGAAGGGCTGAGACCCTACAAGAAATATTGTTGCATAATACAATGGTCCATAATACTACTCAGTGTCAAATACCAGGTCAATTTAAACTTGAGAATCTTGGCTGTAATTTCCTTTGTGAAGACGGAAGGATGAATATGAATTTCTGGCTCTGACTAAAATATTGCTACACTACCCCTATAAAATACAGAATCTCCTCTCTGTCTGCCTTGCATTGCCACCCTGCTAAATAGAATGCAGTTAGGCTCGGCATTGTCAAAGATGTAAATCTAGTATATTCTCACATGGGACATGGTAATGTAGTAAGTCAGGAGAATTGCCAGTATTTCTGTAACATATTCTAAGATGCCTTTGCTCAGGATCCCTTTAAACTAACGGCTGCAGAGATGATAAACCTCAGTTAGGAATGTTGAAAGTTCATCTTGTGATATGGAACAGGGCACATGCCAGAAGACAAAGGTGGACTTCTACCACTGTAAAACATCTGGATAGTGATTGTCTACTCTTATGGTATGTCAGCATAAAACAGCAATCTTCAGGAGGGTTAAGCAGGGGACATTTTTTGTGTGATCTCCTGCACTAGAAATACTATGTGCTAAATGCTCTGCTGGAGTAAATTGATGCATCTCCGTTGACTTAGGCCAAGCTGCAGCAGTTTACACTAGCAGAGAATTTGGCCCTATTTGAGAACAAATGACTAAGGGTCCTGATCCAAAGCCCACTGAAGTTCATAGTGTGACAAAGTTCCTCCTCTGCCTTGGTGGGTCCTGCGCTTATTGGCGGATTTTCTCGCCTCAGAGGTTCATGGCAGGCCTCAGTTTGGCCACTTTTGTGGCTCAAATCTGTCATTCACTCAGTTAGCCTCATCACTGGCCAGCATGGGGAAAGGAAGAAGAACAATCCCCACAGTCTCTGCTGATCCACCTACTGGATCAGGGAACAGGCCACAGACCTTTCCCTCTGGTGGAACCCACAGTCCAGTTCAACTCCTCCGGTATCAAGTAGGGAGTTGGGGGAATGGAGGGATGGGGGGAACCCGTGCCCACCCTTTACTCTGGGTTCCAGCCCAGGGCCCTGTGGAATGCAGCTGTCTACAGTGGCTCTTGTAATAGCTGTGTGACAGCTACAATTCCCTGGGCTACTTCCCCATGGCCTCCTCCCAATACCTTCTTTATTCTCACCACAGGACCTTCCTCCTGATGTCTGATAATGCTTGTACTTCTCGGTCTTCCAGTAGTACGCCTTCTCACTCTCACTTGCACCTCTTGCTCCCAGCTCCTTGCACACACACCGCAGACTGAAGTGAGCTCCTTTTTAAACCAAAGTGCCCTGATTAGCCTACCTGTCTTTATTGATTCTGGCAGCTTCTTGATTGGCTGCAGGTGTTCTAATCAGCCTGTCTGCCTTAATTGTTTCCAGAAAGTTCCTGATTGTTCTGGAACCTTCCCTGTTACCTTACCCAGGGAAAAAGGGACCTACTTAACCTGGGGCTAATATATCTGCCTTCTATCACTCTCATAGAATATCAGGGTTGGAAGGGACCTCAGGAGGTCATCCAGTCCAACCCCCCACTCAAAAGCAGGACCCATCCCCAATTAAATCATCCCAGCCAGGGCTTTGTCAAGCCTGACCTTAAAAACTTCTATGGAAGGAGATTCCACCACCTCCTTAGGCAACGCATTCCAGTGTTTCACCACCCTCCTAGTGAAAAAGTTTTTCCTAATATCCAACCTAAACCTCCCCCACTGCAACTTGAGACCATTACTCCTTGTCCTGTCCTCTTCCACCACTGAGAATAGTCTAGAACCATCCTCTTTGGAACCCCCTTTCAGGTAGTTGACAGCAGCTATCAAATCCCCCCTCATTCTTCTCTTCCGCAGACTAAACAATCCCAGTTCCCTCAGCCTCTCCTCATAAGTCATGTGTTCCAGACCCCTAATCATTTTTGTTGCCCTTCGCTGGACTCTTTCCAATTTATCCACATCCTTTTTGTAGTGTGGGGCCCAAAACTGGACACAGTACTCCAGATGAGGCCTCACCAATGTTGAATAGAGGGGGACGATCACGTCCCTCGATCTGCTCGCTATGCCCCTACTTATACATCCCAAAATGCCATTGGCCTTCTTGGCAACAAGGGCACACTGCTGACTCATATCCAGCTTCTCGTCCACTGTCACCCCTAGGTCCTTTTCCGCAGAACTGCTGCCTAGCCATTCGGTCCCTAGTCTGTAGCTGTGCATTGGGTTCTTCCGTCCTAAGTGCAGGACCCTGCACTTATCCTTACTGAACCTCATCAGATTTCTTTTGGCCCAATCCTCCAATTTGTCTAGGTCCCTCTGTATCCTATCCCTGTCCTCCAGCGTATCTACCACTCCTCCCAGTTTAGTATCATCCGCAAATATGCTGAGAGTGCAATCCACACCATCCTCCAGATCATTTATGAAGATATTGAACAAAACCGGCTCTCCTGTAGCCATCTGGCCTGACCCTCTCACAATAGAAAGATTCCCATTGACCTCCAGGGGCTTTGGATTCGGTGCTAAGAATTGCTCATCACACCTGTCTTTGTGTAACTTTACCCTTATTATTAATTATTTTACTGCATACAAAATAACGCCGTATTGAAACAGTACCTCGCACAATGTGTGCTACAGCTGATAAAACATCAGCAAACTGGTTAATGAAAAGGAAAATGTATTTATTTTCCCTGAAGAGGTGGGCTGAGATGAAAGCCCCATTATCAGCCACCTCTTGGGGTAGGCAATTAACAAACAGCAGCATACTATTCACATTCGGAGCTTAATTCAGTAAATACATGCTGCATAGTCACATTCCACAATTAGTAATTACAGACAGATGCAATCAACAGGTCCTTTTCAACATCTTTATAAACCTCCGTGTGAAATGCTGAGAGACCTCAAACCGGAGCGAATTCAAAGGTACGCCCACGCCTCAAACACACTGTTCAGATGTACTGGCTTTTTTTTTTTAAAGTAAAGCCAAAACAGAATTGGAAAAGGCCTAGAGATAGGAACAAGAGTGAGTGGAGGTATGCAGCCAGGGTGGATTTACATGTGAGGAGGAGAGAATTGAAAGCCTCGGATTATTCAGGTTGGACAGGAGAGGTGAAAGAAGAGTCAGGGTCTATGAAATAAAGCATAGTCAAAAGTCCATTAGCTAATGGCTCATACCATGAGATAGACTCCTGCTGAACCTGAGAGGCAACAGCTTTACAATGGGGAAAGCTAAATATCTGCTACGCTGTATATAAATGACCCATGAGGTTGGCTGCCCTGAGAAATCATAAAAAGCAAGTTAGAATATTTTACAAAGGGCCTACAGGTGTCAGGCATCCAGTTCCCATAGGGTCCTTTGAAGATCCCATCCTGGATGTTTGTATGAACACAAATAAGGTTTTCAGTTACAGTCACAGAGACTTAAAACTCCTGGGGATTTCCTCTCCTACAGGGTGGATTTCCTGTAATAGATACATCCTGCGTACCCGCCAATTGTGGATACCAACGCTTAAGACACTTGGGGTCAGATTTTCACAAGTGCTCAGCCATCCGGCATGTCCCAGTGTGACACTTAACAGCAACGACTGTGTTGCAGCTTGTGGCGATTCCTTGATGTGAAGGCGATAACCCAGGAGCAGCCCTGAAAGCTATGAATGTAAAGCACTTGGGAAAGGAAATATAAAGAATATGTGCATGACCGTGCATGCAGGTTTGTGTCTTCCTTCTCTTTGCTGTCATGTGCTATTCAGAGAGCACTTACTTACTAGGGGTGGGGAAAAATGCAGATTTTTTTCATTACCCCTGGATATAAAGGAAATGAGGGGAGGAGGGAAGGTATGGAAAGAGGAAGGGCAGCTGTCAATCACTCCTGAAAAGCTCTGTTCCCACTGTCTTCCAGTGAATATCACCCTTCATCCCAAAGTGCTTTACAGTCTCTACAGCCATACAGGCAGCACCCCCATGACACTGAACCACGGCTAGGATGGAACGTGGCCACTGCTCTGCCACGAATAGCAACATTATCGAGTGACTGGCGGAGGGCCAGGCAGGGCATCCCTGAATCTCAGGGTCTGTTTACACTGCAATTAGACACTTGCAGCTGGTGTGTGCCAGCTGACTCAGCTCGTGGGGGCTTGGGCTAAGGGGCTGTGTAATTGTGGTGTAGATGTTTGGGCTTGGGCTGCCGTCTGAATTCAGGGACCCTCCCACCTTTCAGGTTCCTAGAGCCCAGGCTCCAGCCCTGAGCCTGAATGTCTACTCTGCAATTAAGCAGCCCCTTCATCCGAGCCCCATGAGCCAGAGTCAGCTGGCATGGGCCAGCCGTGGGTTTTTAATTGCACTGTAGATGTACCACATGCTATTATTACCGGGGAGGAAGATCAAGCTCTCCTAGAAATAACTCACACCGCAGTTCTCCCTAAATTAAAACACAGCCAACCAATGAAAGGGGTTTTCTTCACTGTTCAATGGAAGTGACCGATGGGCATCTTTGATTTACATTGTTTCAGAGTAACAGCCGTGTTAGTCTGTATTCGCAAAAAGAAAAGGAGTACTTGTGGCACCTTAGAGACTAACCAATTTATTTGAGCATAAGCTTTCGTGAGCTACAGCTCACTTCATTTACATTGTGACATTCACCAGGAGTGTTTCAGGCTTAGAATGATGAGGGAGTTTAGGGGGGAGATTCAGTGGTCGCTCTGGGCCAACATTTAAGGAGGAGCACTACAATTCATTGTCGCTGTAGGTTAAACCAAATTCCCATTTACTTTAATGGTAGCAGGGTGGGCTCAAAGGCTCTCATTTTGTTATCACTTTTTGCTGAGTTTTCTGCCTTCTGGAGCCACCTCTGGGTATGTAGCATTGACCCTAGAAGCTTTAATTTGCCACAGCTCATCTTTTCATGTTGGATCTGCATTTCCCACATCTCGTCGCCTTTGATCCATTTTGTTTCCCTTAATGCAACCAGCTGTGTGTTCATATACCCTGGTTTACTCCAACAAGGAACCTCTTAATCTGCGTGCTACAACAGCATTCAGCAAGCCACAAGAGACAATGATTTTCTGCACTGCCACTTCCAACTCAGGTTTCAGAGTAGCAGCCGTGTTAGTCTGTATTCGCAAAAAGAACAGGAGTACTTGTGGCACCTTAGAGACTAACCAATTTATTTGAGCATAAGCTTTCGTGAGCTACAGCATATGCATCCGATGAAGTGAGCTGCAGCTCACGAAAGCTTATGCTCAAATAAATTGGTTAGTCTCTAAGGTGCCACAAGCACTTCCAACTCAGCTTCTTTGCTCGCCAGCGCTTGGGCCAATTTTTTTACATCTTGAGGAGTGGTGGGCTGCAGAAGGAATAAAGGTGGCAGCAAGAGCAAACTGACTTTTTCCATGTTCCGCTTCCATCTGATTTTTGATTTTGAAATCTAAGCACAGTGCCCAGCTTGCTGCTTTTCAGCTCCGTGAGTTAATAATTTCCTTCTCTGTGTTGTCGCCAACAATCATGGGAGGATGAAAGGGAATATCTCCCTACGCTGCCACGTGCTTGGCAAGCATAGTAGAAGCCTTGCCTTATCGACGAAAAGGTGGCTTGTGCATCTACTTATTTTCAGTTACTTTGGCATGAGGATTTTCTTTGGAGAACAAAAAAGCAGTAAAATTTGCATCTATAGCATCCTTTCGAAAAGCAGCAGCATACTGAATTCTTCTAAATCTGAAGTGTGTTATGCAAACTGCTTGTCATGGTACTTACAAAAGCCCCTTTAGTAGCTAATCTAAGCAGTTCTCCGAAACATTGACATGCCTGGGTCAAATAAAATACTGAGCACAAGGGCTTATTTCATGTCCTAGCTGCACTGCAGCATTGGGTGGTATTTTCCCTTATGTGGAGACGGTGGTTATGATGATAGAGGCAAGTTGGAGAAATTTCCTTCAAGTAATAAAGTGTGTGGTTTAGGCTGGAGGGATCCGAGATTGAAGAGAGACTTAATTGTGTGTGTGGTGGATTAAAGGGGAATGAAATTTAGTGAAACCCTGAATAGTGTGTGAGGAATTCTGCCTCCCCCCACTGCAACTCTTCCACTCCACTGTGATAGCACAGAAGAGCCATAAACAGCCCACAAATAGCCAAGGTAGAATTCTTCATGCACAGCTGGGCTGTAGCAGGTGGCAAAATGCAAGCCTTGGCATAGGGAGCATGCTAGGAGCAGCCTGGGATGAGGCATGCTCACAATCCAGGGGCTATGGGGACTCTGGGCAGCACCAGACTACAGAGCAGCCCATAGGCAATCTCAGAGCAAATTAGAGCAATCCAGAATCCTGAGGGCACAAAAATGGTTCAAAGCATCTTTACCCTCCTCTCCCTAAGCTGCACCTTCTGTGCTGGGGGCTTTCTGGAAAATGCCAGTCCATAACCAGATAGCTGTCATGGGAAGAGAAAGAAAGAAAAAGAAAGAAAGGCCCTTGTGAGGGGGTGCCCACCCCACACAGGACTGGACCGGGTTAACATGGCTAGATGGGCTTATTAACTCCATAGGCTACACCTGGAGGAAAAGCCAAGAAGATGGCAATAGACAGAGGCTGCTGCTGGGAAAGAACAGTCACTCCCTGGGAAGAGGGAGGAGAGTTTGGAACTGGTACACTCAGGGCAAGGAGGGAAACTAGGAGTTGTAGGAAGCAGTCCAGGGAAGCAGCATTTAGGGCTGGAAGAGGAAAGCCCAGAACTGCTGCATTGAGGGTCCCTGGACTAGAACCTGGGGAAGAGGGTGGGCCTAGATTCCCTTACCAGACACCGAGGGCATGGCATAGACCGGTGGGGCAGTGAATGGGAAGACTGCCTGGGTCACTGTGGGAGTGACAGAGAATTGAAGGACTGTACCCCAGGAAGAGGGAAACGCTGAGTAACCTAGCTGGAGGACTGAGTCATGAAGAGAACTCTGCAGTTCCTGGGATGAGAGAGGAACTGCAGACTGAGAGAGACACAGTGTGAGGGCATGCAATCATGGGAAGGGATATCACCCTCGAGAGCTAATCTGCAGAGTGACCAGGAGAAGGCACTGAACAAGTGGTGAGTGGAGAACTCCTGTCATAGCCCTTGATATTCTTTGTGTTAGTGGCTTTCTATAAATTACGTAACATAGCTTTGGGGGAATTTCAAGGCCCATCCACCCCCTTGTAACACTTTGTAACATTGAAACAAACATGCAAAATTAAGGACCAACCCCCCCTCTCCCCAATCCATTATGTAATTTATGGGCAGCCCCATAGCGACACCAAGCTACCAATAGATGCTCTTCGCATGGTAGCATTTCTGAGTTTAATGATTAAAGATGCAAAAGTAGTTTTTTGTGAAAACCAGGGCCTCCGGAAAGTAAGGATAAATGGCTAGATCTCCAGGACTGTAATTTGAGCAGGTTCCAGACCACTGACCAGAAGAAAATTCAACTCCTGAACACAAAGACATGTTTGCAGCCATGCACGCCATCTGACAAAGTAACTAGATTATGTCAGATTTTGCTAACAGGCAACCGAATGTAAATAAACCTGAAAGATTACTCCGCAGTGTTTGACTGTAGGTGGTGAAAAATACCACTCACGAAGAATTATGGCCTAAACTATGTTTATGTTCCTACCTTTATGTTCCTAATCCGCTCTCAAGGCTTGCTTTGTGTCTTAAAAAAACAAAACACAACAACCTTAATATTTCTTATATGTCAGCTCAGACCCCCCCCCCTTGGGTTAATACATTACACAGTCTTGTTGTTTACTTCTCATTAAGCTAAATGTTTTATGCAAATCATCTGACATAAAGCCAGACGACCAATCTAGAAAGGCTGTAATTCCATTTGATGAGTTCATTCAACTGAAATCTGTACTTAATTTCCATAATTATACTACCCTATTCTCATAATGTGAACTGATTGCTGAGAAAACACAAAATAACTAAAATGCATTCAGATTTAAAATATGAAAATGATATGTCCCTTTGGGCATAAGAATTATGTTTTACAAACAGTTTCTCTATTTTCTTATTTCTCCCCCCTCAGATAATATCTCTTTATTTAAGGCTATGCCAACCTAATTTAAAGACTATTCAAATAATACCCATTTCTGATGCACTTTTGTCTTAACAGGGGGAAAAACACATGCCCACGCGTGCGCACGTACACACAAAACACAAGGCATTAGCAATGGTATTAATGTGTTATGCTCAGGAGCTTGAAGACTGCCATTTTCAGAGTCATGCAGCTTAAACCTAGAACAAACTGGTTGCGTTGCTGCTGACAAGTCTACGCAATTTCTTATTTATAGAATCAGCCAAATTAAGTCACCGCTGCACCAATCAGTCTGTAAAAGAACTAGCATGGCTGCTCCTCACAGGGCTTGAAGAAACCTAGGACCAAAGTTTTGAGAAACTTTGGTCATTTCAACTACATCTTTCTTGGCTCCCCAGAATTAGCAGACTGCTGGCTTTCATTTTTGCATTGTGTATTCTATTGTTCAGAGGGCTCTTACTATAATATTTGGTCATATTTATTCAGCATGCTTTATCCAAAAAGGATCCAGAAGTGTTCTACGCTATGGACCTAATGTAGTTCCCATCAAAGCCAACGGATGAACATGACCAGGGAGGATCAAGCCTTTTGGCCCAGATCGTCAAGGGTTATTTAGCCACATAACTGTCACAATGGCAGTTCCGTATCTAAATAGCTTTGGAGATCTGGGTCTCTCTGCGTTTGGGGATTTCAATTTTCATTTTAAACCACGACAAACCGATAAAGCAAAACAAGTTCTAATCTACCAGTGTCATTTCTAATGCCCACATCACCCTAGCAAAATTACAAGTTGGGTTAAGTGTGACCTTAAGGGACTCTGCTCTCCACCATTTCTTTATGCCTCATAAATAAGAAAAGACTTTTGGCAACTATAAGTTCCAGGCTTGGGCTTGTTCTGAAAACACTTGCATGAGTTTTGCCCTGGGCTCCACTATCCAGAATGTTCCTGTTGAGCACTGGGGTGCCTCATGAATGGAGAAGTGACCACTAACATAGCCATATCTTATCTCATTAAGTGCCTTTCAAGGTAAGGCCCCAGACAATGACCTTGAGGAATTATTGCTGGTACAGTGGCATCTTTGGAGCGTCTTCTGATGGACTTACTTTTTCTTCTTCTTGCTTAAAACATGAGTTGCTGTGTGCTGCACACCTTGGGCTCTCTCAGTTGGGATCCTACCTCAGAGATAGTCCTTTAAAAACAATAGCATCAGTCATTTACTTCCTATGGAAATTCTCTGCTGCAAAAAGTTTGCTTTTTATGCACAGCAACATCACAGGAACCAGCACAGGAAGGAGTCTGTGTGCACAAGTACCTAGCCCCCAAAGACACTAGGGCTAAAATTTTCAAGCCAGGGAACCTAATGTTAGACTTCATAACCACATTTAGGTGCCTAAATATTGCTGCTGATCCCACAAGAGGGCATTGCTCTGAGTGCTGCGGTAAACCAGTCCTTAGAAGTTTGGTAGCTTGCTGACGTCCCATGTGCTCAGAGGCAAGTGCTGTAGATCAGTGGTTCTCAAACGAGGGGCGCCGCTTGTTCAGGGAAAGCCCCTGGCAGGCCAGGCCAATTTGTTTACCTGCTGCATCCGCAGGTTCGGCCGATCGCGGCTCTCACTGGCCGCGGTTCGCCACTCCAGGCCAATGAGGGCTGCGGGAAGGGCGGCCAGCGCATCCCTTGGCCTGCGCCACTTCTCGCAGCCCCCATTGGCCTGGAGCGGCGAACTGTGGCCAGTGGGAGCCATGATTTGCCGAACCTGCAGACGTGGCAGGTAAACAAACCGGCCCGGCATGATAGGGGCTTTCCCTGAACAAGCAGCAGCCCTAGTTTGAGAACCACTGTGCTAAGGCCGTGCATTAGAGGGGTAGTTAGCCAGGATGTCTTAAGAAATAATGATAATTACACTTTGCAATGTCTCATTATATACACAGGAATCATGCCACCCACGTATGAAGTGCAGTCACCTCTGGGATGAAGTGCAGCGGTACTTAACAGCACATGGAAGTTGTATGCAATGGGTCAGGACAGCAGGTGCCTGATTCTGAGATTGTCTGATCACCCACAACTTACCATTGACTGTAGCTTGGTGAAATTTTTCTGATCACCCACAACTTACCATTGACTGTAGCTTGGTGAAAGTCGTGGGTGCTCATTCTGACTCCGGATCTGGCTTGAAAGGGAAGAAGGAAGCAGAGGAGGAATTTAGGCTGGCACAATGTAATTTACTAAGCAGGGTTATTGATCAATTTCCTTAGTGCACACTATCCATCCTTAAGGTGAACAGCTCACACACAGTGGTAGATGAGATCTTGTAATTATTTCCTGTACTAAGTGTAGGGGGAAATATGTTATCTCAGATACCACTGTATGATAACTGTTGGCAAATGGAGATGACAATGCAGATGACACATAGACAAAAATAGACATAGAACTCAATCTTGCAAAGGGTTGAGTGCTCTGGCTCCAATCCAGCAAAGCACATAAGTATATGTAAGCATGTGAGTATTCCCTTTGATTTCAATGGGATTCCTTATTGGTGGAAAGTTAAGCCCATGCTTAAGTACTTTGCTAGATCAGGATTATAATAACCAAGAATCATCCCTTTCCATTTGACCACATAGAGCGTGATCACAAAGAAAGCTGGATCTGACAAATACAGCACATCCACTATTTGGAACTAGGCATATTTTTATAGTTAATGCTGAGAACTTGTAATTTGTTTGTAATAAAAAGAAATCTATTTTTTTCAGTCTCCTGATTAAACTAGAACACTTTCTCCCACAGATGCTAAAAAATGGAGTAGCCACACTTGATAAAAGGCATACACTCCCTCTCTCACGTTATGGCAGTTTACCCATTAAGAGGAGGGCCCAAATTTTTCTCCACCATCCAGTATTGCCCAAGAGTTCTTCACTGTCTCATAACTCTGTGACCGCCCATTTTGCTGTCACCCCTAAATGTGTTACTAGGTCAAAGGTTTCCAGGGGGCACTGTTCCCTCTAAGCTGTGGGCATGTGCGCTCGCTCACAGCTCTTAAACCCTGCGCACATGGCAAAACACAGCGTGCGCTCTGGCTTTGGCGGGTTTTTGGTTGTTTTTTTTTTTGCTTCGGCAGCAGCACAGAAAAAATTTTTTGGGCACACGGCCTGTTAAAAATTAGAGGGAACATTGCTAGAGGGTATACATCCTTGATTTGTATCCCTGGAATAATCGCGAGAGTATCAAGAGACAGTTCAGCTTTGCTAATGGTGGCCACAATTCTGCCGTTTGAAACCCAGGCACTACCTTGAGTTTAGGAGTATTTTGTGTGTGTGTGTGTTACTCCTATTACATTTTTAAGCCCTCTAAGATGTTTTCTCTTCATTTAAACCTTCCCGTCATTTAAACCTTTTACAATTCGCTGAACTCTACACGCTCTTAACTTACATGGAACTCAAAATTGTAGTTCACTTGTATGAATTCTTTCCAAGGCTTGAATGTGTGGTAGACACTTATGTATGATTGACTGATGGTGAAGCTGGTTTAATATGCAATACCATGTTGAGTCTATGCAGTAATATTGCTCCAGGAGTTCTAGACAATGCAGTCACCCCTGCAGTTACCAAGATGGCCTTTCCGAAAAAAAGAAGCAGAATCTCATTACCGTTTTTTATAAAAGTAAGAAATAATCCTGTTAAAAATTCAAACTTTCAAATAAATCAATTTAGAAACTTTCCCACATATCCTCCTTCAAACATGCTAGTCTTTCTTCCTTGAAATGACAAATAGTACCACTGAGAACCATGCAAATGGTATAGTCTCAGTATGTTTGGCAACAAGAAATCCTGCTCAAATAGGGCCTGGTCAAACTCTTATTTGAAGTCACTGGGAGTCTTTTAAATTCGGTTTCAAAGCCAATTGGATCAGGCTAATACTTGGCAGGAATGGGTGAATCTGAAGAAGTTCAGGTTCCACTTTTGACCATGAAGTTCAACAAACTCAAACTTCAACCTTACAGGAGAGGAGTCCCACTCTAGTGTCCACTTCAGGGTCAGCCACCTGGAAGCTACCATCCCTCTCCCGCCACGGCACTCTGAGAATCGGACCCTAGGGCACAGGCTCTTCTGAATCACCTTTTAGCCTCATACATCATGGGCCCAATCCATAGCTGGTGTATCTGTGCCTTGCTCCATAATATAGCAGTGCGGAATTCAACCAGCGTCAGGATCTGACCCAGCAGAATAGTTTTGCAAAAAGCTCCTCCTCTCCCTTCCAAACCACATCCAAAATGTCCCCCCGCCCTGCTTCCCCAGTCATCCTTACTTTCCCGATTAACATATTCTATCGTCCCTCTTTGCTCTGCCTGCCTCAGCAACCCCTTACTTCACCTCACTTCTCTCAGCCTCTTTCATCCCTACTCTGCCAATCATAGTGAAACTCCTTGCTCTGTTCAAGTAAAGGTGAAAATTCCAAGGATATTAGGACCTTTTTAACAGGATTGTAAAGTCTCCTTTGGCATTTTTTGGTTTATTTGTCTGATTTACTAAACTGACATAATTTGTGGGCTTTATTGTATATATCAAATCTTTCATATAGTTCAAATAATTCATAATTGTGCCCTATATTGATATAATGTAGCACCTGAAATCCAAAAGATTCTAAAGCACTTTATTTAATCAGGGATCTAATCCCCATGTGGACCAGTAGCCTGAATTCTGCACCACAACAATACTGACTTGAAGCCAGTCACATTTTGGGGTTTGGAAGGTGGAGGGAGAATTTACATATGGACCAGGTAATTGCTGGACTTGGCATGTGGCCAAGGCATTGGGGTAAACACCCCAAACTTTGTGAGGCAGTGGACACAGGAGACACATGCAGCAGGAAAATTCCCTGCTGCATATTGGAAAACTGGCTCAGTACTGATTCAGAAGAAAAAGTGTCACTCACTGAATTATCAGCATCACTTCCTGTAGCAACTAGTTATTCCATAAGAATGAATTCTCACTAATTCAATTAAAGTAATGGACAGAAAGAGTCTAAAAGCTAAATTCTCATTCATGTTAGTTGAAAAGAGTTATTCAGCAAGTGAATACAAAGGTTGTTCACAGGCTTATAGATTATTAACTTCATACTCTGTAAACAAAACCCAGAAGAAAATATTGTCCTAGAACCAAAATCCTATTAATTTTACAGCTGAAAGAAGTCCCTTTAAGAAAGTAAATCGCCTTTTACTTGAATGTAGCTTACAACTATCAAGCTCCATTGAATTAATGTCTCATGGCAATGGAAGGGCTAATGAAACCTATTTGAGAGAAATGTCATTTGTTCTGAAAACTGACGGTCGTTGTAGATTTCTTCATCTGATTGAGAGAATGACCTAATTTTATAGAAGATGAGACTGATTGGGGAACCAGCAGTTTGTATTTGCATACACCAAAGGAAGCTGCTTTTTACTGTGCTTATTTGCATGAAGCAATTTAGATGCAGTTTGGTCATAAAAAGGTTCTTCTCTGAGTTTCAGTGGGTCTTTCTGAAAGGTAAAACACAGTAATTACTTAATGAGAAATGTAAGAATACTGTTCGATGTCTATAACTTCCTTGAATTGATACCAGCTGGCTAATTTAATGGCTTAGGGTCACTGAACATATTTCTAATGTCTCCCTCCACCTCCAATTCAAAATAGATCTCTTAAGTTTATCTAATTTTAGTTCACTTGAAATGTCCAAGGTTGCCAGAGTTGATTTACATACCAGCTGAGCAATAGAAACAGTTAATACCATTTTTATTAAGTGGCTATATAGCTGCTGAGGACTGTCGCTTTCACTGCTGTATGAATGCCGCAGCTTTTTTAAAATCTCTAATTACATTTTAATGAGATACATTAAATGTAGAAATAGAACTTGGTGTGACAATTATTTTGCTAAGATGCTCTCTTATCTATATTCAATATACTGGGCACGTTTGTATTAATAATGGCAAATGCCCTCCTGTGTGCTTCTTATTATTTGTTCTGTTAATTAATTTGCTGGATATCCAGGCAAAATAGACACAAAAATACAATAATTAAACATTGGGTCTTACGGTCCAGCTACAGATCCCCTAATACCTTTGGAAATGGAGCATTCCACGTGGTAGTGGGTGATTAGATCCCTGATTATACAAGTGATCATGGACAATACAACCCAAAGCAGGATTTAAAGTAAATCTGAAAACAGCCACTGAGCGACTTTGTTGGACCCTGTGAGGGGTGTTTAGCCCACACTTGCCCTGAAAGGATTAATGAAGAGTGAGAAGGGGGCTAGTTAACCCAACAGGACACAGCAGAGACAATCAGGTGGCTAAGCAATCTCCTGATTGAATGAGGGAGCCCAGCTGAGGAGGAATGAGCTGGGCTGGGACTATAAAGGCAGGAAATTGGCAGCAGAAAGGGGCTGCTAGGAAAGTCTGCAGTCACTCTCTGAGAGAAGGGAGGTGTATTTACACAAGCCTAGAGAGGGGAGGTACTAGGAGGGTAGGATGGGGCTCAGTGAAAGGTAGTAAGGCCTAGAAGGGAACAGACCTTGAGTGCTGGCTAGAGGGTCCCTGACCCAGAACCTGGAGTAGAGGGGGAGGGCTTGGGTTCTTTCCCATCCTTGAATGATATGGGAAAGACTTGAATGGGTGACTGCCACAGACTTTCACCTTGGGTAAGTTACTGAATTTCTCTAGCCCCCAATCCAGCAAATCACTTCAGCATATGCTTAACTTTTAAGCATGTGCTCTAGTCCCTTTGGAATTCAATGATGCTTATGGGCAACCCTTAATCTATAAAACCTTTAAACCTATGCTTGAGTCCCATTGGCATCAAATGGAATAGAGCGCCGTCAGAGGGATCTCCACAACTACAGAGAGATTGTGAAGGGCTGGTGGGAAAAACAAGGAAGGGAGGAAAAACGTTTAAAGCAAAAATAACTATTTTGTGTCCATGCAAATATAATTGTAGCTGCATTTATGGGGTATCACTTGTTGTTACTTAACATTTTTTTTCCCGCTAGAGTAGAATTTAATACAGAGCATAGTTTTAGCTGAGCGAGCTAGCTTTTAGGGAAGAAACAATGGAGTCCTCTTATGGGGAGGAAAGGAAGATAAATTTCAGGGACAATGGTTTGGTAACACCACTAGTTTTCAGACTTCATAATTAGTTCAAGAGATTCAGGAGACCTTCAGCTCCAGGAGATTCATCCCTGATTAAAAGTTTGAAGGGGAACAACACTTGATGAATACTAGATGAGTAATCAGAGATCACACCTTGACTACTAATTGGGTAGCTAATTAAAATACTGTAGCTCCTCCCAGAAAGAGATGCTCTGGTGGTGATTCGATGCAAGTTACCTACCGTGTTCACAGATTCTAATCAGCAAAGAATCGTGCAGTGCAAATATTGAGCATACAGAGCATGTTGCGTTCCCCTCTGCTCTGTCTCTAATATTACATATTCTGAATAAACTTGACTTTAATTTTCTCAATCTAATGTGGGAATCCAGAAATATTTACCATATTAAAGGGGCATTGTAGCTGGGGGTTTTATAATTAAGTTCAAATGTAGAACCGACATATTGGGTCAAAATTTCAAGCATCAGACTTGTGACCTTAGGCAGAATTCTTATTTGCACAATGCAAAAAAAGCATTTAAGCGCCCGCTAAATTAGTGCACTCTTGACTAACAAATTTAATAATATTATGATAGAAGGTGTAATATAAATGTAAGGTATTATTTGAAACAGTGTAATGAGTTTAGCCTCACAAATCTCTGAGTTATGAGATAATTGAGGCACAAGGATTTTCAGTGGGGTCCACCTGACTGGAGTTAGGGTCATACAAAAGGATGTGTGCAAGGTCCATTTTAACACTTTCATCTGCAGATGAAAGCTTCTAATATCTGCGCACAAGGATGATGGAATTTTCAATTGGACAAGATATGATGGTTGGTATTTGTTGTTGTTGATAAAATATCTTTTATATACCACTCTTCATCTGCAAGATCACAAAGCTCTTTACAAAGGAAGTAGGTATCATTATCCCAATTTTACAGGTGGGGAAACTGAGGCACAGAGCAGCAAAGTGATATGCCCCAGGTCACCCAACAGGTCTGTGGAAGAACCAAGACTGGGACCAGGTCTCTTGACTCCCGCTCTAATGCCAGTTGTATGCTCAGGCACAGCAAAGGCTGGGTTTTGAGTATTAGGCTCCTCAGAACAGATCCTCAGAGGTATTTAGGCACCTAAGCTCTGTTGAAATCATAATTACCTTTGAGGATCTCTACCCTCATGACTCCCTTAAAGCTACACAGGAAGTCTGTAGCCGATGCAGGAACACATTCTTTCCCAATTCTTACCTCCTCTACCTTCATCATAAAACCATCCTCCCTTGCCATGCCTGTTTTGATGCACAAATGTAGGTTTTGCATGCTCAGGTGGCCCACACACAAACAAAGAAATGTACGCCATTTATGTAAAAATGCTGTCCAAAGAATTTGAAAAAGTCGTGTGGACACTGCAACATTCTATGTTGCAGGAGACCACGTTCCTGTTAACTCACCCCCTTGGTTCATGGCAAGAATGATTGAATTATTCCTGATAGATCAGTGTCAAGTATTAGTCGGGGTAGCTCCAGTGATGGCCAATTCCACTTCTCCTCTCCGCAACTTCTTATATTGCTGAGCTGATCTTCCAGATCAAAAGATCTTCCTAATATACAAATGTTCTAGTCTGAAGCTTAAGTCCATTATTTCTTGTTCGGTACTGACTGATTAATGAGAACATTTGATCCCTGTCCTCTTTATGTAATCATGTCTCCTCCTTGCTCTAGGACAACTTTCACATCTCTTAAAGGTGCCTGCAAAGGCGTTTTAAAAAATTGGTTTGGGCCCTCTTTGTTTTGATGGTGTATAAAGAAAGTCCGAATATTCCTCCCCACACACTTTTCTTGCTGCTTTTTTACCTTAAAATTAACTCAAGAATATTGCAATGTGCAGGAATAAGATACTATCAGGTTAAATAACTGGTGAATCCTCCAGCGGTGCTCACCATGTTCCATGCATCAGGAACCTCTTGCAACTAGCCAGAGCAGCAGAATGTATATAGCTAGGCCTTACATATTTGTATATGGTTAGTAAATGTGGTTGTCTGGAACCTAGCTGGGCTGGTGGGTTTCTTATAACTTTTCTTAAGTAGAGAGCAAAGGACACAACAGATATCAAATCTGATCTGTAACTTATTATCTATTAAAAAATCCTAGCTCCTCCTCATGGTGGTTGGTACTCTTTATAGACTCAAGCCAAACTCCATTAAACTCAGTGGGAGTCTTTGTATAGTTTTCAATGAGAGTTAGAATGGGCCCTCTGTGAATGGTGGCTGTAGAGGGGGGGGAAATGCACCTTCCTTTTAATTGCTTGTTTCTGCAGATTTGGCAGTTATGCTTTGTAGGCTCACTGTCCGGTTCCATGAAGCTAAAACAAGGACATATTACCAAGTTTTAGCCAATACCCAAATTACCTTTTGATATGGTTCTTAATGATGCTTCATTCATTTGTCAAAGAACATTCAGCTGTGAGACTCAAATGAACAGGGTATTAGAAGCCAGAAATATTCCATTCTGATTTTCAGACAGATGACAAGCCACAGGAGGGCTGCGGGTGGCCGGCATGCACTGGTTAGTTACCAAATTACAGTCAGGGAGACGTGTAATGGAATCAGGTTCAAGCCAGGTCAGGACACCAGGAAGTCAGGGTCAGGCCCTGAGTTGCAAGCTGGAGTAGTCAGGGACAAACTGGGGTCAGGAACCGGAATCAAAGGTTCACAGTAAGAGGTGGTCTGCAGAAGCAAGCAAGCAGTCTTCATCATTGCTCAGACAGCTCCCTGTAATGGCTTCCTGGTTTATATACATTGGGGGGGCTATCAGTGGGCTCCGGGGGGCCACCACTCAGGCCCCGCTGGATGGTACTTCCTGCAGTGTCTAGCTTCATAGGGTTCCACAGTGGAAGCTCAGACTGATCTTCCAATGGCAATGCAACAGTGTTAACAGCCCTACACCTCCATGATCCATAGGCACTGACTCTGTGAGTGCGCCGCGGCTGGAGCACTCACAGGGAAAAATTGGTGGGTGCTCTGCACCCACCGGCAGCTCCCCCACCTAGCTTGCCTCCCCAACCTCCCTCCCCAGCTCGCCTCCTCCCCTGAGCATGCTGACACATCCTGCTTCTCCCCCCGCCCAGCGCTTGCAGCGCAAAACAGCTGTTTTGCGGCGCAAGCGCTGGGAAGGAGGGGGAACACGGCGTGCTTGGGAAAGAGGCAGGGTCAGGGCAGGGATTTGGGAAGGGGTCCAATAGGGGCAGGGAGGGGGCAGAGTCGGGGTGGGGCTCGGGGCGGGGGCGAGCACCCACCGGCACCAAGGAAAGTTGGCGCCTGTGCCATGGTCCCATGTTTCACTCTGGCAGGTGCTTATATCCCTTGTATAACTTGAATGACTCGAGCAATAAGCCTCTATAGCAGCCTATATTCTAGCTCTAGCCCACTGACAGTCTACAATATCTTCACTGTAATTTGGCTCAAACACTCTTTTTTTAATAACTTGTATTGATTTTACATTACTGTTCCTCTGGAAGGAAACTTAGTGCAAGCTTATGCCTCTGTTACCTATATACAAATGAATTAAACATATTCTTTTAGTTCTCCTTTTTTCTTTATTGCCTATCATGTCTGGATGCCAATCATGTATGTGTGTGTGTGTATGTGTATATATATATATATATATATATATATATATATATAAAAATATATATATATATAATGAATTGCATTGCTGCTTAGGATATTTTCAGTTGCTTGATTGCATCACTGATTTCTATTTATTAAAATATAATAAAGATGAATATTGAAAAAGATACTTTGCACCTCACAACTAGAAAAAAAATGTGAATCAAACAGAGTACACCGATTGCTGCATCAGTGGCTATAGAGATTTATTGTTGGTGTTAGCTCGTGGAAAAGGAGACAGTGATTGTATTGAGATTGTTTTGGTTGGTAGCTGTCATATCGGGAATAGATAACACAATGATTTCCTATGTAGAGGGAAGGTGTCATGGCTCTCTGAGGGGTCAGGGACCCAGCCTCCCTGTGCCAGTCTCTGCTAAAGAGAAACAGCCAACCACATCCTCGTGGGGATGATTAATTGGATAAGTAGCTGGATGGCAATTAATTTTTATAAGGAACCCCTGGCCTTATAAAGAGTTATGAGTGCTCAGCAAGAGAGGAAACTGCAGAGGAGAGAGACTGCGAACTCTCCAGGCAGGGAGGCCTGCATGACCTCCTGATTCAGCAGGGGAGAGACTGCAGAGCTCCAGGCAGTGGAACAGCCTGCTGACTTACAGCAGAAGGAGAAGGTTTGTTTACACAAACATTTGGCGGTTGATTAAATAAACTAGACCCCTGAAGGGGCATTGTTCACTTGTGTACGAGCCTCATTAAACTTACTGAAAACCCTCTAAGGGAAACTGAGCAGGAGATGTAACCACAGTTCCACACTAGGCCACCAGGGGGGTGTTCCAGGAGTGAGTGCCTACCATTACAAAAGGATTATGGAGCCTCTTAGGCCTTGGTTTAGAAAAGAGCTTATGTCCATGCGTAAGCACACGAGACCTCCAATTGACTTTGATGGCTCTATTGCATGTGTAAAGTTAGACACATGCTTAACTATCCTGCTTAATTGGGGCCTTAGTTGGGAGCTCACCCCTGGCTGTCACAGACAAGCCTTCCTCATGCTAAGGGCAGGTGGTAGGAAGGTGACTCACAGCCCTGGTACCCCTGGGAAACGCCACCATGGTTTGTGTGGCAGAACCTATGCCACCTGCCCCCCCCCCCATGGGTCACATAGGGGATTGGCTGAGGGAAAAGGAGTGTGGCTAGATCTTCCCTGCAACCCAGTGATCTCCAGCTGCCATCATAGTCCATAGGAACTATTGGAAGTTGGCATAATACAGAGCAGCTCTAAGGATGCTAAAACTGGTGCTGGCCACTTGTGTGGGCACATAGGCAGTCCAGGTTCAAAGAAGGACAAAGATGACTTAAAGCCACGTTGGCCCACCGCTTGCCGTGCTGGACTGCGTGCTCCTCAGCTGTAGGTTGCAGCTAAAGTTTGTGGTGTCGGTTAGTTTCTAGCAGTGGACCCTTTGATCCAAACAGATTGTCCTCAATTCCTGAAACAGTCCTAGAATTACAGCCCCAACTCATTATTTCATTCCCGCTTGGCAGTACCCAATCAAAAAATGGACAACCGCCCATCTGTGGTTCTGCTCCTCTGCGGTACAGTGCTATGCATCTAATCCTAATACACCGCATTACCTATCTTCTGAATGGGCTCACACAATACATACCTCAATAGGAAAAATGCATTTCAAAGGTGGGCTGAAATGCCAGACCTCCGAAATGCATTTTTCTCCTCTAATGCCATTCAATAACAAAACAGTCTTCAAGACTATCTTGTCGTGCTGGCTTTTATACCCTACAGTCATCACACTCCTCCCTTTCCCTGACCTCATTTTTGGATAGCGGCACTATAGAATTTAATTTTCAATCTTACAGAAGCAGATTCTCCTTCTATCACTGTGGGTTTCTATTAAGGAAACTGCTAAATATTTCTTTTTTTGGTAGCAGGAGACAAAATTACCTCATGCACAACCTGATGTTATTCCATCTAGTTGGTTTGACATACACTGTGTATTTCAAAGGATCACGCCTCTAAAAGATGAACCGTGTTTAATAAGGACCATAAAAATCTGAGGTCAAACAGTGCCATGAATTCAGCAGCGCAATGCTGTATCACAGCACAGACAGTTTCAGTCAGGGGACAGCATGCAGCAAGAAAACCCCAGAGACCTTTTTTGAAATTTCATAGAGGGCATGCCTGGTGATTTAATAATCATATTAAAGGGAAAGAAAGTCCTGGAAAGATAAAGGTAGAGACAATCCAGATCTGTATGGAAAAAGCTGTTTCCCCAGTCCCTTAACGCTACTAGAAAAGCAGATTTGCTGTGAGTGGAGAAAAGCTATGGTCCAGGCTCCATTTTAAGGGAAGCAAATTTAAAGACAGAATTCAGAGGAGCCCGTTATAGTCCACAAAGGAGACTAAGACCGAGTTTGGAATAGCCTATGAAGGAGGAAGGATTCTTGTCTTCCTTGACTTTAGCTCTGCCATTCCGTCAAAAAGCAAAGATCTGAGAGCAGTTAACATTTCACAGCAGAAAAGGAGAAGAAACAAGTTTAATGTAGCATCCAAGCACTGAGGAAATCTTTAACTGAAAAACATAGCGTCTCTGAGAGGAGGTGGTTGTGGAAGAGCCTATGAATGCATCCGATGAAGTGAGCTGTAGCTCACAAAAGCTTATGCTCAAATAAATTTGTTAGTCTCTAAGGTGCCACTAGTACTCCTTTTCTTTTTGCGAATACAGACTAACACGGCTGCTACTCTGAAACCCATGTACGTAGGGTACACTGCATAAGTAAAAGATGAAGAATTACACTTTTTGATATTGAAATGGCTATTTTAATTGGCTGAACACTTTGTTCCTGGAGCTGCATGGCATGGTAGTACTGAAGTAACATGCTTTTTAAGGACTCCCTTTTCATATGAAGAAATTTCAGCAAAAAAAATTTTGGAGGTATCTGGAGATTGATATTCTCTTGGACTTGTTATAGCAGACAGCATGACAGTGAAAGACAACAGATACCAGCTGTATAAATTCTTCAAATAATTTTCACAGAGTTTAAAGCCAAAAGGGACATTAGATCTCATCTGACCTCCTGTATGCCAGAGGACATAACCTTTCACCCAGTTATCCCCGTACTGAGCTCAGTAACTTGGGTTTAACTAAAGCATTGTACCAGAAAGGTATCCAGTGTTGATAAGAGATGGAGAATCCACCTCTTCCCTTGGTAGTTGTCCAAGTGGCTAATCACTGTCACAGCTCAAAATTTGTGCAGAATTTCTGTTTTGAATTTGTCTGCCTTTAGTTTGCAGCCATTGGTTCTTGTTATGCCTTTCTCTGCTGGATTAAAGAGCCTTTTAGTACATGGTATTTTTCTCCACCTGGAGGTAGTTGCACATTGTTGTCAAGTCTCCTCTCAACATCTTTTAGATTAGCTAGATGGAGAGACCTCTCAAAGTCTCTCACTGTACGGCATTTTCTCTAGCCCTTTAATCATATTTGTGGTTCCTTACTGCACCCTCTAATATTTCAGGTTTCAGAGTAACAGCCGTGTTAGTCTGTATTCGCAAAAAGAAAAGGAGTACTTGTGGCACCTTAGAGACTAACCAATTTATTAGAGCATAAGCTTTCGTGAGCTACAGCTCACTTCATCAGATGCATATCGTGGAAACTGCAGCAGACTTTATATATACACAGAGAATACGAAACAATACCTCCTCCCACCCCACTGTCCTGCTGGTAATAGCTTATCTAAAGTGATCATCAGGTGGGCCATTTCCAGCACAAATCCAGGTTTTCTCACCCTCCACCCCCCCCCACAAATTCACTCTCCTGCTGGTGATAGCCCATCCAAAGTGACAACTCTTTACACAATGTGCATGACAATCAAGTTGGGCTATTTCCTGCACAAATCCAGGTTCTCACATCCCCCCCCACCCCCATACACACACAAACTCACTCTCCTGCTGGTAATAGCTCATCCAAACTGACCACTCTTCAAGTTTAAATCCAAGTTAAACCAGAACATCTGGGGAGGGGGAGAGGAAAAAACAAGAGGAAATAGGCTACCTTGCATAATGACTTAGCCACTCCCAGTCTCTATTTAAGCCTAAATTAATAGTATCCAATTTGCAAATGAATTCCAATTCAGCAGTTTCTCGCTGGAGTCTGGATTTGAAGTTTTTTTGTTTTAAGATAGCGACCTTCATGTCTGTGATTGCGTGACCAGAGAGATTGAAGTGTTCTCCGACTGGTTTATGAATGTTATAATTCTTGACATCTGATTTGTGTCCATTTATTCTTTTACGTAGAGACTGTCCAGTTTGACCAATGTACATGGCAGAGGGGCATTGCTGGCACATGATGGCATATATCACATTGGTGGATGTGCAGGTGAACGAGCCTCTGATAGTGTGGCTGATGTTATTAGGCCCTGTGATGGTGTCCCCTGAATAGATATGTGGGCACAATTGGCAACGGGCTTTGTTGCAAGGATAAGTTCCTGGGTTAGTGGTTCTGTTGTGTGGTATGTGGTTGTTGGTGAGTATTTGCTTCAGGTTGCGAGGCTGTCTGTAGGCAAGGACTGGCCTGTCTCCCAAGATTTGTGAGAGTGTTGGGTCATCCTTTAGGATAGGTTGTAGATCCTTAATAATGCGTTGGAGGGGTTTTAGTTGGGGGCTGAAGGTGACGGCTAGTGGCGTTCTGTTATTTTCTTTGTTAGGCCTGTCCTGTAGTAGGTAACTTCTGGGAACTCTTCTGGCTCTATCAATCTGTTTCTTTACTTCTGCAGGTGGGTATTGTAGTTGTAAGAAAGCTTGACAGAGATCTTGTAGGTGTTTGTCTCTGTCTGAGGGGTTGGAGCAAATGCGGTTGTATCGCAGAGCTTGGCTGTAGACGATGGATCGTGTGGTGTGGTCAGGGTGAAAGCTGGAGCGGAAACCTACTGACCGCTATTCCTACCTGCATTCCTCCATTACTCATTTCTCCTATGTTTATTCATCCCAGGATCACATTAGCATATTTTGCCCAGCATCACACTGGGAGCTCATATTTAGCTCCCTGTTCAATATGACCCCTAGATCCTTTTCAGAGTCACTTCTTTTCAGGAGATAGCCCCCCCCCCCCATTCTGTAGGTATGGGCTGCATTCCTTGCTCCTAGATGTATAATGGTGGCTGAATTAAAATGCATTTTGTCTGAATGGGCCCAGCATACCAAGTGATCCAGGTAATTTTGTATTACTGCCCTGCCTTCATCATTATTTAACACTCTGCCAATCTTTGTGTCATCTGCAAATGTTAGCAGCAGCGGTTTTATATTTACTTTCAAGTCATGGATGAAAAGGTTGACTAGCATCAGGCCTCGTAATGACCTCTGCGGAACCCCTCTAGAAATACCGCCCCCTCCATTCAGTGATGATCCCCCATTGTCAGCTGCTTTCTGAGATCTATCAGTTGGCCAATTCTTAATCCATTTAACATGTGTTTTATTGATATACTAGAGTGCTCATTTTTAATCAGAATGTTGGGTGGCACCTGACAAAAGTTTAAGTATAATGTATCTATGCAGTTACCGTTATCAACCCAAGTTGTAATCTCATCAACGGATGAAATCAGATTTGCTTGACGAGGCCTATTTTTGGTAAACCCATGTTGAGTGGTGTTAATGATATATTCCTATCCTTTGTCACTTGAATTCCATTTCCGCTTTTCCATTGCTTTGCCAGGAAATGGTGACAGGCTGACACAGAGGGTTGCACTAAGAAACTCTGCAGAGGGGCGCGTGTCAAAGACACAACTAGCCCCGTAGCTGTGACAGTACTAAGTGAACATCCCATAAATTAATTGGGCATTCCCAGTATATAGGGACCTTCTCCAAAGCTGACTAAGACAATGGGCTTTACTTTACTGGGCTTTTGATCAGGTCCTCAGTGTAAGAAATTATTGTTATCATGTGGTTTATACTATTCCTTGAATTCAGACTGATGGCACCTCGGCTCCTGGGATTTCACAGGAAGAGCTTCAGGGCACAGGTTAATGGCTTTTAGCAAATAATCTCCTTTGAACTGAAGAGATCTCTACTTGATCTGTCCTGGGAGCATTTAGGGAAAGGAAAAGAGGCTCTTGCAGTGATGCATCATAATTGGTTTTGTTCCTGCATAGTCCTTCAGAAAGCTTTAAAATGTGCAGAGACTGTTTTCTGGATTTGGTGACAGCTGTCAACAGTCTCTCCATTAGCAAAAAGGTGACAAACACACGACCCTTATAAGAACAGTTAATGTAAATGTGTTTATCTATCTTCCTGCATATTATCTTTATTGAAATTCCAGATGTGCTTTCATTTCATAGATCTTATTACCTCCATCACCTGTAGGATTTGCACCACTGGGTCAAATAATGCACCATATTGGGTGGTCACACTTCAGGTGGCAAGATATGGAGGTAGGCTTGGCGGGTTTAATAGTCATCTCTGATAAGCAAATACGAACTGGTAAAAGGGCCCCTTTTCTTCTCAAAGGTAACTACAGCTTCATCATTAACATCTTCGTTAAACTTCAACTTGCATGACAATCCTGCTGAGGTTTAATACAGGACCGGAATTGGAAGGGAAACAAGGTTTGCTTTCTAATTACCCTGCTCATTTCTAGTTTATTCTCATTTATAAAGCACTAAAACAAAACCTTTCCCGAGCAAGTGCTTCATAAACCAACATGACAGCACTTAACCCTGCTCTAGCACATGTGTGTCACTCAGAGAGACATCGCTCTGAAAACCTGTGTAAGCAACTTCACTCTTCCATCAGAAACCTCGCTGCTCCCCAGTCAAAACAGAAACTTGGGCAGAATATAATTGTTATGAGAACTCATTCCACTGTCTCCACGCTGCAATGCTGGACTAATTTCACTGGGGAAGAGTGGTGTTTTTATGGGGCTAAGGGAACCAGTGTTCAAAAATTACTTGTGATTTATATGTACCAAACAGTACTTCTGGCAGCCTAATTATTCCTTGTTTCATTATCCCTGGATTCCTGGTAGCTGACTGATTCACAACTTTTACTTTTCCTTGCTGTAAGATAATAGTGGGAGAAGTAAAGCAGCCACTGTTTTCAGCAATAGCTGTCATGAGGGAAAATTCTGAGTACTGCCTAAGGGAGTTCTTTTGAAGAAAGTCTATTTGATATGCCAGGTTCTTTTGAGGAGTTGTAGAATACTTTGAAAATTGGTTTAATGATGCTTGCTGTTTAGTGGGAGTGACTCACTGAAAAAT
Source organism: Lepidochelys kempii (assembly GCF_965140285.1). Taxonomy (NCBI): domain Eukaryota; kingdom Metazoa; phylum Chordata; order Testudines; family Cheloniidae; genus Lepidochelys; species Lepidochelys kempii. The sequence goes on along the minus strand of NC_136391.1, from coordinate 35,077,204 downwards.
GCAGTAGCGGGGGTGCCTAATTCCCTAATTACTGTGCGGCTAGGAAATATGAACTGCTGGTGAAAGGCTAAACATATGGGCACTGCTGCAAACAGAGACTTACAATTTCAATGGCTTTCTCTGTAATAAGGTGAATGTATAGCAATATCTGTCATATTGGCTGAATTCTGCTCTGAGGTCTGTATCCATATTCACTGTACAGCTCTTAGCTATGTATTGTATAGATCTGAAGGCTGAGGTACAAACATCAATCTCTCATCTTCATTGGTTCTCTTGTGTCTACACTTGTGGTTTACTTGGAGTGGATGAAGTCCAGTGAATTAATTTGAAAAGGAAAGGCCCATCATGCACTAAACAGGTGTCTGCTTCGTGGAAATTGAAGGTGAGGAGAATGAGAATTTGCAGGAAGAATGAGACACTTGAACCATGTGTTTTATTCAGAATTCAGTGGGGTGTCATTGAAAAGAGAATTCGAGTCCAGGACTCCAGAGCTCAAGGAGTCCAGAGTTCATGACTGTTTTGCATTTTATGAGGATCTGGGAAGAGGAGGTTAGGAATGAGTAGGCTTTGGAGCAGCATGGTGTAAGTCATACAGTGAAGTTGGGAACTGCATGATAACCAATTCTGGTATGGGTTGAATGTAAGTTATAGGTCTCATGCTGGAATTTTTGGATGAGGTGCTCTACTCTGTGTCATGTAGGAGTTCAGACTAGATTATCATAATGGTCCTTTCTGGCCTTAAAATCTATGAGTGAGTTCTTGTGCTGTTTTGAAGTTGTATAAGTAAGATTTGGAAGACTGGTTAGATTTCTGTCATACATATAAAACTGTCATTCATGGTTGTCAGAACTCAGTTCTGTGTGACTTGACCAAGCACCTAATTTAGAAAGATTAACCAGGATTGGCATAGCGGTGATGTCAATTTTTGATGAATGCTTCTTTTTCTCAATCTTCCACTCTTTTTAAATCACTCCACTTTCTTTGCCAAACTGAGTTGAAAGGGGTTCAGAGCAGGATTCTTCTGTTTCGGGGAGTTTCTTCTCTTCTTGGGTTTCTCGGTGTTGCTTTCCATTTGCTTGTCGTGGGACAGCTGTAGTAGCTAAACTAGATTTTTAGTGATCAAAGGCATGTTTCTTTTTTAACATCTTGACTTGTCAGTAAAGTGGCAATAAGAACTGGTTGACAGTTTTCCATCAAATCATTTTATATGGACAATGCCTTTAAAAAAAGATGTTAGTAAAGATATTTTTTCATGAATCTTTTTTGGTTTTCTTAAAACTGATTTTTGCAGGTTTTTTGACAAAACTCCCCCAAAATTCAGGTAAAAATGTTGACAAAACAACAAAAGTAGTTGTCATGTACATTTTGTGCATGGAGAAATTTTTTCCCCTCAACCAACTCTAATAAAAACATTTCCCCAGTTCAGTAAAAGACTTTGAGATCCTCCAATGAAAGGTATTACTAAAAGGCAAATTATAACCTTATGGAGTTAATATTTTACATAATATTAATTCACCAAACACTGCTGGTGATCTACCGCGAGAGAGGCTACATGTGTGCTGAACAGTAAACACAGAAATTTAGAACCGAGCCCCTTAGCTCTCCCAGTGTTTTGGGGTCTATCTGATTCCCACCATCACCAAAAAAAAAAAAAAAAAAAATGTGCCAAACCTCTGCCTCTTCGTACATTAAGGATTCTCAAACTCGGATGAGGTCAATCTTCCCACACAGGCTTTGTCACCCTACTCGTTTTGGTTCTTGTGTAGCAAATAATGTTACTTAAAAAGGTAATGGGATCAGCTAGACCCCTCAATGTTAACTAATGGGAGAAATGAAAAAATTACATTTCCAAGGTCTGTGAGGGTCTCTTGAACCCCAGCCTTTTACAAAATTTTAAATAAAATGTGATAGGCAAACCACTGCCTATTCTTTCTTTAAATATTCTCAAACTATGATGAGGACAACTGTTAGCATTGGTTTTGTCTGCATACCTGTTGTGGTTTTAGTGAAGTGAAAAAAAATCAAAGTAGAGGGTGTCCGACCCCAAATAATTATTCCAGCATCAGATTATTTTTATTTTGAGGCAGCAGCTATATGACTATGTGAATCTTTCAGCATTGATTTTATCCTCATAGTTCCAGGTTTTTTTTAAATACACTTCTACGATCTTAGGGGGTCTCTGAGACCCTGGATAACATTTGCCTCAAGTATCATCACAATTAACCAGCAAATTGAGTTTCTTTGAAAATAACTCTGTCAGACTGATTTTCTGGGAAGCCTACACTTGCTAGCAAGAGTTTCTGGTAGGGTGGCCAGTCCTTCAGGATTGTCCTACAGTCTGCAGGAATTGAAGATTGTGTCATGTGATGAAACCTCCAGGAATACGTCCAACCAAAATTGGCAACTCTAGTTTCTGGGGAAGCCACAATTGTCAGATACATTTTTGAGCATGCCTGTGCTTGCTAGATGATGCTGTTGGGGCAAAGATTTGCTGTTGCATTTCACATGCACATTGCATCTCTGAATGCATATATCGTTCGGATTTTGTTGACTGGCACTTAGGATAATAAATCTTTCTCAGGGACCTGGGCACAGAAATAGCGCAGGAAAGGAACACTGCAGCCATTGCCTCAGGCTTCTAGGGAAGTAGCATCTAGTGTGTTGGATACTGATACTGAGCCTAAGAACCAGGGAAGATATTACATCTGTTCCAGAGAACAAGGCAGAAAAACACAAAAAATGTGGGAAATATAAAAATGTTGTATGCTCACAACACGTGTCTTGTATTTGCTCTGTTTGTTCAAAGGAGTAGGCCAGTTGCTGCCATTTTGCTGCATTTGTGCTTTCTATATCATTTCTGTTGCTATCTATTTTCATTGTCTAAACATGGGGTCAGTTAGACTTTGATCACCTATATAGGGTTTGATCATGGGAGTCAGTTAGACCCCAACCCAAGTACTGCGTAGCGTGCTTTTGAATCTAGGAAAATGTTAACTTGTTCAGAGCGTTATGGTTCGCTGGTTACAATCAAGTCAGTTTTAAATGCATCCCATGTGTTTCTCCCCCCAATTTTGACATAATAGGGGTCTCCAAGACCCCAAAACGGAAATAGTTGGGTGATTTTTGGTCCAGTTTGAGGGTTCCACTCTTGGTAGATTACACTGTAATTCATTAGTTAAATCCAGACTCTAGCATTTATTTTTTATGCATATCAATACTGTTAATTCTCGGTATATATAGGTGTGTCATCTTTTAATTACCAGAGACTGTCATGGATCTCTTCTTTCCATACTTCGTTTTTTTGTTGCAATCTTTGGAGCCATTGATTCCATGTGATTTACATTACAGCGATTTTTTTTTTTCAACCTGTAGTCAAAATGCTCTCATTGCTGATCAATAGGTAATATCAAGGACAAAACATCACGGGTATTCTGCAAGTTAATTTAGAAGTCATATGTGATTTCTATGTCCTCCGCTGCCTCCTTTCCACCCCCCCTTAAATGGGCACCTCATTTGTTCTCTTTCAATCTATATATTTTTGCTCCAACTTGTGGAGAAGTGTGTTCCCTTCCTCCCCCCACTTTGCACATTGTTATCTGCATATCACCTGTAAATAATTTATTCAGACTTGGACGGTTCTATTTATAGCCAGGTAAAGCTTCTCTATCACATTGTGCATCTTCTTTTTAAGCAAAAGGAAATTTTACATTTCACAAAACCCAGAGACTATATTATGGATGTACAACCTGATGAAAATAAAATAAGAATCAATAAGAGCTTCTGTTTGAAATTTGAAGATGAACCTGGAATGAACTTTTCTGGAGGTTCAGATATGTTCAGAGACCTCTTGTCTCCAATATTCTCCACCGTGTGCCCCTGAACTGCCTGCTTCTTGAAAGGACAAAGGGTGTGATCCTTAGAGCAGCCGAGCACTTACAAGCATCTCTGGCTTTATTGGAAATTGCTAGTGTTCATCTATTCTTAAAATTAAGCCCTGAGGATAAAGTTCACAACTATACAGACAGCCAGCACAATCCAATGCACTATTATTTCACCTAGACCCTCAAAATTGGACTTATATGTTCCGTAAGTGGTGGTCTTCTGCTCAGCAGTGATATCTACCCTAAAAGCAGAAATGCCACAAGGAAAGCTTTCTTCCTGCATCGGTAGACCAAACAGACTAGGCATTTTGAACTTTTATGGGGTTTCCAGCCAAGTTTTGTTTCCCCAAGAGATCTGGGTGGTTTGGATAAAGAGCTGCACTTTTATGAACAATTATTCTAATTGATTTCATTACACAATGCCATTGATATGCATAGTACCTTACAGAAACATAAGGAGACAACATCCCCGTGACAATGAGTTTACAGCCCAAATTAAATATAGTAACAACAGAACTCCCAGAACATTTGGGTACCTCTGCAAACTGATCCCCTCCAAATTCTATGAGGTTCACCCATCACAAGGCCACATGCAGTTCTTGTATCTGATCCTTGTCTTGAATGGTTTATCAAACTGACATCCACCAAGCTTGTTGTTGTTTATTGTTACTTGCCACTAGGGCTTGTTTCATGTGTATTGATTTGGGGCTTGATCCTGCAACCCTTACTCACTTGAGTATTCTTCCTTTTCCCTAGGTGTAATCCCAGTAGTTCCGCCGCTCTGAGTAAAGTTGCAGGCTCGGACCTGAGACTGCTAGAATATGCCACAGATACCTTCTGTGCAATAACAGTTTTCCCCAGTACGCCCTCTTGCAAAAGCAAAACCCAAAGACGTGTCGTTTTAACGTGCTGCTTAAATTACTTTTTAAAAATTTCGTTGAGATGGTTTTAAAAGGGTGTACAGATGTAATCAGGCATTGCCAACCCGCTCTAAATTATTCAAACTCCTGCTTAGAAAGGGAAGGGGAGGGGGAAGGAAAAGGATTTGCTAATGTTTCTGGTTTGTCTTGTCTCGCTGTGGAAATTATACTTTCAAATATGATGCGCAAGGACCATGTGCATAATTGATTGATTGGCGAATCGGAGAATGAGCTACCTGTACTTCACTAGTTAGGCTCTCGGAGTGTTACACAGCCAGAGAGAAGGTTTCAGAATGGCCCCAGGGCTGACAGACACAGCGTGATCTTGGAACACCCCTGACTCCGAGGGGAGATCTTTTCAGTTCCTCACCTAGAGGCAGTTGACAGGGAGCCATCTCTTTCTGGAACAAGTCTATTATTTTAAAGGAGGAAAAGCTTCTGTTTGTTTTTCTTTTTTACTTTAGCAAACTGCGCTCAACTTAAACCCCAACACACAACAGCCAAGCAACACAACAGATCACACAACAGCCAAGCAAAAATAAATAAATAAATAAATAAATAAATAAAAAGAATTGTCCAGGGCAAAGGCTTTCCAGCACATCGATCGAAAGTCTGACCTAAGTCAGTTCTGGGGTCACAAGAGTGGTGTCAGATACCTCTCCATAAGGGGAAGCGATGTGGAGACAGCTGGATCAGTAGCTAAGCCTAGGAAAGCAGGAAACAGCCAGCTACACCTGAAAAACTGGACTGGCTTAGGCATGCCTGGGCAGCTTTGTTATCTGGGCTTGATTCTTTTAGAAAGATTTGCTACAAATCCACAGGTGCACTGCCCTCAGCTCTTTCGTCTCCTTCCCTGCGCTCAGGGGCAATGGTTGGCCAATGGTGGAGCATCTGCCTTCCTTTTTCCCGCTAACCAATTACCACACAAGCCCAGCGCGCTCTGTTTCCTTGTAGACTTATGTCAAGGTTCCTCCCCCACTCTGAACTCTAGGGTACAGATGTGGGGACCTGCATGAAAAACCTCCTAAGCTTATCTTTACCAGCTTAGGTCAAAACTTCCCCAAGGTACAAAATATTCCACCCTTTGTCCTTGGATTGGCCGCTACCACCACCAAACTAATACTGGTTACTGGGGAAGAGCTGTTTGGACGCGTCTTTCCCCCCAAAATACTTCCCAAAACCTCGCACCCCACTTCCTGGACAAGGTTTGGTAAAAAGCCTCACCAATTTGCCTAGGTGACTACAGACCCAGACCCTTGGATCTTAAGAACAATGAACAATCCTCCCAACACTTGCACCCCCCCCTTTCTGGGAAATGTTGGATAAAAAGCCTCACCAATTTGCATAGGTGACCACAGACCCAAACCCTTGGATCTGAGAACAATGAAAAAGCATTCAGTTTTCTTACAAGAAGACTTTTAATAAAAATAGAAGTAAATAGAAATAAAGAAATCCCCCCTGTAAAATCAGGATGGTGGATACCTTACAGGGTAATTAGATTCAAAACATAGAGAACCCCTCTAGGCAAAACCTTAAGTTACAAAAAAGATACACAGACAGAAATAGTTATTCTATTCAGCACAGTTCTTTTCTCAGCCATTTAAAGAAATCATAATCTAACACGTACCTAGCTAGATTACTCACTAAAAGTTCTAAGACTCCATTCCTGGTCTATCCCCGGCAAAGACAGACTATAGACAGACACACAGACCCTTTGTTTCTCTCCCTCCTCCCAGCTTTTGAAAGTATCTTGTCTCCTCATTGGTCATTTTGGTCAGGTGCCAGCGAGGTTACCTTTAGCTTCTTAACCCTTTACAGGTGAGAGGAGCTTTCCCCTGGCCAGGAGGGATTTCACAGAGGTTTACCCTTCCCTTTATATTTATGACAATTTATTTTAAAAGAAGCCCCGCTGCATGCATCATTTAAAAGGAAACTGCACAAAACACTACAAAAGATCCTGGATGGAACAATCCCCCTAGCTTGGTCAGGGTGTGGAAGTGGAATATATGATGTAATACGGTGAATTTTTCCCATCTCCATTTGCTAGGACTGTAGGGATGAATCACAAGTAGTGGTCCCATAATTCTCTGTCCAAGCTAATCTATGCCTTTAGGAGGGCTTTTTCAAAGGTGTCTAACAGAGTTAGGCACCCAGCTCTTGCTGAATTTCAATGGAAAATTCACCCTTGTTGTACAGCACTGTCAAAGTTGTCCAGCCAAATCTGCCCCAATTCCCTCTCTCCCTACCATTAACCTCTGGGAGGGTTTGTCTCTTGTGGCCTGTGTTAGAGACGTTTACTGGAAGCAGAATGTTGGTTTGAGCATCTGATTCCCTAGCTCTTTAGATAGGCAATGGGCCAAATTCAGCCCTGATGCAAGTGGGTGCAATCCTGCTAACTGCAAAGGAGTTAACTTTGCCGACACTGGGAGCGAATTTAGCTTGATATCTCTTTCCCTTTGGACTGATCATATCCTGCCTTTTGTTCTTCTTTGATAGATTTATTTCCTGCTCTGGAAAGTAAGAGGCAGGGCTAGGTTATAATGAATATAAAAGGGTTTATATATTAAGTCTGCTGGACACAGATAGACCCTGCATTTCCACTTGGCTTTCTAAGCCGCTAGAATGACGACCACCAGCCAGTGCTGCATTGTGAAAACATTCAGAATCTCCCTGCATCTTGGCCAGGAGTTAGCAGTCATAGAAGGGACTACATACTTCTGACTGGCCTTGCTTCTGAGATTGAAGAGTTTCTAGTCCCTTATAATTGTTTTTAATGTCTCTTTGGGGATTTAATACATAATATTAAATTGAGTGTTTTCTTTTCCTCCAACTGCCAAGGATTCTATTTCATGGCAGCAATGGAAAATTAATTTCCACTTCAGAAATTGCTTTGAAATAGACAATACAGTACAGTATGATTTTTGGTAGACCAGTTTTCCTACAAACTGCATCCCAAAGCACTTTAGTGAGTTAAATAATACAGGACAACGGATGGTATAATTTATCACCCGCCTCCTTCCCACAGTTCTTTCAAAAGTTAGAAATAGCCCAGGGAGTTAATTCTTCTGACCCACCGTTTAGGGTCATTATCATTGCATCTTCTGCAAAGCTTGTAAAAAAACAGGCATTATCCTGTCTTAGCACCACTTAGAGAGATATAAACCACTACGGGGTTAATAACATAGAGCAGGATCTTGCCTAGCACAGACTTGATGATTTCAAGGTTACGGACAGAATAGTTAAATGACTCAGTTATACTCTCATCTCCATAAAAAGGGATTTTCATGCATTACTCCCAGCACTCTGAGATCTGAATGTACCTCAGTCTACATTTTAAGAAGTCCTTGAGAAAGTTTCCAATGATGGCCTGTTTCGATCTAAATGCAACAGAAATCCATTATACATCTATAACCACATGTAACAAAGAGACAAAAACTGTTATCCTTAAAGTTGATGAATATATTTTATGTATTGAGATGGCAGATCCAGCAAATGAGATCTCACAGGTAGCATCACTGTTGTCTCATGGTTAGAGGAGAGGAGCAGAAATGCTGGATTCCATTCTCTGACACTGACTTACTCTGAAAACTTGGTCATGTCACTTAACCTCTCTGCCTCAGTTTCTTCATCTGTTCAAAAGCAGCAGTACTATTTGCTTAACTCACAGGCATGCTGGGATGTGTAACTGATGACTTATCATGCCCTTTAAGATCCTCTAATAATGTCTGGGTGGGAAGCACTACTATTAACATTTCAGTCCAAAGCTGTTTCAAATTAAATTAAAGGAGTAAGAAAAACACAGAGAAAGGTATTGAAGAATTTGCAACTGTGCCGATAGCACAAAAGTGAGAATTAGGGTGCAAAGCTATGGGTAGGGGGAGACATAGGGGTGTCCTGTGAGGGGAAAATCCCAACAAATTCCATGATACTAAAAATTGAATGTAAAAGGATATCCTAAAATTGGAGCCAGAATGGTATCAGACGTGTAGAAATGGGGAGATCTCTTAATATGTGTATTCAAAGTGGGGAGGTAATTACAAGAGCAAATAAAACGTCTGGCTGAATAGCTGGGGAATTATTAGAGTCTGCATGGCTGAGGCTGCACAATGCTCTGGCAGACCTCAATCAAAGCGATAAGTTCCAGTCACTGCATTGCAAAACACATTACAGCACTTGAAAAAAACCCCAAACCCATAACAACAGAGGAAGGCACCGGTATTGTTGCCTTCAGCTTTAGAGGAATGAGTTATGAGGACAAGTTAAAAAACCTTAACCTTAGAAAAAAGTCAACTAAGGGGATCTAATTAAAGAGCTCAAACTCTATAACTAATGTCAGCATTATTCATAACTCCATGCAGAAAATTTGACAAAAGAGCACAAACGGAATTTAAATTAAAATAAAGACACAAGGGAGCATCTTCTCTGTTTGAAAGTAATAAATGTTTGGAACGAACTACCTAGCGAGGTTTTGGAGGTGATGACACCAAGGGCATACTCAAGAAGCACCTAGATTTTGCTCTGTGGAAACAAGGTATTAATATGGATGATCTGAGATGAGCCAAATGCTAATTCTCATCCCAGCCAATGCTGAGAATGCCAACAGCTGCTCGATTTCTAATGAGCACCTGAATGGCAATGGCAAAGGCAAACTGCTTCCCATTTTAGGATGGTGGCATGAGCCATCCAAGGGACAAAGGGCTGTTTACCTTGGATTGGCAATAGATGACTAATTTATTGTGATCTTTATGCAACTCTCTATGCCAGTGGTTCTCAAACTGTTGGGATCCCAAAGTGGGTTGCAACCCCCTTTTAATGGGGTCGTCAGGGCTGGCTTAGACTTGCTGGGGCCCGGAGCCCGAGCCCCACTGTCCAGGGCAAAAGCTGAAGTCCCAGACCAAAGCCCTAGGGTGTCAGCCCTGGATGGTGGGGCTCAGGTTAAAGGCCCCCTGCCTGGGTCTAAAGCCTTGGGCTTTGCCCCCTCACCACCTGGGGCAGTGGGGTTTGGGCGGGCTCAGGCTTCAGTCCTCCCTCCTGGGGTTGTGTAGTAATTTTTGTTGTCAGAAGGGGGTCGTGGTGCAATGAAGTTTGAGAACCGCTGCTCTATGCATTTTCCCCCCTCATTGGGACTGGTTTTCCACACCATTTTCCAAACTCCTGCACATGGTCCTGAAATATTTAGTGCTAGTGTAAAGAATTTCTTCCATTTGCTGAATAGCTGAAAATAAACAATTCACTGTTTTTTATTGATAAAACAAGTGGAGGGGGATGGTGTTGGGTGAGGTTTGCTGAAAGGCATTTTAAACTAATTGGTTTTTACCTTCTGTTCAGCCTTACTGAGATCTGATCTTGCACATCAGAGTTCATCATCAGTCCCAAATGAAGCTTTGCCCAGATTGGCATTTGGTCTGTCTCTTAAAATGAACACTTCTCTCATTCTTCACTGGTTTCTGGCTGTCTCTGAACTGATGGATCCTGTTCTATTTTTGAACATCCAGCCGTTGTTTTTTTTCCAAAGGAGGCCAGTGCTAAAGTTTTAGGAGGGTCGCAGAAGGAATTAAATTTAATATCATGTCAGAATAGTCATTGTTTTGACAACCTTTTGCCGAAACAGCGTAAATCCAATAATTCTGTGGGAAGCGAAGCGTCATCCTCATCCAAACAAAGTAGTGAAAATTCATAATTGTTAACCAATAATCCAGGAGCCAATGCCAGCCCCTTCATTAAAGGAACACATGGCTCACAAACAGGATACCCAATGTGTTCTCTGGATTCCCTAAATAGCCCTCTTAACCATTTTTAATCACGACTGGAATTTTTTTAAAAAAATCTGTTTCAGGAATTATTTCAGGGGAAGTTCTAGGGGTTGTGATATACAGGAGGTCAGACTAGATGAACACTATGGTCCCTTCTGGCCTTGGAATCTATGAAATAATTACAGTAGCAATACAGTAATACACAGAGAATGTGCGTCATGGGTACAAACTTTCAAACTGGATCCATGACTTTTGATTGCCTCCTTTTTTTGCAAGTGCAGATGCTTTAAAGGCAGCTGATTTTCAGAATGTGCATGCTCTGTGGCCCCTTTATGTGCCTCATGCTGGGCACCCAGACATTGAGCCATCCACATGACTGTTGAGACCATAGATACGCTCAGAGCCTGCTTGGGTCTAATGGTTTGGCAGCTATCCTGAGCCTGTGCCACATGATAGTCATGGTTGCTGGCCTCCATTCTATTCTTCAATGTCATTTTGCAGACCACTTAGCCACTACTTATATTCCTTTTTCCTCCCTCGCTTTTTCAGTAAAATCTCAACTTTCTGACCTGTTGAAGTGTGAACCCCTGTGCATGCAGTAAGATGCTCACAGGGCTGTCTAAAGTAATAATCAAAGGAGCTGACAAAGGAGGTGCTGTAGTCATAATGAACAGGTCTGATTATGAACAGGAGGCTGCCAGGCAACTCTCCAACACCACATTCTACAGGCCATTATCCTCTGACCCCACTGAGGAGTACGAAAAGAAACTACACCATCTGCTCAAGATATTCCCTGCTACAGCACGGGAACAAATCTACATGGACACACCCCCAGAGCCCCGACCAGGGATTTTCTATTTGCTACCCAAGATCCATAAACCCAGAAACCCTGGATGCCCCATCATATCAGGCATCGGCACTCTTACAGCAGGATTATCTGGCTATTTGGACTCTCTCCTCAGACCCTACGCTACCAGCAATCCTAGGTATCTTCGAAACACCACCGACTTTCTGAGGAAACTACAATGCATTGGTGATCTTCCTGAAAACACCATCCTGGCCACCATGGATGTAAAAGCTCTTTATACCAATATTCCACATGAGGATGGACTACAGGCTATCAAGAACAGTATCCCTGATGAGGCCACAGCACACCTGGTGGCTGAGCTTTGTGACTTTGTCCTCACCCACAACCATTTCAGATTTGGGGACAACTTATACCTTCAAGTCAGTGGCACTGCTGTGGGTACTCCCGTGGCCCCATAGTATGCCAACATCTTTATGGCTGACTTAGAGCAATGTTTTCTCAGCTCTCGTCCCCTAGCGCCCCTCCTCTACTTATGCTACATTGATGACATCTTCATCGTATAGACCCATGGGAAGGAGGCCCTTGAAGAATTCCACTAGGATTTCAACAATTTCCACTCTACCATCAACCTCAGACTGGACCAGTCCACACAGGAGATCCACTTCCTGGACACTATAGTGCAAATAAGTGAGGTCACATAAACACCACCCTATACCAGAACCTACTGACTGCTATTCTTACGTACATGCCTCCAGCTTCCATCACACGATGCATTGTCTACAGCCAAGCCCTAAGATACAACCACATTTGCTCCAATCCTTCAGACAGAGACAAACACCTACAAGATCTTTATAAAGCATTCTTACAACTACAATGCCCACCTGGGGAAGTGAGGAAACAGATTGACAGAGTGAGACGGGTACCCAGAAATCACCTACTCCAGGACAGGCCCCACAAGGAAAATAACAGAACACGACTGGCCATCATGTACAGCCCCAACTAAAACCTCTTTAGCACATTATCAATGATCTACAACCTATCCTGGAAAATGATCCCTCACTCTCACAGACCTTGGGAGACAGGCCAGTCCTCGCTTACAGACAGCCCCCCAACCTGAAGCAAATACTCACCAGCAACTACACACCACTCCACAGAAACACTAACCCAGGAACCAATCCCTGTAGCAACCTTGTTGCCTACTCTGTCCCCATATCTACTCTCGTGACCCCATCAGAGGACCCAACCACATCAGCCACACCATCAGAGGCTCATTCACCTGCATGTCTACTAATGTTATATATGCCATCATGTGCCAGCAATGCCCCTCTGCCATGTACATTGGCCACACTGGACAGTCCCTATGTAAAAGAATAAATGGACACAAATCGGACATCAGGAATGGTAACACACAAAAGCCAGTGGGAGAACACTTCAGTCTTCCTGGACATTCTATAAGAGATTTGAAAGTAGCTATACTTGAACAAAAAACCTTCAGAAACAGACTTCAAAGAGAAACAGCAGAACTAAAATTCATTTGCAAATTTAACTCCATTAATTTGGGCTTGAATAGGGACTGGGAGTGGCTGGCTCATTACAGAAGCAGCTTTGCCTCTCCTGGAATTGACACCTCTTCATCTATTGTTGGGAGTGGACTACATTCACCCTGATCAAATTAAACTGAAGAAGTGAGGTTTTTACCCACGAAAGTTTATGCTCAAATAAATCTGTTAGTCTTTACGGTGCCACCAGACTCCTTGTTGTTTTTGTGGATACAGACTAACATGGCTACCCCCTGATAGTAATAGTCGTTCATCAGTTGGACTTGAATGTTTAACCAAGACAGGTATCTCCTTAATGTAATCAGGAATGTAGATGGGAGCTTTGTAAGGTGAGCCTCACTGGTAGGAAAAGGTGATGGAGGTCCGGCAAGTTTGGACGAAAGGGGAAAGTTTAATCATTACCACTGGAAGTTGTACTTTTGGGGGATACTTCTTGTGAGAATTTTGGCATTAAAGATGGATGCTGGCCCCGAGGTGAACACGCAGGTACTCTACCTGGGGGTAGATGCTCAGCAGGTGTTCTTTGTCAGAGCTCCACTGAAATTAATGGTGTAAATTGCTGTAGTACTGGCAGAGAAGCTATTTCTTGATGCCTCTCTGAGTCTCCAGATCTCAACTGGGTTCAGATGCCCCCACAATTCTACCAGATGTTAATGGGGTGCATGAGAAGCTGTATAACTTCATCACACCAGTTTGCTATTGTGCTCTCCTACCATGTCCCACAGCTCTATTTTCTTTAGCAAAAGTCCCCCCTAGCCCTGGACTTTAACTTAAATTGTACCTTTGTCAGTTGGCCCCTTCAATTGTGCAATTTCACTGCTTTCGTAAATTTAGTCCTTACTGAAATCCTTGGAAGCTATCACCAGAGTTGGGGAGAGCCAGTGAGAGTAATAATCAGCTATTTAAAAAATCAACCTTTAAAAATAATTAACTCCCTGAATGCCATATTCATTGGGCTACTAAAGAACGCTGCCTCTTTTGCACTAATAAAGACCTCTTTAACAATGAAGACTTGCTAAATGAAGCTATTAACATCATGAAAGAACAACTTTCTTGATCTGGAGTTCTGTTTTTAACAAATTTCTGCTTCCAGTGTGTAGGATTGGAACTGCACCAGCAGAATTGGAGTTATGCCTTAAATTAAGCCAATTCAGTCATGCTAATGTATTCACATTGGCCTGAGCCAAAAGTACGGAGCTCTTTAATTAAATGATAATCTCACAGGATGAAAAGAACATCTTATGCACAAAGGATGCTGACTGTGATGATGATGATGATGATTATTTTATTTTTTTATCACCTTTTCTTTCATTCATGAGAGAGATTTTCAAAGCCACTAGAGTCACTTATGGGCCTTTCACACTGAGTAATTAAATATCCTACTTACTCTTCAGGGGCTCATGAGTCCCTTCTCCACCCTCTCCAATGTAGAGAGAGTGAGTGGCATCGCAACCTGGTGCACGGGGTTGCAGTGGCATTCAGGTTTGGCCAGGCCACAATGTGGTTGGCTCATGGCCTGGATGCCTCCCCCTGTGGCTCCATAGCCAATGCTCTTTAACAAAGCAAGGCATGCTCCTTACTCGTGTTGAGCAGTAGCTTACTCCACTAATATGTCCATTGTAGTCAATGGACAGACTTCTGCCAGTGTAAACTTGTATAGCTCCATTGCATCCAATGGAGTTACACCGATTTATACCAGCTGAGGCTCTGACTCGTTGGGATTACTTGTGGGGTATGTTGCTACACAACATGAGTAAGGATATCGGAACCTGCCCTTCAATGATGAGCCCCTATGCTGAATCTTGGCCCATGGCACATCTTCTCTTGAGGTATGTATGCTCTAACCTGCCATGAATCTCAGAATGTTCTAAAACCAGACTCCAAATCCTAGTCTCATCATGCTGGAGTATGGAAAGTAAACACTTCATGGAAAATGGTGATCCTTGGTTGGTACAAACATATTCCAAGCATGATAAGCTGGTACAGTTGCCTGAAAAGATTCAGAACCATAGTCTGATGCTAACCACTGAAACACAACTGCAGCCAAGATTTTGTTTAAAGAAAGGTTAGTGAAGGCTTGTTCTCTTTGGAGTTTTGTTTCTGAGCTGTATTGTTCATCTGACCACAGATATAATTTCACAGCAGAGAAGGAACAGTCACAAAAGAATGTGATAGACAAGATAACAGGCAATGTTCAGGGAAGGTTCTAATGTGCTTTGAAATACCATAAACAGAGAAATATGTGTCCCTTTAGCCCCACGGTAGCACAGGCCCCTGCTTAATTCATAGTGTGATACCAACTTGTTCTGTGATCACATTAACTAAACAGGGTTGAGCTAGCTCAGTATTTGGATGGGGACTTGACTGCTATCATGATGAGTGCCTTAGGATATGTCTACACTGCAATAAAAACCCTACAGGATTGAGTCTCAGAGCCCAGGGTCTGCTGACTTGGGATCACAGGGCTCAGGCTGCAGGGCTAAAACCTGAAGTGTAGACAATCAGACTTGGGCTGTGACCTCCGCAAGAGGGGAGAACGTTCAGAGCCTGAAAGTCTACACTGCAGTTTTTAGCCTTGCAGCCCGAGCCCCATGAGCCCCAGTCAGCTAACCCAGGCTCTGAGACTTGGTGCCATGGGTGTTTCATTGCAGTGTAGACATACCCTTAGAATTATCTTTGGTAGGCTAGATATAAGAACAGCTGGGCAGGCGGCATTCAGGCACCACTGAAGTGCTAGAGGAAGTGATGGTGGTTATTCAGTAGCGGGGCAGGCCATATTAAATTTCCAATAAAAGCAAGAAGGCATACCTCTTGACCTATCTGCCCTGAGCCCTGTGTAGATCTGTGACCACAGAACTCTCCAGGCCCCCAGGAAAGGACATAGACAGCTGTGATCCCCTCATCTCAAAAAAGATATACTGGCATTAGAAAAGGTTCAGAAAAGGGCAACTAAAATGATTAGGGGTTTGGAATGGGTCCCATATGAGGAGAGATTAAAGAGGCTAGAACTTTTCAGCTTGGAAAAGAGGAGATTAAGGGGGGATATGATAGAGGTATATAAAATCATGAGTGGTGTAGAGAAAGTGAATAAGGAAAAGTCATTTACTTGTTCCCATAATATAAGAACTAGGGGCCACCAAATGAAATTAATGGGTAGCAGGTTTAAAACAAATAAAAGGAAGTTATTCTTCATTCAGCGCACAGTCAACCTGTGGAACTCCTTGCTTGAGGAGGTTGTGAAGGCTAGGACTATAACAGGGTTTAAAAGAGAACTGGATAAATTCATGGAGGTTAAGTCCATTAATGGCTATTAGCCAGGATGGGTGAGGAATGGTGTCCCTCGCCTCTGTTTGTCAGGGGGTGGAGATGGATGGCAGGAGAGAGATCACTAGATCATTACCTGTTAGGTTCACTCCCTCTGGGGCACCTGGTATTGGCCACTGTCGGTAGACAGGATACTGGGCTGGATGGGCCTTTGGTCTGACCCAGTATGGCCATTCTTATATTCTTATGTATAAATTATGGTCTAGTGGATTGAATTTGGAAATTAAGAGAGCCAAGAAGTCAGATGAGTTCTATCTCTGGCTTTTCCACTGACTCACTGTGTGATTTTTAAGCAAGTCACTAAGGTCCAGATACTCAGAGATTTCAAGGGTTTGGGCTTTAACCCCTTTGGCCTTCAATTTCCCCATCTATTACATGGGATTAAGTGGCAACTTGGAAGAAAAGCATCATATACAGACAGAGCATTATTTAAATTAACATATGGGAAGAGTGAACTAGCCTGTGTGTCAACTTACACATTTTATTTCGGGTGGTGCCCTACAAAAATATCATGTCCAACAGGCAATTTATCTCCTGGAGTCACAAATTACTTCCCATAGAATGGATTATAAATCTCAAGTAAAGCCTAGTCAATTCTACGAATGATGTATTTCTATCATTACTGACCCGTTTATTGATGCTCTCTGTTTCATATCTATCTTTTCCCTTGGGCAGAGACAGTGCCATAGTGCATTAATACATTAATCTCAACAGCTAGTCTAACATTCCCCATTGTCTTTCCTTTTTGCATGCAGATACTTGAATCTAAACATTTTGGTCAATATTAGTTTACCTAGGTATTTAATAACATGATTCAATGACCTTAAAGATATTTAGAAGGACAGGTTCAACATTTTTGGATGAAACATTTTCCCATAGGAACATGAGCATTCATTCAAAATTGAAATCTTCCTCCAGAAAACATCAATTTCAGTTTTCAGAGTAACAGCCGTGTTAGTCTGTATTCGCAAAAAGAAAAGGAGTACTTGTGGCACCTTAGAGACTAATCAATTTATCTGAGCATGAGCTTTCGTGAGCTACAGCTCACTTCATCGGATGCATACCGTGGAAACTGCAGAAGACATTATATACACACAGAGACCATGAAACAATCCCTCCTCCCACCCCACTGTCCTGCTGGTAATAGCTTATCTAAAGTGATCATCAAGTTGGGCCATCTCCAGCACAAATCCAGGTTTTCTCACCCTCCGCCCCCCCCCCCCCCCCACAAACTCACTCAATTTCAGTGGAATTTTCCACCAGGAAAATCAAAGCAAAACATTTCAATTCAGGAACATCAAGATGCTTTGTTTAGATTGAAAATGCCAAAACAGAGTGGTTTGATATTTCAAAAAAAAAAAAAAAATTTCTAGAAACTTCTCATTCTATGAAAAGTTTTGTTGTTTCAAGTTTTCATCCTGACTCAGGATGAAAAGAGCGAAACTTTCCACAGCACAGAAAATTTGTTTTTTCTATCAGCTGCAATATTTACACAGCAATTTGTGACCAAACCAATCAGCTGCAGCTGGAGGAACAGTTTTTCCAGGCGTGATCAGTGTGTGCAGGTCAGGCCAGTCCATGCTTTTTTTTTTTTTTTTTGCACATGTCCATGTCCAGTGACAATTTCAGAGGCACTTAATAAGTGCAAACCATAGGACAATTGATCCTGAGGATGCATGTAGAGAACAGAGGTAACTTTACAGACACAAAGTGTTCATTACATTGTGAGTGCACAAAAACAAAATACACAAATAAATTGGTTAGTCTCTAAGGTGCCACAAGTACTCCTTTTCTTTTTGCAAATGGAGACTAGCACGGCTGCTACTCTGAAACACCTCTTAGTGGTTTGTATGTATCAGTTTAACAACCTGGTTTGCTCTTTGGGCCTGAACAATCTGAAGCTCACTGTAAATTAGATCAAAGGAGGCATTGAAACAATAGAAAGAGCCCAAACTCTGCCAAGCAGCAACATAGCTAAAGAAGGAAGAAGCCAAGATTTTAGTTCCAGGGTGTTCAGCCACTGTATGGCTTCTGTGTCATGGAAGACGACCCTGAGCCCTGCCTGGTGACAGGCAGTAAAGTACTGTAAGTCACTAATTCAGTCCTTACTGTTTTGATGTTTGAATGGAAAAATGTCAAGAAACAAATATATGAAGCATGCTATGCTGGAAAGAAACAAATCCGTCCTATACCCTCAGGGACTGAATGCAACTTACAACTGCTGAGTGAATAATTAGTTGTAATTAGCACTAGAAATTGATGCCTTTGGAGATAGTCTGCCAAGTTTTTAAGCACTTTAATACTAATGGATTTTTTTTTCCTCAGGAATAAATCTTTATAGAGGAAGCAAGCGCAAATTGATTTTTAAAGAGCCTGTCCAATGCTGAATTTATCTTTCAAAAACATTAGATTTAAAAACAATTACATTTACCTTTACTGTGTTTTAATGTGTTTTCAATGGGCTCATTTCTCTTTAAATATTTTTTTCTGTCACTTCTTGTCCATTTTCTTGGAAAACGAGCATATAGAATGCATATACATCTATAGAAGGTATTAGGATAAAATATGACACGAACTACCGCCATTTAGTTTCTGAATCATTTTTCGTTTATGAAAAAGTAGCATACTTTAGCAATAATGGAAGTATACTGACACTTTGAAGTATATGAGTAAAGTTCACTTCCTTTTTATAAAAAGAGTTTTGAGTAGGGAAAAGGCAAAGGTGTAAATGTTAAGAAAATAGTGTGCGCAATTTCATACCTACTCTGTATTTGTATCTTACAGATCTTAGCCATGCAAACTTAGAGGCAAGGCAATGGGAGTTTGAACCAATAACTTGGGGAAAGACCTCAGAGTTTAGTCCTATTCAATTGCATGAGCAATTGCAGCAATTGTGCAGGCAAATGACCAGTTGTACCAAGTATTAAACAAACTTTGCCACAGCTGGTGGACTGGACTTTGCACAGCTGGTGGACTCAGGTTCTGATCTTGCAATTGGCTTTGGGTGGAGACGGTGGTATGCTGACACTGAGCCAATTGCAGGGTCTGGGTTCGAGTGCCAGACTGGAATGTCAGAGATAAATACAAAACACTGATTTCTCAGGAGTGCTGAGCACCCTCCAATCACAACTGAAGTGACTGGGGGAGGGAGGTGTTTGAGGCTTCAGATCATCAGATCCCAAAAGGTGAAGATACTGTGTTTTGATTTAAAATAAATTGTTTATTTTTTTTGTGTTGTGGTAGTAGCTAGATGCACCACTGAGGAATCAGGGCCCCATTATGCAAAGCACTGTACAAAAATAATAAAAATGTGGTCCCTTCCTCAAAGAGTTTACAGTCCAAGTAGGTTGATGGGTGATGTGGATACCTCTAACATAGACAGATTCCATAGCAAGAGATACTGTACGGTAGCTAGAAGTCAGTGCACTAAATAGTGCAGCTATTTGTGGTTACTACCAGCAATAAAATGAAGATAAAATAATAACCATTACTGGAAAATCAGAGCTAAAAAACCCCAGTTTGGAACATACAAACATTTCAATATTAAATGCATTAACTACAACAACATGATCTATCTTTTACAACAGGTGGTGTGTGGACATTAGGATTATAGAAGCAGTCTGTTGTGGATTTTAACTCTGAATCATGTCATGCAGACATCATACAAATCAATTTAATTTCCTGCAGCAAGAAGGTGAATTTCCTGCAGCAAGAGAGTGGTCCTTTTTCACTGCCAGCTTGAGTGCCCAAGCATTTGTTCATGGCAGTGTAAATATGAGTGTGACATAATGTACAAAATTAGAAAGCAGACTCCCTCCATACCTTTGGAGTAAATATGTTTCCTTATGGGACCTGATGCAAAGCCATTGAAGTCGGTGAAAAGGCTCTCATTGATTTCAGTTGGCTTTGGATCAAGCCCTGTTCTGAGACTGACTACTCACCTCACTCTGAATCATCTAAATTCCAGGTACCTACTAAGGGGCCTAGTATTGTGCTGACATGTTACCGGTGCATTTCCTGTTAATACCAATGGAGCTTTCATGTGTCAAGTGTATAAACAGGAGGACAGACCCCAAAATGTACATCATGGACCATAAAAACCTCAGATGAAATTAAATTTGCAAGAAAAAAACTAAAAGACTTCTTCAAACCAATCCTCTTTCAAAGGACCCTGATTGAATATGCTAATATCATTCTGACAAGTACGCATTTTGGTTATGTGCAACCAGTAGGTGAATAGCATGTGTACTGCAACTTCAGGTTACATCAGTAATATCGGCAACATATAACATCATGCGAGAATGATGGCACAGTGAAGTAATATGACCAACAAATATGTGTTGTGGTGTGCTGGTTTGCTCATGGCTGCTCTGGTCTATGTGCTATTAGTAGTCAATGGCTTATCGACATTCA
Source organism: Lepidochelys kempii (assembly GCF_965140285.1). Classification (NCBI taxonomy): domain Eukaryota; kingdom Metazoa; phylum Chordata; order Testudines; family Cheloniidae; genus Lepidochelys; species Lepidochelys kempii. Next base: position 35,056,546 of record NC_136391.1, on the reverse strand, counting down.
CATCTCTGTGCACAATTTTAATTAAGAAATTCAGACATTTCCCAGGAGAACAGGTACTGTGGGTTCTGCCAAATTTATGAGATTTTCACCCCTAGGATGGAGGGAGCTTTCATATATTTCTGATGTATGAAACATGCAAAATCTTCAGTAAGTTTTGAGTTTTGAACATCTTGCATGGGAACATAGGAGTGGAAGGATCCACTTGAGTCATTGATTCCCGTCTCCGACTATCACATGAAACCACATCATATAATCCTGTTCTTAGATAATGGTTTCTATCCTATGTTTTATTTATAAGAAAGAAAGAAAGAAAGAAAGTGTGTGAAGTGTAAATGAATTATAAAAGATTTTTTAGCTGGCTATTCTCCCTCCCAAACAGTTTATGAACAGTAGAGATACTACTGCATAACTGCCTAGTGTCTCTTCACTATTCATTATTAGATGGTTCAGACACCTGTAGACAAATGACCAAGGTATAGTAGATGCATGCATGCTCACTGCTTTGCCTTGTGGTCTGGAAGGAGCTCGGCTTTGAACAAAGCATCAAAGTGAACAAAGAGTTGGTGCTGAATTACTTGTGTTTACAGCTGCTAACATCAAAGGCTAAATGGGGGTCATCAAGTCTTTGCCTGTAACTCTGAGGGCACCAGACCTTGTGTTGCAATGCCAACTGTACTTAGTCGTTCCTTCTTCCTAGTCGAAAGGAACATTTGTGCTCATTGCCTTCTTCCACACTGAATTCCTTGTTTTCACTTCACACACTACTCCACAGTGGCCTTTGCTTTATGGAAACAATGAGTACAGCATGTTTAGTTTGGAGGTTACATTCTTTTTCTTATTGTGTAGGGTGCAGTATCACTGTTCATTAGGGTATCTTTAACTCGGCACCAGTTACTCCAGTATTCAATGCTGGCTTGAGGGGGAAAAAGCAAGGTTTCTTTCCTCTTTCTGTTGGCTTTTGAATTATTGCCTTTAGTTGATTTCTGAGAAAGCAAAGCAAGCCCGCTTTCTGAGATAAAGGCATTTAGTTTGTGAGTTTTCTTGAAGGAAGTTGTTTTTGGTCTGAACTTGGTAGCGTGTTTTTCATCCTGACTATAAAGTAACTCACATCTATTTTGGGAAAGTACCAGTGTGAGTGAGATTTCAGGAGAAGAAAAGAACATGTTTTACTTTCTCCTTTCAACCGAGGTTCAATCCCCCAAAAGTCCCCATAATTGCTAGTGAAGGTACCAGGAAGGTGACAATATCCACTGCTGTTATGACGCTGAGCCAACCAGCAAGCTGAGTGACTGATAAACAATCTTTAAGGACATATTAGAAAAATATTGAAATGGTAAACAGGGCCAATCCTTGTAGATAGTTAGCAAAGCCATGTTAAGTAGACTAGAGTCCTTAAAATATAGGCCTCTATTGTTAGAGAATCAGGAATAGATACTAATTGTATTTGTTTGTTTACCTATATCTTGTTAGAAGTTTAACAATGTGATCTAATTAGTTTGTAGCTGCTAAACTTCTGTTCCTGCCTATAATGTTTTATTATTGTAATCTGTTGATTCAGAGATCAAAAGGGGATATTGCCATTTAGATGTGGTGCAATCATATTGTTGTCTTCATTTCTCTTTGAAATTTGTAGGAAACTACCTGTGAACTGTTGCCCTATGCTAATGAATGCAACTAGTTACTAGTGTATACTTAGGAAACAGATTAGTTTCAAAGCAACAATATACATTACCTATTCTGCAGCCAAGGAGGGCTTTCTCTGACCACAACTGAACTTCAGCTATAAAGAAAGTTTCAGGCCTGATCCTTGCCATCTCCGATCTGCTTAAACTCGGACAGGGAAAGTCTAAGTCCGTAAGATTAAGGTCTCCACTCTATTCTGAATTAACTGCTGCAATTTCTCATGGAAGAAACTCAGCGGGTGGACCCCGGACCCACACAGTGGATCCAGGGGGCAGCTTGGACCCCGCTGCAACCCAAGACCCCAATCCTGCTTTGTGGGGCCAGGTGGTAGCCAGGACCCCACAGCCTGACCCTGCCGGGCACCAGCCAGAACCCTGCAGCCCAACCCTGGACCACGACCCTGCTGCCCGACCCTGCCGCATGGCTGCTGGGACCCCGGCGAGAATGCCCACTGAATGGGAGAGAAGAGCCGTGGCAGAAGAGTGGAGCCCTGTCGCTTGTCACAGATGCAGGGATAGACGGCCAGCTTGGAGTACTTGACATGAAAGCCTGAAGAACCAGTGCTTCCGTTGCACATTTACTGAGTGTTCTGCACCGGGGCTATCCAGAACAACCCCACGCTTCCAGGGGGATGGACTACATGAACTAACAAGTGTGTTCCATTTTCCTGGTTCTATGTATGTTACCGATGTATTCCAAAGAAAGAAAAGACACACCGAGAGAAGCCTCATTAAAGGACTAGATCCACAGCCCATTGAAGTCTATTGAAAAATCGCCATTGACTTCAGCAGGTTTTGGGTCAGGCCTGAACGAGAGCAGCTATTACTCTTTCTATTTTCAACTCTCCTATTATGCCCCTTATCCCTTCACATGTGAAGAAAGTTATAATTCACTCCAGGATGCACTCTGCAGAGGCAGAAAAAGAGAATCTGGTCACAGCCGTGTTCCCCAGGTCACAGTGGAACATTAGAGTCATAACCTGCTGCCTGTTGATCTTTTCACTTCTCAGTAACAAAGGTATATGAATATTTCAGTTGTTTTATAGTTTTCTTTTTTCCGGGAGAGGTGGAGAAAGAGGCCGAGAATCCAGACAAGGCAGCCATTGTGGATTCATGCAAGCAAACTGGTTTTCTTAGCAACAGACGTTCTGTGAGAAGTTGCACACTTATATCTTTCCATTTGTGCTACATGCCTTACTTTGGGGATGGCCCACCACACTTAGGTGGACAATCTCTATTCAGAGACCTAGAGGGGAATTTTCAAAGCCTTGCATAGAGCATATCTAACCCAAAGGACACAACCTGTCCTTTGATGACTAAATTAGGATGTTCCTTTACTTTGAGGCAATCCGGCAGCCAGACCAGGGCTGCTCGCTCATCTCCAGAGCCTCAATAGGTGCACTGGCCCATCCTGTAACCACAGCCTGCAGTGACTTAGCCCTCAGGCATGCTGCAGAAGCCTATTACTGGGCAAGACCCGGGCCAGATGGTTCCCAAGCACAGGTATTTCACAGGTATCTCACAAGAGCTGCAAGCTAATCTATGCAACAGCAGTACCCGGCCAGGAACTCTCCTGCTGCCTTGCAGTGTTACAGACTCCCTCGGCTTCCAGCCTGTCCCTTGATCCAGTTCCTGTTCCAGCCCCAGCCTTGCTGAGTCCTCTTCCAACCTGCTTCAGCCTTGTTCGTGTCCTACTCCAACCGTGCTCCAGCCCTGAAGCCTTCTTGTGACCCCTAGACCCTTGGACTGCCTCCACTCTGGCTTCAACCTGACTACAATCCTAATTTGGCTTGTCTGTGGATGCTAACCTCAGTTCTGACCCACAGCCTGCCTGCTGGACTTCAGTTCAGTTCTGACTGCACGGCTGACTCCAATCACCAGACCTGACTGCGTGCAACACAGAGCCTGACACTGTCCTATTTTGAAGATTCACACACCTACCCGGAATGTAATTTTCAGAAGAACTGAGCATGCAGAATTCTACCTGGTGCCAGTGGAGGCTGCGGATGTTTAGTTCAGTGTGTATCAGTTCAGATGCTCAGCTTAGCACATCTGAAAATCAGGCCCCTACAAGCTAGTTCCCAATAGGAACACAACCCAGCTTCCTTTCGTACGGGCACAATTCTGTGCATGAAGAAAGCTATATTTGCACTTTTCAAGCACTAGCACCTGGAGGTAGAGTGGATAGATTCTGTCCATGCATGTCTTAGGACTTGAAAAGGTTATATTTGCATGTATGAAGTTGTATACGCACAAAGTGAATAGAGAAGCGTTATTTACCTTGTGCTGTGTATAAGAAAGGGAACCATTTATATCACTGCTGTTACCACTATTACCCAATTACCAGACATTTTGGATAAAGTGCATCATGTAAGGTGTCAATGAAAAGTTAGTCTATCAAATAATATTATCCTGGTTAAATCCATGTATCATCTTTGTATCTAAAGTTTTGAATATTGGCTATGATTAGCATCTCAAACATGTGTTTTGTTCCTGGGTGACACCCACCAGATTAGTGGCTGGGTCACTACAAAAAGTAATTTTCCCTCTGTTGATACTCACCCTTCTTGTCAGCTGTTGGGAATGGGCGACGTCCACCTTGATTGAATTGGCCTCGTTAGCACTGACCCTCAACTTGGTAAGGCAACTTCCATCTTTTCATGTGCTGTAATGTATATACTGCTTACTGTATTTTTCATTCCATGCATCTGATGAAGTGGGTTTTAGCCCACGAAAGCTTATGCCCAAATAAATGTGTTAGTCTCTAAGGTGCCACAAGGACTGTTGTTTTTACCCACCAGATAGATTTACATCAGGGATAGGGTGACTTTGTGATGATGGCCTATTAAGGACACTTGACTCTCACAATGGGCCATAGAAGAAACTCATCCTGCCCGGGTAGCTTTTTCTGTGGATGCCTCAGACAGCAAGGAGTCAGTGGCTACCCTTGTGATTCAGCAAATGATATAAGGACATGTGACCTAAGACTCCATCTTTTACCAGTAACTTTCCATGCTTATGTGACCCTGGACTCCATCTTGGGCCAGTAATTTTTCATGCATGTGAAAACTAACTTGCCGTTCACCAGGACCAGGATTTCCTCTAAGGTTTTTTTTTTCTTTAATTTGAACACCATCCCTAGAGAAACAGTGGGCCATTCATGCTAAATTGAAACAATGGTGAGCACTAACTATCTGGAGCATGTTAAAGCCAAACCCCTAAATTCTCCAGTGTCGCTAGCAGTGTTCCAGGTTAGACAGTGGATATACCATGAAGCTAATTACAGAATCTGCAAGTTGAAGGGAATTACATCTTTGTGCCACGAGGGGAAGAATATGATGTATGCAAAAAATTAAACACATTGGGGGAAAAAAGACAAATATTGAATAAGATATACCAGAGAAGTACAATTACATTTTTATTGATCAGAAATTTCCAGGCTGGGAGCCCTTTGTTATTGAGAGATGTGCTAGCTGAATTCTTTACAGTTTGAAGATTTTGCTGTGGATTAGTCAGCTGACAGTTTTTGGAAATCCCTATGAAAGCTATTTCCTGTGTTATGGGTTTCTCTGACACTTTCTACTGGTAAATAATATCCTGATGTGCTGCTTCTTTGTGCTAACATTTAAAGACTTATGCATGGAGTAGCTAGTAGTCAGGGACTGGGTAGAAGGATTGGAAACAGCTTTTTCAAAGATTAGGAATCTAGGCCCTGATCTTCAAATGCATTTATGTGCCCAACACTCATTGAAATCAACAAGCAACTGTCAACTAGTAGTAGGGGTGAAAGAGAAAAGGCTGAGGTTAAGTAGAGATAAGCAGTTGAAAGTATGCATGCTTATCTGAACTACACCATGCTATCCAGATCTTGCAAAATAGGGTTGGAAATTTCAGGAAAATAAGCTCCTTAGTTACAGTCCAGAGGTCCTACTACTGGCAATAACCTGAGGTCCTGAGTGCCTAATGAAAATCTAAGTGCTCAGTGTTGAGTTGAGACAATATAGTTGGAGGTTGAACTAGATGACCTCCTGAAGTCCCTTCCAACCCTGATATTCTATGATTATATAATTTTCTCATGCTGTTCACTGCAATGATCATAGCATAGTGATGCTTTCCCAATACAAGTGATTATGGCAAACTACGTTCATTGTTACTAGAACAATCATTCATATTATATTCTGATTCATAGCAGTCATTGACAGATTTCCTGCAGGCTTTCTTTTCTTTTCCCTCGGTTATAATCAAAATCAGCAATTCACGGCTCCCCCCCTCGCAAATTTTGTTATGGCTGTTAACACCAACACAGCACAATACCCACCTCTGCTTATTCTGAAGTGATCTTTAAAAGATGGTTATGTCCCCTTTTCTCCCTCCTCCTTTGATCATAGCAGGAAACAAGCCCTCCAGTGCGGAAGTATAGTTGTGACAATTCCTTAGTCTGTTGCCTCTACTGGTTGAGAGCCTGATCAAAAGCTCATTGAAGTCAGTTGGAGTCTTGCCACTGATATTATGGGATTTGGATCAGGCCCTGAATTTTTTTAGATTATGTCCCTAAACTCTCCCTGATGAGTAGGCAGGCTAGGTGCAGTGCCCAAGGTTTAATCCTGTATTAACCATATCGTTTGTAGGATTTAATATTTTTCCCTACATTTTGATATGTCGGGAGTGTTTATCACACAAACAGACAAATTACATTTTATTAGTCTCTCAAATGCCAAGACCTTTTGTGTTCTCTCTGCGTGCGTATCCAGAATAACAGTGCTGCAATGAGCAATGCTAGGAGACTAGCCAGAACACAGCTTTGATTAATACTATAAATCTATTCCTAGATTAAATATATTGAAAACATTTAATAATAACCTTTTTCCTGGATGAGATGATGTGCTTAGCATTTGATTCTTCTGTGTTTGGAGGCTACAGTTTTGATTTCTGAAGGTTACATTGGAAATGCTGCATTTCTCAAGCCGCACAGATGTGGGTGTTATTTCAGTTGATGAGCTGTAGAAATATCTATTTGCAGCTTTATTACGGAACAGCTATAGCAGCAACACAAGTTATTATTCACATAGTCAGATGGGGATGTGGTAAACATGACCATAAGTTACAGTTACAGAAATCCTTTGTGCAGATGCAGTTAGCTCCGGGACATTAAATAGCCTCTGCAAAAATAATATGCATTTCACAGCAACTAATCTAACTTGCGTAATTTGTATCATCACTGCAGTTCATGGCTGGCTTTCTTTCCAGTTGAAATACTCAGGAATATTACCTAGGTGACTAACAGAAATAAGCTCTTCTATTGTGTGCTCTTGCATGCAGCATGAGCCATGGAATTCCCTGATGCAGGGAGTCAGGTCAAATAATGTGGCTGGATTTTTCAAAAAGACTGGTTAATTTTATGACCAGAAACAATTTTGCAGTAAATGTAGCTAGTTAAGTGAATATGATAGGGTTAACTGGGAGTAATTATGGGATGGAGCCATGCACCACCCTTCTTTTATTTCCTGCTTAGTCATTGGGAGTTTTCTCCCTCACTTTCTGTGATGCAGTTAAATAAAGCAGCAAGTTCTCAGCCTGCAGTACTGTGAGTAGATTTATTTTTGTGGCACTGAGTGGTCCCTTTCCAAAGTAAGCATGGTAAAATCTTATGCCTTCTGATGTAAGTAGAGTACGTGAAGGTAAGGAATTTTCATCCTTGCACTGCAGTGCCCGGATGGAGAAGTGCCTTTATAATGTGGGGGACAGAATGCATGTAGAGAGTAGAGACCTATGACACTGTGAGCTAGGTGAATGCAAGGCTGTCTTTATTTCCTGTTGCCTTCTTACCTCCTTTGTATAGCCCCACTGGGGCCACACTAAACATTCACAACTAACATTACAATGGGACACATTGTCTTCTTCTGAATCATGAGTTAGGGCCCACTTTCAGAGCCAGAATATTGGACTTTAGGCCCCTATTCTGATTTGGTATGGCACATCAGTGGGAATATACTAGTCAGGAAGTCAGGCTGTTCCATTTATTAAATATTCTGGCTAGGCAATGCTGCTATTTCCTTTATTAAGTATTTTGGTTAATTTCAGATAGATGGGGATGTTTGTGTGTAATTCTGTGCTTCTAGACAATAACTCAAGAGACTCTCCTGCTAATTCCAAATCCAGGTAGCATGTGAATTTACCATTTCCATTCCCAAACCTTTTTAAAAATTTAAAATATTAGACAAGCCTAAACAAAGCAAGGAGTTCATGGATTTGAAATGAAGACTGGAACACTTGCTGGAAAGAAACCTTAACAATATTATTTCTTCACTGATAAGATCCCCAAATCCCTTGCAGTTGAAAAATTACAGAGGATTTAAAAGACTTCATGCTCCAGGTTATAAACCGACAGTGAGCCAGTCACTCTGAGGAGTTCTGTCTTCCAGGAACATCGAACCACTATTTCTTCAAGCTTTCTAATTCTCTGCAACCCGAACTTTGACAGATGACTGCAAAGAGAAGGCAGAAATGTCACTGTTCCACCCCCTATCATGATTTAATTATTTACTTAACTGCTTCCCACACCATCCTCCAAGAGAGAGGAAAGTAGAAGAAAGAACTAAAGGAAATCTGTCTTGAAAGGAAACTGAACTCCTTCCGAGAAACTGTTTCAGTGCACAATAGGGATGGCCTCTTAGTGGGGAAAAAAATCACCCAGATGTTGTAGTGATGGGGAAGCTGCAAAAGGTGGAGATCCTAATTTTTCCTCTTGCTTTGTATCTTGTGCAGTTATTTCCCTTGGTGAAAAATGATGGCAGAGCAGCTGTGTGGACTCCTGCTATGGTACAGCCCCTCTGTGTGCCCTCCTTTGCAAATCTTGCCTTTAAAGCTACAATCTGGCCCTAATTAATTACAAAAATGCTATTTAAATATCGAGTTTGTGGTAACCAGGCACTACTGATGTGTTAACAGTTCTTACTGATCAGTGTTGTCTAGTGGTTAGAGCAGGGCCTAAGAGTTGGAACTCTTGGGGTTCGGGTTCTGATTCTGGCACTCATTTGCTTGGTATCCTTAGGCAAATCTCTAGAATTTAAAAGTGTGATATTAGCAGGCTTTAGCTCATGTGTACAAACTAGAACGTTTGAAAAGTCCAGTGCAGAAACGGTCACACAGACTTAGGCTTTAAATCAACCAGTTCAGCACACATTAAAGGTAGCATGCTTTGTTGACGCTAGACTACAAACCCTGCTATTTGGCACGTCCTAGCTAACATGCCAGCATACCAGCTTAATTTCTAATCTAGACAAGACCTTGGGACCTGACTTTCAAAAAATGTGGGTGCAATTTTGTGCTAATTGGTATGCATAATTGCGTGGCTGCATGCATAACTTCGTATTTGTGCACACAAATGGTTTAGTTCCATGTGTAACTGGCCATATGTATGTGCTGCCTAATTTGTACAAGGCGATCATTATAAATGCCTGTGCAATTGCAAACACATGCACTTTTATGTGCCTGTGACGGGAGTCCCAGAGAGCCACACTGAGGTTACTCAGTTAGGGTAAACTGCAAAGAATGGGGGCAGACAATCCCCAAAGCTGGTGGATATTCCAATACTTAGATTTACTAAACCAGCACAAACCAACTTCTATAATACCTTACTGGTTACCCAGAAGCCAACAACACAGTTCCCTTAAAGCAACCCAGCCTTAGGCCTCCACCCGGCCACCCAAGTCAAATATCAGGAGGATTACTGAAAATCTTATTCATCATATAAAAAAGTTCTACCATTCCCAAAGGATTGGACACATTACCTTCCAGGTTCATGAATATTCCACATCTTACACAAATACATATTTACAGCCAATTCTTATTAACCAAACTAAAATTTATAAAAAAAGAAAAAAGAGAGAGTATTGGTTAAAAGATCAGTATATCTATAGACATGAGTACAGTTCTGAGATCAGTATTATAGTAGAGATGTTGAGCACTGTAGTTGCAAAGAATTCTTTCGGAATTATTCCATAGTCCAATGTTCATATTCAGGGTGATCCCGGTGGGACTGGAGATCTCAGTCTTATGACTCAAGCTTCCCTTGCATAAAGCATCAAGCAGATCTGACATGAAAAAGGATCAGGACCCAAGACACCTTCATACAGTTCCAGGCCTTCTCTTGACAGCTCGGAGTCCTCAGGCGAACACTAGCAATCATTGAGGCTTTGAAGTAGACCCATTTCCTAAACATCACTGGTAATTAGCTACAGGGATTAACATAAGGCAATTGCCCGTTTTCTACCATTCGCAGGTGATTTGCTATACATTTCAAAGAGAGATGAATACAGTGATATCACTACGTTTACACTATGTTTACAGGTTTCAGAGTAACAGCCGTGTTAGTCTGTATTCGCAAAAAGAAAAGGAGGACTTGTGGCACCTTAGAGACTAACCAATGTACTTATGCTCTAATAAATTGGTTAGTCTCTAAGGTGCCACAAGTCCTCCTTTTCTTTTTACTATGTTTACAGTTCATCTAAATGTTAAGATCGCCTTTTGACCTCTGAATTAACAGAATACAGCATGACAGGGACTATTTGATTTCATTGTTAACCTCTAGCAATAAACACACAAAACACAAACATTATTTACCAATAATTCCCTAAAGGTTGAATCTGGGTCAATTAGCCAGCAAGATGCTTAACCCATTCTGGCCATGTGTCACAGTGTCCAATTAAAAAAAAAAATAGCCTTAACCACTTTGGGCTCCCATTTCCCTATCTGGGATAGTAAAACTTTCCTACCTTATAGGAGTATGGTGAGACTTAATTAATTACTAATCAGAAAGGGCAAGATTCTTATCTCTGCTCCACGCTGGTTAAAGGGACTCTTAAAGCCCCATGCGATGCTAAGGGAGAGTTTCCTTAGTGCAGGAACTGAGGAAAACAGCCCTTCACAAACTCCAATGTAAGGAGTATGTCAGGAAGGGAGTAGTATTTTGAGAGTGGGGCTACAGCATGTAACATTGCAATGATTTTGGACAGTGCTGCACCTCATAGACAACCAGCGACAGGATGCTATTATGCCACAGTACTCTTTGGCCAGCAGATCACTCCAGAAATATGGTTTAGAGACACCTTAACCTCCCCACACACTGCCCTGTGAATTCTCTGCTGTGTTTCTTAGCGGCATAGCACAGAATCTCACCCAAAGTATTCTGGGCTCCTCAGACGAAAGCTAAAGTATTAAATAAAGTATTATCATTTTTTAGTGGGCAACTACCCTTGTAAATGCAGATGAAATTCACAGCTAAGTGGATTTACAATAGTTATTTTAAAGTGTTGCACAAATCTCTCTAAAGGTTCTTTCACTTCAGATCCCAATAGCTTTGAGAATAGAGTAAAATAGCTGGAAGAATCTTCCCAGACGTGAGGATGTTTTAAAATGATGTTTGGGGCTCCTGTTTCTCCTAGGAAAAATAACAGCCCAGAGCCAGAATAACTAGATCCATCCCTGCCTAAAAGAGGTCCCTACTGATGCGGGTTTTTGATCAGTTGCTGACTGTAGACCGGATCCTCTGCAGGTGTCAGCTGACATTCCCTTGAAGCGAATGGAGCTACGTTGATTGACGCCAGCTGAGAATCAAGCCAGATATGTACCAATGATTCCTTTAATCAAAACAGTGTCTGGTACAGAGGAGGAATGTGCTTTCTCTGGAGATGCCTAGAAACTCCAGTATGATCATTTCTTGCTGCAAGCATGGAGAACTATCTCATACTGCATCTGAATAGCAGTCTCGGAAGCACAGTGAGATCTTCAAGGTAGGCCTCCAGAGTGTTGAATCAACACATCAGAACCCATGGGTACACTATTAATCCTGTGCAAGAAAGCATAATTTAATGATGCAAAACTGCAGAGTTTTGCATCTATGAAAATGAGCCATACTAATTTAATGAACGTATGTGCTTCCAGATAGTTATGGTTCCCTCCCTGGCTATTCCTGTTGATATTAGCTACACTCTTAGATTGTTTTCTTAAGCTTATAATTATTATTATAAGTCTATCAGGACAATTTTATTCATAATTATTTTGCACTTAACAATTTCATGTGTATATAGGAGGCAAGTTTAGACCTCCCTAAGGATAATGAATCAAGGCATTATTTTCCTTTTATCTAAAATACTCTTTTTTTCCCCACATGAATTACCATCTAGCCCTAATCAGTTATCAGAAACTCAACTAACTCATAGCCTCAGTACTTCAGAAAATGAATTCAGCACAATGTGCTAGCACTTTTCAAGCCTTAATCAAGCTTGTGTGTTTTCTCCTAGCAGGGGTGTTTGGAAACACTTGGATCAACTAGTTCAAATACTGTTAATAACCTTCAGGTCATCTGTGGAGAATACACTCTCTAGCAGGGGTTCTCACAACAAAAAAATTGGTGGCCTCAGAGTGTGGCCACCAACTCTTGCTAGTGGCCGCTCTGACAATTTTTCCTACAATACTTAATTAACTTTAAAAAAAAAAATAAATATGCACTGTGACAGGGTTGGGCTGCAGATGGCTATAGGGGAGTAATAGAAGGCAGATATATAAGCCCCAGGCTAAGTAGGTCCCTTTTCCCTGGGTAAGGTAACAGGGAAGGTTTTTTGTTTTTTTTTTTTTTTTTATTTGAAACAGAAAGAAAATTTATTGGTAACGCTTACAGAATTACCAAAGGAAACGAAACAACTATGCAACAAAACAACGCAATCAGAAGGTATAACACAGCAGCTTTCAGGAGGGAGAGGTGTTCAGGTTAGCCCGGGCCCAGAGCGGGGGGGCTTCCTCGACACTCGTGGTCTTCCACCCCCTCGAGTTACCCAGTGCCGCGCCCAGTGTCACCGATCCTCCCCCTCCTGAGAGTGCCCGGTAAGATGGGCATGGCTGCGGGGTGGGCAGGTTAGGGAGGGGGGGGTTAGACACCCATGTATTGTAGGACCCCTCCTAGATGACAGGAATGATGGTATCCACAGCGGCAACGGCTGGGGCTGGCGTCTCTCGCTCTTCCCCTCAATCAAAGGGTCAGACGGAGGGAACCGGACGGGGTCACCGAGCAGAGAACCCCAGACAGCGCCCACCGCTCCTCGAAGGCTTCAAGGGAGTCGGTGGACGCCGCCCAGAGGAACTCCGCCCGGATACGTGAGTGTACTGAGGATCGAAAAACGGCCCCACAATCGCAGGACACTTCATGGGCCAACCTCCTCTCTCTGGTTTTATAAATGGCTGTTTTAGTCAAAGCTAGGAGGAGGTTGACCAGAAGATCCTGCGACTTTGTGGGGCCACGAATGGGAAGTGTATAGATAAAAAGGTGGGGGGAAAAATGAAGCCAGAAGCGTAATAAAATATTTGTGAGGAGCCGGAAAAGGGGCTGCAATCTGGCACACTCTAAATACACGTGCGCCAGGGTTTCCCTCACATTACAAAAAGGACAAGTGTCCGGAATGGGGGTAAACCGTGTCAAAAACACGCCCGTGCTCACAGCTCCGTGAAGGAGCCGCCAACTGATGTCCCCGACGGGCCTTGGGACCAGGGTGGAATACAGGCTGGCCCACCGAGGTTGCTCACCCTCCAAAGGTGGCAGGAGATCCCGCCACTTTGTATCGGGGCGGGACACCAGGGTGTGGGCGTGAAGGGTGTGAAGCGTAAGTGTATATAAGTATTTCCGTGGAGCAATTTGAAAGCTAACCGGCTGCAGTTCGTGCAGCCGGCTTGCAGTGAAAGGCTGAGGGGTTTGTTGGGATCTACGGGGTGGGGGCCCGATGGAAAGGTCCGGCGGGCCCGGGGTAAGGGATGGGCGGGGTGCGCCCTCGCACAAGGCTCGGCTAACATAAGCCCGAGCAGCGGGGGTCAAGGCGGCCTTCACCTCCTGAAGTACGCGCCGGGGGGTACGAAGGCTGGAGAGCCCCATGCGCCGAGCGAGCATCAGGGGATCCAGCCAGTCTCTCCGGTCGTAGTCCAGGAGGTCTCCGACCCTCGTGACTTCCGCCAGGACCAACCTCTAGCGCACCGAGCGGGACTCCGCCACCTGCACACGGAGCTGGGGGTTGTGTAGCAGGGGCTCCGTGAGGAGATCTGCCCCCACGGTGGCCGCCACGGACCTGGTTGTTAGAAACAATTTCCAGGTCCGGAGGAGGTCCTGGTAGAAGACCGGCAGCCCGGAGAGGTCTCGCGGAAAACCCCTCGGAGAAAGATAAAAGAGCTGCCGGTCATATCGAAACCCTTGGAGACGGCGCAGGAAGGCGTGCGCCAGTATGCTCCACGCCGAACTACTTGCACTATAAAAGAGCCTCTGCAGGGCCTGGAGGCGGAAGACGCGGACCTGAGTGTACAGACACTTCAGGCCCTGCCCTCCTTCCTTCAGGGGTAGATGAAGAACTCCAACAGGGGCCCAGTGCATTCCTGACCAAAAGAACTCTAGAATCAATCTCCGGAGATGGGTCAGGAAACCCGGGGCCGGGGCCAGGGTGTTGAGCCGGTACCAGAGCGTGGACAGGACTAGTTGGTTAAGCACCAGTGCTCTCCCTCGGAGGGAGAGACATCGAAGAAGCCTCGTCCATCTCCGGATCCGCTCTATCACCCCGCCCTCTAAATTTTGCCAGTTCTCCGGCGGGGAAGGATGCGTGGCGGAAAGGTAAACGCCGAGATAGAGCAGTGGACCCGCACTCCACCGGATGGTCTGAAGTGCGGGTGGGAGGGAGCTCACCTGCCGCCAGTCCCCCACCGCCAAGCCAGAGCTCTTGACCCAGTTGACTCGGGCGGAGGAGGCTGCCGAATAGATGGCTTGGCATGCCTCTACTCGCGCCAAGTCGCCCGGGTCCTGGACCACGAGAAGTACGTCATCGGCGTACGCCGACAGGACCAGCCGCAGCTCCGGCTCCCGCAGCACCAACCCTGTCATCCTCCTACGGAGGAGACAGAGGAAAGGCTCGATCGCCAGAGCATACAACTGGCCCGAGAGGGGGCACCCTTGCCGCACTCCTCGCCCGAAGCTGACCGGTTCAGTCAGGGTCCAGTTGAGCCTAACCAAACACTCCGCGGAGGCATACAGCACCCGGAGAAAACGCACAAACTGAGGTCCAAATCCAAACGCCTGCAGAGTGCTCAGGAGGTACCCATGGTCTACTCTATCAAACGCCTTCTCCTGATTAAGAGACAGGAGGGCGAACGATAGACCATCTCTCCGCCCGAGTTCCAAAAGGTCTCGGACGAGAAAGAGGTTGTCGAAAATGCTGCGACCCGGGACAGTATAGGTCTGGTCTGGGTGGACCACGTCCGCCATCACGGACCCCAGCCGCAGCGAGATTGCTTTCGCTACGATTTTGTAATCCGTGCTAAGGAGTGAGACGGGACGCCAGTTTCGTAGATCGCGGAGGTCCCCCCTCTTCGGCAGCAAAGCGAGCACCGCTCGCCTGCATGACAGAGGGAGGACCCCGCTCTGCAAGGACTCAGCCCAGACGGTGACTAGGTCTGGGCCGAGAATGTCCCAGAACGCGCGGTAAAACTCCACGGTCAGCCCGTCCATGCCCGGAGATTTATTGGTGGGCATGCGACGGAGGGCTTCCGAGAACTCGGCCAGGGTGAGAGGCAGCTCTAGTCGGTCTCGGTCGCCCACGCTGACCGTGGGGAGTTCCTCCCAGAGCACCTCGCAAGCGTCAGGATCGGTCGGGTCCGGGGAGAAAAGGCTTGTGTAGAAGTCACGGGCCCTCCCACACATCTCCTCCGGACCCGTGAGGGGGGTGCCGTCTTCCGCAAGAAGGCAGGTGACGTGTTTCTTGGCCCCCCTCGTTTTCTCCAGGGCATAGAAGAAGCGGGAGCCGCGGTCCATCTCCCGAAGGAGGCGGATGCGGGATCGAACGAAGGCACCTCGGGCCCGGTGGTCCTCAAGGGCCCGGAGCTCCTCCCGCTTCTCCCGGCACGCTCCGCAGAGGGACGGGTCCTCGGGATCGGCGGCCAGGCGCCTCTCCATCTCTAAGACCTCCCGTTCCAGCTGCTCTATTGCCGCATTTCGCCGTCGGCTGGTGCCCCGAGTGTAGTCACGGCAGAAGATCTTGGCGCGCACCTTCCCGAGATCCCACCATCGCCGCACCGAGGGAAAGGCACGCCACTGCTCTCGCCAGGCCAACCAAAACTCCCGGAAGGACATCACAAAGCTCTCGTCCTCCAACAGGCTGTTATTAAAGTGCCAATAGGCCGGCCCCGGTCTCTCTGCAAGGAGGGAAACCGTTACAGCGACTAAATGATGATCGGAGAATGGGGCCGGCCGAATGGCAGAGGAGTGGGCCTGTGAAAGATGGAAACGGGATAAGTAAATACGGTCCAACCGAGAGTGGTGTGACCGATGGGCCTCCACCCGGAAAAAGGTAAACGTGGAGGTGTCATCTGGGTGATGGTCACGCCAGACGTCCACTAGGGAATGATGGTCAACTATCCCTTGGAGAATATTCGCAGCGGCCGGACTCGGTTCGGCCCCTGAGCGGTCCCGTTCCTCGAGGGTGGTGTTAAAGTCCCCTCCCAGGACCAGGCACTCGTGCGAATCCAGGGTGCCGAGAAAGTCGGACACCTGCTGATAAAATTGTGGCCGCCTGGAGCTCATTTGCGGGGCATAGATGTTAACAAAATTAACCACGAGCCCCTCCATACGGACTCGAAGGTGCAGCACGTGGCCCGGCACGGCCTCATTGACCCCTAGCACCTCAGGCCGTAGGTTGGGGGAGAATAGGGTTGCCACTCCAGCCTGCCAGGTCGCAAAGTGGCTAAAGTATACCCCGTCCCCCCACTCCAGCCGCCACCTGTCCTCGGCGGCCGGGTCTGTATGGGTCTCCTGCAGGAAAACTACAGAGTACCTCCCCTCCCGAAGGTAAGAGAGCACCTGGGACCTGCGGAGAGCCATCCTACAGCCCCTGGTATTCAGGGTCGCAATAATAAGAGGCGTCATACGGAGGGCTGGGGGGGTGGGGGTCTCGTATTGGCGGGGGGGTTCAGGGCCCCCGGCGGGTTGCACAGCAACCCATGACCCATCCCGTAGGTGAGTAGATCGCTGCGGAAGCTGCGGGCTCGCTCGTAGGCCGCAGCACCGCGCTTTCCTTGCCCCCTGCCCTCCTTTATAAGGGCCTTTGTGGCCTGGAGGAGTTGATCAAAGTCCCCCCATAGCCGAAGAGCCAGCTGTGCCCTATCGCGGGCGCCACGGGAGTGCTCTAGGAACTTCCGTAGCGCATGCCGCAGCTCATGGGGGGGTGGGGTTACAATTCCCAAGGTATTCCCTGATGGGCCTCTTAATACAGCCTCGTGGTCCGCTAAGGCAGGTAGACAGGGTGCGGACCACCGACGGGGCGTCTGACAGGCTGGGGTTATTAAATTCACTTCACGCCTTGGGGTGGAGGGGGATGGCAGGGGAAAAATTGCCACTCCTAATGGGTCGCGACTAGAAAGTGCAAAGACTGCTCCCTGGGGGGAGTCTGCAAAAGGCGGAAAGGAAATAACCCCAGGGGCGGCATTAACATTGCAGGAGGAGGGACCTTGGGCAGGGGCAGGGGTGGGGGCAGGGGCAGGGGTAAGGCTCTGGGGTGCAGGAGGCGAGCAGCTAAAGGAAAGTGCCTCCTGAGCAAAATCAAGGGTTAAGGGGGAAGGGGAGGGGCTCCCAAGAATGCTAGGTGCTGGCTCCATGGTGGTTTTAGCGGTCACGGCATCAGGTGGTGGACCGCCTTCTGCAGGGTGCTCACCCGGAAAGGCAAAAAGGGGGAGGGAGCATGGGGAAAGGGAGGCTGGGGTAAGGCTGCCCAGCTCGAGGCCAGCCGGCAGCAAATCATCCCCTCCCTGGGTGACCGGGGTCAAATCTAGGGCCTCAATCTCCGCATACACGGAGGAGAGGCCAACTCCTGCCACCCCGGGGGCCTCTCTTCTAGGGCCCGCCTCAACGGCCGCCTCGGGGTCTGCGGGGGGTTCGGGTAGCGTCCAGGCAGAAGGGGTGTCCTCAGAAGTCTCGGAGGGGAGGGTTTCCCGTGGAGGGGGGATTCTGCCCTCCAATGCCAGTCCGTCTTCCCCTCCCGACACCGGTGGATGGATCTCGCTCGCGGCCGTGGCGGGAGGCTCGATAGCAGTGCCTCCTTTCCTGGTCTTCCGGGGGGCTTCCGCGTCGGGTGGATGCAGCGGAGCTCGAGCCTTCCGCTTGCCTCGCTTCCCCTGGACTAGGGTCCAGCCCTCCATAGCATCATCTGGGGGTTGGTTAGCAGGGGTCGTGTCGGGGGGCGGAGGCGATGGTTTAGGGGTTCGGGGAGGTAGCGGTGGGGCAACATAAGGGGCGGGGGCTTCTCCTTGGGGAGGGCCCTCTCTTATACCCGATAATATCCTTGCCACACCCTCCTCCATGGGCTCTATTGGGTTGGTACTAGCAAGGGTGGAAACCCCTTGCTCGCCCGGGCATTGTAGGGAAGATATCTCCTGGGCCCGGACGGGAGCAGCGATGGGTCGAGTAGGAGGAGGGTTGGTTTCAGGTACTGGGCAGCCAGGGGCGTCGGCAGCAACGGGGCCGATGTCCTGCCGGGTCTCGGGGGTTTCGGGTGCCCCTCCCCCTCGAGCCAAAGGGCAGTCTCTGCGGACATGCCCCGCTGAGCGGCAGAGGTAGCACCGGGCCTCTCCGGTAGAATAAAAGACCCGATAGCGGGCTCCCTCGTAGGGGACTAGAAAGGACCCCTCAAGCGCCTCTCCGTCACGCGCCCCTGCCGGTGGTAGGAGCTGCACTTGCCGGCGGAACGAAAAAATGTGACGGAGGGTGGGGTCCTTGCAGCCCAACGGGAGAGGGCTGATGACAGAAACAAATTTCCCCAGGGTGGAAAGAGCGGGTAACAGGGCAGCATTGGGTAAGAAGGGAGGAACGGAGGTAAGGACGAGGCGAACGCCCAGGTCTTCCAACGGTTCTAGGGGGACAAACACCCCCCCTACCGTCAGGCCCCTCTCCACCGCCTCCTGGGCGGCATCCTCCGAGGCTAAGAAGAAAACGACCTTCCCATACATCTTGGAGGCCGCCACAATAGCCGTGGGTCCCACCACCTTCGCCAACGCCTGCACGTATGTCTCCACGTGGGGCGAGGCGGGCACCAGGAGGCAACGGACGCCGTGCTTCCTGGTCAAGGCGGGGAAAGGGCCTCGGCCGCTGGTGATGGTGGCAGAGGCGGGAGGGGCGAGATGACGAGGCGGCAGGCAGCGGGGAGCCCGCTGCCGCCCGGGCATACGTCCTGGGGGCCGGGGGAGGGACAATCGCAGAGCTGGTGGAGGGAAACGCTGGGAGGGGCGCCACGGTTGATGACGAGGCCGCAGCGGTGGGGGCAGCTCCCGCCATGGAGGGCTCAGTGGTTTTAGCGGGGCCCTTTCCCTTCCACCCGCCCTGGCCCTTCTTGCGAACCGGGGGGGGGCGTTTCCTAGAATCTGGGGGGGTGGTGGGTGCAGCAGCAGCAGCAGCAATCACCCTGGTGCCTCCTGCTACCGGTGCCCCAGCAGGGGGGGTGGCAAGTACCTTAACAATAGTAGCAGGGGGGGGACCTTGGGGGTTGGGCAGGGGTGGTGGTGGGGAAGGGACAACTAATTTTAATAAAGCAGTCTCGCCCCTCTCGTTCCCCGCCATTGTGAGCAGGGAGAGACAGGGAGACACCGGAAGGAGAAGGGGGGAGGGGAGAAGGCAGAATAGCCCCTCCCTCCGCTGGCTGCGGACGGGAAGGGAAAAAATGCCGAGGGAGGGGGGCTGGGAGGAAGGAGGGAACAAAATCGGGGTCCAGTAAAAGGGGCAAATTGTAGGATAAGCAATCCGGGGGGGGGGGTGCAGACCCACACACGTTTGTCCAAAGAGTCTCGGTTGGTCGGTTGTTAGGTCCGGTCCGGAAGGCAAAGTTCAAAGCAAACAGCTGGATCCGAAGGGAGATGGCAGATTGCCAGCAGGGACACACTGCGGGGGGGCCGTGACAGTTGTAATAACGATGGGGGGGTAGGGGCACCGATGGATCGGGGGTGGGGGTCTCCACGCCACACCCCCTGTGCCGCCACAAACGCAAGTAATCACAGTCAAACTCCCCCCTACGAGAGTATAATTCAGAAAGTTACTCAGTCTTACGGCCTCCGTCACGATGATTTATATTATTTCTTCTGTCCGATGGAATCTCCGTCTCCGGCTGTGTTGGCTGTGTTCCAAGTCCTCCGGTATGTTAAGAATGCTATAAGGTCCGAGCTACTGGCGAAACGGCTGGGTCTGGGGGTTTCCACTCCCCCCTCCGGACAGCAAAATCGGCAATCTTCCCCCCCCCTCCTCCGGGGGCTCAGCTGAGGCAAATAGCTGCGCCCGAAAGCAGGCGTGGGGGGGGGGGTGGCTGGCGAAGGACGTAGACGGAAAAAAACACAAAAAATAAAAAGAAAAAACAAAAAAGCGTCTGGCCCGGTCGGGGGGGGACTAAGGCAGGTGCAAAAAGGAAGAAAAATCCGGGCCAGGGGGCTTTAGGAAAGAACAGAAAGCAGATAGCTGAGGAGCAAGCAAAAGACGTTCCGTTTCCTAACAGGGAAGGTTTTTTTTTTTTTTTTTTTTTTTTTTTTTTTTTTTTTTTTGAAACAGAAAGGAAATTTATTTGTAACAATTACAAAGAATACAAAAGGATAAAGAAAAACTTAGCAACAAAACAACGCAATCAGAAGGTATACAACAGCTTTCAGGAGGGAGAGGTGTTCAGGTTAGCCCAGGCCCAGAGCGGGGGGGCTTCCTCGACACTCGTGGTCTTCCACCCTCCTGAGTTACCTGGTGGCCTAGAGCGGGGGGGCTTCCTCGACACTCGTGGTCTTCCACCCTCTCGAGTTACCTAGTGCCGCGCCCAGGGTCACTGACCCTCCCTCTCCTGAGAGTGCCCAACAAGATGGGCACGGCTGCGGGGTGGGTGGTTGGGAGGGAGGGGGGTACACCCATGTATTATAGGACCCCTCCTAGAAGACAGTAATAATGGTATTCACAGCAACTAACGGCTGTGGCCGGCGGCTCTCGCTCTTTCCCTCATTCAGAGGGTCAGACGGAGGGAACCGGACGGGGTCACCGAGCAGAGAACCCCGGACAGCGCCCACCGCTCCTCGAAGGTGTCAAGGGAGTCGGTGGACGCTGCCCAGAGGAACTCCGCCCGGATACGTGAATGTACTGAGAGTCGGAAAACGGCCTCACAATCGCAGGACGCCTCATGAGCCAACCTCCGCTCTCTGGTCTTATAAATGGCTGTTTTAGCCAAGGCTAGGAGGAGGCTAACCAGGAGATCCCGCGACTTGGTGGGGCCACGGATGGGGAGTGAATAAATAAAGAGGTGGGGGGAGAAATGAAGCCAAAAGCGCAAAAGAATATTTGTGAGGAGCCGAAAAAGAGGCTGCAATCTGGCACACTCTAAATAGACGTGCGCCAGGGTTTCCCTCACGTTGCAAAAAGGGCAAGTCTCCGGAAGGGAGGTAAAACGCGTCAAAAACACGCCCGTGCTCACAGCCCCGTGAAGGAGCCGCCAACTGATGTCCCCGACGGGCCTCGGGACCAAGGTGGAGTACAGGCTGGCCCACCGAGGTTGCTCACCCTCCAAAGGTGGTAAGAGATCTCGCCACTTCGTATCGGGGCGGGACACCAGGGTGCGGGCATGAAGGGTATGGAGTGTGAGTGTATATAAATATTGCCGTGATGCAACTTGAAAACCGACCGGTTGCAGTTCATGCAGCCGGCTTGCAGTGAAAGGATGAGGGGTGTGTTGGGATCGGCAGGGTAGGGGCCCGATGGAAAGGTCCGGCGGGCCTGGGGTAAGGGATGGGCGGGGTGCGCCCTCGCACAAGGCTCGGCTAACATAAGCCCGAGCGGCGGGGGTCAGAGCGGCCTCCACCTCCTGAAGCACGCGCCGGGGGGTGCGAAGGCTGGAGAGCCCCATACGTCGAGCGAGCGTCAGGGGATCCAGCCAGTCCCCCCGGTCGTAGTCCAGGAGGTCCCCGACCCTCGTAACTCCCGCCAGGACCAACCTCTGGCGCACCGTGCGGGACTCCGCCGCCTGCACACAAAGTTGGGGGTTGTGTAGCAGGGGCTCCGTGAGGAGATCTGCCCCCACGATGGCCGCCATGGACCTGGTCGTTGAAAACAGTTTCCAGGCCCGGAGGAGGTCCTGGTAGAAATCCGGCAGCCCGGAGAGGTCTCGCGGAAAACCTCTCGGGCAAAGATAAAAGAGCTGTCGGTCATATCGGAGCCCATGGAAACGGCGTAAAAAGGCATGCGCCAATATGCTCCACGTCGAACTACCTGCACTATAAAGGAGCCTCTGCAGGGCCTGGAGGCGGAAAACGCGGACCTGAGTGTACAGACACTTCAGGTTCTGCCCTCCTTCCTTCAGGGGCAAGTGGAGAACTCCAACAGGGGCCCAGTGCAATCCTGACCAAAAGAACTCCAGAATCAATCTCCGGAGGTGGGACAGGAAACCCCGGGCCGGGGCTAGGGTGTTGAGCCGGTACCAGAGCGTGGACAGGACTAGTTGGTTAAGCACCAGTGCTCTCCCCCGAAGGGAGAGACATCGGAGTAGCCTCGTCCATTTCCTGATCCGCTCAATCACGCCGCCTTCCAAATTTTGCCAGTTCTCCGGCGGAGAAGGGTGCGTGGCAGAAAGGTAAACGCCGAGATAGAGCAGAGGGCCGGCACTCCACCGGATGGTCTGAAGCGCGGGTGGGAGGGAGCTCACCTGCCGCCAGCCCCCCACCGCCAAGCCAGAGCTCTTGACCCAGTTGACTCGGGCGGAGGAGGCTGCCGAAAAGATGGCTTGGCAGGCCTCCACTCGCGCCAAGTCGCCCGGGTCCTGGACCACGAGGAGGACGTCATCGGCGTACGCCGACAGGACCAGCCGCAGCTCCGGCTCCCGCAGCACCAACCCCGTCAACCTCCTGCGGAGGAGACAGAGGAAAGGCTCGATCGCCAGAGCGTACAGCTGGCCTGAGAGGGGACACCCCTGCCGCACCCCTCGCCCGAAGCTGACCGGTTCGGTCAGGGTCCAGTTGAGCCTAACCAGACACTCCGCGGAGGCGTACAGCACCCGGAGAAAACTCACAAACTGAGGTCCGAATCCAAACGCTCGCAGGGTGCTCAGGAGGTACCCATGATCTACCCTATCGAAAGCCTTCTCTTGATCGAGAGACAGGAGGGCGAACGACAAACCGTCTCTCCGCCCGAGTTCCAAAAGGTCTCGGACTAAAAAGAGGTTGTCGAAAATGCTGCGACCCGGGACAGTATAGGTCTGGTCTGGGTGAATCACGTCCGCCATCACGGACCCTAGCCGCAGCGAGATTGCTTTCGCTACGATTTTGTAATCCGTGTTAAGGAGTGAGAGGGGACGCCAGTTTCGTAAGTCGCGGAGGTCCCCCCTCTTCGGCAGCAAGGCGAGCACCGCTCGTCTGCACGAGAGAGGGAGGACCCCGCCCTGCAAGGACTCAGCCCAGACAGCGACTAGGTCTGGGCCAAGGATGTCCCAGAACGCGCGGTAAAACTCCACGGTCAGCCCGTCCATGCCCGGAGATTTATTGGTGGGCATGCGACGGAGGGCTTCCGAGAACTCGGCCAGGGTGAGAGGCAGCTCTAGCCGGTCTCGGTCGCCCACGCTGACCGTGGGGAGTTCCTCCCAGAGCACCCCGCAAGCGCCAGGATCGGTCGGATCCGGGGAGAAAAGGTTCGCGTAGAAGTCACGGGCCCTCCCACACATCCCCTCCGGATCCGTGAGGGGGGTGCCGTCGTCCGCTAGAAGGCAGGTGACGTGTTTTGTGGCCCCCCTCGTTTTCTCCAGGGCGTAGAAGAAGCGGGAGCCGCGATCCATCTCCTGAAGGAGGCGGATGCGGGACCGGACAAAGGCACCTCGGGCCCGGTGGTCCTCGAGGGCTCGAAGTTCCTCCCGCTTCTCCCGGCACGCTCCGCAGAGGGACGGGTCCCCGGGGCTGGCGGCCAGGCGCCTCTCCAGCTCTAAGACCTCCCGTTCCAACTGCTCTATCGCCGCATTTCTCCGTCGGCTGGTGCCCCGAGTGTAGTTGCGGCAGAAGAGCTTGGCACGTACCTTCCCTAAATCCCACCAGCGCCGCACCGAGGGAAAGGCACGCCACTGTTCCCGCCAGGCCAGCCAAAACTCCCGGAAGGACATCACAAAGCTCTCGTCCTCCAACAGGCTGTTGTTAAAATGCCAGTAAGC
Organism: Lepidochelys kempii; assembly: GCF_965140285.1. Lineage (NCBI taxonomy): Eukaryota > Metazoa > Chordata > Testudines > Cheloniidae > Lepidochelys > Lepidochelys kempii. Next base: position 35,032,650 of record NC_136391.1, on the reverse strand, counting down.
CGGCCCCGGTCCCTCTGCACGGAGGGAGACCGTGACGGCAACCAAATGATGGTCGGAAAAAGGGGCCGGCCGAATGGTGGAGGAGTGGGCCTGTGAAAGATGGAGACGGGATAGATAAATACGGTCTAACCGAGAGCGGTGTGACCGACGGGCCTCCACCCGAACGAAGGTAAACGTGGAAGTATCATCTGGGTGATGGTCACGCCAGACGTCCACTAGGGAGTGACAGTCGACTATGTCTCGGAGAATGGTCGCGGCGGCCGGGCTCGGCTCGGCCCCCGAGCGGTCCCGCTCCTCGAGGGTGGTGTTAAAGTCCCCTCCCAGGATCAGGCACTCGTGTGGATCTAGGGTGTCAAGAAATTCGGACACCTGCTGGTAGAATTGCGGCCGCTGTGAACTCACTTGCGGGGCATAGATATTAACAAAATTGACCACGAGCCCCTCCAGACGAACTCGGAGGTGCAACAAGTGGCCCGGCACGGCCTCAGTGACTCCTAGCACCTCGGGCCGCAGGGTGGGGGAGAACAGGGTCGCCACTCCAGCTTGCCAAGCCGTGCAGTGGCTGAAGTATACCCCGTCCCCCCACTCCAGCCGCCACCTATCCTCGGCGGTTGGGTCCGTGTGGGTCTCCTGCAGGAAAACCACAGAGTACCCCCCCTCCCGAAGGTAGGAGAGCACCTGGGACCTGCGGAGAGCCATCCTACAGCCCCTGGTGTTCAGGGTTACAATAATGAGAGGTGTCATGCGGAGGGCTGGGGGGGTGGGGAGTTCTCAGTGGTGGGGGTACTCATGGCCCCCGGCGGGTCGCGTAGCAACCCGTGTCCCATCCCGTGAGTAAGTAACTCTTTCCGGAAGCTGCGGGCCCGCTCGTAGGCCGCGGCACCGCCCTTCCCTTGCCCTCTACCCTCCCTCATAAGGGCTCTCGCGGCCCGAAGGAGTCGATCAAAGTCCCCCCATTGCTGGAGAGCCAGCTGTGCCCTATCGCGGGCACCACGGCATCGTTTCAAGAACTCCCGTAGTGCATGCTGCAGCTCATGGGGGGGTAGGGTTACAAGTCCCAGAGCAGTCCCTGGTGGGGCTTTTGATACAGCTTCGTGGTCCGCTAAGGCGGGTAGGCAGGGTGCGGACCGCCGACGGGGTGTCTGGCAGGCTGGGGTTATTAACTCCATCTCGTGCCTTGGGGCGGACGGGGATGGCAGGGGGAAAGGTGCAACTCCTGGGGAGTCGCAACTAGAAAACGTAAAGACTGCTCCCTGGGGGGAATCTGCAAAAGGCGGAAAAAAAATAACCCCAGGGGCGGCGGTAGCCTTGCAGGAGGAGGGAAACTGAACCGGAATAGGGGTGGGGGCAGGGGCAGAGGTAAGGCCCTGGGCTTCAGGAGGCGAGCAGCAAAAAGAAGGTGCCTCCCGAGCAGGGTCGGGGGTTAAGGGGCAAGGGAAGGGGCTCCGAGGAATGCTAGGTACTGGCTCCGGGGTGATCGTGGCAGCCATGGCCTCAGGTGGTAAACCACTTTCCGTGGGGTGCTCACCCGGAAAGGCAGTCAGGGGGAAAGAACATGGGGAGAGGGGGCCTGGGGTGAGATTGCCCAAATCGAGGCCGGCCGGCAGTAAGTCATCCCCTCCCTGGGTGACCGGGGTCAAATCCAGGGCTTCAATCTCTGCGTACACAGAGGAGAGGCCAACTCCCACCACCCCAGGGGCCTCTCCGCTAGGGCCCGCCTCGGCGGTCACGTCGGGGTTCATTGGGAGTTCAGGTGGTATCTGGTTAGAAGGGGCTTCCCCCGGGGCTTCGGAGGGGAGGGTCCCCCGCGGAGGGGGGATTCCACCCTCCAATGCTGGTCTATCTTCACCTCCCGACACCAGTGAATGGATCTCACTCGTGGCCGAGGCGGGAGGCTCAAGGTCGGTACCTCCCTTCCTGGTCTTCCGGGGGGCTTCCGCGTCAGATGAATGCAGCGGAGCTCGAGCCCTCCGCTTGCCTCGCTTCCCCTGGACTACAGTCCAGCCCTCCATGGCGTCGTCCGGGGGTTGAGTAGCAGGGGACGGAGCGGGGCGCGGAGGCAGAGGTTCAGGGGTTTGGGGGGGTAGCGGCAAGGCAACATTAGGGGCGGGGGGTTCTCCTTGGGGCGAGCCCTCTCCTGCACCCGGTAAAAGCTTTGCCACACCCCCCTCCATAGGCTCTGCCGAGGTGGTTACGGCAAGAGTGGGACTCCCGTGGTCGCCCGGGCGTTGTTGGAGGGGTGCCTCTTGGGCCCGGACGGGGGCAGCGGTGGATCGGGTGGGAGGGGGGGTGGTGTCGGGTGCCGGGTGGCCAGGGGTGTCGGCAACAACAGGGCCGATATCCCGCCGGGTCTCGGGGGTCTCAGGTGCCCCTCTCCCCCGGGCCAAAGGGCAGTCCCTGCGGACATGCCCTGCCGAGCGGCAGAGGTAGCACCGGGCCTCTCCGGTGGAATAAAAGACCCTATAGCGGGCTCCCTGGTAGGGAACTAGGAAGGACCCCTCGAGCGCCTCTCCGTCACGCACCCCCGCCGGCAGTAAAATCTGCACTTGCCGGCGGAACGATAGGACGTGACGGAGGGCGGGGTCCTTGCAGCCTAACGGGAGAGGGCTAATAACAGAAACAAGCTTCCCCAGGGCAGAAAGAGCAGGTAACAGGGCAACATTAGGTAAAAAGGGAGGAACGGAGGTGAGGACGAAGCGAACGCCCAGATCTTCTAGCGGTTCCAGGGGGAGAAACACCCCCCCCACCACTAGGCCCTTCTCCACCGCCTCCTGGGCGGCAGTCTCCGAGGCCAGAAAGAGAACGACCTTCCCATACATCTTGGAGGCCGCCACAATGGCCATGGGTCCTACCACTTTCGCCAACGCCTGCACGTATGCCTCCACGTGGGGCGAGGCGGGTACTAGGAGGCAACGAACACCGTGCTTCCTGGTCAGGGCGGGAAGAGGGCCCCGACTACTAGTAATGGCAGCGGAGGCAGTGGGAGGGCGAGATGAGGAGGCGGCAGGTGAGGGGGGGCCTGTCGCCACCCGGGCATACGTCCTGGGGGCCGGGGGAGGGATGGTCGCAGAGCTGGTGGAGGGAACAGCTGGGAGGGGTGCCGCGATCGATGACGAGGCCACTGTGGTGGGGGCGGCCTCTGCCACGGAGGGTCCAGCGGCATTAGCGGGGCCCTTCCCTTTTGGCCCGCTTCGATTTTTCCGTCTAACTGGGGGGGGGTTCCTAGAATCTAGTGGGGCAGGAACCAGAGCAGCAGTAGTAATCGCCCCGGTGCCTCCCACTGCCGATGCCCCAGCGGGGGCGGTGGCAGGGGTTCTAACAATGGAGGCGGTGGGGAAATCTTGAGGGGTGGGCAGGAGGGTAGATGGGGAAGGGGCAACCAATTTCGGTGGAGGGGCCTTGCGTCCCTCCTTCTCTGCCATTGTAAGCAGGGAGAGACAGGGAAACACTGGGAGGGGGGGGGCAAAAATCGGGGTCCGGTAGTAGGGGTAGGCTATGGGGTAAACAATCCGGGGGGGGGGGGGGAGGACAACCCACCACAAGTGTCCAAAGAGTCTCGCTTGGTTGGTTGTTATGCCTGGTCCAAAAGGCAAAGTCCAAAGCAAACAGCTGGATCCGAAGGCAGATGGCAGATTGCCAGCAGGGACGAAGCAGCGGGGGCCGTGATAGTTGTAATAGTGGTGGGGGGGGTTGGGGGCACCGATGGATCTGGGGGTAGCTCCCTGCTACACCCCTGTGCCGCCGCAGGCGCAGCTGAAATGCAGTCAACTCCCCCCCCCGAGGGTAGAAATTCAAAAGAAATCCCTCAGTCTTACGGCCTCTCTCCACGATGATTCATAGCTGCCCGGGAGTTCTCCGGCCTCTGGCGTCTGCTACAGCTGTTGGCTCTGTCCCAAGGCTCTCGGAAAAAGTCCAGGCAAAAAGCAAAACAGCTGGGTCTGGGGGGGTCCACTCCCCTCTCCGGACAGCAGGTTGGCAGTCCCCCCCCCCTCCTCCGGGGGTTTCAAGTAAGCAAGGAGCAAAGTCCAAAAGCAGGCATCGGGGGGGGGGGGGGTGCTGGCGACCGGCCAGCACACTGACGCAGCTCAAAAAAACGAAAAAAAACAAAACCAAAAAAACAAAGCGTCCGGCCCAAACGCGGGGGGGGAAACTAAGCAAAAGGAAAAGTATGAAAAATCCGGGCCGGGGGGCTTTAGGAAAGAAAGGAAAGCAAATAGCTCAGGAGCGAGTGAAGAACGATTCCGGCTCCTTAACAGGGAAGGGTCCAGAACAATCAGGAACCTTCTGGAGACAATTAAGACAGGCTGATTAGAACACCTGCAGCCAATCAAGAAGCTGCTAGAATCAATTAAGGCAGGCTAATCAGGGCACCTGGGTTTTAAAAAGGAGCACACTTCAGTGTATGGTGTGCGTGTGAGGAGCAGGGAGCAAGAGGCACTAGGAGCTGAGAGTGAGAACGCGGACTGTTGGAGGACTGAGGTGTACAAGCATTATCAGACACCAGGAGGAAGGTCCTATGGTGAGGATAAAGAAGGTGTTGGGAGGAGGCCATGGGGAAGTAGCCCAGGGAGTTGTAGCTGTCACACAGCTGTTCCAGGAGGCAGTCTAGACAGCTGCATTCCACAGGGCCCTGGGCTGGAACCCGGAGTAGAGGGCGGGCCCGGGTTCCCCGCAAATCCTCCCAACTCCTGGTCAGACACAGGAGGAGTCGACCTGGACTGTGAGTTCAGAAAAACGGCCAAGCTGAGAGCTGCCGTGAAGCTCCAAGGCGAGCAAATCTGCCAATAGGTACAAAGACCCACCCAAGGTAGAGCAGGAACTTTGTCACAGCACATATACAGGTCCAAATCAGTGTAATTAATTTATGTAGGGTTCTTTGCAGACCTAATAATAAAAATAATGTATAGTTGTCTGTTTTCTTTACTGGATCTAAACAGAATAGAAACACAAAGAAGGTACTTTGCATATTATTGTCTTTTGTACTTTTTTTGGTTGCTTTTTTATGACTTGCTAGCTATCAAGTCTGCTTCTGTGAAAAGTGATATGTGTATGTTTGTTAATATCACTTTTCACAGCAGCAGACTTGATAGCTAGAAGACAGTGAAAAGTGATATTAACAAACATACCACTTTTCACAAGAGACTTACTCAGCCCTGGCAAGCCCAAGGACAAATTAAGCCCTGGATGGGGAGGTGGGTAGGGAGACAGCGGGGGCCAAGGGAGGCAGCAGGATCCAGGGGCGATGGGGTGGTGAGCCCAGGGCTGGGACCAGAGGCAGAAGCTCCTCAGCCGTAGTGGAGCCTGCTGCCGGGTGGCCGGAGTACAGAGCCCTCCACCCCAGAGATGAAGTTGAAAGCCTGAACCCCTGGGAAGGTGGGAAACTCACACTGGCTGCCTGCTCCTCTGGAGTTTGTGGCTCCACTGCTTCCCCACCCCCGATCACATGGGCAGAGGGTATAATAGGCCAGGGGTGTTTGGGGGCCAAGTTTTTGCTTTATTATGCCCCATGCAGGTTCTGGGGTGGCTGAGGAGGCACAGACAGTCCGGCTGCCTCAGCCTCCCCGGAACCTGCATGGGCCATATCAAAAGTGTCTTCTAACAGATGATTTTCACCTGGGCGGGCTGGGTCTGGGGAGGGGTGGCACGGCGCAGCTGTGTCCAGCCCCAGGCTCCTCCGGCTGTGGGAGAAGGCTCAGGGCGGTGGCCAGCCCCGGGCTCCTGCAGCCGGGGGGACGGTTGGCCAGGAGTGGGGCCCTTGTGGCTCCGGCCATGGGGGTCTCGGGGCTCCGGCAACGGGGAGGGCATGGGCAGAAGGGGCGGATCTAGGGGCAAGCCTCCCCAAAGGGGGGCTCCACAGAGCTGAAACAGGAAAAAAAAACCCAAACTACTAGCCAAAGCTCTTTCAGTATGAATCTCTTTGTCCATTCTCCACCAGCCTTTCCTGAAGGTTTCTATTTGGAAGAGCAGAAGATAAAGTTGCTCATGGAGAATTCATGAACTAAAGCTAACCACTGAATATTCAGATTAAAGGTTTAAGATTCTGCAAAACAATGTAATGAGCTGAACAAATACTGAAGACATAGGTGCCCCACCCATGCCAATCATGCTCAAACTATGCTTAATTAAATTTATATTTTACATTTTAATGGCATCTCATTATTCCATTAATGGTCTGCAGCAGGATTATCTGTGTTTGTTTTCCACCAGCATTTATACATCATGGCATGTCTCAACAAGTATTAAAAAGCTGCGCGTTGCATGGAAACATGGAAGACTTGGGTGCATTCTACTGAATTCTTTTCAATGTGCATATTTAAATAGTAAGCTCCAATTTACGTCTGCTTTCTGCTCCTTTGGACTTCACTCTTTTAACCTCAGGCGTCATTTTAGTGATTGTCGCAATGTGTTTATTTCTGGGATATTCAGATGAAAAGAAACGGTGTTAATTACAACTATTACCATACAACAGGCTACATTGTCAACTATTATAAAACGAATATGTCACCAATTGATGTCAGTGAAACTATATTCTTTTACCCCAGCTAAACATCTGTTCCTACAACTCTAGGGATGCTTCAGTTGCCCTACATGGGTTTGGAATCCCCTGTACATGAAGCTACTTGATCCTTGGATAAGGCAGTTATTTCCATTGGTGATAGGTGAATAAGCTCAGGTTGGGTTTGGCGACACACTTAAGAAATAGAACACTTTTTCAGTACTGATTCCCAGGGAAGATCACCGTAGCAGTACCTCTTGGAGCTCTCTGGATTTTCCCTTGTGGTCTCCCAAGCAAGTCCTGACGCAAGTTAGGTTATGAGAACCAATAAGTTCACCAAAAGGCTGTCTGAAAAGGTACATGGATTCAAGTTAAAGTGTGATACCCTTGAAAATGTTTCCCAAGTGTGAATTCCCCTTTAGAAAGCATTTATGCTGACACATTTTGCCGAGAGGAGGGGAGGAATGAATGTATCTTGGGTGACCATTTCAACTCAGCAATGCTAATAGTTGTTTTAAGGTTGTCATGCTGTGAGACTTAAACCAGCCGGCGACCTTAACTGCTTCATTGTCATCAGACAAAAATAACTTGTCATTTCACAAAATAAGGGGCTGTGGCTTTTTCAGAACTGGAAAGTAGTAATGAAATATGACATTTGATAAATGGGTTTTATGTTGCATGCAATTCCTGTTTTCTCCACATCTTTTTTTGGTATCATTTACTGTTCCTGTTTTCTTTATCTGTTTCTCCTATTGTTCTGAATGTGCATTTTTGGCCAACTGTTAACCTTCTCTTAGGCAACTAGGGAGCTGAGACTTAGACGCAAAGCTCTCTGGGGGAAATGTCTTCTTTGCTATTCCTTGTTTGTTCATACCAGATTATTGCAATGTAGTTTTTGTGGGGCTGCACCATAGGTCAATGTGGAACTTCTGTTGGTGCAGAATGCAGAAGCCAGCCTGTTAAGCCGTGCACCTCAGTGGCAGCATGTGCAACCAGTGCTCCGTGATCTGGATTGAATTTAAGTTGCTGGTTTTGAGCAATAAAGCTCTACGTGAGTTGGGACCTTGCTACTTGAGAGACGACCTCTCTCCTTGTGCCACACTGCCACGGTTGGGACTGATGTAGGCACTTGAGCTGGCTCTCCATTAGTTTAAATAATCCGGGACACTTGGTAGAACATTTTCCATATAGGACCTTCAACTCTGGAACAGGCTTCCACCCTGGTTTGAAATGGCCCAAGTCTACTGACTTTCAGGGCATATGGCAAGATGTCTGTTTATGTGAACTGATGGCTGGGGGGACTTTAGAAAAAGCTAATCTGTGGGGGAAAGGGAAGCCTGGTGTTCTGCCAGTGAACTAAATTGTTTTAGTAGTATGTGGCAGGAATACATAGAGTCTTGAGTAGGGGGTCCCTTTATATTTTTTGTATGACTCTAACAGGAATAATTTCTCTCCTACACAGTGGAGTTCCTGTCCTTTATGGGGATTCCCAGGTTCAACCGTAATGAATGATTATACTGTGCTTTATGATCTCGCTCATGAACTCATTGTAAAAAAATTCTCAGTCACATCAGCCCAGATCATCTCGCCTTGATGTCGTTGGAAGCAAAAGGAGGACTTTGAAAGACTGGAGGGCCAACTTCTCAGCCAGCTTCTGAGTTTTCATGCCCATGTTTGTGCATGTGCCAGGAAATGTGGGTTCTTGCCAGAGCTGGTTGAATAGCCAAAACAAAATATTTGCAAATACCTCACAAATACTAAGGCTTTGGTTCTACTGAGCCACGTTTATGCTCTTTTGTATTCATGGAGCTTTGAAACTGGTATGCCTGATTCAGTCAAATACATTTGCCATTGAATACGTGTGTGTGACCCACTAGCTGTCAGGGTTGAGCACCTTCAGCTGAGCCTGAGTACTAGCCAGCTAGCCTCCAGGCAGATTAGTGAGCTCAGCTGTCTGTGGGAGGGCTGCCTAACTGGCTGAAGGGAGCCAGCAGGCCTACTTTTAAGCTTAGCAACAGCAGTGGATCGCTGGTTGCTCAATACTTCTAGCCACAGCTGCAATCAATCTTGTTCCTGCTCTGCTCCAGCCTTGCTCTGGTCCAGCTCCAGCCCTGCTTTCCCTTCCTAGTTCCTGGCTCCTGACTCTGGCTCCGATCCTTGTTTCTGGTTCCCTTTTTCTGACTCCAGTTCCTGACCCCCTCAGACTGGTTCTAACCACTAAGTTTAATGGCAGGTCCCTAGGATCTCCTAAGTTTCATGAATAACCAACAGGGTGTCAATTATCTGTGTATGACATTGATCCGATTTTGCATACCACGTTGAATAAAAAATAACAATATTGGGTTAATCTTCGCATGCAGTGACTAGTCTTCCAACAGCCCTTTTGTATAGTCATTTTGCACAATCAATTTGGAGAGTTGGGTGCTCGCTTCTATGGTTGTTCACAAACAGGGCATGCCTATTTAGCTAGCAAAATCAGCTGCATGTGGAAAATTAGAGGCCAAAAAAGGCAGTTCTCTTAACGAGTACCATCAAGTAATTAAGCCCCAGAGACGAATGTTCCATGAAGGGCTTCAAAAAACCTTGTAAGACTAGATATATTTCCTTTTTGAAAATTTGGATGAAAAGTCTATTGATTGTTCCCCTGAAGTGCTAGAAGCCCCAAATCCAGCAGTAATATGCAAATACACGAGAAACAGAAAGCAAAACTGATCAGCTGAGTTTCATTATGTAAGCTGAGTATTGTAGAAAAATAAACAAAATAAAAGATGAAAAGTGAATTTGATTCTTTCACTCATACTAGCCTGAAGGAAGGATGTGGGGCCAAAGTTAGTTGTATTCTCTAGCTGCTTTGCGTCATGCTGATGAACTTGGGTCAACTGTCCATCTAACCCAGGCATGGGGCCAATTTACTCCACTGGCGTGGAACAAAGATTGCAAACCCTGATGATGAATCTGGCTCTTGGTTTTTACCTTAGTAAAATATTTATTAGCAAATGACCTGTAAAATATTTGCACCAGTTTTTCCTCCTGTCATTTCACAGTTGTATCCTACAGTATTTTGTTCTCCAGATATGTCTAAATCCAGCTTAAAACTATTGATACTTTTCACCTCTGTGGCTTCTGACTAGTTTTTGGTAAAGAAATTCCATTGGGGCCTGGCCTTCCGTCATCTCTGCTCTTCTGTCTGAGAGAACCTCAAAGTGCTTGATAAATTCTGTACTCCCCAGGTGTATCTATAACAAGAGGAAGTAAGTTGGACAGCTCAGCGAAGAAAGTATAAAGTAATGTATTGGTGACAGTTAGCAGTAGTTAAAGTCTCACTTGCTCTTTGGATCAGTTCAGCTATTTCCAAAACCATGCACGAAGCACACCAGATAACCAGGTCATGGGTACTGGATGCTACGTTGTTTATGACGCCAACTAAAAATCATGGGACATTTTACAATTTTGTGTATCTATTTGTGGCACACAGACAAAATAGCCTTATGTGCACTTCAAAAATGAAATTGCTTTCCCTTGCACAGAACAAAAACTCTGAAAAAAGTTGTCTGTGCAGGGTAAAACTCTTGTACATCTTTACCTTGTTTCTTCTAAGGGTGCCTCTTCACTGCCAACTCCTTACAGTGGTATGTGGAGTACATTCGCTGCCTACTTCCCTAGCGTGGGTATAAATAGCAGTGTTGCGGGTGAAGCATTGCTGAGGGGAGTAAAGACACGCCTGAACCCTCTGTGTATGTCCCTGAATGGCTCTCTACATGCCAAACCACAGCTATTTGTAGCAGGGGAGTGTCCCTCTGCCTCCCCATGTCTGGAGTCTTTCCCTGTAGACTTTCCTTGCCACCAGAACCTTTCCCTGACTCGTGTAGCTATATACCTCATAGAATCATAGAATATCAGGGTTGGAAGGGACCTCAGGAGGTCATCTAGTCCAACCCCCTGCTCAGAGCAGGACCAATCCCCAACTAAATCATCCCAGCCAGGGCTTTGTCAAGCCTGACCTTAAAAACATCTAAGAAAGGAGATTCTACCACCTCCCTAGGTAACGCATTCCAGTGCTTCACCACCCTCCTAGTGAAAAAGTTTTTCCTAATATCCAACCTAAACCTCCCCCACTGCAACTTGAGACCATTACTCAGTGTGGATGCCGTTGCTTTTCCCTGCGTGGTGTAGCTACAGATAGCCTACATGCCGCCATCAGTGGTGTGCATGTAGACAGACACACCCCAAGACTGTCCCATTAACTCTCCCTTTTCTTCCTTTCTATCATCCCTTCTTTCCTTCTTCTTCTCCTTCTCTTCCCTTGCTTCTGATCGTTCCTCCCCATCTTTATGGCAACCGGAACAATGACTGGCCCAGAGGCTTATTTCTCTTGCTTCTAGAGTTGTGATCATTCAAAAGCTTCTTTCAGTCCAAATGGTCAAGTGGTTTAGAACACTGAGTTTGAGGGAGGGGCAGGATTGGGATTAGCATTGGGCTAGAGAGAGCAAGGATGACTCTATCACCTGGCTCTTAGCACATTCACCTGGGAGCCCCATGTCTAGTCTCCGCTCCAATGAATATTTAAGTAGTTATACAACATAAACAGCTCCTAAAGGAGAGATTGAGAGTGACCCACCCCAGAATACTCTACAGCCCCTGGGGCAGGCAGGAGAGCTGGGTTCAAGTCCCTGCCCCAAATCAGGCAGAGCAGGGATGCAAACCTGGGCCTCCCACATCCCAGACAAGTGCTCTAACCATGGGGACTCACCTCTTCCTTGTGTTGTGTGGGTTAGGCATGATGCCTATTGGATTGGGGTCCCCCAGGCAATGTAGGTGGCGGAACACCTAGTTTGTGACTCCTGCCAGGGCTTAGGTGTGAGTTAGGTGCAGAGAGTCTCAGCCGTGTCAAGAGTGAGGCAGCTATGTATATCTGCACTAACAGGAGTTTAGATGCCTATAAGATTCAGCAGCAGCTGAGCTGGGGTTGTGAGGATCTAAATTGTGGACTTTGTGGCTGTTAGGCACCTAACTCCCTTTGTGCATCTAGCCATCAGTCTGCTTGACTGGCTCCTAAATCATTTGGGCACGTTTGAAAAAATGTATCCCTTATCTCTTATGAATATCTTCATATGGGGCCTGATCCAAAGCCATAGAAGTTGATGAAAAGCCTTCCAGAGACTCTCAGTGAGTTTTGCATCAGGCCCATCGTGTTCTTTTATGGGTTGATCGGAGCAGGTTCTATAGGATTTTTAAAGCCAGAAGAGACCATTGTGATCATAACACAGGCCATAGCATTTCCATATTCCATTCCAACCATCCCATAATACTGTGGTGGAATTACTTCTTCAATCTCCCATTTAATGTATGAATGCAACCTAGCATTTTGTTGACTTTCATTTTAACTGCTATGAAGAAATGTTTAGAGTTTTATCTGCTTCTGCTCCCAAAGCTCTCTCCCTCCCAGCACTTGACCATTTGAGTTATCTTCTCTTCCTCCAAATTGTCTTGCTCATGCGTCTCTCCAAGGCTTCAAGCCACCTTCTTTGATAAAGAAAGAATATATCTGAGACACAGAGAGACTATTCTGGGATGGGAGGGGGACCAGCATGGGAGATGAGACAGAAAATGAGAACAAAGGGTGAAAAAGCACTTTCTGATTAAGTACAAAATTTTCATTGCATATTCTGAAGGAGTGGATATAGTTGATGGGTTGAATCAGAGGACTTGAGCTGAGGACTCCTGGTTTCTGTCTCTGGTTCTGACACTGACTTGCTGTGTGACTTTATAGTAGTCCCAGGAGAGCAAAGTCAAACAGATTCTTAGACAGCTCTTTTAAGTGATTCTTCTCCTTTGTAGATTTGATTTGTTTTACAATATTTCTGAGATTATTTAGAAAGGATCCAGAAGGCCTTTGCACAGCTGTGACTCAGTTGTAATAAGCAGTAGGAAACCACTAGAGAGGCAACTAAAGCAGGCACTACGAGGAATATCATGCAAATTACATTCATGCATAATTCCTATTGATTTTGATGGTGGTTCCTCACACAGAATGATGGTAGCGTTTGGCCCAATGGCCTGTTTATATTAGCTTTGGTGGTTATGAAATCCACGTTTGATAGTTTCTATAGTTACTAGAGCCATAACACACTTGTGCGTCACTCATGGCTTCATTCATTCCTTCTCCAGGGTTTTCTGATGGGTTAGAGAAGGTTCTCATCACCTTTCTACGTAAAGCCGCACTGACCTCAGAATCTTAGCTGACAAAGTTTGTGTTCTTTCTGGTATCAGTCAATCTGCCAGCAGTGTTTGGAGATTCTGTGACACAGTGGGGGATTTTCTTGTTTTTTCTTGTTTTTTTTTTTCAATGGTTTGCATGCAGAGGGGATGGGACACAGTTTCCCTGGGTGTTATTGGTTTTACCAGGTGATGGGAGAGGGATTTTGTTGTTACAGAGGACCAGCGATGGAACTTGGGACCCCAGCCAATGGCCTGGAGAATGGATACCCCAGCGGCTAGTGATCTGGTGACCGGAGGGCCCAGCTCAGAAGTCACAGCCAGTTCTGGCCAGTGGGAGGACAATGGGCTGTGAAGATGTGACAGATTTCTGTTACTAATCTGCCTGAAGTATCAGGTGGTCAGTCTGAGGCCACAGGATCGTTAAGGGAGGAGATGATGTAACACACCAAGTGTCTAAATTTTAAAGCTTTATTGATAAAATAATAAAATAACAGCAGAGAGTGATGGGTGCTTCCCATGTCACTCAGAGGAAGGAAGAAAGCGTTAGTGTCCCGAGCCCTAACCCACTTTCATACTCACACACGCACTATCCGAGGCTGGCCAGGCCTGGGTGTAACGTAAGAAGAAGAGCAGGGAGGGTGGACAGGAGTTCTGTCCTGTGCGCACAGGTCGTCTGGGTCCACTGTGATCTCCAAGTTGCTCCAGCTATCAGGAAGGTTTTAAGTCCCAGTCTCCTTGGACGGGAGGGGGAGTGCTTCGTTCAGGGACCTCTGCTCCTGGTGCCCTCTGTGCCAGTCCAAACTGGCTTTCCATGGTGTCTTCAGTATTCTCAAAACACCCCAGCTCCAGGGACGCAAGGCTCGGCTCCCCCGCTTGCTGTCTCACTGGTGTTTTCAATCTCTGCAGTCTTAGAACTTGTTTTCTTCTTTGCTGGCCTCAGTGCCTTGCTGGTCTGTGCTGCTGGGTTTTTCTTTCTCACGGCTGCTTGGGCACATTCACACCCCAGTCTTTCTCGGCTGTCCGCCAAGTCTCAGCTGTGAGCAGCATCCTTGGGCTGGGGCCAGCGTCTTATCGTTGGACTGAGCTTGCTAGCTGCAGTATTGAGTTAACCCGTTCTCTGCTCTCTTTCTCCTTCCCCCTTTGGCCTCTTGCAGCCTGCAAAAGAATCTTCCATTCCACACTTACTCACACCTTTGACCCTTCCCAAAATATCCTGCAATGCTTGCAATAACATTAGCAATATACAATGCTGATCTGCCTTCCCCAGGGGACCACTTGAGGGAGGGAGCCATCAGGGTGTGACAAAGAGAGGACCCCGGTGACCTGACCAGCTGGTTCCAGCCAGAGGGGAAGAAAAGAGGGCTGAGAGGAGAGGAGGCCCAGGCGACCCTGTTTATCTGGATAGAAGACAATAGACAGAGGCAGGTATTGGGGGGAAGGTGATATCAGATGCCCAGCTGGAAAGCACAGGGGCTCGGGACTGGAGAGAGAGAGAGCAGACAGAGCCCACCTGGATGCAGGAGTGACTTAGATCCGCTGTGCTGAGGGAGGCCAGGCCTGAGGGCCTTGAGAGTTTCCTATGCTGTGTTCAGACACTTAATAAACCCTCCTGTTTTATGCTGGCTGAGAGTCGCTCCGGTCTAGAGAACAGGGTTGCATTATTCCCTCTGGGAGTGAAGGCCCCAGGGGTCCAGAGCGAGTGGACTCCCTGAGGGGGCCCACAGCAAGAAACAGACATGCTAAGTCTTAGAGAGATATGGTTCCAGGTGACGTCAGGGCTTAAGCCCCGAGAGAGAGTGGACTGCAGAGAAGGGCTGTTGCTCTGAAGGGGATTCCCCCCAGGGACCATATAGGACCAAGAGTGGGCCCAATCTATGAGTCCGTGACAGATGCTATGATGTCAACTTGCCCAGAAGGGAAGGAAATGTTTTAGTAGAGCTTCTGGGAAATTTTCTGATGGAAACCAGTCAGGCAGAATGGCCAGAGTACCCACATGGATTCCTGCCAACATAGGCTCCTCTGGGCACCTGCCTTTCCAGGCTACCCAACTTTCCAGGGAGCTGGTAGCGTGGCAGTGGAAAGAGGGCACTGCAGGCAGCCAGAAGCAAGCTGAAGAATTTGGTATCGGGTACCCTGAAATGAAATTCTTCAGAATTCTCCTCCTGTGAAAAATTTTTAAATTTTCATCGTGATTCAGGATGAAGAGTTTAAAAAAAACAACCACCCATTTTCCACCCAGCTCTACATGTTAGTGTCACGGATAACTTATTTCCAATGCAATAAGTCAGACTGTACCTGCATGACAAGATTATCTGGAATGTTTTCTTGCCTTTTAGTGATAAGCCAGAAATAAACATGCATTTGTTATAGACATTAAGAAAGGATAAATCCCTCATGGAAATGTTTCAGCTCTGACACAACTGGACACAGTCATCAGCCAAGCCACTCTATTCTTTATAGCAGTGGTTATCAGACTTTTTTTTTTTTGCGGACCACTTGAAATTTGCTGAGGGTCTCGGAGGACCACTTAATGATCTTCCCAAATATTGTTTGTACCATTAGCTAACTATTGTAAAGCGCTTTGGATAAAAGTGCTATATAAAAGAAAACAATAATAATTAATGTTTTTTTGTTCTACGAATAAAAGCACACAAGTCATATTTTAAGATCAGTAGTCTTACCTTTCTAATGCAATGAATGTTCCCTCTCTCCCCTGCCGTGGTAGCCCCCAAGCTGGGGCTGGGAAGGAGCGGGGAAGGGTCTCTTCCCGGCAGCCGCAGCCCGGGAGCTGAGGAAAGTTGTTTCTTTCTCTGGCTGCCGCAGCCCTGCACATCCCAAATTCCCCCCACCCCCTCTTCTCACTCCATTTCCCCCTACCACCTACCCCGTATTCCCCCTAAGGCCACCACCTGACCTTACATGTGCATCTTCTCCAGGGTCCAGACTTCTAATTAGTGGAGCCATGCCTGTGTGGCTTCACTAATTATGTGGGTGGCCCTTCATTCTTTTGTGTGTAGCTGCCCAGGTGCACACTTTAGAGGGAACTGTCCGTGGACCCCCTGAATGGAGGGTCTATCGGACCACAGTTTGAGAACCTCTGCTCTATAGCAAGAATATCTAAAGCATAAGAATGTGAGCTCTCCCTTGTTTCAACTGCATTTGCAATGCAGATACACTCTGTTCCCTTCTTCCTTACCCCAAGAAGTGCACAGCAAAATAAACCACTTGAACCCCATTTCCCCGATGCAACATACATATAACCCTCTGAAGGCTGGTAGACCGCCTTTGTCACCATCTAAGACAAAATCGGCCATGCCCAGTTTAGTTTGCAGCCTTTACCTCAGGGCTGTGTATTCCTCAACACACACACATACACACAAATGTGGAGCAATAATAAGAAGCAACAGTCCTGTTCTCACCTGAGATTGAGGTGACCTCTCGCCTCCAGTAGCTTAATGGTCTCACCCTTCCCGAGCCTTGGGGGAGAGGGGGTTGGGATTGGGGGCATGGTCTGCAGGGTAAACTGGTCTGCCCTCTCATAGCATTCTGCTGCATCCACTGTAGAGTATACTCCCAGCCCTCTTTTGGAGCCGAGGTGGGGGGGATAAGGGGCTGCTATTCACAGCTGGGAATCATCCGACCCGATCACTAGAAGCTGTCCAGCTGGGTCAGACGATTCCCAACACCTGCCTTTTGGGATCCTCTCCAGAACAGGGTTGGCTGCGCCCCAACCCCCTTGAATCGCCAGACACCATGTCATGCCCTCATTGATTCCAGTGGAGAATAAACCCTGTTGTACAGACCTTCCGATCCCAGCTTTGTCAATTTGATTCTTCCTCAACCATTCCTGCTGCAAACTTTAACAGCCCCAGTCCACCTTTCCATTTCTTTGGCTGTGCTTTAAAGGAGTGTCTTGCATTCACTGAGAGATTATTTTTACCCATCAATTTGCCAAAAGTCCTAGAGAAGCTGTAAGTAAAGAGCACACCATGGGGTACTGTGGAATAATTCTACCCTTACCTCCTGAGTAAAGAAGTCAACGTAATTAATGACTTCCCTCCAATTGGTCACGTGCAAAATAGTAATTTGGGTACTGGCAAACCAGGACTTACTGTCAATTCACAAATCCACGCATGCCAGCACTGCAGTTCTCTACATCTCCACTTACAATGGGGATCAATACTGCACTCACAGCAAGCCCTTGTATATTTTATTTATGGCGCACATATTTTGAAACTTTTTTCCCCTCGGTTGTTTTTAAGAATTATTGCCGCAACCACACTTGATTTACACCAGTCCAATTTTATTCTCTTCTCTCCTGCAGCCAGAACAACAGGTGAGGGTGTGTGTTTGTGCGTATTCATGTGTGCGCACATTTCTGTGTCTATTGGGGGTGGGAGGAGGTGCATAGCTGTATGTGTAATGGCATATGTAAATCTGTGGTTTTTATTCTCCACTAAACTAAGGCCTCTTTACACTGCTCTGGAAGTATATTTGTAATTTGTAGCCACGTTTACGCTACAAAAGTAGTGTAAAATAGCCTTCGTCAAGTGAGGATTGGCTCTTGTGTACATAGGTGTGTGAGCACATTTCTATGTGTATGTCAGAATACAATCTATGGAACAGGGATAGGTTGCAACCAACCCGCCTTTCTGACCTACCCCAAACTTTGAGGGAGGTCAATGCCATGTCCAGACTCTGACATTATAACTCTGCTCTGGCTCTAGCCCTGCGCTCTTACAAGTTACACTTGCTGTTGTTGGTTATGAACGCTGACAGGTATTTACTCAATAAAATGAGCAGAGTAACTTCCCAATCCTACAACCTGTTATGTAGTTATTTCTTTGGTAGACTCCAAGAAGAGGTACCAGTTCTCTGGTTAGATAACAGAGGTTTCTGGGTCACAACAAAATGATAATGCACTTAACTGTAGCAGGTGAAGGAACAAGGTAAAACACATTTATTTTAAAGTCTAACATACAAATCCCTGGCTAACTATGTACAAGAAAATCAGGGAATTTTAATATAGAAGCTGAATTACATAAAGTAACATGCACAGTCAGACAGGAAAATAACATAGTGTTATAAAACTCTTCAAAAATAACATTTTTTAACCAAAATGATCACTAGTCTTTACGTAGATCTTGTTTCTATAAGATGTGTGGCCGCTAGTATCCTATAAAGAGATCACTCCGGAGTCATCATTTGGGTGTCTGTTTATGGGACTCTCAAAGCCCATCCCTCTATTTCCTCAGGCAGGTGAAGTTTAGTTCAAGAGTTCCCTTTTTAGTAGCCCACTGAGGTTGGGACAGCTTAACCCTATCACACCTTCTGCCACCCCAGTGAGTCACAGCAGCCAAATATCCTCTTTTGGTGGCTTCCATCTAGAACATGAAACTTAGAATTGACCCATCCCTTTATCAATGATATGTACATCAATCAGTTGCCATATGGACATCTTTTAAGGTTGTGAAGAACCTGGCTGTAACCCTTTGACACCACGTTGTGCCCTCCATCAGGAAATGGACTTTAACCACCCAACCAGTCTATGTTTGCTAGTGGACACACATCAGAGGATAAACAATATGGGATGGATTTGATGCCTTGCCATAGTAATGAAAGGCTCTGTAGTCCAGTATAGATCCCCTCAGCTATCCAGTCCCCCCAAGATTGGTACCTCTAATCATTATTGTCTGAATTCCTCAGTACCTTATTATTTCACTTCTCAATCTTAACTTTGGGCATGAACAATGTGGTGGTGGTGGTGTTTTGTGCAGGGAAGATAATTGCATTACTGCTGTCTGTATGGGAAGGACCATTGTTATTCCCTTCCATTAAATATCTGTGAAATCTCTTTCTGCACCATGGAAAGAGAAATAACAGCAGAACCAAATGCAAATCAGGCACAGTTGCACTTACTCTGCATTCTTTATAATTAATACACATTCGTTCTCCAGGCCACTTGCTTAAATGGTCATAATAACTGTGTTTGTATTGGGCTGCAACATCCCTGGAGTCCACAGAGCACTGTATTTATTTATTTTGACTTCATACTTGTTTAAAGAGACCATTTTTAAAAAACTGAACTAAGCAAGCTTTTTTGGGGTAGGAAACTGTTCCTCGGTTTTCAGTGTTCTATAAACCATGGACCATCAGTTTAATCGTTACCTAAAAGGTAATGTGATGGACGACTTACTATAGATTTGATATATTGCAGGAAGTCTGCATTCATGAATTCTGAGTAAGAGCAACAATTTTTCAGATATATATTGTCAAAGCTATTTTCTCTCCAATAACATTCCACATAAAATGTTACAAGTGTAATGGCTATTTTACTTGCAGTTAAAAAGCACATACCATTGTAATATATCAGCTGTTGTTAAGATGACATCAGGGAATATATGAAGGTTTTTTTTTTCCTTATCCTATTTGAGCCTTCTTTACTACCAGTGTTTCCCATTAAATAGACTAGTATTAATGAATTACTAGAGAGAGTATACCGCCTATATATTACTTTTTTGTTCTCAGTAGATTTTAGTACCTACACTTAACATACATTACTATATATTGAAGGGCACAGTGGCATCTCTTTATAGACTGCATATCTGATTTTACTCTAGGACTTCACTCACATCTGTCAAATAATTAATTTCGTAATCAGCCTACGGTTGTTTTGAATGGTGGCTTGTTCCCAAATTATATTTAATTGGAGGGTTGATCTAAGCTGCCAATCCAAAGATCACAAAAGTAGGATGATCATCATAGTTCAGTACACCTGGGTATTAACAGGCAGCCTGTTGGAATAAAATGACAGCCCTTAAACAGCATGTGTTCACAACTGTTGTAGAATTAAATAAAAAAAAATGTTAAAGAGTTCTATGGATCTAGCAAAGAAATCCAGAGTTACACTGAGATAGGTAAATCTGCATATTTATACACACATATGGTGAAATTCTGGCCCCGTTGAAGTCAATGGCAAAACTCCCATTGCTTTGGATAGAGACAGGATTTCACTCAGAGTGTAGGGTTTTTCAAAATTGCTCAGCAGGGAATGGGTGTTTTTCAATGGACTTCAGTGGGAACAGAAAGAAAAGGAGTACTTGTGACACCTTAAAGACTAACCAATGAGCATAAGTGGGAACAGAGTTAGGCTAAGGCTGAATGCTTTTGACCATCCCACTGATAGCTGTGCTATTAAGCAGAGCATATAACAAACCTGTGTGGCATTATGATGTTCCCTTTACCCATTGGAGGATTGGGCCAAAAGAAATCTGATGAGGTTCAATAAGGATAAGTGCAGGGTCCTGCACTTAGGACGGAAGAACCCAATGCACAGCTACAGACTAGGGACCGAATGGCTAGGCAGCAGTTCTGCGGAAAAGGACCTAGGGGTGACAGTGGACGAGAAGCTGGATATGAGTCAGCAGTGTGCCCTTGTTGCCAAGAAGGCCAATGGCATTTTGGGATGTATAAGTAGGGGCATAGCGAGCAGATCGAGGGACGTGATCGTTCCCCTCTATTCGACATTGGTGAGGCCTCATCTGGAGTACTGTGTCCAGTTTTGGGCCCCACACTTCAAGAAGGATGTGGATAGATTGGAGAGAGTCCAGCGAAGGGCAACAAAAATGATTAAGGGTCTGGAACACATGAGTTATGAGGAGAGGCTGAGGGAGCTGGGATTGTTTAGCCTGCAGAAGAGAAGAATGAGGGGGGATTTGATAGCTGCTTTCAACTACCTGAAAGGGGGTTCCAAAGAGGATGGCTCTAAACTGTTCTCAATGGTAGCAGATGAGAGAATGAGGAGTAATGGTCTCAAGTTGCAGTGGGGGAGGTTTAGATTGGATATTAGGAAAAACTTTTTCACTAAGAGGGTGGTGAAACACTGGAATGCGTTACCTAGGGAGGTGGTAGAATCTCCTTCCTTAGAGGTTTTTAAGGTCAGGCTTGACAAAGCCCTGGCTGGGATGATTTAACTGGGAATTGGTCCTGCTTCGAGCAGGGGATTGGACTAGATGACCTTCTGGGGTCCCTTCCAACCCTGATATTCTATGATTCTATGATTCTATGATCTCCCCACTGGTTGTTGCTTTCACTCATTGCATCAGCATTACAGTTCAGCCTTGATTTTGCATCGGAGTGTGTTAGAATGGAGTTTGGACATTGGGCCAGATTAGCAGATCTCTGATCAGGATCATGACTTTAGAAGTAAGCTCTTCAGCACAAGGGATAATGGTGTCTATTTCTTTATCTGTAAAGCACCTCACTTTGGGTGCTGTGCATTTATTAAACAACTCTAACAAGAATTTCAATATATCTGGAGTTTGAGTTCAATTTACATAAGCACCGAAAAGATGAGGAGTCCGGTGGCACCTTAAAGACTAACAGATTTATTTGGGCCTAAGCTTTCCTGGGTAACAACTCATTTCTTCAGATGCATGGAGTGAAAAATTACAGATACAGGCATAGATATACTGGCACATGAAGAGGAGGGAGTTACCTTAGAAGTGGAGAACCAGTGATAACAAGGCCAGTTCAGTCAGGATGGATGGGGTCCACTCCCAATAACTGATGAGGAGGTGTCAATACTAAGAGAGGGAAAATTGCTTTTGGAGTGAGCCAGCCACTCCCAGTCCCCATTCAAGCCCAAATTAATGGTGTTAAGTTTGCAAATGAATTATAGCTCTGCAGTTTTTCTTCGAAGTCTGTTTTTGAAGTTTTTTGTTGAAGGATGGCTACTTTTAAACCTGTTATTGAATGTCCAGGAGGACTGAAGTGTTCTCCCACTGGCTTTTGTGAGTTACCATTCCTGATGTCCGATTTATGTCCATTTCTTCTTTTACGTAGAAACTATCCGGTTTGGCCAATGTACATGGCAGAGGGGCATTTCTGGCACATGATGGCATATTGCATTAGTAGACGTGCAGGTGAATGAGCCCCTGATGGTGTGGCTGATGTGGTTTTGTCCTATGATAGTGTCACTAGAGTAGATATGGGGAAAGAGTAGACAATGGGATTTGTTACAGGGATTGGTTCCTGCATTAGTGTTTCTGTGGTGTGGTGTGTAGTTGCTGGTGAGTATTTGCTTCAGGTTGGGGGGCTGTCTGTAAGTGAGGACTGACCTGCCTCCCAAGATCTGTGAGAGTGACGGATCATTTTCCAGGATAGGTTGTAGATCATTGATGATGTACTCAAGAGGTTTTAGCTGGGGGCTGTACATGATGGCCAGTATGTCCCTTGTTGGGCCTGTCCTATAGCAGATGACTTCTGGGTACTTGTCTTGCTCTGTCAGTCTGTTTCCTTACTTTCCCATGTGGGTGTTGTGTTTTAAGAATGCTTTATAAAGATCTTGTAGGTGTTTGTCTCGGTCTGAGGGATTGGAGCAAATGTGGTTGTATCTTAGGGCTTGGCTGTAGACAATGCATCGTGTGATGGAAGCTGGAGGCATGTACATAAGAATAGCAGTCAGTAGGTTCTGGTATAGGGTGGTGTTTATGAGACCTCACTTATTTGCACTATAGTGTCCAGGAAGTGGATCTCCTGTATGGACTGGTCCAGTCTGAGGTTGATGGTAGGGTGGAAATTGTTGAAATCCAGGTGGAATTCTTCAAGGGCCTCCTTCCCATGGGTCAAGTTGTCCCCAAATCTGAAATGGTTGTGGGTGAGGACAAAGTTACTTGAAAAGATGCTTCTCCACCCTCATCTGCTAAGGATCACACATACAAGTTTTTTCATGAGTTACAAGTCAAAGTCCATATCTGGCCCCAGCTGGAAATGTTGTCAGAAGACTCTCTCTCATGGTAATCCAGCCACAACAGTTCCATCCCTGGCCAGAAACTAGAAGGAAAAAAAAAGTCAAAGAGGTTCAGGTTGAGAGTAAAAATATATGAAGGTTCTTATTTCATCTGAAATGGATGATCACTCCCTAAGTCTGCTCTTAACTCATGCCATTGTGCCTGGGTGTTGTACCTTGTAATATATCACCTGCTGTTCTGAGATCTCTGGAACTAGTCACTATGGAGTTGGTTAAGTATTTAATTCAGACCTGTAATATATTTTAAAAGCTTCTGTATTTGATTTCCCTAGACTTTCAGTAGTGTTTGACAAAATTTCTAAATGATTTGAAATATAAGAAAAAATATATAATGACCATCTCTAAAATCAGCAATGACCAAATATCTTTAATTTGATCATTATTTATTATTTACGAGACATTTGCATTGGAATTGATGATCTATATGTCAAAATGCAGCACATTCTAATTTTTCTAGCACAATGGCTGAAGGCAAATCACAGGCGAGGTATTTGTACTCTTACCCCCCAGATAGATGGTAAAAATACCTTTTCTTGTCATGCTTAGTCAAAGCACTTGACTTTTATAGCTTCAAATCCTGCTAAGATAGAAAAGCAGATGGAGGTTGAGGTAATGTTGAGTCAGGTATGTGCCACTAGACAATAGTTTGTCACTGACAGCATCCCACTGCTTGAGGTTTAATTGCTCCTCATTTTATCCTGCACTCGTCTTCTTCAAACTAGTTCAATAACACCAGCCGTTGCCATTAAAATCACACTCAAAATATGGTAGAAAGGAGCACAGCTGCAATCAAAGACTTGTGGGGTTTATTGTCTTTTGTTTTCCCTAAGCACAATCTAGGCTGCATTTGATAGTAAAATCGTGCGTACTGCAGTCAATATGAAGAAGCTGCTCTTGTTTCTGTGTCACAGTGTTTTTAAAGGTGTCATTTAAGAATCGAAGGGTGTTTTGCAAGGCTAGCTTTGAATAATGTTTCCTGCCTCTCAGAATGTCTGCAGGTGACGTACCTCTTCCAGAGCAATCCAAATTAAAATTGAGAAGTACATTTTTAAGCAATGAATGGCAAGCTCTTGAAGGGGCTGAAAGAACAATGCAATACATCTGACCACAATAAAAGCAAATGTGGGACGATGCCAACCAGCATGCTTGGTGGCACGGAAATTGTGGACGCTTACTGTTTTTGGGGAGATGTTTCTACGCTCTTGCTTGCCGCAGTAAGCAGAAAGCCAGCTCCACCTGAAAGGACTGAAGATAGCTGCATGCCTGATTTTTGTCTCGCGGAATAGCTTTTGGCAGAACCTGATGCCGTGCCGTCTCTCATGAATGTGGTGGTGCTTTAGAAGACAGAGTAATGAAACAGTGTAATGGATTTGACTATCCCATTAGGTCAGTGAGTACAAGGGCAGCAAACACAGTGACCTGTTTCTGATGCCGTCACCTTTTCAGCAAGTGTTAAGCAGCCTTTTCTCTCTCGTCACATAATCAGTCAGTCTAGTCTGCGTACTGTTGTTCATTGCTGCCACTCTTACTCATGATGAGTTGTGCCTTACTCTTCAGACAGTCCAACAGAAATCACTGGGGCTCACCAAGCTGTTAAATAAAGAGGAGTAAAGGTAGCAGAATCGGGCCCCTTGCTGGCTATCTTGGATCTTGTCATGTGCATTAATAAAATAGACATAAACTGCTAGCTTAGAACATTTAAGTCTTTGCCAAGGACTAAAATATATTGTGTAGTGTTGAGAGAGTCAATGGCAGAGAAAGAAAATCTATAAAGTAATAAGCATTTTAAAAGGTCGGTATTATATTACTTAAATAAAAACGAGGCCTGGATTTGTCCTCTAAGAAACCTTTTTATTAAAGAAAGAGTAATTGACACTCATTCCTGAGCAACTGGAAAGCAATAAGTCATTCTAATTTGGGACTAAATAGAGAGGATGCAGAGGGAGCGAAGCAAAAGGTCTGTTCTAAGCACAGCTGGGTTTGTTCACAGATGCTCCAGGAACAGAGGATCTGTGGGATAGGGGGGCCACAGATGGAGACACTGGGAAGTTTAGTGGTTTAGAAATCCTGAATAGCCTTTTCTCTCCCTGACCATTTCTAGGCATCTGATATCCTGCAATCTCCTTCACAAACAAGCCGCAGTCAACACCGTATTTTCTTGGAACCTTAATGCTCCCTGCCTTTGTTGACGAAGGTGCCATGTGTCTGACAGACTCTGTGTTGTGTCCTAATATTTCTGAAGTCAAACATCACATGTCCCAGGACTCTATCCGTAGTCATCCCAGAGTGCATTGTGGGTTCGAATGCTCACTCAGGAATGTGGAGGGGCTATCAGATATGTCCTATGAACTGTCACACTGTCAACAAATGTAGGCAGAACTGAGGGGAGCGGAGCGATTCTTTGATTAGCAACAGTTTAAAAACAGTTCAAGTTTGGTTCAAATCAGAGAGCAAGCTGTGGTTCAAACTGCAGGGAGACAGCATCCCGGCACCTCTCAAGAGCTGTTACTCTCCAGAATTTTAGCTTTTTCTTTCTTTCTTTCTTACGTCCCTGGCTGTTATGGTTGTAAGGAAACCTCTGAAATGTGAACTCCTCATTCCTCTCCATGAGGGATGACCTCAGATGCACATATTCATTTCAGCCTGGTTAACTCAGTATTCCTCATGTAAAGGGATGGTGATGGTAGATTTGCAAAATTTATCTCATTTTGCTGCTGTCCCCTGAAACAAGATGCCATGTTTATTATAATAACGCTGCCACAAACGGGTGATGTTTATTTCCCCTCTCCTCCCCTTGCAAGGGACCAACCCAAGGAGTGTGACAGTTCCTCTGGGCATATTCAAACCCCACTGACAGGGAGACAATCTCAGGGAGCATGCATGGTCACCTTTAGAACATCTACACCATCGACTCTGAAGTGGAGTTCCATTTTGATGATTCACCGGGGTGGAGCTTATTTTGTGGGTGGAGCTTAGAAGAACATGGCCTCCCCCCTCCACCCCAATTCTACCCTGGATTAGACCCCCTTGATCCCCTCCTTAATGCTGACTGACATTATCTGTGTAAGAGGAGAGCCCCAGAAAATGATTCTAGCATCCTTTTTAATGACTCACCACTCATTGGCATCAATTTGCTACAATACGGATATACAGGGCAGGGGAAGCGGGAAAGTAAATATACAATTGTGCCTTCTCTTTCCAGCAGAAGAAAGACATTTTAGTTTTACAAGAACTAACCATCTTCAGAGAAAGGAGAAAAAAAAAGTTCAAGTAGCTAAAGGACTTAAAATTATGCTATCTATCACTAGGAGGTAAAGCAGAGATGAGCAGGACATTTCCACAGGGAATCCTTGCAACAGCAACTTGTATTGCCAGGAAAAATAGCCACAACAAATCTGAAAGTAGGTTCTGGTCAAAGCAGAGTAAACACATACTTATGATTGAATACACATCCCGTGGGAAGACATGCTTAGGAAAGCATAAGAATTACAGACAAATACTAGGAGAGCCTGAGAGGCGTGTGCAGAAATTGTGATGCTGAGCTAGTAGAAAAGAAGATACTGCTAAATCTAACTGGGGACAAATGTCAAGTTGGCACTTTTCCTTTGCATAGTCTACAGACACCACCTGGGTCAATAAATTGCAAGGAGATAGTACCTGCAGGCATCTGTGGATGACTTGGGGTTCAGGTTCTGCCATTCTTATGTTTCTGAGCACTTATTCATAGAATTAGTCCTCTTGGAGTCAGTGGGTGAGTAAGTGCTATGCAATGTGAATAGGGCTTGTGGGATGTAGCCGTTGGGAATGAAACTTATTGGCCCAGAAGTAATTGCTAGATAATCTACACTCTGGTTCAGTAGTGAGGGATAACGATGGTTGATTGACAAGCTTCAGATAAAAGGGAAACTTCCCCTTTATATTTACTTGACAGAAATCAAATTCGAGCCTTTTCAGAGATTCAGAAACCTAAGGCTATGTCAATGCACCACTGTAGCGCTTCAGTGTAGACACTTACTTCAGCAATTGAAAGGGTTCTTCTGTCACTGTAGTAAGCCCACCTCTCTGGGAGGTAGTTGCTAGGTGGACGTGTAGTTTTATGTTTGTATTTTGTGTAATTTAAAATAAAAAATAATGTAGCATGTGTTAAATGTACTGGTGTATGATTTAATCACATTCTGCCAGCCACCTTTTTTGAATAGCAGAAAGGAATGGCCTAATGGGCCATTTGGGAAAAAGGCATCAGCTGGAATCTGTGTCTGGGCTGATTTCAAGGCAGTAACAGATGTTTTAAGGTCACCACTTTGTTGTATGTTTAGCATTTTAAAATTAGTAAAAGAATGCCGTGATTGTTTTCTTGTGCATTGCAACTTGATGTTCCTGTGCAAAATGTCTTGTGTAAATTAATTCTGTTTTGTGTATGAATAAAAAAATGTATGTGTTCAGAAATAAATGTGAAGGCTTTTGCTGCACTAGATGTACGAGGGAGGAACCGGAGACAAACGCAAGGGCACCAAGACAAATGCAACAGCCCCCTTCTGTAATGTCAAAGGAGAGCAGATTGACAACTCTAAAAATAAAACAGGCACCTATTAATGGGGACAAGATAGCTGTGATAAAAAATAAAAAAAAACAATTAAAAAAAACAAGCACTCGTCAAACAACAATTGATGACAGCATGATGGTGCAAAACTCATTGATCCCAGTAAAGAAAAATCACTATATAAACAGGGTGCCTTGCCATGAAACTTTGGGTTTGTCCTGCCAAGACTTCCCTGGAGTATTGTGTTGTGACCGACAAAGCCTGGCTCCTCCCTACCCATGATCAACCTAGTTGGCCACTAGATGGCTCCAAACTCTAGACTAGGAACTATAACGTTGACTGGCAAAACAGTATGTATGTAGTGTAATTAAATGCATATGCTAATTGTTGTATCTTCAATAAATGCGGCTTATTGCCTTTTCCCAGCAGGAGCGGTAAGTGTACAGGAGAGCTTTGGTTATGGAAGAGGGGAGGCCTCCTCAGAAGTGTTGTTGTCGGGGGTGGGGGCGCGGAAGGACCTCAGGGAGCTGAAGGGAATTTTGTAGCTGTGTAGAAGTCTGTGACAGTAGAACAGTGTGAGGGCTTTTGGCACAGAAGGCAAGGTAATCTGGGTTCTAGCCTTCTGTGTGGTTCTGGGGTGCTTCCTGACTGATATGAGGATTTGCCTGATATTGGTCAAAGGAGCTGCCAATATCACCCACAGCAGGCTGGATGAGTGTGGTGCAGGGGATGCTCTGTCTGCGGCCTTCTCTTTGTTTTTCTTCCCCAGGTTGCTTCAGGGTTCCCTGGGCAGTCAGGTAGAAAGTTCAGATCCTTGGCAGCAGTGTGACACTGACGGTAATGCAGACAGACATGAGTCTGCAGTATGAACATTCTTATTCAGCTTAGGATGCTACACACAACTCTCATGGGTGACTCGAGACTAGAGAGCCACCTGAACTTCACACAACAGCCAGCTGCTGGAATCACTGTCATCTACTCCCTGCTCCTAACGCCAACCTGGGGGCGCATAGCTGGCCCCAAGGACCCAGGATTCATCTTCTGCCCCTGGGTCCTGAACCAGCAGCAAGTAGCTGGTTGGTAGCAAAGAGCTATACACTTCGCTGTCTCCTGCGAGTTATTTCAGCATCAGGCTCACTTCTAAGGATTTGTGGCTTAAATGCCAAGATCCTTCCCTATTCCTTGCCTGTATCACTCTTGGCTACCAGCGACTAATAGTTAGTCTGCTAGGGAATCAGAGTGCTCGTGACTCAGATTAATAGATCCACACTGTTAGAAAGTTATAGTGCTCTCTAGAGGCTGGATGGCTGTCTCAACAGCTTTCCGGAACTTTGTAACATACAGAAATATAGATTGAGCCTATGGATTTTACAAGTTAGGACTAATTTTGCTTTTCACCTTGAATTGTTCCCTTTATTGACACTGGAAGCTAGCATGGAGTAAATACATTTCAAGATAAATTCTTCAGGGAGGTTTCTTTGGAGCTCTGGCTTGATTGGAACTGCGTGGGTCCCGGTGAAAGGAACCAGGAAGATGAGTGAAAGCATCTGAATGTGACTGAAATTGCTGTTGATGTGCAAAAGAAAGGAGTGCCAAAAAGGGCTCCCTGTGAAGGGGCCTTGTGGTTTGAAACTTTATAATAGGAGCCAAAAAAGCAATGCTGTCAAACCAGCCTTAAGGAACTGAACAAAGAAGGACACAAACATCTGTTGATTGGTGATCTCATGGGTGACTGGCCCCTTTAAGGGGATATGGGGCAAACCACAACTGTGCCATAATGAATTAGCTGCTTCCCAGCCTGCAGGAGATGGGATTGATGAGGGCCAGATGATAGAGTAATGGACACCTGGGCCTAATAAAAAGGTTGACTCAGTGAGACCAGTCTGAGAGTGGGAATCGGGGAGTCAGTAGGTTCTCATGGAATGCCCTGAGCCCAGGTCTGCAGGATGCTGGGTGCTTTGGGAGAGCAGTCTAAGGCCCAGTGCTCCATACTAGCACTGGGAAGGATTCAAGGAACAGAGCCCAGCAGGGCCTGAGAATAAGACTGCAGGGGAACTGGCCTGAGAGCTGAGTGCTCTAACCTAGAGCCGTTATGACTCTCAAAGTTAGTTCAGGAAGGGGTGGGAATAAGGCCTACAGGGTGGGCTGAAGAGAAACCTGGAAGGGCAGGGGAACCTTCTGGTTTGGGACTCATTAGGTGGACTTTTAACCCCTTCTGGGATAGCAAGTTTATTTGTGGTTTTGCTGGAAGGCTAAGCCACATCACCAGCACTGGCTTGTATGGAGAGCTCAGGAGACCCACCTCAGGGGGCGGGAAACTGAGGCAGGAAGTGCCAGCCATACCATGTTTGGCCAGCAGGAGCTATGGGGTGGCCACATCTCCTCACAGGTGACATAAGAAAATGTTCCATTAATTCAAAGCTTTTTCTGTTCTTAGTGACCTAGTACATTACTAGAATTCTCCAATTCAGTACTTGGTAATTCAAATACTTCACTTATCCTTCAGAGCTGGTATTTTTGAGTAGTCAAATACGTGAATGAACCCCCAAACTTATAAATTACTCCCACTGTATTTATTTTAAAAATATTGTCTGTATTGATTCTCTTCCCAGGTGATAATATCTACAAACAAGATGTGCAAACAAACAAAATATGTTTTATAGCAGTTGGGTGTACATGAATTATCTCACCAGTTGATTATGCAAGAACAATTGGATGGCTAACAGGGCATCAGTTATATGCAAATACTAGTTGCTTTAGAACAGGGCAAAAGCTCAGTGCCAAAGGTGTTTTTCCATTTCATTTAGATTGTTACCAGTTGGAGCAAAGCCACTATAATGAGAAATCTATTAAAGATAAACTGATAGTCACTGGATCCCAAGTCAGTTTCTACTTTTCAATCCCCTTTAAATGGCTCCTTTCAGTCAAAAGCATCGGGAGTCCATCCTCCTTGGCTGTCCTTCAGACAGGGTAGGCTGACAGCTGACTCAGAGATTTATAGGTTTGCCTTAAGTCATTGGGCTGGCAGGTAGGAAGGCTGAAAATTATGTGGTCATCATTCTGACTGCAGGAACTGGTTAAGGAGGGGACTTGTTTGGTGTGGGAGCTGGTCACATTGGAGAGAGGTCCTCTTACAAGTAAGTTATTATAAAATATGTGCAGATCCATTTGGGTGTGGCCTCTTAGGACAGGAAGTATTTGAATAAAGGTGATTCTTGGTATAGTTTCCCCTGGAAATAAAGAATCAGTTATATAGGAGCACAAGATGGAAGTATTATTTTGATGCCCCCTGGCACTGTGCTGGCTCCCTGCCCAGTAGTGGATCTGGTTTAAAGAACTGGTCTTGCTCTTTAAGGCCATGAATCCTGAAAGCCCTGACTATCTCAGGAATTGCCTCTCTCTTTCTCATTGATCATGTCATCTCCTCAGACACTGGAATTGACTGTGCCAGAAACATGTACCTGGAGAGAAAAAAGTCGTCTTGGCAGCAGGCTTGCAGATTTCCAGGTTCCTTCTAAAAGACCTTAAAATGACCACTTGCAGGCTGCAATATAATATCCATCTTGGATGGTATTTTTAAAGATGCCTAATGAAGTTAGATGTGTGAATCCCAGTGACATTTAATGGGAGTTGGGTGCACACCCTCCATAGGAACTTTCAGTTGAAAATGCCAGCCCTCTTCTAATTACTCATCCCAAAGATTAAAATACTTCTAATCATTTTAGTTTTCTGAGTGCACCAGGAGACTATCGGGAGAATTAGCCCAGGGGTAAATGGATATTTTCATAGTTCTGGTAGAGACTCAGTAATGGCTGTGTTATGAACAGAGGAAAAACCAAGACATTCTATCTTCAACCTCTCAGGATCAGGGATGGTTTTGGACTACGATGAGCACATTGTTGGTGTATAACAGATAATAATAATTAATGAATAATGGTAAAAAAATTAGAAAAACTGCTCAATTTTTTCATTCAAAAACACTTTTATTTGGACAGGAGCCTTTTTGTTCAATGATTTTCTGCAGAAAATTTTCATTTCATTCACAATTTTCTGGATTTTTGATGGAAAAAAAAATAATCTGTTCAGTTTTTGGTTTTCATTTTTCTTTTTCTCCCCCCTTTCTTTCCTTTCCCCATTTGGAAAGGAGGAAAGAACAGGAAAAACAAAAAATTATTTAAATTTTTTGATTAAAAAAAATCCACACAAAATATTCTCATGAAAGTAAAAAATGTCCATGAAACACAATGACCACTTTTCAATCAGCTCTAAAAGATAAATTGAATGCAGGTCTACACTACAGGATTAAGTTGACCTAAGTTACACGATGTAGTTTAGGTCAACTTAATCCTGTAGTGTAGACCTGCATTCAATTTATCTTTTAGAGCTGGTTGAAAAGAGATACTGAACTGGTGATCCATAAGGAATCTGACTAGCGGAGCATATTTGTGACCTGCAGACCTAGTTGAAACTCTCCCGTCAATTTACCTTATGCTTCTCGTTCTGATGGAATACTGGAGTTGACAGGATAGCAATCGGCGGTCGATTTAGTGGGTCTTCCCTAGACCTGCTAAATTGACCCCAGGTGGATCAATCACTGCAGCATTGATCCATGCTCTGAATGATGAGCAAACCCAGCTCCTCATCACTCTCTGCTTACAGGAGATCAGGAACTAATGTTTCCCCTTTACTCTTGGGAAGAGTGGCAACTTCTCCTTACTATTTTCCTCTGTTCAGCTAGGGAGCAGTAGGGAATGGGATAATCTCCTTGGAAGGCAGCATTTGGTACCTGTCTGCTAGGAGATAATTGCAGCATTCCAAGGGGATTAGCACAGTGGAACTTTATTATAGCAGAGTGAAACTGCACCGGCTATCACTCACCAGATGGATGTCAGACTGTTTGTCACAGTAGACTCCAAGCACAGAATGGAAGACATGAGGATGAGCTGCAGATGAAATGTGGCCTAAGCTACCCTCTCTGCTTCAGAAGTGGGTGCAGACTTTCTCACTCACTCGCTGCCTTACTTCAGAACTTTTTCTCAGAATTCTCGTGTATAACTAAGTTTCTTGAGGCTCAATCCCAGGCCCATTGAAGTCACTGGGAGTCTTTCCACTGACTTCATTGTAGTTTGGCTATGGCCCTTCCTGCCTTGTGGCCCTACCAACTTCCAATTAAATTCAATGAGAATTTTAAAAAACCCATCCACTGAAAAATTGAAGCTTCCCTATGAGAGGGGTGAAAGGCTGTTGAAATAAACTATGCAAACGAGGACATTTTGTCCAGTTCACTGCAATTACAGTTTCCCTGTAGTTGGGTTCAGTACAGGCAGGGGGTATTGTATTGTGCGTATCTATAGATTTAGATCTAACGTATGTAGAGAAAGAAAGGTAGAAATTTAGCAAACAAATGCAGAGAGGAATGTGCTCTGCAGGTCACAAATATGCTCCGCTAGTCAGATTCCTTATGGATCACCAATTCAGTATCTCTAACTGTGAGTGAACGAGCAAGCTGACAGTTAGTACTGTTGCAAGCCAAGTGTGTTCTGCAACATAAAAATAAAGTGGTCCATTTTCCTTTCTATAGGTCCAAAGGCAGAATCAAGCCATATAATGTGAGTGATGTAATTGTCTTGTAGAAAGTGCTGAATCTCATTCAGATGATCACTTACTTGTAGTGAGTGGGTTAGCAATGTAATGGAAAATATCCCCCAACTTTGCTCTTCTATGACCTGTCTGTCTTAAATTGGGAAGATCCACATGTGGCAGAAATTAGAAACTATTTAAAGTCTTGCCTGGCAGTTTTATATTATACTGGTGTTAAAAGTGGTGTGTTGGCATTTAAATCACACAGTGCGAACCTCTATTTAAATCATGTTTCCTGCTGTAGAACAGTTTTTTGCTAAATATAAGTGTGTGTTGAGTTTGTTAGAACCTCAAGCAGTGGAAGTTCATGGTAGCAAAAGAGTTCCACTAAAAAACAGTAAACATTCTTTCCCAGTGTTTGGTTTTGTGAAGAAGAAAGTTGATACAACACAGTATTCAATATGCAGTACAGTCATTTTAGTAACGGGAGGGGGACATTTCTCTAGGTCTTTTAATGACTTTTCTACTTTAGTTACTGCTTCCCTATCAGTACAGAGCTCTAATAATACTCAGAAGGCAGAACTGTGTCTTGATTTACAACCCACTGAAAGGATGTAGATCAGGAGAGAACTTCCCCCAAAATTTCTAAATTGACTGAAGACATTTGGCTGATGGTGGTGAAAAGCTGCAATTTGGTACAGTACACGTTGAATGTATTGAGTTTGAGGCTGTATGCGTGGTTTGGGCAGTTTACATCCAGCATGGCCATTCTTTGCACAATGGACACTGTTTGTAAGCTGCACACTATTTAGTCTTAGAAGAGTGCTCTCTCAATTCCCTGACTGTTTTGTGAAGCAGCTTAAAAGTTTGGTTGTTTCAGCACTGCTCAGAAGAACTTTACCGAACAAAATTGTTGCTTGCTCTAGTTAACTATAGGGAGGCAGAGTGGTCTAGTGCTAGAGCACTGCACTGGGACTCAGGAAACCTGTGCCCTGCTCCTGGGTCTGCTGCTGGCTGACTGGCTGACATGTCACCTCTCTCTGCCTGCTCCCCTCCTGTAAGCGGATATTTATCTCATTTGTGCAGTGTTTTGAGATCGACTCATGAAAAGTGCTGAGAACTGTGTACTACTGTCTCTTTGAAGAAGACGAGCCCCGTAGTAGCTTTGGACAGTCCTGGTCCAAAGTCCTAGAATTCACAATCAGTGAAGAATCGGGGATCTAATTATTACTGCTATTTGTATTACAGGATTATCAAGAGCCCCACTGAGCTAGGCACTGTACGTACAATTAGCAAGAGACAATCCCCGCCCTGGAGACCTTCTGGTCTGTTTCCCCTCCCATTCTTTATCTGTAAACAGGCATGGAACAGTCTGTGTCAGGTCACACAGCAGATCAGTGGTAGAGGAGCGGAGTAGGACACAGAGTGAGAGTCAGCTCAGTGCCTTAAGCATCGGACAGCTCTGCCTCAAGTTAGTAGGCCCTAAAAGATACAGTTTATCAAACACCTAATACGTTGAGGCTGATGTGAAATTTGGAACCCCCAAACTGAGTCTGAAGACATACCTGTAGTGGGGAGCAGAAGGGCTGGCACCCCTGAAATGGAGGCCTGGCTATGTTTCCATCCCCGTCTGGGGCCAGTGGAGGTTAGAGCGGGTCCCAGAGGATGGGCTGTAGTGGGCTCCACAGCTCAGGAGTGGCTGCCGGGAAACAGGTAGCCTTTCCTCTCCCAGACACCATGGGTCCCGGTGAAGATACCTGACCTGGGCCAGAAAGCATGTGCCCGAGCTGCTGGGGTGGGGGACAGGGCATTGGTACCTGCAGGAAAGACAGGTTGCCAGACTCCAAAATGGGGGGAGCACTGGGAAGCAGCCACCAATACGGGAACTGCCAGGATGCCACTTCCCAGCCCGGAGCCTGCTGCCTTCCCCCCTCTCTACCTGCCAAGTCTCAGTAGCTCTCATCCTCTTGATTCCCTTTCTCCGACCCCTGCACTCTTCACCTCCCCAGCAGCAGGGAGACACGGTATGTGTGAATGAGGGAAACACATAGCGCAGACCAAAAGTACACCCAGTACTTCTGAAAATGAAAACTGTCCTAAATCAGTAACATAGCAGTTAACATAAATACTTGACAAGCCTATTTACAGGAGAGAACACAGTGATTGCCATGACAAAGTTGTTAATTAGTAGTTAATGAGTAATTATTGTTACTGTAGTATTGTAGTATTGCTTATACCCTGACAACCCTAATTGGGATTGGTAATGGTACCCGCTCTGATTCTGTCATGCAGATACACATGTTGATGATTGTGAATACTCCCCTCCCCCCCCCAACCTATAGCCGGGAAGACACTTTTACTTCTTCTTTTATTTGGGCTCACTGTGAATGTATTTTATTTTCATGATTTAGCAACGTTGTCTGGAGACATCCATCTCCTGGAATCTCCTAATAAAAGACTGGAGTGATGTTGGCTCCTGGTATTGGAAATGAACATCCGTAGGTCAGACAACTGCCCTTTTTTCCAGCATTTCTTGTTGATCTTGAAGGAGAGGCTGTCTCTCCGTTCCCTGCTATATTATAAGGACCAGAAGAGCGTAACTAATGCGTATTGCTAGAGAGAATTAAACCTATAATAAGTTTGTGACACCTCCAATATCTAACAGTTCTACTTAAGCTACATGTAAAAGCAGAATCTATTATTGTGAGTGTAAAAGTAGAATCTATTACTGTGAGTGTAAAAGCAGAATCTATTACTGTGAGAATATTAAATGCTAAGTGCTTCAAATATGAAGCAGGTGGACAAGGCTTAGAAGAAAAATAATTTGATCTCTTTCTAATATGTGTACTCTGCACATTAGCTAAAGATGGAACATGTCAAGAATCTATAGCATTCCAGATACTTTTGAAATCAAAGGACAAAAGAAAAAGGAAATAAATAATAATAATAAAAAAATTGAAAGCAACATGCCTGCATGAAATGATTGTACCTATGTAATAGTTCTCTGTGGGCCTCCACTACCTACACTAAGT
This sequence comes from Lepidochelys kempii, assembly GCF_965140285.1. Taxonomy (NCBI): domain Eukaryota; kingdom Metazoa; phylum Chordata; order Testudines; family Cheloniidae; genus Lepidochelys; species Lepidochelys kempii. Next base: position 34,996,972 of record NC_136391.1, on the reverse strand, counting down.
AGTAACTTACCACAAGCAGTTTCAATGGTTTCTAGGGGACTGTTCAAAGAGTAAGGTATTACTCAGTGTGAGTAGAAGAGGTGGAATCAATGTGATCAACTGGTGGACTTAAAAGGCAATTCTCTTAAAAAAATTGCAGATGGAGATACTTTGTCATCTTGTTTTGAATTGCTAGAGTCAGTCCAAAGGCTGTGCATCAGTAAGAGGAATGGTGTTTTGGTAGCCTACGTCTACCTGCTGTTGTAATGCTTGTGGAAGTATTATACTGCTGCTAAAGTAGAAATACTTCAGGAGTAAGTCTCCAGGGAACAGCTGGCAAAAAACCACAAGATTTACTGTATCTTAAATGGAACCTGCTGCTTGGTTGAAAATCAGAGGTAGTACAATTGTTGCTGATCCTGGGAACTTGGATGCAAAGATCTAGTCTCTCTCTCTCTCTCTCCTCATCTTATCCTGAAAGAATCTGATCAGACAAACCCAGAGAAGGGGCAAGACAGTTTTACATGGCTTTGTACCACCCCTGCCAGAAGATAGGGTGTGGGTAGGTAGTGGTGTATTTGATGTATCATAGCACGTGTTGAGATGTGTAATTACAGCAGTAGGTGAAAAATGCAGTTAGTGCTCTGGATATAAATGGCAAAATATGTCATTCTTAGAGTCTTCTAAAGTGAAGTTTTTTCTTGATATGATTAACCCTCTCTGGGAGAATGGAGTATCTTAAGGCTTGTCTACACGGTGCCACAGTCTGGACTATGGAGGTGTAAAGTGCAGAGCGCTTAATGTCTTGCATTCTAACTGGTCCATGTAGACCCTGCTGGTGCAGACTAAAAGGTACTTAACTCTTTTTAACATAGCCCTGGTTCAAACAAGATGACATCAAGGTGAACTAAGTAACTTTTAGTTTGCACCAGCAGGGTCTACACAAGCCACTTAGACTGCAATCCGTTGAGTGCTCTACATTTCACACCACCATAGTTCAGACTGTGGCATGATGTAGACAAGCCCCCGGTATAGAAAAATGGTTCTCAACCTCTTTCATAGTGGTACTCCTGAGACTCCCCTCTCATCTCTTTGGTGTCCATCTGGGTAGCAGATAGCAAGTGTAAAAAATTGGAACGGGGATAATAGGTGCCTATATAAGAAAAAGCCCCAAATATCAGGACTGTCCCTATGAAATCGGGACATCTGGTCATGCTACATCTAGGAATCCCCTCCCGTTTAGCAATATGGAAAAATTAGGGTAATCACAACCCCATAACCTGTTCATGACCTGAGAACCCCCTGTATGTCACAGGTTGTCTTTGCAGTTTTGTGTGACATGTAGAATTTGACTTCACCTTTTCCTTTAATGTAGAGCATAGGTGGTTTTGCCAAAGATTGCTCTTGGCATTTGCTCTACCCTTTCTCCATTGTGCAATTACTGGAATACCCTTTATGCATGGTTCAGGTATGTAGACAATTAACTTCATACCATACCTGGTTAAATGACTACAGCACCATTCCACCATTTCCATATGAACCCAAACAACTAGAAAATAGTGGATGAGCTAGTCATCAGAATCAGCAAGTAGAGCTTAGCTCTTTTATCCATGGAGTGCTTGCCAATGCACTCATGTAGAGCTTTCTGCTGTTCCAAGAGCCATTTGTGCATATAATAATTAAAGTTCCAATGATCTGGAACAGCTTGATTCAGCTATTGTTTTGGCAGGTGGTTGAGCCGCTGAAGCATATTCAAACCGTGTTAGCCTTGATAAAGTAGCCACAGATTATATGCATGCCTGAAATTTTGGTATTGTTACAAGCAGTGAGAAATCAAGGGCGAGTCCACCAGCTATGCATACATAGCTATCATTGACGGCACATATATTACTTGCATGAATGAGTGATGGGAATGAGGGGGTGTGAAATACGTTATTCTGCATTTAATTTATTATAGAAGTGGGATATTTAATCTTTCCTCTATATACGTTGACATGTAATATACCTAGTGTTATCCACAAACCTGATTACCTGTGGGACTGTGCTTTTTACATGAGTCTAGATGTAAACACATCAAAAAATGAGACAATATCTTTTTACCCAGAGCCCAGGTTTACCTAGCCTTAAAGACCTTCCTTATTTCTTTGATTGAATGTTCTGGGCCTGGATTTGCAAAGTTCCATGAATGGGAAAATTCAAGTTCGCCACTGGATGCCAATTAAGAACTAAAGAACTACATTGAGGTCTTAGGTCGCTTGCTAAATATTGTGGCCACTCTTATCTGAGCAAGTAAAGTTCCCACCTGGAAAGTTTTGGGGCTTTGATAGACTTGCCTTGAGCGGGTGCAGTTTTTCTGCCGGGTTGCATAAGTGGTGAAGGCATCCTGCAGTCCCTTGCCCAAGCAATCTTCCCTAAGGCCAATGGGAGTTTTGCTTAACTAAGGTCTGCCAGCTCTGACATGCCTGAATTCCAGACCTATTCCATGAGAGTTATAGATATGAGCATAAAAATGACTTTCTGATGGGGAAGCAAAGGGAAGCCACAAGTGTGGTCAAGTGCCCCGCCCCAGCAGTGTGGGTGCGTTGTCTCAGCCAGCAGAGAGATAAATAACTGTGGGAGGGTGAGGGGGTGGAACAGGGCTGAGGATGCCTCGGCTGGTGCCGGGTCAGATGCACTCCCCATGCATCTGGACCCTCCATACCCAGACCTCCCTCCCATACATGGAACTTTGCAAGTGGAGCCCCTGCACCCAGACCCTCCCTGCTGAGCCCTACCTCCTGCACCTGCACAAGGTAGGGCTGGGGATGCTGGCAGGTGGCTTCTACCCTGTGCCAGGTTCAGCTGCTAGTCCATAAAATTCCCCTGGCTCTGTATCCCCCCAATTTCCTGTTCCTATCAGTCATCCTGTATGGGGGGAGGGGGTCACTATATGGGAGCCACTCCCCTGTTCACACAACCCCCATGCATCTGGACCCCCCATATCCAGACCCAACCCCCATGCATCCGGCTCTCTCCACTGAGTCCCATCCCCTGTACTCAGACCCCCCCCAGTGAGCCCCACCCTCCTGCATCTTAACCCTCACCCCTGCACCCAGAGCCCCCTGCTGAGCCCTCTGCACTCAACCCCCCACCCCAACAAGCCCCACCCCCTATGCACTTGGACCACCCTGACAAATCCCCCAGCACCTCCCAGCTCACCACCCCACTGATCCCCATCCAGCTGTATGTGGATCCCGCACCCCACCAAACCCCTCTCCTCTAATACCCGGACCCTCTTGCAGAGCCCCATACTCCCACACCCAGACCCCCATGCTGAGCCCCAACCACCTTCACCTGGACCCCCCATCCTCATACCTGGAACCTCCATACATCCACATCCCCCACTGAGCTGCCCGCACTCAGATTGTCCCACACAGAACCCTCTCACCCCACATCTGGATCTCCCCACACTATGCCCCTCCACACTTGGATCCTGCCTGCCCTAGTGCTACTGGTGCAGAGGGGCAGGGCTTGAGGGGGAGGTGGGTTTCTGTGTCAGGCCCAGACCTTGTGCTCTGTCAGGATCGAGTGCAGCCTCACCACCGAGTCCATGTCCTGGGGAGGGGAGGGCTGCAGGGTGATCTCCCACCTCTCTGCAGCCAGTGGCCTGTGTTCCCCACCACCAGGCTGGAGCCTCCACATTTAAAGTTATTGCCAAATAAAACATGCAGAATTTTAAACTACTGTGCGCAGAATTTTTGTTTTTTTGGTGCAGAATTCCCTCAGGAGTTCTTCCTAATGTCACATGGGAAGGCTGTGATGGAGCAGGGACTTGAATTTTGGTCTCCCAAGTCCTGGGGTAGTGTCTTGACCAATGAACCATGCTCACTCTCCAACTCTCTTTAAATAGAGCTCTTTTGGTGATGATTACTGATTGCTGATGATGAGTGAAGTGGGCTGCAACTTATTTACAGTTGCCCTTTGGTCCGTCTTGCCTTGCTAGTATCAAGATGGCTTCCTGCAGAATGCGGATTGGAAATGCCAATGGTCATTGGAGTCTTTTAAATGACATTTTCTGCTTTTAACCCAGGATATCAAGTGTTTCTTATTCTGCAAACTTGGGTAGGGCCGGGCAGAGGAAAACAAGTGGAGATTTCCAGTAAGTCTGTTTGCCGTCTGAAAATAATAAAAATATAGCTGCAGAAAGGATTATTCGCCTCCTGAAATGACTATACTGCTTAACGAGGTCAGTCACATCTCGGCATGCAACTTACAAGATAAACAGAACTCATTTTACCGTTTCTTCTCTACAGTAAAGGAAGTCCCAAACAAGTAGGGCAGTCCCAGTGCAAAGAATGCGTGCACAAGCCTCTTTGGCCTTCGCAGAGGGAACCGTGTCTGAGTCATGAATCATGGAGAAAGGGCAGAGAGACAAAAGCAGCTATGCAGTTTGGCAAAATAATTTCTTTGCTTCTTTCATGAGGTTCGAGCCACCGTGCACATTGTCAATACAAATACGACACAAAGGGCAGCTGATGTTAGCAAGGAACAGAGCAGAAGAAAAGAGGAAAATGATGTCCAGTGAGCTGTAGCTCTGCATTGCTGCTTGATTGTCCGCTTGTACATGTACACTATCTGTGGTCCTGCCGTTAACTTCATGGCCTGGCGCCTGGTCTACACGTTGATGCATTTAATCACGTATTCTTGTTTGTGCCAAAATATTTTGATGATGCTATTTGGAACTCAAACAGTGCCACTCTGCTTGCTGAAATCGAGTGATACCGTGAAAGAGAAGAGACATCAGTCCAAGGTTATTATTCCTCTTGGTGCCTTGCTTAACCAGTGTGCAGTTGGATGATGTTAGTTACACCCGGTTACTCTTTGCAATGCTGCTTGCATGGCTATCTGCTTTTGATACAGTGTTGGCATTTAGAAAGGTCAATAGGGCAAAAGTGGGCAAGCTGTGTTTTTTGACACTGAGGAGAGCTGACACTCAGTATAGGGACTACTGCCTGACAGACAAGTGAGCATAGTGCACCCATACAGATCTGCTTGAGAAATTGCAGTGGGAACATACTGTCTTTGTTCACAAGGATATAGTAGGGCCTTCCTTTAATATTAGGACCAAATTGTAATATTAAAATCCTAGAGCTAGATCCTTGTGTACGGGGAGACTTTGGCAAACCAGTAAAGTGCCTGAAACACTATGGCTTATTGCTAAAAGCAGCCAAGTCAGCAGGCTGTAAATAGCCAAGTCAGCAGGCTTAGCTTAACCAAGGCAGGAGGAGAGGGAGGCTTTTGGGTGCCACAGAAAGGGCAGCTTGACCCCGCATCCTTCCTGATAAGAATTGTGTTGAAATGGCTGATACATGCATCTTAGAAGAACAGGATGTGCCCCAGGAATGTCTATTGGGGCCTCAAGGCTGCAAACTCTGGAAAAACCCACACCTGGTTAATCGATAATCAGAGCCTTTTGCTTGCCCATTGGAACTTCTTGCTTAACAAGTTTTCTTTAAGGCGCATGTCATTCTATTACTAATGTATAAATAAGGAGGGAAAGTTTGAGGTGGTGGGACTCTTCAGGACTGGACTCTCTCTCTGGATGCATCTTGTGTTTCCCACCGGCAGACGGGCTGCCGCTGTGCCACTTGAGAGCCACACTCAGCTTTGGTAATTATCAAGGGTTGGGGGTGTTTTACTAACCTGTTGCAGATGTGTGTATAGGTGCTTGAGACTAAGTAAAGTTTAGCTTTAAGTGAAAGCATTCTTGTGTTGTCCTGTTTGTGCCAGCCATCTATCGGTCAGACGGCCGTGTCTCCCCTGATCTTTTTCCTGACACCACCTCGCACAGAGTAAAAGTTACCAAGAGCTTTGGGTTGAAAGAACCCTGGGTAACACGTGGGCGTGCTGAACTCTGCTTTGTGTAGGACCAGAGGAGAGGGGAGGGTATTTTTGAGCTACCTTCCTGATCCTGGGGCCATTTTTCACCTGGCACAATTTAGAGCAACCCCCGTTGGGTACCTAAAGGGGAGCTGGACTCTTTAGAAAGGCTAGCTGCAAGCTGTGGGTACTGAGCATTAGAAAATCTGACCCTTAACTCTTGTAAAATCTACTACTGGTCAAACATTTTCTGCTGGAATGTTTTTCCATTGGAAAATGCCATTCTGTCAAAATCAGAAGCTTCCTCAGGAACATGTAGATTTTAAAGAAAAGTTATTTAAAAAAAAATCAAAACAAAGCATTTTGACATTGTCAAAATTGTCCGTAGCCTCATTTTCAAAATGGAATGTTTCAATGTTTTGTTTTTGAAATAACTTTTCTTTTCAAAATTTATTTTATTTTATATTTAAAAAATTGAAATCAAAATGAAATGTTTTGATTTTTATTAAAACAAACTGTTTGAGCCAAAATGGAATTATTTTGAAAATTAAATTTCATGGGAAATCTTGTCTTTTCATTCCAATTCAAAATGAAGAAAAATAAAAGAAAATTAAAGATGTTGGAATTTTTCCACAGAATGGAAATTCTGATTCCCAACTAGCTCTGGTAAAATCCTTTTTAACACAAAATCTGAGTACGGGGCTTTGAAACTAGTTGCAGGTTTCTTCTTTAATGTGGATGGATTTTTACGATCAAGGATAGATTGTCAATATTGTTTTGATAATTGATGCAATATTTTGGAAACTGCAGATTTTTCTTGAAAGCATAACAAGTATATATACACTCCTTATGCTTTTCAAAGCAGGATTCTAACTATTAATTTTTGATGCAAGGGCTGGCCTTGCTTTTGTTGAAATGCTCATTGGTGGAAGCCTTGGAGTGCTTTGTCTGTCTTTTGTCAGCACTTGTTTTACAAAATCTAGCTAGTATGTGACCAGATGATTTGGGCTGAGGCTGTGGAAATTTCATCCCCAAAGAAGTGGTGATCAGAGAAGTTCTTTCTTTATCCCAAGCATATGTATTTGCTATACATGGCTGCACATGGATAAACCCCTCTACCTTCCCTAAGGCTTCTGGCCAAAGAACTTGCTTCCTTACCAGGGACATAATTAGTAACTGCAGGGGATAATGGTAGTATCCTCTGTACTACACACATTTAATTTCTATTAAATTGCTACTTTCTTGTCTTCCTTTTATTCTGCCACAGGCGCCTGCCTCATCTCCGTGTCAGAACCATCCCTGTCATGCTTAGCTACCACTGCTGTCATTTCTCTTGCAATCACCTAAGGAAGTAAGATGAAGTTTAGGAAGTTAAAAAGATCAGGTCTCAGAGTAGCAGCTGTATTAGTCTGTATCCGCAAAAAGAACAGGAGGATTTGTGGCACCTTAGAGATGAACAAATTTATCTGAGCATAAGCTTTCATGGGCTACAGCCCACTTCATCGGATGCATAGGATGGAACATAGAGTAAGAAGATATAGATATATATACACATACAGAGAACATGAAAAGTTGGAATTAGCCATACCAACTGTAAAAATCAGGAGAACACAATCAGTCTCGCTGTACTGCCAGTGAGCAGGCAATCAGCAGGTAGCTTGGCTGGGTTGTTTGTCACTTAATGGAAACCTCTCCTGCCTGTGTTTTATATCACTAGTTGCTGTGCTGAAACATCTAGTAAGGCAGTTTTCATTTTAAGATAGGGCTTTTGGGCATAACAACCCCCCCCCCCAAAAAAAAAACCCAACTACCAGCTCGTTTCTCCTTTGATGATGCATCAGAGGAATTTTCATCACAGAGTGAATTCTATTTTCATGCGCTTGCTCATCCTACATTCCCTAGAGTGGGCTGTGCCTCACTTGTACTGTGTACAAATTTCTCCCTCAAACGGAAGAAAGAAATCAACTTTATTTGGAGCAATTTACTTCACACAAAAACAGTGCTTCATCCCAAAACCAGGGTGAGAGCATGGATTTGATTGTGACATAAAGAAAAAAAATATGCTTTAGAAATAGCAGAGAGGAACTGCTGTTAGGACTCACAGAAGTATGTTGCTGCGATTCCTTTTTTCCCTTTTCATGCCCACAATAAAGAGGAAAGAGGAATAAAGTTCTATCTCCGTGAAAAATGCAGAAGTCTAAAAAAAGATGCAAATTTAAATCCACAAAATACAAAAACATGAAAAAATTAAAGGCTTCATTGCAACATTAATTTGCGCACATATCTCTTACTGAGACACTGAATTGCAATGGAACTTGAGCCCATAACGCCTTCCAGCTCCTTGGAAAATCCCAGTGTAAAAGTACTACCTCTGTACAATGTGGGTGAATTAATTTTGGATTGAACAACCATAACCTTTCAGGGCCAAATTCACAGCATATGTAAGCAGGTGCAACTTCTGTTAGAGGTGATGGCACCTGATTCTGTGGTGCTAAGCTGGTGTAAGTGGGCATGAGTCTAATGCAGATAAAGTTGGTGTAAAGTTAGGGGCACAGTCAAATGTACCTCTTACTGTTAAGAACCTGTGTCACCTCTGAACTTTCAGTTGAAACTCAGAGAAGACAGTTAATACTGAACAATTGAATGAAAGAACCCCACTGAGTTATAATGAAATTCAACTTACAAGCTCCACCATAGTATTCTCCCAATGGATGCTAGTGGGAAACACCCATGTGCTACAGGTACTCTTTAGTTTGTGATAGTTTGCTACTTTGAATATGTGGGACGGTGAAGAATGAGGCCAACTTTCTGTAGTTGGTGTTCATTTATGTTCAACACAGTGATGTCCTTAGCCTAGAAGTGTGTTTAAAAGTGTTAAACTGAATATTTTTTCCCAAGAGAATTGGGAGGAATAGTTCTAAATTGAACAGATTGGGGGCATCCATTCTGACCGACCAGCACCACGACTCTGGGAAGTATGAGAGTGTGCATGCGGGGATACGGTGTGAGACAACGGGTATGTCAACAGAACATAGAAAAGCCTGTGGCTGGCCTGTGCCTGCTGACTCAGGCTTGCAGGACTTGGGCTGAGGGGCTGTTTTATTGCTGGGTAGATTTCTGGGCTCAGTTCTGCGATCTTTCCACCTTGCAGGGTCCTAGTGCTTGGGCTCCAGCTGGAGTCTAGATGCCTACACAACAATGAAAGAACCTGCAGTCCAAGCCCCACAAGACCGAATCGGCTGGCATGGGTGTCTAGTTGTTGTGTAGACATAGCCAAAGGGGTTTGGTGAAATATGGGGAGAGTACTGGTCTTTTCGCTATGACTGGGAGTGTGGGGGGCTTTTCCCCTTAATGGTGAAAATTGCTGGAGAGTCAGAGAAACCAAGTGCAAAAGGGGTTCAGAGCACATCAAGACTAAGGAGAGCACTGCTGAGAAAGGAGAGAGAGAGAGAGTCCTGCTCAGGGAAATTAACAACATCCCTGGAAAAATTACTGTAGGCGGCAGTTTTGGTCCATCTTCCTTATTTTGTTCAGCTGCTGAGGTTGTATAACATTTCAATCCCTTATTTCTGTTAAGAGTGAGACACTTTCTTTCAGGATTATAATGTGCAGCTTTATGGGAAATTTATGTGTCTTTACCGAAGTCTAACTGAGGCTTTGCTAGTGAGAGAGACAAAGATGTTCAACAATTACCTTTAAACCCCTTAATGAACTACTTTTGCCAAGCCAGGATTGCAAGCCATAGATGAGCTTTTATTGTTGAGACTGGCTTCTACAGCTGAGGAAGGAATGGGTGATTATATATACAGTTAGGAAATCAATCATGAAGAATAACAATTCTAGGAATTATTGTCTAGGTTCTCTGCAGACCATAATTATACCCTTTAATGCATGATCATGCAGACCTTCTGCAAGCAAATTTCCCATTAAAGTCAATGTGATATTTGCTTGCTCAAGAACTGCGACACTGGGCCATTAGCATGCATTGATTTACAGGCTTCATTCTGCACGTGTTAGGTACACATAGAATCATAGAATAGCAGGGATGGAAGGGACCTCAGGAGGTCATCTAGTCCAACCTCCAATCCCCAATTTTTGCCCCAGATCCCTAAAGGGCCCCCTCAAGGATTGAACTCACAAGGCTGGGTTTAGCAGGCCAATGGTCAAACCACTGAGCTATCCCTCCCCCATGTGATGTACAACATTTAGAAATGGTAGTTTTGAGCTTTCAGTGTCCAAGTTTGCCTCTTCCCTAGAGGTCTATCATTTTGGGGGTAAATAAGGGCAATGCTGCCTTGTTCTCCGGACCATTAAGATGAGTCAGCGCACACGGTTCCTTGGCTCAGTTCACCCACCCCTGCTTTTGAATGATCATCTTCAGAACCTGCTCCAAAGGAATATGACTTTCCTGGGGTAGGAAAGATCACCATAATGCAAGGTCCTAAAGAGGGAGAAGAGAAAGCAAATGTAGGAGAAAAAGTGCTGAGGTTCCTGAGTGTCAATCTGGGTGAACGGGAGAGATTGGGATGATCAAAAGCTTAATAGCAAAATGGATCAGATTATAGAGGCTGAACAGGAAGGACACCGTTGAGTTGTCCTGAATCTTTATATTCAGGCTTCAGCAGTTATTGAAGATTTTTACTACATTTGATACAGGAAGTGGATAGTAGTGGAATAGCAGAGGGGAAGTCAATAGCAGAGATAAGTTTTTGGCAAATATTCATTGGTTCACAAGTAAATTTCAATTCCACTGCTTTTGCCACTTTCTCCATGAATATCTGAGTAGGGCAGATCAAAACATTTCCATCTGAATTTTTTTTCAATGGAAAATTGGGGTTTCTGTGAAACACATTTCAGTGGAGAATTTCTGCTTTCCTCAACACTTTTTTTCATCAGAAAACTGAAAAATGGAACATTTGGCAGGATTTTGGTAGTCTTTCTTTTTTTTTTTTTTGATGAAAAGTTGAAATTTTATGTTGATGGTTTTGATGGGAAAAAAAAAGAAACAAACAAAAGTTATTAGTCCCCAAAAATTCCATGGGGGGCAGGGGATGAAGATATTTTCTGACAAGTGCTATATCTGAATGCTGAAGTTTTGCTAGCATAAATACTCAGGGTAACACAGATTTTTAGATTGAACGTTCAAATATTCACTGAAAACAAATTTCAGATTTGTGTATTAAGTTGTCAAAAGTGCAAGTTATGCCATGCTTAATTTGGGTCAGGGCTGTACCCTGACACCTTTAAGCTTGGCAGTTCATCGCCCCTGCATCTCTGGGCTTGCTGCATCAGTTATGAGAGCAAAAAAATTGCTTGAGCCCCGGCACCTCTTTCAATACAAATGAAGCACTTGAGGTTATGATTCATACTAAGTTGGTGCATATGGGTCACATGGACTATTTCTATTCCCTGACTGGATGGTGTCTATAACTAACCAACATATCACAACTTTCAGCTGATTAAAATGAACGTATAATTCAAAATTTGGGCTGTGCTTCATTACATAAGTTACAAAGTGAACTGTGTGTTTCCCTGTAATATTTGCAACTTGCAATTCAAATGATCTGCAGAGCCAAATTATTCATGCAAGTAACTTCCAAATAACTGTGAATAATGAATACATTCAACAAATTTGTGGTCAAAACATGGATGGTTAGCAAAGGGGAAGGAGTAGGCAGGATGCTAGAATCCTGCATGTGGGATGTTCACACCTGGGGCTTCTTCTGTGCTGTTACGGGAGTTGTGAGGAGGAGGCAAAGAAGGTGTAAAGCTTGGCTGGTGGATGGACAAATATATAGATTCCCTGGCCTCTTCCTCTAGCAGAATGTGGAAGCAAACCAAACTGAGGCTGTTTTAGTCTGGATGCTGCAGAACTTGCTGATGCACTAGCTTAAGGGTAGTGGAGCCAGCCTGTCCCCTTACTGTTGCTGAGTTCTCACGGATCAATCCCTGTATTTGGGCTTGGCCCAAGCTTTACCTAGGGCCTTGTCTGCACTCAGGACTAACCCCAATTCAGCAGTCTGTGGCCACCAGCTAGTATAGCTGCACAGGCTCTGAACTCTAATCATAGACAGCCACAAGCTGGGGTTAGCCGTGATTGAATTTACGGGGGTTTGTTCCACCAGTGCAGCTACACTTCTCTTGGTTACTGATTGCTGAACCAATGCGATCCTCCATCATAGACAGGGCCTTATTAGAAGAGTTTATGAATCAATCATTCCCATCAAACGTGCTATCTTGAATCATGTTGCTTGGTTGCTAACCATTCTGCTCATTGTATTGTCTCCACTTTTATGAAAAACGTGCTTTCACAATAACAAAACCCAATAAAAAGTAATTTAAAAAGTAAAATACACAGAGTATATATCTATCTGTGCAGCAATATTGGCACGTTTAGCTGTCTTGACTTTGCAATTCCCCCAAATGTATTATAGCTTAACTCTACTGAGCCAACCTCCTCTGAGAGCAAAAAGATCTTATTAAGGAATGCAAAGTTCTTGTGTTTAAATTGGTTTTAGTTTTAGCCCCTGGAGGAAAAGAGGCCTAATGTTCCCAGCTACCAATAAGGGAATATTTTCTAGTTCTACAACATGCCAACCCTTGAGGAGGAAAATAAAAATCAAAGCATTTTCTTGAAACCAGAGTTTCTTTTCCTTTTGTTACATTGCTTTGGTTGACCTTGACAGAGAAGGTTTTGACCAACCACTTCACCGGGTCAGGATCAACAACTGCTCCTATTACACAGCGAATGACAAATCTTAGGCTTGGCTGCATGGTGCTTTCGGGTGCACCATCAGGGGCGTACAGTCTAATTTTCACGGTATGTTGTGCACTTACTGGCCCATGTACACCCTGCTGGCACACGCTAAGAGTTCCCTAGTGTTTATTATTGTTGTACTTTTGAAACAAAAAGGGCTGCATTAGCTCACATTAAGGAACTTTTATGGTGCGCCCGCAGGATCCACATGGGCCCATTAGGGCACCAGACACTGTGTGCATTAGAATTTACATCCCTCTAGTGTGGACTAAAACAACGTGTAGGCAAACCATTAGTTTTACTCTTAACTCTCTCTCTCTCTCACGCACACACAATGATGCAGACACACACCACACAGGGGCACACCATACGTATAGACGTTGACACATACACATTCAGTGCCCACCATAGCACAGACGCTCACCCGGGAACACAGCCACCATAATCACTGACACAAGCCTGGGCACATACCCACAGACGTACGCCCTATGCACAATACGGAACAAATAAAGGACTGCGTTCTCTGGTATAACCCCTTGATGCCCTGAGGACAAGAGCATTTGGCCCATATAACACAGGATACATAGCTGTGACTTTCCATTTTACAGAAGACCTTCATATTGAACGTGCCTGGGACTGTCCCGCAGCTTGTGCTGTCTGTTAAGTGGTAACATTTTCAAAGCCTTCTCAGGCTTGGTTACTGTGCTATACAAGGCATTGCACAGAGGATGTTCACACCCCTGCATCCAGCCACTCCACCATCTGTCTGCTGCCAAGGGCTACAGATGAAGGCTCTGCAAATCCACTCTTCTCATTATTGATTTGTATTGCGGGAGCACTTAGGGGCCCCAATCAGGAATCAGGGCCCTATAATAAAGACTGTGGCTGCCTCAAAGAGCTTAGAAGCCATGGATAAGCAGATGTCTATATTGCAACCAGTGGGTGTGACTGCAGCTCAAGGAGACATACCCCAGCTAGCTGGCTCAGGCCCTGGATCAGTGAAGCCATGGAAGTACAAGCTAGGGTGATCAGACAGCAAGTGTGAAAAATTGGGACAGGGGATGGGAGGTAATAGGTGCCTATCTCAGACAAAGCCTCAAATATCGGGACTGTCCCTATAAAATCGGGACATCTGGTCATGCTAGTGCAAGCTAGCCCCATGAGTATTAACCCAGGATTCTGGGTGGGGTTCTACAGCCTGGGCTGACGTTCATGCTGCGGTGGCTTCACTGTTCTGGCTCAGGCTAGTGAGATTAAAGCTATCTAGGGTGTGTCGGCACAAGCTTCAATCACACACCCTGACTATAGAATAGACATGCCAGGCGGATACAACAGACACACAGGGGAGTGCAAGGTACCAGTGAGATGGTTATAACAGAATGATAAGTCATCACAGTACACCAGCCCCTTGTTTAAAGCAACAACTTTAAAGCATCTATAAGCTTCCCACTGCTATTCTGATTAAGCTTCAGTTAAAAGCTACCTCAACAAGTTGATTGATTTTTGTGGCTCCTTCTTATGGTCACTTACTGGTCTAATGTTTTCTTAACCTTCTATAGAATTTTAGTTCCAGTTCTGAGTGAAGGCACCTGTTCACATCAGGTCTAAGGGCCAGATCCTGTAACAAGATCTGCCCTCTTCTGCCCTGGCAGATCTGCTCTAATTATGTTTCCAGTTAGTGGAAATTACAACTTGTCAGAAGCACGATTAAAGTGTAAATAGATAAAGGAAAGATAATTTTTTAGCATGTCAAATTGGCCCATTAAATCTCTGTGTGTTAAGAACATAAACATAAGAGTGGCAATAGTGGGTCAGATCAATGGTCCATCTAGCCCAGTATCCTGTCTTTAGACAGTGGGCCGTGTGAGATACTTCAGAGGGAATGAAGAGAACAGTGATCCATCCCTTGTCTTCCACTCCCAGCTTCTAGCAGTCACATGGGGTTGTGTCCCTGATCTTCTTGGCTAATAGCCATTGATGGACCTATCCTCCATGAACTTATCTAATTCAGTGATACTTTTGGCCTTCACAATATTCCATGGCAATGAGTTCCACAGGCTAGCTGTGAGTTGTGTGAAGAAGTACTTTCTTTCATTTGTTTTAAACCTGCTGCCTATTAATTTCATTGGGTGACCCCTGGTACTTGTATTATGTGAAGGGGTAAATAACGCTTCCTCCACACTATTCATGATTTTATAGATCTCCATCATACCCACCCTTAGTGCTCTTTTTTCTAAACTGAACAGTCCCAGTCTTTTTAATCTCTGTACTTTTCTGATTCTAATATATCTTTTTTGAGATGGGGTGACCAAAACTGCATGCAGTATTCAAGGTGTGGGGGTACCATGGATTTATATAGTGCAATTATCTATCATATTATTTTTTCCTTTCTTAGTCATTCCAAACATGGTTAGCTTTTTTGACTACCACCGCATAGTGAGTAGATGATTTCTGTGAATTACCCACGACTCCAAGCTCCCTGTCTCACATGGTAACAGATAATTTAGACCCCATTGTTTTGTATATATATTGTTTTCAAATGAGCATTAATGTGCATTTATTAACACTGAATTTCATCCGCCATTTTCTTGCCCAAGGCAGACAAGGTGGTCACACAGTTTTGTGTGATCTCTGTAACTCTTTGCAGTCAGCTTTGGCCTTGCCTATCTGGAGTGATATTGTGTCATCTGCAACCTTTGAGACCTCACTGGTACCCCTTTTCCAGATAATTTATGAATATGTTGACCAGCGCTGGTCCCAGTACAGATCATTGGGGACCCCACTAATTACCTCTCTCCACTGTGAAAACTGACCATTTACCCCTATCCTTTGTTTCCTATCTTTTAACCAATTACTGATTCATGATTTCCCTCTTATCCCATGACTGCTTACTTTGCTTAAGAGTCTTTGGTGAGGGACCTTGTCACAGGTTTTCTGAAAGTCCAAGTACATTATATCCACTAGATCACCCTTGTTCACATGTTTGTTGACCGCTTCAAAGATTGGCAAGGAATGATTTCCCTTTACAATTGCCATGTTGACTCTTCCCCAATATATCATGTTAATCTATGTGTGTGATAATTCTGTTCTTTACTATAATTTCAACCAATTTGCCTGGTACTGAAGTAAGGCTTACTGGCCTGAAATTGCCAGGATAACTTCTGGAGCCTTTTTCTAAAAAATCAGTGTTACATTAGCTATCTGCTAGTCATCTGGAACAGAGCCTAGTTTAAGTGACAGATTACATACCACAGTTAGCACTTCTGGAAGTTCATATTTGAGTTCCTTCAGCACTCTTGGGTGAATACCATCTGGTCCTGGTGACTTCTCACTGTTTAATTTATCAACACCTCAATATGGGACAGTTCCTCAAATATGTCGCCTAAAAAGAATGGCTCAGGTGTGGGAATCTCCCTCACATCCTCACCAGTGAAGATGGATGCCAAGAATTCACTTAGCTTCTCCACAGAGGTCTTCCCTTCCTTGACTGCTCCTTTAGTGCCTCCATCGTCCAGTGGCCTCACTGATTGTTTGGCAGCCTTCTTGCTTCTGATGTCCTTAAAGTTTTGTTGTTGTTAGTTTTTGTGTCTTTTGCTAGTTGCTCTTCAAATTCTTTTTTGGCCTGCCTATTTATACTTTATAGTTGTACCTATAATTGCAAAGATCCAATTATCATACATTTTGTGAACGGAGCGATAAGGTTTCTGGATTAGAAAGTGATAAGAGATAATAATTGCTTAATAATTTCTCTTAAAAGCTATCTAAGCCAAATGTATGATTCTGATAAGAACTAGAGGCAGATGACTTTAAATCCTGATATGTCCAAGTAAACAACATGAAGAAAGAGCAGAGGTAGAAATGCCATCATTTGGTGCAGATGTTTTAAACATATAAGACCGTTACTCCTGACAGTCTACCCACACTCCTCCTATACAGTGTGTGACCAAGTTCCTGCTCTACCTTGGTGGGTCTTGCACTTATTGTCGGATTTGCTCGCCTTGGAGCTTCACGGCAGCTCTCAGCTTGGCCATTTTTCTGAACTCACAGTCCAGGTCAACTCCTCCTGTGTCTGACCAGGAGTTGGGAGGATTTGGGGGGAACCCGGGCCCTCCCTCTACTCCGGGTTCCAGCCCAGGGCCCTGTGGAATGCAGCTGTCTAGAGTGCCTCCTGGAACAGCTGTGCGACAGCTACAACTCCCTGGGCTACTTCCCCATGGCCTCCTCCCAACATCTTCTTTATCCTCACCATAGGACCTTCCTCCTGGTGTCTGATAATGCTTGTACTCCTCAGTCTTCCAACAGTCCACGTTCTCACTCTCAGCTCCTAGTGCCTCTTGCTCCCAGCTCCTCACACGCACACCACAAACTGAGGTGAGCTCCTTTTTAAAACCCAGGTGCCCTGATTAGCCTGCCTTAATTGATTCTAGCAGCTTCTTGATTGGCTGCAGGTGTTCTAATCAGCCTGTCTTAATTGTCTCCAGAAGGTTCCTGATTGTTCTGGAACCTTCCCTGTTGGGAAACGGAACGTCCCTCGCTTGCTCCTCAGCTATCTGCTTTCTATTCTTTCCTAAAGCCCCCTGGCCTGGATTTTTCTCACTTTTTGAACCTGCCTTAGTCCCCGCCGACTGGGCTAGACGCTTTTTTTGCTTTGTTTTGATTTTTTTTTTTTCGTCTACGTGCTGGTCGGCCCTCAGCTCACCGCCAGCACCCGCCCCCCCACCCCCACGCCTGCTTTCGGGTGCAGCTATTTGCCTCAGTTGAGCCCCCGGAGGAGGGGGGGAAGATTGCCGATTTTGCTGTCCAGAAGGGAGAGTGGAAACCCCCAGACCCAGCCGTTTTGCTGGCAGCTTGGACTTTACAACATTCTCAGCATGCCGAAGGCCTTGGAACACAGCCAACACAGCTGGAGAAGAAGATTTCAGAAGACAGGAGAAATAATCCAGGAGAGCTATAAATCATCGTGAAGGGGGCCGTAAGACTGAGTAATTTTCTGAATTATACTCTCGTGGGGGGGAGTTTGACTGTGGTTACTTGCGTTTGTGGCGGCACAGGGGGTGTGGCGCGGAGACCCCCACCCCCAATCCATTGGTGCCCCTAACTCCTCCACCCTTACTACAACTGTCACGGCCCTCCCGCCATCTGTCCCTGCTGGCAACCTGCCATCTCCCTTCAGATCCAGCTGTTCGCTTTGAACTTTGCCTTCCGGACCGGACATAACAGCCAACCAACCGAGACTCTTTGGACAAACGTGTGTGGATCTGCACCCCCCCCCCCGGCTTGCTTATCCCACAGCCCCTATTACTGGATCCCGATTTCTCCCCCCTCCCAGTCCAACCCCTTCGGCATTCCCCCCCCCCCCCGCCTGCAACCAGCAGGGAGGAGCGGTTACTTTGCTTTCCCCCTCCCCACTCCTCCTTCCGGTGTCTCCCCCTCTCTCTCTGCTCACAATGGCGGGGAATGAGAGGGGCGAGGCTGCTTCAACAAAATTAGTTGTCCCTCCCCCACCACCCCCCCCGCGCGACCCCCAAGGTTCCCCCCCCCCACCACTATTGTTAAGATACTTGCCACCCCCCACGCTGGGGCACTGGCAGCAGGAGGCACCGGGGTGATCACTGCTGCTGCTGCGCCCACTGCCCCCCCAGATTCTAGGAAACCCCCCCCCAGCTGGCCGGAAGGGCCAGGGCGGGATGAAAGGAAAGGGCCCCACTAAAACCATTACCCCCATCCTGGATACTTGCACTTTTTGTAATGTGAGGGAAACCCTGGCGCACGTATATTTAGAGTGTGCCAGATTGCAGCCACTTTTCCGGCTCCTCACAAATATTCTATTGTGCTTCTGGCTTCATTTCTCCCCTCACCTTTTTATCTATACACTTCCCATCCGTGGCCCCACAAAGTCGCGGGATCTCCTGGTCAACCTCCTCCTCGCCTTGGCTAAAACAGCCATTTATAAAACCAGAGAGAGGAGGTTGGCCCATGAAACGTCCTGCGATTGTGGGGCCTTTTTCCGATCCTCAGTACATTCACGTATCCGGGCGGAGTTCCTCTGTGCGGCGTCCACCGACTCCCTTGACGCTTTCGAGGAGTGGTGGGCGCTGTCCAGGGTTCTCTGCTCGGTGACCCCATCCGGTTCCCTCCGTCTGACCCTTTGATTGAGGGGAAGAGCGAGAGACGCCAGCCCCAGCCGTTGCCGCTGTGGATACCATCATTCCTGTCATCTAGGAGGGGTCCTATAATACATGGGTGTCTACCCCCCCCCAAACCGCCCACCCCGCAGCCGTGCCCCTCTTACCGGGCACTCTCAGGAGAGGGAGGATCGGTGACACTGGGCGCGGCACTAGGTAACTCGAGAGGGTGGAAGATCACGAGTGTCGAGGAAGCCCCCCCGCTCTAGGCCACCAGGTAACTCAGGAGGGTGGAAGACCACGAGTGTCGAGGAAGCCCCCCCGCTCTGGGCCCGGGCTAGCCTGAACACTTCTCCCTCCTGAAAGCTGCTGTGTTATACCTTCTGTTTGCATTGTTTTGTTGCATAGTTGTTTTGTTTCCTTTGGTAATTTTGTAAGTGTTACCAATAAACTTCTTTTCTGTTTCCAAAAAAAAAAAAAAAACCTTCCCTGTTACCTTACCCACAGGAAAGAGACCTACTTAGCCTGGGGCTAATATATCTGCCTTCTGTTACTCTCCTATAGCCATTTGGCCCAACCCTGTCACAAGTGCTGTATCAGTGACAGTACAACAATGACATTCAAGGCCCAGGATGTAAGAGAAATCATGTTAAATAGAAATCTTGCATTTAATAATGTTGTCTAGGATTGTGTGATCTTCTTTAAAGTAATTAGAAAACCAAGACTTTAACCTACCTTAAAATTCTTATTTTCTATTGGTGAACTGTCTTTCAGCTTGTAATTATCCTACAGCGATTGCCAACTCCATAGGAATGACTATTATGTATATCGAAAATGTTGAAACCTTCTATAAATTCTTTTACAAAAATCTTTGGGGCAAGACTGAGAGTTTTGGTCAAACCACAGAACAGTGGAAATGCAGTCCTTGGGCTTGTCTTCACTACGCGGGTAAGTTGACCTAAGTTACGCTACTCGTTATTAACATAGCTGGAGTTGACGTAGCTTAGGTTGACTTACCCCGGTGTCATCACTGCACTGCATCGACGGGCGACACTCTTCAGTCGACTTCCCTTACTCTTCTCGGAAAGCTGGAGTACTGCGGTCAACTGGAGAGTGCTCTGCCGTCGATTTAGTGGGTGTTTATTAGACCAGCTAAATTGATCCCTGCTGCATCAATTGCAGCAGCGTCGATCTCCTCGTAGTTTAAGCACCGGCTGGAGTTGGTTCTCCGGGATGGGGGTAAGGGGAGCCTCCCATGCTGCTGCTATAGTTCACAATGGTAGCTGTTTGAATATAGGTGTATTGTCTAATATTGCCATTCTTTTTCATCTAAATCTTAAAAGCAAGAGCTGGAGAGGCTTTAGCAAGCTTGAAATTCAATTTGCAGAGGGGTGTAAAGGTGAGAGATTGTGTGTGGCACCAATAATTTTGAGACATACATAAAAGAAATAAAAGGACAGCCTTAAGAACAGGAAAGATAAAAGGATTGCTGTTATTAAGCAGAACTTACTTCACAGAAAAACGATACTGAATTGCCTGCTATTAGCGAGAAGGGGAAAAGAAAGGGAATATTTTTTTTCTAAGAACCCAAGAGGTTTTATCCATTTTAAAACCAATTCAGTGCAAAATAAAGGCAAGCGAGCATATATATTCTAAATAGCACTTCAACCTCCCTCCAAAGAAGTCATCAGTGTTAAAATAGGAGTCGTTACTGTGTTCTTGCAGTCCGTGGATTGCAAATGACAAGCCTGCTTTCTAATTACTTTTAGAACTGTACGCACAAAGTCTTGCATGTAAAGTGAAGGAAGCCAAATGTGGCTGGTTGCATGCAATAAAATAAATTAAAAAAAAAGAAAGAAAGAAAGAAGAAAGAAATCAATTTTGCACCCATTATAGTTTTCACAAATTTGGCCAGAGACTAAGAAATCGTTTTTGGTGACTGAGACCAAAGTAAAAGACTTTTGGCTTCAAGAAATTAAAACGTGAGTCACAACCAAGGGAAGGTTGAAGGTCAAGGAGTTACAACTGCATCTGCTCTAATGAGTTCTTGAGTTAAATTGTGTCCAGGCGGTCAGCGGCATTGACATGTTGAGTTGTAAGATGGTGGCATATGGAACAGTCATGACAAAAGGTGAGTCATTTATTTCAGTCTTTATTTTAGGACAGACTTAGGGATTTTTAGGATAATGTATTTACTTAATGAACAGTTAATAATGTAAGTCCCAGTCCTGGAATTGCATCTGTACAGATGTAGGGGGTCTGCCTGGGCAGATCTACTTGTAGGATCAAGGCATTATGAAGTAAACACTGCTCTGATGCTTCAGTAATCAAACCTAGGTGTACCTTCTGTCTCTGATTATGTCTACACAGCAAAAGCTGTGCATGGCCTAGCCTAATCAAGTTAGCTTGAATCCAGCCAGCATGAGTAACATGGCAGTGAAGACAGCACGTTTCAGGTGGCAGTGAGGGTAATACAAGCCTGGCATAGGCTATGAGTAAGTATTTGGCTCACTATCCCTGTATGAAACCTGTGCAGCACAATCCTCTCAACTGTTGTTGCCTGCCCAAGCTGGATTCAAGCTAGCTCAGGTAGGCTAGCCTGTCACAACTTTGGCTGTTTAGACATAACCTCAATCTCTATGATTGGTTCCTCTCGGTGTGTGTCTGTGAGGGTCAACTGGATGCGTGGCACTGCCCAGCAGCCTGCAGGATGCGAGACAAAAAGGAAGAAAGGGTGAGGCCCAGCCCTGGTTGTTGACTGAAGCCTATTAAATGTGCAAAAGACAAAATTAAGCCCCACGCTGAGCAGAGGTCTGCAGTGGCAGTCATAACAAACCCCCTGCCGGCAATTGTTCGCTCATCTCTGAACCTCATGGTGGCGAGAACTGTGATTTTTTGCCATCGCTACACAGGCGCATATGAAAATGTGAGCTGATCAAAAAGGAAAAGGAGGTGATTAAAGCATTCTTTAGTGTTGCTAGGGAATCAGAGTCCTGATGTCAGTTGAAATAACTCTGGTGCATGTCAGGGCACTACAAAGACATTGCCATGAAGAAAAATAGTCCAGCATCATCATTATCTCACCACAGGTTGGTACCTCAATGGCAGTGCTTCTAAAATTATAGTCCAATGGGCATAATGTTTTTCTGCTTTGTTCTTGCAAATGTTTGTCCACTTCTCAAAGGTTAAAGTTATTAAGGGATAAATCCTATTATTTTTAGAAAACATAAGCCACGAGGCCCAAACCTTCATTATATCATTTAGCTAAGGAGCAGGAAGATCTGTCCACATTGGCCTACGACCTTATATGGAGGCAGCAGCTTGCAAAGTGGGTGCATGGGGCATTCTGCAAAAGTAGGTGAATTCACACCGATATCTGGCCCAACTTTTACTTTGGGTAAATAGATCCTGCCTACCCAAATCCCCTATGCAATTTCCACTGGATATAGTACTCTTCTTTGTTCTTTGCCCAAAACGGAGCCACAATATTGCAAACACACAATCATGTGCATAAGGTCAATGAGGTTACTCACATGAGTAAAGTTATATACCTGCCTAAATATTTTCACGACCAGGGCCATGGTGTGCCGTGTTACTGTATGCTGTTAATCAGCAATCTCATTCTGCTTTAGAGGTAGCTGCACTTCAGCTCTGGTGAAGTGATTTGTGTATTTGCAAAACACTGTGGGATCCCGGGGAGTGTGTGTGAAATATAAGATGTTAGTAATACAATACTAATAATCCATGCTCAGTCACAAGCATCATCTGGAACCTGGATCTGATTGTTAACAAAAGCCTATTAAATCTGGAGAAAACAAAACAGTCTGCAGTGACAGCCATAAGAAACATGCTGCCAGAGAAGACAAAGTAGTCTGAAATGACAGTCATAACAAACACAGCGCTGTAGAATAATACAATCTTTCCTAAGCAATTTTCAAATAAAAAAAACCAACAAGTTTACAGTAAAGCCATGCACTTTGGGCACACTTTTTTGAAACACGTTTTTTTCCGGGGGGAAGTGAAGGATGACTTTTGATCACATAAACAGCTCAGGCAAGAGGGATCTGTAGGGAAATCAAATATTCTTGCAAGAAGACAAAATCCTTTCCCTGAGTTGCAGTGGCAAAAGGAGGGCTTCAGAATTCTGTGTCATGTTAAATGTTCACAGCAGGAAGAGAAGCCAGGCTCTTGAACTGACATGATGGATTTCCTTCTCACCTGCTGCCTCTGTCTCATTAAACCAAATTGATTAAAGAGTTATCAAAATTTGATACTTCAAAATGACTGCACAGAGCAACTTCTTTTTATGAGAAGCCGTCCTCACACTATGACACACAAACACATACACACACAGCGCCTTTTAATTGGTTGGGAAAAGTAGTAAAAACTTTTGCACTCTTGAAAGCAAACAAGTGCTCTAAATGCTTGTGAGCCCGTCAGGCATATTTGATATTAAGCCTCACTGGGTGCAAGAGGGCAGATGGATGAGCTGTGCCGCCACCAGCCATATTAATTGCATGCTAAAGATTTTCATTTTTTTCAGATAGAAAATATGGATCGGAATTAGCGCAGAATTATTCAGATGGCTCTGACAAGCTGCGGCTTTAGAGATTTATTGAAATAAATTAGTTTCTTTCTTTCTTTCCGATTACTTTGATCGGATAGTGAATTCTGTCACCCTCCTAGTTTTTAACACTCTACTATGCAGGGTCTTCATGCTTGCAAATTGCACACACAGAACGTATACAGCACATTCCAATACATATGCAGGTGCGGCCCTATGCATGTGATTGTGTCATGTATGATACCTAGCTCTTATGTTTCGCTTTGCGGCAGTAGAGCTCAAAGCATTTCACAAAGGAGGTCAGGATCATTATCTGCTTTTTACAGATTGGGAAACTGAGGCACTTGCCCCGGTTATCCAGCCAGCCTATGGAAAAGCCAGGAGTCAAACTCAGGTCTCCTGAGTCCCAGTTGTCCTTCCAGTAGGCTGCACTGCCTCCCCATATATACCCCATCAGCCGGAGAATGGAATACCTTAGGAGAAACGTAATAGATAGAACCATGGCATTTTGGGATGTATAAGTAGGGGCATAGCGAGCAGATCGAGGGACGTGATCGTTCCCCTCTATTCGACATTGGTGAGGCCTCATCTGGAGTACTGTGTCCAGTTTTGGGCCCCACACTACAAGAAGGATGTGGAAAAATTGGAAAGAGTCCAGCGGAGGGCAACAAAAATGATTAGGGGTCTAGAACACATGACTTATGAGGTGAGGCTGAGGGAGCTGGGATCGTTTAGCCTGCAGAAGAGAAGAATGAGGGGGGATTTGATAGCTGCTTTCAACTACCTGAAAGGGGGTTCCAAAGAGGATGGCTCTAGACTGTTCTCAATGGTAGCAGATGACAGAACGAGGAGTAATGGTCTCAAGTTGCAGTGGGGGAGGTTTAGATTGGATATTAGGAAAAACTTTTTCACTAAGAGGGTGGTGAAACACTGGAATGCGTTACCTAGGGAGGTGGTAGAATCTCCTTCCTTAGAGGTTTTTAAGGTCAGGCTTGACAAAGCCCTGGCTGGGATGATTTAACTGGGAATTGGTCCTGCTTCGAGCAGGGGGTTGGACTAGATGACCTTCAGAGGTCCCTTCCAACCCTGATATTCTATGATTCTATGATTCTATGGCTGATTCCTGGTAAGTGTCATCTCAAAGGAATTAGCAACCTAGAAAAAGGGTGAGTTAGCGTTGACTCATCACAGCAGCTTGCAACTGGAATCTAGAACCTGTACTGTGAAACCGTTGTCTGACGCTGGCTACTTTGAAGAGCCAGCGTCACCACTGGGGAATAGTGTGGTGGAGCCAGTGAGTGGAGCGCTTGAAAACGTGAATAGCTGGGAGAAGACAGATCCGCTGGGGGGCAGGTGGCAGGGATGGAAATTCATTTGGAGGATTTTTTTTTCAATCTCCCAAATTAATAAAGCAATACTTACTGTACCAGATACTTGTCTTCCCTTAAACCCCTCCTGTGTTGTTTGAGTGGTGTGAAGGGGCCATAACGCTGCTTTGGGGTAGCAGCTGAGGGATATTCTAGTGCAGGGGGAATCCTGAGCTGGCCTGGGGCTCCCATAGCCAGTTCTCGGCTGGTCTCTCTTGTTCCCCTTCTATCTGGCATATGGAGTGGGGATGGGGCATATCAGGGAGTGGAGCTGGAGTGCAAGAGCTCTCTGGAGATCTTGGCCAGTCCCTTGAGGACTACTATTCACTGGCACGTGTTAGAGCAGCCCTGAGTTTGCCCCCGCCCCCGCCCCCGCCCCCGGTAGGCTTGAAGACCAGGGGGACGGAAAGATGGGAGAAAGTCACTAGTACCTTCTTATTTCCAAAGCTGTGCCTAAGGTCTGCTGGGAAATAGCAGTACTGTCTTTTCCCTCTACGGTCCATAATTGTGACGTATGGGCTGGTGTGTTTTCATTTAGAAATGTAGGCTCTGTAGCCTTATAATTAATTTGGGATGCAAAATGATTTTGTCACTAATATCAGGTTTGTTCTTTGGTGGCTACTTAGAGACTAATTAAGACAATGATTGGTGAGACACACAGAGACTTTGAGTTTTATTTCTATCATGATTAATGTAAGCAAAATCAGAGAACTAGAAAAACAAGACAGGCTAACAGCAGAATTCACATCATGCATACTTACAAATCTGCAGGACTGTGGGGGGGGGGGGCTTAAAGTGACATTAAGTATTAAGGTTTTCACCATCCTGCTATCCCTGTGAGGGTGGTGTTTGAGTCTCTTTTAATGCATCTAGTGCTTACACCTCCCTATTGCGCTGAGACCATGTTTGATTAAGTCTTGGTATCTTGTTCATGCTTGTTATTCCTGCTACCCATTTGTCTACATTCCTGTTACAGCAGTTGTCGTAAGCATTTGCACAGAGAGAAGATTCTTTATACAATGTGGTTAAGGAAGTCTGACTAAATAAAGCTAGGGTTGCCAGGCATCTGGTTTTCGACTGGAATGCCCAATTGAACAGGGACCCTGGTGGCTCCAGTCAGCACCGCTGATCGGGCTGCTAAAAGTCTGGTCGGCAGTGCAGCGGGGCTAAGGCAGGCTGCCTGCGGCTCCTGGAAGCATTCAGCATGTCCCTGCAGCCCTTAGGCGCAGGAGCAGCCAGGGAGGCTCTTTGTATGGCCCGCCCCCACCCCGGGCGCCAGCTCCGCAGCTGCCATTGGCCAGGAACTGTGGCCAATGGGAGCTGCAGGGATGGTGATTGCAGGCAGGGGCAGCGCATGGATCGCAACTGGCCATCCTTAACCCCGAACCCTCTCCCACACCCCAACTCCCTGCCACAGGTTGGAACCCCCTCCCACACCCAAACTCCTTTCCAGAACCCACATCTTGCACCCCTCTCCCATACCTCAACCCCTCGGCCCCACTCCTGAGCACCCCCCCCGCATCCCTCATCCCCAGCCCTCCCCCCAGAGCCCACACTCCCAACCAGAGCCCGCACCCCCTCCTACACCTCACACCCCTGCCCCTTCGGAGCCTCCTCCTTGCCCCCTGAACTCCTCATTTCTGGCCCTACCCCAGAGCCTGCACCCCCAGCCAGAGCCCACACCCCAACCCCCTGTCCCAACCCAGTGAAAGTGAGTGAGGGTGGGGGAGAGCAAGTGATGGAGGGAAGGGGTATGGAGTGAGTGGGGGGCAGGGCCTCAGGGCAGGGGCGGGGCAGAACAGGGCCTCTGGGAAGGGGCGGGGCAAGCGTGTTCGGTTTTGTGTGATTAGAAAGTTGGCAACCCTAAATAAAGCCTTCATAGTCCAGAGAGTTTATCACAAGATCTATATTACTAAATCTTCTAACCCAAGGTTACTTACTAATGCTAACTTTTATTAGACCTGATGTGGAGTTATGCTAACTATTATTACCACTAGGCCTCAAGCTAAATGCTAGACTTCTGGCTTACGGCAAAGCCTATTTTAAAATAATATTTAATTTTCTTTCTTTATTTCTACTTGCATTATAGCTCTAGTTTCATTTGCACTAATTTAGCAAATTAGCTGAACGCTTTCTAAGATGTACATGATTATTTGCCTGATCACCCGAGTTCAGGTCATGGGTCAGAGTTCAAAAGGTCCAATCCTGCATCACTGATGTCACTAAGATCTTTGCCATTGACTTCAGTGGAAGCAGGATTCATCCCTTAAACTACTATTTGTGCATAGATCTGTTCTGTCCAGTCACCCCCGGTAACTTACGACTGGCTGCTTTGTGTATAATATTTTTCCATTAACCACAGAGGATTTCCCAGAGATTAATAATAAGAGAAAACCACAGGGCTCAGAAGAGGTGAAAACCTCCTGCATAAAAACAACAGCCTTACTCAAGCCTGCAGCTCTGCTTTCATAAGCGACAGCAGCAGCAGCATTCAGTAATTCACATCAGTGGATAACAGAGTAAAAATTCAGGGAAATAATTTAAAACAAAATAGCTAGCTCTTTAGCCTGGAATTTTGCATGGTATTCACTTGTTTAAAAAGCAGTTTTGAAAATTAGCCCATTTATCATTATAAATTATTATTATTATTGATTTGTATTGTGTAATGTTTAGGAGCATCGAAAGATGGTCACTGTCCCCAAACGTATACAATCTAACTATAAGGTGAGAGACAATAGGGGGATACAGACAGATGGTGGAGCACAAAGAAACAATGAGAGAGGATCCGTCAGCATGATGGACAGTTTTCTCAGCATACCAGCTGCCTAACTGTATCAAGTTTTTTGTTTGTCACAGAAAGTGAAGGTTTTTAAGGAGGGATGATAATGTTAATGGTAACATTATTGACATCTGTCTATCTATATATGTTTAACAGATGGAGAGGCAGATTCTTATCTACATTCATCAGTGTAAAGCTGGAGTAACATTTTCAACATCAGCCTGAAGAAACGCCCTTTGTGCCTTCAATTTTTTTCCCTCCAGCAGTAGAATTGCTTCAGATTTACACAGTGTAGCTGAGATCAACATATGCACCTGCATTTTTGTGGGAGTCCCACAAATTATTCTTGGCGGGGCTTTGGTGAGGAGTGCTGGAGGGATGTTGTGCTACTTGATTTTTTTTAAATATCATTAAAATGCTTCTTTCCCCACCCACCCCTCTTCTCACTGCTCTATGTCCAAAAAGGGAGGATTGCCAACCCAATTTGATGCAAATATATAGAAACATTCACTTCTGAGATTCCCCTCAAGTACATTAGCAAGTCCCCATGACTATGTCATAGGTGCCAAGATGTTACACTTTTATTTATTCTCACTGCCTGTGAAGGAGACACAATAAATACTGTGGCCCAAAGACCTCATCAGGCAGTGCTGAGGCAAAACACTTAGTACCGTTATTCAAGCTATGAGGAAAGCATGTCAAAAGTCGAAGTAATTAAGTTTACTGAGTCAGAGAGAGACAGCAAGGAGTAGTCATGCTGATGGATATCTTTTATACATGGCCACAATTGAACAAAGTTTGTCACATGATATTTTTTTACCTGTGTCAAGGTTCCTCCCCCACTCTGAACTCTAGGATACAGATGTGGGGACCTGCATGAAAAACCTCCTAAGCTTATCTTTACCAGCTTAGGTCAAAACTTCCCCAAGGTACAAAATATTCCACCCGTTGTCCTTGGACTGGCCGCTACCACCACCAAACTAATACTGGTTACTGGGGAAGAGCTGTTTGGACGCGTCCTTCCCCCCAAAATACTTCCCAAAACCTTGCACCCCACTTCCTGGACAAGGTTTGGTAAAAAGCCTCACCAATTTGCCTAGGTGACTACAGACCCAGACCCGTGGATCTTAAGAACAATGAACAATCCTCCCAACACTTGCACCCCCCTTTCCTGGGAAATGTTGGATAAAAAGCCTCACCAATTTGCATAGGTGACCACAGACCCAAACCCTTGGATCTGAGAACAATGAAAAAGCATTCAGTTTTCTTACAAGAAGACTTTTAATAAAAATAGAAGTAAATAGAAATAAAGAAATCCCCCCTGTAAAATCAGGATGGTAGATATCTTACAGGGTAATTAGATTCAAAAACATAGAGAACCCCTCTAGGCAAAACCTTAAGTTACAAAAAAGATACACAGACAGAAATAGTTATTCTATTCAGCACAATTCTTTTCTCAGCCATTTAAAGAAATCATAATCTAACACATACCTACCTAGATTACTTACTAAAAGTTCTAAGACTCCATTCCTGGTCTATCCCCGACAAAGATCAGCATATAGACAGACACACAGACCCTTTGTTTCTCTCCCTCCTCCCAGCTTTTGAAAGTATCTTGTCTCCTCATTGGTCATTTTGGTCAGGTGCCAGCGAGGTTACCTTTAGCTTCTTAACCCTTTACAGGTGAGAGGAGCTTTCCCCTGGCCAGGAGGGATTTCAAAGGGGTTTACCCTTCCCTTTATATTTATGACAACCTGATTGAGTAAAGGAAAGAAGAATGAGTCCTCTGCTTTGTATAGAAAATATCGCCATATGTCGACCTTCCCACATTAAGAAGGCCAAATGATAGGGTTGATACCAATAGTGGGAGCAGCATGCATTCTACAATGATCTTTTCTGTATAAATATCTTCAGTCAAAAAACATGGGAGTATTAGTAGGTAGTGGGTGATGAAAAACTATGGGGAAGCCATGATTGAAAACAGGCACAACACAACCATGAGCGGGGATTCGTGCACATGTTCAGTCAGGGGACAGAAACTTTTTCCTGACCCTGCGATCTGGTGGGTGAGCAAATTGGTTTTGTTGACATTATTAGCTTTGTTCATTGAATGCATGTAGTACCAACGATGTATGTAGATTCCTATAGACAACTATGTGGACAAAGTCCCCGTCGGCATGGCTCTTACAGTTGAAGGGCTTGATCCTGTGAGGTGCTGAGGACCTGCAACTCTTATTGATTCAACACTCTGCCCCTATTAGAATTTCACACTAACAACAGAAATGAAGGGTTTGAGTCTCATTTACATGAACATCCCTTAGCATCATTTTGGCAGTGTAATGGAATCTTGAACTCTATGTAAATTATCTTGTACAGCTCATTAAATGTACACCAACCTTAAAACTCCTTTATATTGCCAGAGCAGCGGGCCTTACTAGCTGCAAATAATACAGACTAATGCTACTAATACAGACTCACAAAAAAGTTATCCACCCATTATATATTTTGGATGAGGGGGAATTGCAAATGGTAGCCAAGAAGATCAGGTGGCCACATAAAGAAGGTTCTCACAGTTTGCTGAGATTGTGGTCCTGGCATGACATAGCAAGACACCCATTTGCACTTCTTTATTTGCTTCACTCTAACTGAAATTGAGAATTCTCTGCCGCTAACTGGAGACCCCAGCGCACTCAGAGCCATTGACTATAAATATATGAGAGCGGTAGCCCTTGTGCACAATAAGGAACTGTACAGAAGCAGGGAGAATAACAGTGACATGAATATGCAAGCAGCTCTTCATGCCAACATCATAATCACAGATGTTGTTTCCATGCATCTGGGGTCCATCCCCGAGTCATTCATTTTGCACGAGTTCCAACTCCAGTAGCTACTCCAAATATTTTCACCCAATGGGGGATGGCTGATTGTTCAGCCTTTAGCACATTTTTCTGAAGTTTACTTTGCTAACATCTGTGTACAGTCATTATGGAGCTGGCACTGGTTCTGAGACACTGCTAATTTTCTCTATTTTGGTGACAGGGAATGCTGTCCCTTTCTAGCTCTTTGAATAAAGATAGATTATAAAGCGGTCCGTGCACACAGAAACTGTCATATGCTAGAGTTAATCCGTGGTGGTCTGAAGTGCTGAAAGCTACCTCCAGTAGCTGTTCTCCTGGGGGACAAAGTGGGTAAGACTGGCCCCGGAGGAGATGGGGCGAGGCCAGCTTGTACTCAACATTGCATTGACTCACAGCAGCTTCTGGGCAACCAGCACACGCGAACAGAATGTGCAGCCTTCCTCCTACACTGGTAGACCCAGAGAGGGGGAAAGTAACAGCACTACTGCCATTACGTTTCTCCAGGGGTGAACCCCCTCCGGCACATTTGCCACGCAGGCAAAGAGAACAAGGGGTTGAATTCCATTGTCTGTGCAGATGAGGGTTGTCACAGTTTGGGGGTTAACTACCCCAAAGAGGACAGGACAAGGAGCAGTGGTCTCAAGTTGCAGTGGGGGAGGTTTAGGTTGGATATTAGGAAAAACTTCTTCACTAGGAGCGTGGTGAAGCACTGGAATGCGTTGCCTAGGGAGATGGTGGAATCTCCTTCCTTAGAGGTTTTTAAGGTCAGGCTTGACAAAGCCCTGGCTGGGATGATTTAATTGGGGATTGGTCCTGCTTTGAGCAGGGGGTTGGACTAGATGACCTCCTGAGGTCCCTTCCAACCCTGATATTCTATGATTCTATGATTCTATACCTCTTTCACCCTGCTCCTGGTCTTCCTCAAGGGCATCCACTTAAGGATTCAGGCTTCTAGCCATTCCTTCCTTTGGGTAGAGACCTGCAGCTCTCTCTCCCTCCAGATCGGGGGTGTGTGGGCTTGAAGTTCCTCTGTACTGTGATTTCCCCAGCCAGTCTGACCAGGGTCCAGCACCTGTGGTTAGCCTTTCTCCAAAGGTACAACCAGCCTCCACAGAACAAAATACATGTATTCTTAGGGTAAAAGCATTACAGAGAACACATATAAAACAAACTGAAGTTATTCTATGTATGCTAAAACCTTAGTAGAGGTCACCCATCAATTCTAGAGAATCCATGTAAGCCACAGTCTTTCCAGTCCTTTCCCTCCCCCACACCCTGGACAGAAGGTCCTCTCTGTTTGCTGAATCAAAAGAAGGCCCAGTGGGAGTTCAAACTCTGCCTTTTTATAACCAAAAGCCCTTTCTTTGTGCGAGTCTCTGGAAAACCCAGTTTGAACCCGTATTAGCCTTTGCAAACCTCTCCAGGGGGTGGTAACTCTCTAGCGTTGTTTAGTCTCAGTGACTCAGCTCAGTCACTCCCCACTGTTTTTAGTTCCTGGCGGTCCCCAAAGATACTGCATGGGGTTGTAAGAGCTGTTACAAGGGTACATTTAACATGAGTATAAATATGTGTTGTTATATTGGGGGGGGGAGGGGGGAGGGGAGGAGTTTTTTTAGTGTCTCCTGGTCTCTGCCGGATTCCCTTCCAGACTGAGGGGTCAGCTCCTCCATCATATGGCACAGGTCAAGCTTATGGGAAATTATACCCATCATAGGGCAGGAGCCAGTGGCCACTGAGCCCAGAGGCTACTCTTAAATGGACAAGGCCATTGTGTTGCATCTGATATGGACTTGCCAAATAATGTTGCCTATTTGGAAGGCTAGCCTAAGAAGGCAGCTGCTAGTATTTGCCGTTTCAAGGAAATTGTTCTATCTGTTGTTCTTAAGGGTAACACTGGGTGGTTTTTTTTTTACATTTTTGAACCAGTGGCAGGAGGGGGTAGCTTCTGAGGGCTGCGGTGGTCTTCAAAATGATGATCTTGCTGAACTGGAAGTGTTAACTGACCCATTATATAGAAGTATATTGAACACTAAGTTATTAATCATTGTGACTAAAGCTTTCACAATCTGGTCCATAGTAGTTATCCAAGTATTTGCTTGGGAGTAGTTTTGCAGTCTGGAAAGAAGGCAAAATACTCAGCTTGTTTGTTATGTTTTATTATTTTTTCCTCATGAGTGATAACTAGTACTCAACTTCTTTCTCTGGGGGGTGAGTCATTTATTTTATAGTAAATTGATATCTGTTGATATATGAACATTACTTATATATTATTTATATGTAGATCTGCATCCTTGAACTGAAAAATGTAATCCTTTATTCTGTAATTTACTGTTTAAAATTTAATGAAATTTTAATTATATATATATACTCACATACACACACACAAGATTTATGTAGCACAAAACAAGTGCTGTATATTACTGCAAATTGTTCATGCTGAACAAATTGTGTCACAAAGGGAACAGGAATAAATTACTGAGCACAAAACAAAAGCATCTGCAGTTGGCCTATCAATCCTATGTAATATGGCAAGTGTTATTTAGAAAGATGCACCTGAAGACAGTGTTACTGCTCTTGGAGATGGCAAAGCCAGATGAATTGGTATCTATCTCTGCCTCTGAATAGGGCCCAGTGGCAATGAGTTTCTGGACTCTGCAGCATGCTCTAGCAGTCTGGCATTACATTGTTTCATATCCCTGTGTCGTTAAAAGTGTTTGAAAAGTTAAAATTGGGAATTTTTGGTTTCCACAATGCAGTTATACTATTTGGCAGTGTCCCGATGACTTTAGGTGGACAAAGTAATTGGCCTGAAGGCCCATGTTATGACAATGTACCTGAGGCACCAACTGTAGTCTACAAAAGACCAGCAAAGCCTTTGAATTGAATGATACGGGGGCAGAGCATTTTGTTTCATATACTTTTAGTAGCAATACTAAAATGCTGTGTTAACAACTGATTACACTGTGAGGCCTCAAGTCACAGTCATCGCTTGATTCTATATTAATGTCTTTGATATTACCCGAAATTTTGTGTCCTGAACTGAATGACATTTCAGACAAATAACTGTATTTCCTTAGACAGATAAATCACCTTATGGCAATAGCTACTATAATTTGCTGCCATAATTTCTTAAGGTAATTTATTTGAAGAATTGTGTCTATGCTCCCAAGCTGAAACCTAGATGATTTTTTCACATTTCTATTTTAAAAAAAAGGAAAAAAACCCAACTCTTGCTTGTTCACTTTGAATAGTTTTGGTCAAGCTAATTTTTTAAAAAAACATTTTGACTGCACTGCGCTTTAGCCTTCACAAAACGGGTGCCATTAGACTTTCATAGCTTCCAGCACAAGAATGGTAGTTCTATTTCTAATGTGCTCTGTGGCTTTATAAATGGCAAGGTCATGTCTTTGTAGGATTTGTGACAAAGATGAAAGTTCTCTCAGAGCCTCTTCCCTGAAAACTAAATCCACCATAAATCCAGGGCTTTCAAGATTTTTCTAAGATGGGAAATGCTGAGCATTCTGATAAAGATCATACTTTTCTCACTGTAGCAAATGCAAAGATGAATATATATGTAGAGCATCTATGAATGAAATCCTGCTGGGATTGTCCTGTAACTATTGCCTTCTTTCTGCAATCACTTTAATAGGCTGTTAATTTTACATAGCACTAGTGATCCTTCCTATGCAAGCTACACATTCCTGCCAGCTGTTCGCTGACTGAG
This sequence comes from Lepidochelys kempii, assembly GCF_965140285.1. NCBI lineage: Eukaryota > Metazoa > Chordata > Testudines > Cheloniidae > Lepidochelys > Lepidochelys kempii. The sequence continues at coordinate 34,962,960 of NC_136391.1, read as the reverse complement.
TGATAATGAATACTCTGTATCTCAGAGCTGATGATTCTTGCAACATCCTTCAGTGCTTTTGATTCTTAACTGTCAGTTCTAGTTGCTGTGCAGTAGGCAATTGTAAAATTTATGGAATGAGGACAGATAATTCTGGACTGTACTCAAACAACTTCCTAACAATACTCTCCAAAACATTACAAGCAGACGTTCATCAAATCTACTAGTCATGTGTCCCTGTTCTTTCACCTTGTTAGAGCCAAAACTCCTTCTAGTAGTCCATATATCTCTGCATGTACCAACAGGTCCAATGTAAAATGATTGTTTTCGGATATTCCATCGCCCATGTAACAGGAAAATTCTAGCAGGGTCCCTAGTAATAATTCAGGATGATTCTCATTTACTAGGTATTTGAAAATATGAAGATAATTTATCTATATTTCCTCTTTGTTTCTGTGAACATCCAAGAAGAGTGATGAATGCCACTTTATTAAAAATATCCTGTCATCTAGCAACACAAATAAAAAAAGTTAGATGTCTTGAGCATTATGTTATTTTATATTTCACTAGCAACATACTAAATGTGTTTAATACTATTAAAACTGGTGTGGTAGGTAGAGCAGACACTCTTTCACTGAGTCCAATTCAGTGTCTGTAACTACAGCAGGTAGCTCTGGCCGTAACAAACACTGTCCGAATATAGAGTCTCCACAGATGGAAGCAGGAAGTCTTTCATTTGGGCATGCGCTCTCATGAACATGTTAAATTAATGTATGCCTTTGAATGAAGATGTTCAGATATTTTCTTACAGGAATGCCTTTGGGATTCTCTGTGGTTGTCGTAATATTAACAAGTCCTTTGGAGTAGACTGCTTGGATCAAACAGGTTTTTACATCAGCACATAAAACTTGGAATTTACGGTTTGCCATAAGGCTCACAAAGTGAGATTTCAACTCCCTGTGGTGCACAGCACATCACGCATCAGGAATGTCACTATTCCTTGTAGCAGCTATTGCTCTGACCTGTTGCTAAAATGCAATTCTAAGCTGTACTTGGTGTATCTCAGAAGCTGGAATAGACACAGAGATAGATATATTGCCTTGGGAAGATGGCATAAAGGTGGCAAAGCTCATCACTTTCCCAGTTTCCCCCCATAACATGGCCATTTCTAAAACCACTTGTAAAAAGCATAATTGCTCGGATATGCATAAACAGAACAAGCTACACTGAGGGACTCAAGAAAAGGCCCAAGATACTGATCTTAAATGATAAAAAACACATTTGTATGTGTTCCCATTAGCATAAAATAGAAACCGTAAAACTGATCACAAAATACAATGTTTTCACATTTAGAGACTATTATACTATGTCTCCCAACTGCCGTAAACTCAACTGACAATGCCTTCCATACAGCAGCAAACTCACTCTAACTTGGAAAGTGTTTGTCTACAGTCAGGTAGAAACAACCTTTGATACAAATGAAGGTGGTGGAAATACTTCATATATATTGCAGTCAGTACAGAAAGATCAAATGAAAATACTCAGTGCACTGATGGAGAATCCACCCAGCTCCAAAGAAAAGCTACGCACTCATAGAATCAGTGTGTCACCTTTCCTTGGGTCTGGTTTTATTAACAAAAAGGTAACACTAAATGAACCTCAGCCTAAGCCCTCTCCTCAGCCTTGGCTGTTCCTAAGGTTCCTTCCTGTAAGATTCCGCTGTTCCCAGGCCCTAACTCCCACTGGTGAAGAGCTATTGCTACTTTCCTGTCTATTCAGGGAGAAAGCTAATGAGCCCCACTTGCTTTAAAGAATGTGGCCCTGAGCAACAGTGTGCAACTCAGGAGAGCTGTGTTCAGTTCCCACCTCCCCTGTTGGGTCACCTTGGGCAAATCATGTTGCTGCTGTGTCCCTCAGTTCCCCAGCCCCATGTAAAATGGGGATAAAGATACTAACCGCCTTTGTAAAGTGCTTTGAGAGCTGTTGAGAAGAAGCACTGTATAAGAGCTAGGTGGTATTATTATTATTTATTAGAGTGTCAGCAGTAATTCACTGGCAGCTCCCTGCTGGATTCCAACACTTTCTAACAGGGTTTGGCAACAGGAGACTTCTTCCACCTTCTTGCAATGTCAAATACTAAAGATTTGACAAGCATTAATAATTATCCCCATATTACTACTTTTTAAATGACAGAGAAAAATGTATTTCACATCTCAATAGCATAATATGGAATAACTCTCATTATTTGTATGGTGGTAGCCAAATTCAAGGTCCCATTGTGTTAGACATTGCAAATGCACTTAACAGGAACCTAGCCACTGACCCAAAGAGTTCATAATCTAAGTAAGTGGCTGTCTGTTGCATTTTTTGTACTCTTTAAATATGTGAAAATTCTACTGATGATTTTGCTTGGGAATCCGGTGCTCTATACTGAGTCCTGGAAGTTTTAATTAGCCTCGATCTACATTTTCTCCAGAAGTCAAAGGTACCATACCCATCTTCTGAAGAGCCCTTGTGTTGGACTTTAGAGAGTCCTGTTTTTCTTGGATGAATGTCAGCCTTGTTTCATTTTCATTCCATGCACTGATCTACAATCGCTTATCAGATTCTGCAGGAGTATTGATTTATAGATACCAAATCCAGAAGGGACTATGGTGATCATCTAGTTTAACCTCCTATATAACACAGGCCATAGAAGTGCCCCAAAATAATTCCTAGAGCAGATCTTTTAGAAGAACAATCAATCTTGATTTTTAAAGTGTCAGTGATGGAGACTCCACCATGACTCTTGATAAGTTGTTCCAATGGTTAATTACCCTCATTTTTAAAAATTTACACCTTATTTCCATTCTGAATTTGTCTAGCTTCAACTTCCAGCCTTTGGATCATGTTATACTTTTCTCTGCTAGATTGAAGAGCTCATTATTAAATATTTATTCCCCATGTGAGTACTTATAGACTGTTATCAAGTCATGCCTTAACCTTCTCTTTGTTAAATTAAATAGAATGAGCTCCTTGAGTCTACCACTGAAAGGCATGTTTTCTAACACTTAAATCATCTCATGGCTCTTCTCTGAACCCTCTCCAATTTGTCAACATCCTTCTTGAATTGTGGACACTGTAAGTGAACACAGAAGTCCAGCAGCAGTCACCAAAAACAGAGGTTAAATAATTTCTCTGCTCCTCAAGATTCCTCTGGGATCCCCAAAATTTCAATAACCCTTTTGGCCACAGAGTCACACTGGGAGCTCATTTACCTGATTATTCATCATCATGCATTGGCAAGCCAGAAAACTGAATGACAGGAGAACATAAAAACAAAATCATTTAAAATGTTAATGCTGGTCATGATGACTTCACAATGGATGGCTTTGGGGATGGATAATGAACTATTCTTGTCAGCAAGTTAAGGAAGTGTGGGCTGGATGAATGCACTATAAGGTGGGTAGAAAGTTGGCTAGATTGTCAGGCTCAATGGGTAGTGATCAATGGCTCCATGTCTAGTTGGCAGCCGGTGTCAAGTGGAGTGCCCCAGGGGTCGGTCCTGGGGCCGGTTTTGTTCAATATCTTCATAAATGATCTGGAGGATGGTGTGGATTGCACTCTCAGCAAATTTGCGGATGATACTAAACTGGGAGGAGTGGTAGATACGCTGGAGTGCAGGGATAGGATACAGAGGGACCTAGACAAATTGGAGGATTGGGCCAAAAGAAATCTGATGAGGTTCAATAAGGATAAGTGCAGGGTCCTGCACTTAGGACAGAAGAACCCAATGCACAGCTACAGACTAGGGACCGAATGGCTTGGCAGCAGTTCTGCGGAAAAGGACCTAGGGGTGACAGTGGACGAGAAGCTGGATATGAGCCAGCAGTGTGCCCTTGTTGCCAACAAGGCCAATGGCATTTTGGGATGTATAAGTAGGGGCATAGCGAGCAGATCGAGGGACGTGATCGCCCCCCTCTATTCGACAGTGGTGAGGCCTCATCTGGAGTACTGTGTCCAGTTTTGGGCCCCACACTACAAGAAGGATGTGGATAAATTGGAGAGAGTCCAGCGAAGGGCAACAAAAATGATTAGGGGTCTGGAACACATGAGTTATGAGGAGAGGCTGAGGGAACTGGGATTGTTTAGTCTGCGGAAGAGAAGAATGGGGGAGGATTTGATAGCTGCTTTCAACTACCTGAGAGGTAGTTCCAGAGAGGATGGTTCTAGACTATTCTCAGTGGTGGAAGAGGACAGGACAAGGAGTAATGGTCTCAAGTTGCAGTGGGGGAGGTTTAGGTTGGATATTAGGAAAAACTTTTTCACTAGGAGGGTGGTGAAACACTGGAATGCATTGCCTAGGGCGGTGGTGGAATCTCCTTCCTTAGAAGTTTTTAAGGTCAGGCTTGACAAAGCCCTGGCTGGGATGATTTAATTGGGTATGGGTCCTGCTTTTGAGCAGGGGGTTGGACTAGATGACCTCCTGAGGTCCCTTCCAACCCTGATATTCTATGATTCTATGATTCTAATGAGACTGTTATACTATTGGCCAATAGTTCAAATTCATTTCAGGTAACTAGTGACCAAATCATGATTGTCACCATCTGGCTGTTTGATGCTCTGTAATGGAAGGACAGGGTGCATAATAGGAGTACAACTGGACAGGTATCAATGTAATAAAAATTACCATTGTAATTGTCACCCTTATTGGCAGAGATTCCACTGCAGAGACGCCAGGGACTGAATGGGCATGGAGGGTTGATTACCTTCTCAGGCCAATGGTGAGCCTGCTATGGTGGGACAGCATGGAGAAATTCACACTAGTACTTCTCATGCTGTGCTTGCCCTGTGACTGATCAGAGGATTTCAGTCTCCAGCATTGTCCACGCATGAACTTTTCAAGTGTGATAAATTCACCGAAAATAAACAAGATTTAGAATTAGTCACAATTTCTGTACCTCTCCCTTCACTGACCTGAAAGTCCTGGTCTCCCAGTCTAGTTGACACTGCTGCCTGCAGAAAGGTACCACGGGCACATGAACAAACAAATAAACAAGGCTTGTGTCTTTCTGAGTTGTGTGTGCTCATCTGCTAGTTTCCCCAGGCCACAAGGGCTAGTTTTGCCATGGCAGGAGGGAAGCTGTCTTGATGTAGGAGAAAAAAGAAGTGAAATCAAATTGGGGCGAGTGTTTGTAACCAAAGCTGCTCAGGGAAATCATCGTTACCTACATTTGTACAGTGCTGTATGCATGCATGGCGCTTTTGTATAAGCAGAAAGTACCTAACAAAGAGTAGGATCTCTGCATTGAAAAACCATGGCTTCAGTCCAGCAAAGCACTTAACACTAAGTACTTGAGTAGTCCAGCTTTGCTGGATCAGGTCCTACAAGCACAGATGTATTCAGCACAGTGCAATCTAGACAAGAAAAACAAAGGAAAACATGAGTATCTATCCTAGCATTTACAGCAGGAGTTCACAAAAAAGTGGTGGGTTCCAGGAACTATGCCCCAGTCCGTGGATGCACTCTGGATGACTCAGGGTCATCAGTATGTCTACAGTGCAAAAAAACCCACAGCGGTGAATCTCAGAGTCTGCGTCAACTGACTCAGGCTTATGTGGCTTGTGCTACAAGGCTAAAAATAGCAGTCTAAATGTTCCTGCCCAGGTTCTGAGACCTGGTGAAGGGGAAGGGTCTCAGAGTCCAGGACCCAGCCTGAGCGGGAATGTCTACACTGCTCTTTTCACACTGATAACGAGAGTCCCGCAAGTCCAAGTCAGTTGTCTTGGGCTCTGAGACTT